>NW_026294721.1:31282500-31977500 GCF_026119805.1 Tympanuchus pallidicinctus | reverse complement strand
AGGTTGCTCAAAGCCTCATCTGTGCTTCAGGGAGGGGGCATCCACAATTTCACTGGGCAGTCTGTTCCAGTGTCTCACACCCTGATGTCACAACACAGAATTTCTTCCTAATACATAGTCTAAATCTACCCGTTTCCAGTTTAAAACCATTTCTCCTTGTCCTGTCACTGCACGTCCTTATAAAAAGTCCCTCCCCAGCTTTCTTGTAGACTTTCAGATACTGGTAAGCTGCTATAAGATCCCCCTGGAATTTTCATTAGGCTAAAGAGCGCCATCTCTCTCAGTCTGTCCTTGTAGGGGAGGTTCTCCAGCCCTCTGATCATCTTCATTGCCCTTCTCTGTACCCACTCCAGCAGTTTGATATCCTTTTTGTGTTGGGGGCTCCAGAACTGGATGCAGTACTCCAGGTGAAGTCTCATGAAAACAGAGGGGAAGAATCACATCCCTGACCCTGCTGATCACACTTCTCTTGATTCAGTCCAGAATAGAGTTGGCCTTCTGTGCTGCAAGAGCACATTGCCAACATATGTTGAATCTTTCATGAACCAACACCTCAAATATTTCTCAACAGCTCTGCTTTCAACCTATTCTCCACACAAACTGTTTCGGTGCTTGAGATTGTCCTAAACCAGGTGCACTTGACCTTGTTGAACTTAATGAGCTGGTCATTGGCCCACCTCTCAAGCCTGTCCAGGTCCCTCTGGGTGGCATCCCTTCCCTGTAGCACATCAACTGCATCACTCAGCTTGGTGTCATCTGCAAATTTGCTGAGGTTGCGCTTGATCCTACTGTCCATGTTGCCTACAAAGACATTAAAAAGCCCCAGTCCCACCACCAATTCCTGTGGAATTGGAGATTGAGCCACTGGCCACGACTCTCTGAGTGCAACCATCCAGCCAGCTCCTTATCCAGCGAGTGGACCATTGGTTTCATGAGTTATGTGTCAAATGATCTCAACAACTTAGAATGACACTTTTGTGACAGTGAAGTTACAGACAGTTTTTTCTGGAAGCCAGTCTCCTAAACTACTTTGTCAGCAATATTGAGCTGCTGCTTAATGGCGGATAACGTCTTCCTATCCTTTTTCTTTCAGTCTGCAAAGGCATTTTTATTCAGTACCTCTACTTCCTCAGAATCTGTTGTTAAAAAGACTTGTATACTAAGCTTTTGAGAAGTCTAATGTACTCTGTAAATGCCTCAGATGTCTGAATACCTTTTAGCATTTGAATGTAACAGAATGCACTTCGTGCTTCACTGGACTTGTAAGCACTGCATGTAGCAAATCAACTGGAGCATCAGCGACAACTATCTCTATTAGCAAAAGACTTTAATTGCAATAGCTATTACTCACTAAACTGAACATTCAGATATACTTTTCGTTGTGAAACTTGTTAACCCTGTAAATATGGAGACAAAAATCAAGGTTGGTAATTTATGTTTTGGCCTCATAATGTGTCTGAGTGCTTGCATGCTGTACGGTCAAGACACTACTTGACCATACATCCTATTTCTTTCTCCCTCATTTCTGAACAGTGATTCTGTGGAGCCTACCCCACCTGCCACTTCAGTGAGGAATGTGTCTGCCAGCCACGAAAGCCCAGATGCTAAACCTACCCCCACCAACAATGCCACATCTCCTTCAGCACCCAAGCCAACAGGACCCCCAAGCAGTGCCAAGTACTCAGGCTGGCAGCCTCCAAGCCAAGCAGGTAACTTGCAGTGAGGTATTTTCTTGTTTGGTTAAAGACCCTCAGAGAGCTCAGTAAGATATGCATGATCAGAGGTGTAAGAGCAGCAGCCTTCAAAGGGCTGCTCGTGTGTTTTGAGTAGAAGCAATTTTGTTTAGCAAGGGGAAGAACAGCACAGAAGCTCTGGTAAATGAGTATGCTTATGAAAGTAGCCTTTTAGATGTAATTGGTTTCACAAACAGGCAAAATCCAATGTCTCTGACCTTCTGTCAAAATTGTGTATAACAATCACATATGTACAAATACAATTTTAACTTGGTATTCCCCATATGACTGTAAATTCAACAGAACATATTCTTTGTGATTTCAAGGAGTATATCAACAGAGATATGTGTTCCCGAGTGATCTCCTCTGAAGTCAATGTTGAAAAAATAAAAAATAAAAAAGGAAAAAAAGACTAAAACATGAAAGTGGCTATGTATTTGGCATTTGAAGATTTTATTCATGGAGGATGCCAATGTTATCCAATTTATGACATAAGGGTTTATTTACAGCTGGGTTCTTATAATGATCACTAGCATGGCTGTTGCATTTGAGTGAAGTTTTGTGACTAAAATGTTTGGAAAGCGTGCTTTTTTTCTTATGGAAGCTCCTGTCTTATTACTGTATGCATTTCAAGAAATACAATATGTGTAATTCTGTATATATTTTTTCATAATATTATATGCAGTCATTTTAGGTAATCTCTTAATGTAACTTGTTTCTTAAATTGAATCTGTCTTTGATGCTGAACTAAACTTTAGTATTAATTTCAAAGGAACTGGGAAATCTGTATTACTAATTAAATTTAGACTGCAGATTTTCTGGTAATAATGAGATGAATACTATCAATTCTCCTTCTGAAAAGGGATGTAATGCTAAAATTCCTTTTTTCTTTTTTCTTTTTTCCTTAAGTTTTACTCTTAAAGATTTTCCTTCTTTAAAGTATACCCAGCCCAGAAAGGGATCTGCAGAGGTCATAGCATAAAAATAAAGATAAAACGTATGGTGTATAATGGAGCCTTTGGCACATATGGCTTAAAATTACTGTGAACCTGGTGACAAATAGACGTTTTGAACATGCAATACTGCTATGGAGCCTCGAGATGGCAATATGCTGTCATTTCTATACTACCCTGTCAAACATCTTAAAGACAAGGTAAAGAATTACGTCAAATTTGTTTTCTGACTTTGAGTTAGGAAAATCTTTTTAAAGTTACTTTTGGTCACATGTACTTCAGGCAAGCATTGTGGGAATATGATAATCCCTCATTTTTAGAAGTGACTGTTACATGTTTGGTGTAACTCCTTTCTCTGTCCCACAAAGGGATTAATTTCTTTCATTTGCACAAAAAACAAACAAACTAACTAACAACCAGCCACCACAAT
Organism: Tympanuchus pallidicinctus; assembly: GCF_026119805.1. NCBI lineage: Eukaryota > Metazoa > Chordata > Aves > Galliformes > Phasianidae > Tympanuchus > Tympanuchus pallidicinctus. The sequence continues at coordinate 31,974,384 of NW_026294721.1, read as the reverse complement.
AGTCAACTTTGAGTTTCAACAGTACCACACCCATTTTCAGTATATTGTTAGGTATTTCACAGCAATTCCTACTATTGTGCTTTATCATTAATGCAAGTATTGTTTGAAATAACTTTTTGAGGTGCTGATGACTGCTGCATGATGGAGAAAGATAAGTAAGGATGAATTAAATTTCACTTTATTCTGTACATCTGTGGAAATCTGGGCCTCTGCTCTGGATGATTTGAAAATCTCTTCTTTCGCCTTAGGAGTATCAAGTAGATCAGTGAGGGTAAAAGCTAGGCATGCAGATTTGGTTGATATATGCTAGAAAAGCTCAAAAAATAATCCAAACAACTTTGTGTGATATTTCAACATATTTTAAATATTTTTTTAATGTAGAAGTTGTGACAGAATTGCAGAGTCCACAGTTAGTTATTAGAACTTGTATCTGACTCTTGATTTTTTCATCACTTTCAGGAATTTGCAGGTTTTACATGTATACATATTGAATCAGAATTTTATTTTAAAAAGTTCAAAGTTTATATAAAACAGCTTTCAAGGCATCTACACTAAGATCTGGCAGTCCAAAATGAAGGTATGAACCTGCCACACTGGGAGATGCAACCAGGTCACTTGAACCCAAGATTTGAGCCAGTTATGATCAGTGCTGTTCCCCACAGCAGCAGGCACAAGGGAAGAGGCTGACCATGCAAGATGTTGGGTAACAAATACCTTTTTGGATAAACAAAGGTAGAGAAATACCGCCCATTCCTTGCATCCCTGTTGAGGATGATGTGCAGTGATAGAAAAGGTGGTTCTGAGAATATGAGAACTTTGTTGTCTTGCATTATGCTTTGTGCTAGAAAACCTGAGAATATCTTGCCTCAAGTTCACGGCCAAAAAAGTGAAGTCATTACCTGCTTCAGAAATACCGAGGGAGCAAGAAATAAAATGTGCAGTAGAGAGAGAGCTTGAAAACCTAATGCTTCCTAAAGCAGACAGCCAGTCTGTACTCTTTCCTATTCATGGAGCTTCTTTCTGAAATGTAAATGTAAAATGGACATTTCGGAAATGTCAAAATGCCCTTTTTTCTTCCTTCTATTTTTAATCCCTTCTTAAGTTATTTGACTTCATTGGTCTGGAGATACCTTCATCTGCCCATGTGTGAGGAAGTGATGCACTTAGCCACTCACTTGGCAAGCTTCTTAAGTTGAAAAAGAAGAAAAAAAGAGAAGAAGAAGAGAAGAGAAGAGAAGAGAAGAGAAGAGAAGAGAAGAGAAGAGAAGAGAAGAGAAGAGAAGAGAAGAGAAGAGAAGAGAAGGAAAGGAAAGGAAAAAGGAAAGGAAAAAGGAAAGGAAAAAGGAAAGGAAAGGAAAAAGGAAAGGAAAGGAAAAAGGAAAGGAAAGGAAAAAGGAAAGGAAAGAGCAACATTTCTTGATTTCACTGAGATTGTGACAGCTGCCTAGGATTCTGAAGCTTGTCTGGAGGTTCTAAAAGTTTCACTGCAAGCTGGGCCCATAGACCTGTCATGAGGTCACCCTTGGCTTTTTCTGTCACATGCTGCCCCAGTCACTCAATAATGCAAAACTAGCAGTTAAAAGAGACCTAAACGTGGCTACAGCAGTGTTACAGCAGAGACTGATGGCAGTCTTTCTCAGACATGTATTTCACAAAAACAAAAATTCCCATGGTTTTGTTGTGCCTAAGCTTGCTTAGTTAGGCTGAAACCAGCAGTCTGAAAAGTAAAACCTTTTAATTAGCTGAGTATTTTGGTAAAATTAGTCAAATGTGGAAGAAAGACTATAACTGTTTCAGGGCGTATTTGGATTTCAGTCACTAATTCTGCTGTTTGTTTGCAGTCTGTGAGCTTGGCATTTCTTTTCAAGTAAAAATGCCAGCGCTTCACAGGCCAAGCAAAATTTGGCCTTGCAGGTTGTGGATCTGACAAAATTTTAAATAAATAGAAACATTTCCCTTTGAGTCTAATTGATTTCATAGTTGTAGTCTAGCGTGGGAAATAGGAATGAAGGCATAGTCTTATGCAAATGTGTATCAGTATGCTATTAATAATAGAAACTCCTTTGGAGTACAGTTTTGTAGTGCTAGCCATACTCACTCTTCTAATGAATATTGTACATAGTAAGTACTAAGTTGCTTCCATAGTTAAGCAGACATGTCACAGGATTTTGTTTGTGTCTGGGAAAGATGTAGTCTGCTGTTTTATGGCATAAATATTACCAGTGATTTTATTTATTAAGGTGTCCAACTACACATATTAGTCATTTAGTCAGAAGGCATCCTTATGCCTTTAGCTGGCATCTCCCTTTCTTGGATAGGCTATCAGAGAATACCCTTAATATTAAGAAAAGTTGTGTGGCTTCTTGTGTTTGGTTTTGGCTTAGATTTGTTTTTTTTTTGTTTTGTTTTGTTTTATGATTATGCTGAGAGGTTTGAAAGTGCAAAAACTGTCTACAATGTGTGGCTCACATAGTGAACTTGGAGATACCCCAGGCATAGGTTTTCTCAGTGCAGGTGTCAACCTTGATCCAAGTGATCTTGCAGTGATAGCATCTATAGAGCTCAGTTATCCTTGATGCTGTAGAATGCTGCTTGCAGGGTATCTGTGAACACTTGTGCTAAACATGGGAGCACCGTATGTTCCCTGATGGCAAGCTTCTGCCCTCCCCTGGGGAGCATTTGGTTTATTCTCCTGGGCAGTAGCATGAAAATTGTTTCAGATGTCTGTGCATCAGTGTGCTCTTCTCAAGTTCTCTTTCTTAAAATCTCTAGTGACCTCCTTAAAGAGCAAGATTTCATTTTTTTTCTGTGAAACAACTTGGAGTGCTATGAGTGGTAGTGAACACTGAGAATGGCAAGAGCCAGTCTAGATCTTGTGATTGGTTCCCAACTTGCTGAAATGAGTGGAGTAATTTTATAAGGTTAAAATGAGATCTGTATTGTTGCCTGTAGAAAGTTTTCCGTGGGATGGTATTATGGATTAAAGGTGTTCTTTTTTTGTTGCTGTTTGTTTGTTTCGAGAGCATCTGGAAAAGATGTTCAGTTAGGCATAATTGTTCTACTATTCTTAGTTTTCAAATTCCAGCAAATCACAATGTTAGTTACCCAGTATGAAAGTAACACAATACAGTGTCCTTTTCTGGAATTAAATCCTAATGTTGCAGAATTCTTTAGTGCTTTGGTAAAGGAAATGGTGGATAGCTACCCCACTCTTTCTTGTATGCTCACAGAAGCTGGATAAACATGGTAAAAGCCTGACTTGACAAATCAAGTCTGATCTTTGGCCTATTGGGTGTACAAGGATCTCAACATCCAGAGGAAGTGTGACATGTACATGATGAAGTGATGATACACACCACAGTTGACAAGAGCACTCTTGCCATTTGTTGCAGTAAGTCAAATTGTGGTCACTACTGTGTGAAGTTTATTGGCTAGGGTTTATAGCAGACCTCAGTTTGTTTTTCTCAAGTTATGATGTTCCTTTTGAGCTCCCACCAGAAAGAGAGAAGCTTTTGACAAGATTATATTCAAGCAACAGCAACAAAATTCCCACCAGTGGCCTAGCACCATCACAGCCCACCCGTAGCCTAGATGCACTGAGTTATTTTACTATTTTGTAGCTAACTTTTGTAACTTATGCTGCACCATTCACCCTCAAGGAACGCCAAAGCATTTGCAGTCTTGACACCATGTGCAAGCACAGGCACTGCTTCTGCCCACCATGCAGGCACTTCTTTGGTGAAACATAACAGCTGCTTCTCAGCACACTGTAACACCCCACAGCATCTTGAAAGGAAGTGAATAGCACCGTGTCAAATTGAAACTGTTGGGACAATTTAAGAAAGCACAATTATCCAATAAATACAGTTACACAAACTGGAGTTTGGCCAGGAGACAGACTGTCTTTCGGAATGGGCAGCAGGATCTTTGATGATCAGAAGTCAGGAGTGTAGGACCACACTTCTTATGCAAGATCACCTTCTTCAAGATGCTGTTGTCAGATATCAAGCTGCTGGCATGGTGCTGACCTGTGTGGGCAGAGCCTTGCTTTGCTGGTGGGCTCCAGCAGAACCATTGCCTGAAGTCAGTGTAACTGGAGGCCACAAAAGTCAGCAAACTTCTTGGAGGGGAGAGTTTGCCATATGCACTGACCTTCCTCCTGAGCATGAGGATGGAGTGGGAAGGGTTTGTGAAAGAAGCATCCAAAGCTTGCAGTGTTAGGTGACCAGCTAGCTGTTTCTGCTAACCTCCTTATTCCCAGGGTTTCTCTTAGCCCAATACCTCTGGGATATGTAACCCTCTTCCAGTAGGGCTGGTCAGACATGTCAGCATATTCTGCAATACCCGCAACTGTCAGTTGCCTAATCCTGAGCCAGCACATGTGTTAAGCACATGCTCCATTCAGCAGGGGGAACACACTTGGAAACTAACTGTAAGCATTGAAAAATTGCTCCCCAGGCAACTTTGTTTGAAAAATTCTGCTATTTCCTTGCAGTTGTTTTCATGTGTTTGATAGACTTGCCTTTACCATCTCTGGAGTTATCCTTAGCGTGCTGTCTTGCAGCATTTTTTTTTTCTGCTTCCCAATCCCTTGATAATATTGGAACGTTGAAAACAGAATAACATACAAACCTGCTCCTAGGTGTGACTTGACATCCTGTCCTGCATGTACCACCAGTTTGGGTCTTTGTGTTTTTCTTTGTGACTTAGTCTGCAAAAGTTTGTTAAGGTAAATGTGTCAGAATTGAGATCGTATCAGCCTTGGGATCAAATGGCGTGGAGCTACAGAGAAGAGAAATGGGGGTACTGAGATTTACTCTGCTGTGGCAAAATGCTTATACTTCCAGTAAAGACTTACTAACGGTCCATAAAGGAGTTGCCTGTAGCACTTTAACTTCATTTTTCTGTGCTTTAATAGTTATTTTCTCTACATGCACGTGCATTACAGGTTGCCCTGACAGGGTGAGTGAAGTCTGTGGCCTATCACCTTTGTGTGGCAAAGAGACAACATTACCTTGTTCATAAAGTCCTGAGCTTTCTTTATTGTTATCCAGTGCCACTTTGTTTCCTTTGCCGAACAGGAGAATAAAGCTAGGACTAATTACTAGGGGGTTAAGGAACTGCATGCCCATTGAGGACAATGGTGTGAATATGGGGGAGAAACCGGAATAATACTTCAACTTAAGGCAAATTCTTATATTGTTGGTGAGCTATAAATGATCCAAAAATAATAGACAGTTCCAGTATTTTTCACTGAAAAAGTCTGTTAAAGTTTGCCCCTCTGCGATGCAGTTGCTGTTCATAGAAAAAGAAAGGCTTGTCCATAAAAGTGATATATTGACAGGTCAAAACACAAAAGCTTCCTGATTCTGGTGTATGGACTGTTTTTCTTATTAATTTTTCATTTAATCTAAATGATTATATTGTCATATGACAGCAAAGCACAGGAATTTATTCTTACAAGTTAAGTAATGTGAACTTGGACTTAGCCAAGCAAAACCCATTGTGAAACCAACGTGATTTATAAATGTCAACCTTAATTTAATGGTAATGTGAAATTGTAACTCCTGCAGACATGGTGAAAACTAGAATATATTTTTAAAACTTGAATGTTGATATTTAAGGAGTGGGTCTTAGTAATGATAGAGATGTGTACTTTGTACTTATTGGAGGCAGAATGGCTTACTACACAATACTGGATCTGCTGAACAGAAACTCACCTTTCTGTAACAAATTGATATTTTGAAGTTTTTCCTGTGGTCCAATATTGCTATTTCATGTGCTATTGCACCAAACTTTTGTATGCATAAAATAATTGTAGGCACAAATCAGACAGATTCATGCTCTTTTCTCCAGTCATTAAAAAGGAGGTGGGAAGACTATTTGTCTCTGATTATTTCACACCCTCTAAGTGAGAACATTCACCAGTCTTTAAGATTAGATACTCATTGCCTTTGATTTCTTAAAAAATTACTAGTCTGGTGTCACAGACAGATTTGTCTGATAGTTTCTCCTTAATTTGCAGCCTGCACCACTGCTGGTGCCAACTCAGAAGAATGTGTAGATCATTTGGAAGTTATCATTAGTAATTGTACAACAAATGAAAAGTCAGTATTTCTTTGTCAGATATGGTCTTATCACTATGCAAGCTTAAACATCAGCTCTATGAAAACAGCAGATAAAGGACCAGACTGTCCTGCTCTGCTCAGGCATAGTCAAGCTATCAAGGTCAAAACAGGAGCTCAGAATGAGAGAAGCAAAATATTATCTGCAGAAGGCCACAAATGGAGTTCTGAGCTGTCACTGGAGAGAAATAAAAATCTATTGTACAGGGGAATGAGGAGGGCTTCATTTTCTTTTCCTTGAGGCACATATTCAGTAACAGCTCTGCCAGTTGTGCCAAATTTGTGATGGTATGTGACGTAGCAAATCACAAGGAGACACACTGAGCAAGCCAAAACCACTATACTCATTTTAATTAAAGATCCTTTACAGCTAATTTAGTCGGAAACTTTGCAGTTGAAAGGCTGGTCGCTAGCACAGGAACTGGCCCCTGGAGTTGCAGAGATTGCTGAAATTGGGCCGCACTCGCACCTGTTGTGATTTTCCACGGAGCACATACCAGCCTTCACCAGTATTTAAAGAAATGATAATGGTTTAATCCTTCCTGTTCTGCCTTTAATCAGCGGTGGGCTTTTAACTTTGTGTATGCTTCCAAGACTGCAGCAAGCAAAGGGAGAACTGCTGAACATGACATTTTCCACCCCCACACCCCCCTTTTTTTTTCTTCTTTCTCCTTCTTGCTAGTCCCGTAGTTTTCTCCATTTAACTTGTACGATTTCACGCAGGCCCGGGAATGGATAGGGTGTTATATATGGTTAATGTAACGAGCTGACAGCAGAGCTTTTCAGACGCGTTGCTTCATCCGGCCATCTGTTTGAGTTGGAGGAAAGAGCTGGAAGATTTCTTACTGTACAGATATATTAAGAGAAGTCAGAAAATTGGACATATGAACCTTTATATTTTCCATTAATAATACAGTAGTTTGATAGCAGTGTATAAATCACCGAGTTAGAACACTTTAAAATGAAGTTCTGGCACTCCCACCAGTTAAAGTAGCACTGTTATTTATAGATATTACATGAAGCCTGATGTTATGTTTAAGTGAGCGTTAAACAGTTCAGGCTGTTGTATTGTTGCTATGCACCAGAGAACCTCTGTCAAAGTGACTTTGGCACTGCTGCGTATCCGCCTTTCTCCCTTTGTCTTAAAAATCTTTTGCTTGTGTTTGTAGTTATCCATGTGTTCAGCAATGGAACAGCCTATTGTTAGTGAAACAAGGGCAAAGTCACACTGGGATTTTTAGAAAGAAAAAGCCAGTTCTCCACCTTGCCTAAAACTTTGTTAAATATTAAACTGGCCATACCAAGGAGTTCAGTAAAAACAAACATTGAGGGTTTGCAGAACTTGAACCTAATAAAGTAGAAAGTTAATAGTCAGGTGCAGAGTGTTTTGTCTTCTAGAAAAAGCAGCTATGACAATGCACAAGTGGAAATCAACGGTGCTTTGAAAGGCTTAACTAAAGAGAGAATGAAGGTGCAGGCCTGCAGAACTCTAAAATTTAACCACAGAGGTCTTTGCTGTGACTTGAAGAGAGTGTGAGCCTCTCTGGCACTCAGGGTAGAATTGATCCTGACTACATATATAATTCCTATGAATTGTCATGTTTTGATTATAATGTATGTATTTTTTATTATATACAGCTCTAATATTTCAGAGCCTGCCTGCAAGTTGCTGCATTCTATCCTACTGCATGCCAGAAAGGGTCAGAAAATCTACAGCGAGATGCTGTGGGGCATACAGCAGTGCTCTCTGTCCCCTCCCTGTAGGTCATCTTTTGAAATCACAAGCCTGTGAGCACTTTGCCAGAGCTTGGGTACCAGCTCTGTGAGAACAGAGCTGCTGGCAGATCCAACAGTATGTATTTCTCCTTGTGTGCTTGGTCTTTTCATCTTTTCATTGTTGAACCTGTCTACTCATTTTTAAAAGAATTTGGAAGCATAACTACCTCCTTTCTGCAGCCTCTTCCCTACAACAAATCTGCAGTCCACAGTATTTCCAAAGAAAGCATCAGTTAACAGCAACCCATCCCCAAGCTTTGATACCAAAGGGAGAGGGTAAAAAGCAAAGTATAAAGTACGAACTGCGGGAGGGCTCATAGTGATGGCCGGAGTTGAGAGGGTGAGAGGCTTAGGCTGAGTGTGAGAATTCGTACCCACCTTGCTATTACTGGTGTGCCACAGTAAAAGCTCTGTTTGCAAAGGAAAAGCCTGTGGAAATTTTTAGGGGCTGATGTTTTTCTTTAAATGATGCCTTTGTGTTTGAAAACTAGAGGATCTGTTTAAGCAACCAAAAGTTAATAAGTAAATAAACACGTTAGGCTTCTTCCACAGTGAAACAGAGCTTAGAACCAAATTCAGTCTGAAAAGTTTCAAAGGGAATAGGGAATAAAACAGAGGAAAAAATCAGAAACTCTAACAGTTGTCTTCCTCCCTGTAATCCATGCAATCTTGCTTGATATAAGAATTGACTAGCTTTTAAACAAGGAGGGCTAGTCAGAAAAAATCAGTGTTCACTCTGAAAGACAAAATATGCCTAATACTTGAAATTCTGTAACACCAGGTTGAAGAAAGCTTAAAAACAAAAAAAACAAATCATATAGATCATAAGCAGGCAACTATTAGTGTTACAGACAAACAATAACAATAAAAACCCACTCACCTCTACCAACAAAAAATGCTCTTTTGTGTTGCAGTGAGAGCGATAAGCCTTTGCTAGAATTACTGGAGTGTTAATGGCATGCTTCTGGCCTACAGAAGGATACAAGTGGTCAATAAAATCTGGCTGCAGGCTGGTGTTCAGATGGTAATCATGAAGATAAGAGTCTGAGGCAAATCAAACAGCGAGAAAGAAGGAAGAATAGATAGTGGAAAAAAAAAGTCTTGTAGAACAACTGTAGGAGTTTTACAATAAGAAAAAACAACAGTGTAGTGTATGTTCTGAAAATAGCTATTAGTGTACATTGCTGGTCTATTTTCTGGTTTGGGCATTGAGCTTGAGTTCATTCACGTCAATTGAGATAGAGTGGGTCCACCTTCCTTCACTAGTCCTCAATGCCCAAATTGCTATTGCTTAGGCCACAGCAATACAATACTAACTTACGTATTTTATAGCATGGTTCATGCTTAAGAGAATTTTTATTTTATCATACGGTCATTGGTAAACCAACATTGTCTCTCAAACTGATGAATAGTCATCTTCTTCTCTAGTATGCTCTAAGTAATTCAGGAATTACAGGTGATTTGTCTAACAACTCTTAGGAGAGTTTATACAGATAAATCCTGATCAGTAGTGATTTTAAAGCTGGGCAGAGCTCCAAGAGGCATCATTCATGAATACAACATTAATAGAAGCAGTAATGAGACCAAAGAAAAGGAAGCGATTGCGGTGTTTATACTTCTTCTTTCTTCAAGCAAGCTGAAGAGTGGTTGCTATTGTTGTTTTTTAACTACGTGATGCAAACAAGAGCAAGATGTTTTGGGATTCAGCAGATAAATGCATGTTAGCAATATACTGGAAGTTACATTGCAATTTGATTTATGAAGAAAACAATGTTAAAACAGGTTTTGTTTTAGTGTGTATTTTTTTTTGTCTTCTTGTGAAATAGGGCCTGAAAATTAGAAGGCAATGTGTGAAAATATGAAAGTGCTATTAATCTTCAAAACCATTCTTCCACCATTCCCATTTTTATATCTTCCTAAGTTTTCAGGTTAGCAGCTATTTATCTAGAATGAACTACAGTAGCAGAGTGACTTGTTCAAAAGCACATGCTTGTGAGGTGCAAATTTCTGAGTACTTTCTACTCAGTGATGCTGAATGTCTTTATACTCAAGATGTTATTCGTTAATTATATATTATACATAGATAGTAGTCTTAATATTAAAAACAACAACAGAAACTAACAGCTGGGAATATGGAATGCTTTTTGCTATTTCAAATACTGAAAGGCATTAATATATATATATATATCTTAAAATGACCTGATTTGAGAAAATTTGGTGAATCAGCCAGTTAGACAAAATAAGTGTGTGACTGTTATATTGCTTCTTCATATAGAGGAAAAAATAAGAAAAAGTAGGATATGTGGATTAATACCAGGCATAATTACAGTACAAAAGCGTTGGTGTTAAAAAAATCTCTGTTACCTTAGTGCACCGATGTGCAGGAGGATAACCTTTTTTTCCTTTTAATTAGCATTCAATGAATTTATTTTATTAAATTGTGTAGTGTGCAGTAAGAAAATTCAACAGACAGTGCAACCTCTTAGTATTCATTCTGGCTTAAGTTTATCTGTGAACTAGTATGCTGCACTGATCTGAGCAGGGAAAGGCATTTGCATCTTTTTGAGAGGGTAAAGGTAGTGTGAAACAATTTTTCATCTTATCCCTGGAAGATGACTTAAAAGGTAAGGGTGAAAGCACAAAGGTTAGCACAAAGATTAATGGGTCCACAAACTCATTATTTTCCATATTGGTATTGGTGAAGCAGATATCCGCACTGTATATTACAACGTTGCATCTTTGCAACAGAAGCATTGTCCCATGCTGTCAGACATGTCTGTAGTTGCTTGGTTGTTACTTTCTGACCAGTCACATCTTAATATCTCTTTTTGATTTACATGGCTTAATATGGTTGTAATAAAGCCAGGACACAGAATAAACAATCATGGTTTTGCTTGCCTCTGATTACGAAAAAGACACTATGGAAACGTGGGGTTGTTTAGTTTCTTTTGTTGGTGGTGGTGGTTTTTTTTGACTTTGAAAAAGAATTCTCCACTGACGGGAGTAGCAACTCCCATAACCATCTACTGCTGTGATCTGTGTGTTACCAAGCTAGACGTATCTGTAGAGGAGAAAGAAAAGCAGAGAAGTGTTTCTTTCTTCATCACCCTTGGCAACAGGTGTCTATGCATTTCATTTTTGTAAATGCATTTTTCAAACTCCATAAAAGCTTATGCCTATGACCTTGAAAAACAGAATGCAAATGCAAGTCTGTGGATGTATACACTTCTGGAAATATGTGGATTTTATGTCAGAGACAAAACTTTCCTAAAGGGATGTGGACACTGTTGTAATGCTTCAGATTGTCAGTTTTTAGTGAGCTAGCCTAGTGTTTAAATTTGATTTAGAAATATGTTTTCCTTACACAAAACTGTATTTTAAGTTTCTATATGTGCTATGTTGAATGTATATTCTTATTTATTCTGTTGGTAATGATGGATGATCTTTTCTACTTAATGTAAAATGTTTTGAGTAGCTATATCGTATTTTCTTGTTTTTGTTCATACACTGATATTCTTGGCTTTGGGTTTTGTATCTGATATTCTTGGCTTTGGGTTTTGTATCTGAAGCAAAATAATGCCTTCACAGGCTGTACATTCTTTCACATGTTGAAATTTGTCCACTGCTTTTACAAGCTAGCTAAAACTGTTCTGTGTTATTTCATAGGTGTTCTGTAAGTACAGTCTTACTGGTGGAGGAGGAAGGAAAAATGCCAGTTTTATAATTTGTTGCTTTAAGTAGGCAGGCATACACCAAGCTGGACAAAATCTACCTGTTGCTTGTATTTCAGAATCATTTACTGGGTACTGAAAGACAGTTTCTAAATACTTTCGGCACTCTTTTTGCAGCTCCTGCCAGTGGATGGACATCAAACAGTATTAAAACATTTGGAACAACTGCTCCAAGTCAGAAGTTTGAAACAGCTTCTCAGCTAACAGAGCAGGACACATTGGTTCAGAGGGCAGAGCATATTCCTGCAGGAAAGCGTACTCCAATGTGTGCACAGTGCAATCAAGTCATTAGGTTCGTATCTACTCATCTGCTCTCTGATATCAAAACTTTGCTTTGCTTTCATTGATTTTGATTCCTCAGTCACAAGAGTTGTATGGTTCCACTTCATTAACGGAGAACACCAGTTTTGTAAGTGGTTTATCTAGAAAACCTAAGAATGAGAGAAAATTATGGAGGGAGAATATTGCAAATGTTGGAAAAAGTTGCGTCACATCCTTGCCATGCATTTTACAGAGATTTAGGAAGCTGGGTGGAGTAGGGCAAAAATAAATGCAAAAGAAGAGTAAGGTAGTTAGTTCTCACTTTCACATTGTTGCCAGTAAAACTGGAAAATGAACAAGCTGGAAACAAATGAGAGTACAGGGAAACCAAATGCAAACTAACATCAGAAAAGCCAATTTATTAACCAGAATTTCTAAATGAGAGGAGGAAAGATAGCAGGCTCCAGCTATACAAGATAAGTAAGGAATACAGTTTTAACAATTGCTAGGATTGGTTTAGTTGTAACTTGCTAATACATTTCAAGTTTCAAGGGTCTTTGTGGGCTCTCTGGCATTTGGGTAGTTAGTGTCCTTGACTTGTATAATATCAATGGAAAGGATTAATCAACAGAATACACAAAAATGAGTTTGCTAATTGACATAAATAAATTTTGTTCAATCTCCTAGATATTCTATGTTTAGTCAGAATTTCATATGGAGGAAGAAATGACTCTTGGACTGCACTGTTCTGTCAATGAGTTTTGAAAATTAGATGTGATTATCTTAGCACTTTTCATGTCAGTGTGCAAATCCTCCTTGATTTTCATCTGACTGGGATTTTGGAGGGATTGTTAGATGATTATTAATATATTAGATGAAATATATTCTTTTAAGATATCATCTTTGTTGTTCTGTTATCTGTGCTGTTGAACTGCAAGAGCAAAGTAATGTACTGTAGTATTTATTTTTTTTCCACCTGTGTTCATGTTTTCAGTGAACAACATAGGAGAGCATGCACTATATTTCACCATGGTTAAAGGAAGAAACTTGTTTGATTAGAAAAATGATACATATCTATAAGATGTGTAGATTTCACTCAGCATAATAGAAAATCAAGCTTTCTATGATGGACTTTTAAGGTTTCTTGAACCCTTGCTTGAACTCTGCATCGAAAATTCATCTGACTGATCACTTCTTTCTAGGGTTGAATCAAGTCCAACTTGCAGGCTTCCATTAGATATGTGTTCCGATATTTCACTACTAGCTCCATTAACAAAAGTTAATTTAGGGGATTATTTGCTAACTCTCCTGTGGAGTTCTGGAGAAGATTTTCCTATTTTAATTCTATATGACAAGGGAATAAAAATATGTTATCTAAACGTCTTTGAAGCAACAGAAAAGAAAAAAAAAAAGACACATGAATTTTGAATACAAATGTACATGATCCTGATCTTATGCTTCACTGCAAAATGAAAGATTAGTATCAAAAAGGCCTTTGCACTTTTTGGAAGAGATTCATCTGATAATTACCATATCCATTTTTAGCAGTCTGACTTCTTTGTTCTCTGAGCGATGGAGAGCTTTGAATTCATCTAGTAAGTACTATGTGAGAAAACGTATACTTTCATTTTTGTCATTAACATTTCCATTTAAAAGTAATACGAACACAGCACTTATACAATATGCTGCATCTTTCAAGCAGAAACTTCAGAGCCTTTTACAGAACCTGTAGTTTAGCAGGGTTTGCTTTTGCTCTGTACTGTAGGCTCTCACGGCACAGTCCACCTATCACTCCTGAGTGCTCTTCTCAGTACTTAAAACACAAGCTGCTGTTCTCTCCTTTAATCACCACTGAAAAGGAAATGAGCTTCAGCCCTGCGAGTATGGGAGTGTAGTTGTCTAGAAGCAACCTTTGTTCTTTAGTGATCACATATGGAGAAAGGAATGAGCCCTACTTGACAGTACTTAAACCATTGTCACCTACTGAAAGTGACACCTCTTTATGAATAGTAACTGATACTCATGTCTTTCCCTAAATTGTTGTCATTGTTAAAATCTTAATACTTCTTCATATGTTAAATGCCATCTCAATTATTAAAAGCAAGCATTGTTTCATTTGTGGATGAGTTTTCATGTTAATCAATGTCAATTATACCAAATGTTCACAGTCTACAGTGAATTTGAAAGATTGCAAAGGCATTTTGGTTTCAAGTTTTATCATAATTACAGTTCATGCCCTTAGTGGTCATGTTACCTATGAAAAGGTAGGAGGAGGATTAAGTGACACTGCACTGTGCATCTGTTTTGAAGCCAGAATATGTTGTGAAATTGGTTACTTTACACGAAGGCATTGAATGACCGTGGCTAGTTAAGCCAAAACCAAAGGCATCTGATAACTTTTTAATATATCTTTAATTATTGATACAGTGATTGTATGAAGATTTCAAGTTCTTCCACAGCTTCAGTAGGTAAGCTTTTGTTTCTGTGTCTGTAAGTATCAAGTTGGAGGCAAACTAAATTTCTCTTGATCTACTTGCTGCGTTAGTCTGATGAACTCCTGACATTTTCTGATGAAGACTTCTGGTTATCAGGCAGTCTCACTGAGTGCTTCAGTGCAGAGTTCACTCTGCCTTTTAAGTCCAAATGTGTTTTCCCTATATCTAGTCTTAGAACGTTTCTTAAGTGTGTCTGCCTCTGAATGGTGATTTGCTTTTGTCACCTTTTCATGGATCTTAATTATCTTAAAGGGACTAGGGAAAAAGTACAAATGGTGCTTCCCTTCAGCATCTTCCATACATCCATATCCCATCTCCATGTATGTCATTATATATCATGATATTTTCAAATGAGGAGAAAAAGAATAGTTAACTACAAAACAATTGGCCTCACCAATTCACCAGATGTGGAAATCCTTTTGATCTTTCTACCACCAAATTTCAGTTCTGGATTTCTATCATAATCGAAGACACGTGAGAAGCTAGATTATTACCATACTAATACATCATGAACATATTGATAAAGTTATACATAGTTACAAATGGAAAAATACTGAAATTATCCTTACATTCTTTGTACATTACTTACTTTTTATTCCAATTTGACCCTGTTTCATTGCTACATATGGGACCCAGATGTTTTACAAGGCTACCAAATATATGTACCTAGTGATCCTTCGGGATGTAACAGTATGTAACTACTGATGTAAATACACCGGAATCTCTTAAAAAATAATAATAATAATAATAAAGTTACTACTGTTTGCCTCCATCTGTGGGTTTGGTTCATGTAGTCTTAGATGGTAATGTCAGCAGTTAGCATTTGAAGCTAGCTTGGAACGAAGGTGCATTCATAGCCAACTGTTGCTAGTTATGTTACCATTCCTTATCATCAACTAGAAGCAAGATGTTTTTTGAGCTCCACTTGTAAAATTTGGCTAGGTTACTAAAAGATAGTTGACAGAAAGGGGTTGTTGTTGTTTTGTTAATGTACATGAAAGAATAAAGTCATTTGTAGCCATCTTCCTAGCATTTCCTGCTCTGGGTACTTCCCATCAGGGTGCACGGCTGTGCCAAATTAGGCATTTTAACTCCTTTTTGAATGAAAGCAGGGAAATAAATTCCTTTGATAACCGAAAGTTATCTTTTTGATCATGAAAGTATGCAGAGACCAGGAACACCTCCAAGTTCTGAATATCATGTTTTAGTTTTTTACATGGCAGGTGTTTATTTTTTTCCAATTTTTTTTTTTTTTTCTTCCCATATGCTTTGGGGCAGCTTTTAAGTAAGAGGTATCATTAAGCTGCAATGTCAGTTTGACATGTTTAAACTATGGCCTGATTAAAAGTGAAATCACATTTAGAAAGTGCTCCTCTGGACACATGTGCAGATGGAGCAAGCCTGCTAATGGAACACCTAGGAAACATTGTGCAGGGCACGGCCACGGCTTCCTGGGGACTTTTGGGAATGAAACTCTGTAGATGCACTCTTGTGCACTTTTCGTCTGGGGTCCTACATGCTGTATTGAATGGCTAACCTCAATATGTCAGAACTGTAAACTGTGGAGAGCTAAATGTTGCAGATGTTGTAAAAATTCCTTCCCTTCTGGTTGCTAGCATGCTTTCTTTCCATTTCATAACTAACCAGGCCTATCATTGCAGTGCAGATGGCCAGAAACTCAATCCTGCCTGTAGCACAGAGAGAGCCTCTTCAATGTCAGTCCTGTCTTAATGAATCTATTAAATTAGCCTGTGCTGACACTGCACCAGGAGAGTGCTTTGTTGTACACAAGGACTTGTATTGTTTGATTGGTACATAACTGAAAGGGCACTGATGCAGAAAGGTGCTTGTATGGCAGCAGGAGGGTATCAGGTTAGGTCAGTGTTTGCACTGTTCAGGCATCCACTGGGATCCCCAGGCTCACTCCTTGAGGGCTGGGAGCTACTCCAGGAACTGTTTCACTGCTTTCTTTATGCTAATCAGAGGTAAATGGAAGAAACTGCTTCAGTATCGTCTTCATTGCAGCATACACATGAATCTGCTTCAGTCTTTCTGTCTTTGACTTCTCCTCCTGTTGAAAATATATGACATTCTCCAGAGAAAACATAGAAAAGAAAGAAAAATAATTATCTGTTCCTCCCAAAGGCATCACTTTCTGCTCATTTATTTTCTTATCTAACAATCAGCACAATCCTGGAAACAAACTTTCAGGTTTTTGTTTCTGTTGTTGTCATTTCTTTGCTCATAGGAGAATGTTTGTCTTATAGAAAAACATCTTTGTTTCTTAATCAGTTTCCAAAATTGTTTAGCAAGTAGGGTGGTGACACTAGCTAACTAAGCACTTCTGCAGTGAAGTATTAGATCAGGAAAAAATCCTGGCTTGTTACTGTAAGAATGGTATCTTTATTAGTGGTATCACAGAAGTGTGAAATTTGATGCTAGAAATGACTTGAGCCACAGTGTTCACTTAAAACACAAATTCTGAAAGGTTGAGTGTTGGTGGGACTCAGGAGGCACCTCATTAAAGTAAATATTTTTGGTGAAAAAATTAGGCATGCTGATTATGTTTTCAATTGAATGCTGATGCAGAGATATATGCCAGAGAGTTGTGACTTAAAAACTAAGATGTTTGTTTGCATAGAAATGGCAGATTTCATTTTGTGCATTAACCATATTGCATTTGCTAGACAAATGCTTTGTGTTTGGGGGAAGGGGAAGGGAGAAGAACTGTTCTTGAAGAAAATGGTCCAATATTAATTAGCTTCTGGGGAAAACAAACAAACTCACAAAAAGCAACTGAATGGTCTATCTTGCAAAAAACTTGCTGTATAAGGACAGCTACGGAATTTTTGTTTTACAAGAAAATGTTGTAATTGGCTCTCAATGGAGTCAAGGGTACTTTAACATTTGTGGCCTTGATACAATTACATGCTGGAAGAGAGCTGATGGTATCACTGAGTCTGTTTGCAGTAGGTAGAAACAGCTGGGAACATGGAACAATTTTCTTTTTTCTTTTCTTTTTTTTCTTCCCTTTTCCTTAGTAGCCACTTCAGCATTGTACACAATGCAATACTAAAACAGGATTTCTGAAATGCCATGAAGTGAAAAGAATTAGTTGTTACTGGGGCCATGGGTCTCTGAGAGATAGTACCATGCAAATAGCACTAGTTGACATTTGGCACTTTCTCACAATCCCATCCAAGGGAAGAGGAGTGGAGCAATACCATATTGTGAACAGTGTGATGGTGTTGCAGAGGTAAATTAGAAGCTTCAGCAGGAATCACATCAATCACTTCAATGACATTTGCTAACTAATCTTTTCTTCCTAACCAGAGGACCTTTCTTGGTGGCCCTGGGGAAGTCATGGCACCCAGAGGAATTTAACTGTGCTCACTGCAAGACTTCCATGGCTTACATTGGATTTGTGGAAGAGAAAGGGGCTCTGTACTGTGAGGTCTGCTATGAGAAGTTCTTCGCACCTGAGTGTTCCAAGTGCCAGAGGAAGATCCTTGGAGTAAGTGATCAGTGGCTAACCCAAACTTTAGTGAGAGCATTAACTACTGTGTTCGCTGCATCTCAGTAATGAAATTCTTAGCCTGTATTCCTCCAGATGTACCCTGGCATACCTCTTATGTTCCCATCACATATGGAGCGTGTATATATAAATATATGTATATATTAAATGTTGAGCCTTTTCAGTCTCTCTCTAATGTTTTGGTAGTGGTGTAGTCTCATTTGATCTTTCAAGTTAAGCCCCTGTTTTCATTAATCTGTTCTGTAACTGTTTGCTATTACTAGATTTTCTTCAGCAAAATGCTTTTAATTGGCAGCTCTTTGCAGAAAAAAAGGAAAAAAAAAGAAAGGAAAATAAATAATCCTCCTTAACCAAACTGGACACTGGGAAACACACTGGTTGGCTAGACTTGAAATAGTGAAATATTCCCTATGGTAATGCTAATAGAAAGATGTATTATCCCACTCGGCCCTAATATTACTAATTTGAGCCTGCCAGCTCATTGCTCGCTGCTTTATTGCAGAAATTGCGTGTCTGTACTCTTATGCAACTGGGGTTATGCAGGGCTTTGGCAGCATGGTTCTCAAGTCATATTTGGCGTTATATTGTCTTCCAAAACAGCACAGAGCAGTAATAATTTTCACTCGCATGATAATTTACGATTAACTATTCACAGACTTCAGGAGATGTCAAAGATACTTCTTCTCATACTTCAGGGGACTGTTGTAGATAAGATCCTAAGTAAGATGAAGAAGGGGAACAAATGAGCTGTTAAATATGTCAGGCTCCTGGTTTTTTGGTAGCTTTATGTAGAATTGTTTCTGACAAATAAGGAAATGCGCCATAAATAAATCACTATATAGAGTTTAATATCAGCAGAAACTGCATGCACAGTGTTCAAAGTAGCAGTAGGAAGCAAAGTATTCTTGAAACGTACCAAGTGTGGAAGCACTGTCACCACAATCTAGTCGTCACATCAAAATAATGTGTTAATAACTCTCTTTCTAATCCCCACAGGAAGTAATAAATGCTTTGAAACAAACTTGGCATGTTTCCTGCTTCGTGTGTGTGGCCTGTCATAACCCTATCCGCAATAATGTCTTCCACTTAGAAGATGGTGATCCCTACTGTGAGACGGGTAAGAAGTAACATAAGCAAAGATTAGTGCAGCTGTGCAGAGAAACAGCTTAATAAGGTTTAAAAAATAATATTAATTCTTTTTTTCTCAAGCTTCACTTTGGTATAGAAGTGTCCTAGCAAATTCGTATAACTTTGGAATTTCAGTTCACGCTAACAACAAATGTAGTAGACACTTTAGTTTGCAGTGAGTTTCTTCTGCAGAAAAGATGGTAAGAACATATTCATTGGTTTCAGTAGGAGCAGGCTTCTTGTCACTGGTTTTACTTGTTGTTTCTTTTAAGTTCTCAACTGTAGGTATCGGTGATACAGCAAAGCATTTTAAGTTGATTTTCTGGTTGGCTTTAAAATAGTTGATCTGCTTATTTACTAAATGAGCAAATATCTGTAGAGCAATGTGCTTTTCTTTGAATAGCCTTATTCACAGTGGGGAAGCTACTTCCAAGAGCAAGCAGTCTGCCCAGGAAGTGTTTGCAGATTCAGTGAAACATAAGGTTAGGATAAAAATAAAAAAGTAAATAAGGACACCGGGAGAAAAATACAGTGATAGGAGTATAGCATATGAAAGCCTGTTGAGCAGTAATATGTGAAAAATGTGGCAGAGAAATTCAGTTTTTTGTTTCTGTTTTTGTGTTTTTTTTTTTTAGTTTTGTTTTGTTAGCACTTCCAGCTAATTGCATCTTCCTATATGATTAACATGAACATTTTTCATTTATATCAATTCCTTAGTTTTCTTAAGAATTCCCTTGTGCTATTTTGTGCTAGGGCAGAAATAGATGTCATCTGTAAAAAAGTTCCACGTAGAATAAAAACAATATATTAGAATTGTCTATTTTTGCACTGTGCATTATTTACATCTGTGTCAGAATTGTCACACAAAGTTTTTCCATGTTTTTCCTCTACTATAAGGAGCATTGCATTTTTACCAAGTGGTGGAAGTAGTTTGACTGGGAAGAAATCTAGTTTGAAATCCTAATAAATTCTTTGAAGCTGAGATTTCCTTCCAAGTTGATCCTACAGCTGTTCAAAGTGGGTGCTATGAAGAATAATAGACGCTGAATGGGTGAAGAAGGCAGGCAAAATTTATCCATATTTTCAGTTGGAGCAGATTTGATGAGGTGTTGGCGGATGTGAAAGGACAAAGTAGATTACTGCTAATTCAGTTACACAAGTAGGGTAACATGTTGCTCCTATTGGATTTTGTGGAGCAGCACAGGAAATGGATATACAAGCAGCATCCTCCAGTGTGACAGCATGGTGAAATTTCATCCTGAAACTGTCTGAAGCCTCTGATCTTGGAGCTATTTGATGATTCAAAAATAGTACCAGAGGGATCGATTACTCCCCTTTGGGTGGAAAGCTCATGACTGGGTTTGTTCTGCTAACACTGAATTCTTGTTCCTCTCACCAAATGACCCATATGTTGTGCGGTGCATTGATTTGTGCTACTGTTACAGCTCCCTTGCACAAAATGCATGCTTTTCTGTGCTCCAAGCAGGAAACATGGATAAAAGGTCAAGAATATTATACTATTTGTGAAATTTATTTCTGAGATAAAAGGTCCTAGTGCAAGTTAAGGCAGACACACAAGATGCTGTTGACAGTGATGTGCTGAGATGGCTCTGGCTCTCTAACTAGATGTTAATTTGAGATGTATGCATTCTTCAAAGACTTTCAGTCCAGCTGGAGTTAAGGGCCTGCAACTAACTTTAAAGGAATAGGGAGTAAATATCACTGCCAAATTTCCTTCTTCCTAATGCAATGAAGGGTTCTAATTTTAAATTTGTATTTGAAATTGTCACACTGATGGTTATCAGTATGAGGGAGCTTTAATCTGCAAAAAGTTCAATTTTATTTTCTTTTATTTGAGTGCTAAAATTTAATTAAATGTGCAAACGTCTACAACTTTACAATATAACAGTTCAGAGTTAGTAACCTAGTTTTGAAAACGCTGCACGCAGGGAGAACTGTATTATTATATGAGAAGTGTGTTGGAAGACTTCTGTGGTATCACAGTTTGAGCATGTGAAAGAAAGTTGATGCCCTTCATTCTGCCTTATCTACTGCTCTTTCTTCAGAAGAAAAGCCAATAAAGTTAGTAACACAAACCATAGTGCACGTTACAAAATGTTGTAATGGCTGGCACCTGGAAAATATCAGTAGAAGATTGTGTGAACATGAATGTGAAGAGCTGAGACAGCATGGTCATGAGACCTTGCCCTTCAGAGGTTTCGGATGGAGGTGTTCTACCATTTGATATTTTCACTGTCTGTCTTCTTAACATTTCCAAATTCATTCCAACGGCATAGACTAAGGAAGGAAATTGGTGAAGGTGTTTCTTGCCACTGATAGCTTTTCTCGTCCAGATGATGCTCTTTGAGATCACTATAGAAAACACTGTTTTACTGAGCTGAAACAGAACTCTCCCTGTGCTGGGCACACATGATAAATCTCTGTTGTCACTGCAGCAATTAACACTGTGGCACATAACTCTCAATAATCAAGCAAAAGAACAGAATCTCCTTGTAGCCTCCTTGCTGCTCCTTTTAAGGCTTCCTGATGAAGGGCCTGAATATCTGATTTCCCTGGAAGTGCTGGAGTGTTACTATAAAGGATACAGTTAAAAGCTTCATTAGAGTTGTCACTTTATAATCCATTTTATGAAGATGTAATATTATGTGACATTATACATTTGGCATGACAGCTTGCTAATCCCAATTTTTTTTCATGTTAGAGCCATAGTGCTATTGTGTTCTGTGCAAGAAAAAGCACTGAAAGTAGAAATAAACAGGAAAGACCAGACGAATTGAAGTTTACGTCTGCACAGATTGAAAGTGGAGGGCTGCAGTGTCTCATGGTCCATAATATGGGTGTGCACAGAGAAGCAACTTTCCCATGCAAGAGGGAGTGTGAGGATGTGGAAGGTTGTATGTGCCTCTCACCCAACTTCACACATATCTCTTGCCCTGCTCTCTCTTTTTCAAACTCTCCACTGCCATAAAAATAATGGTATGAATACTTTCCTACTATGCTAGTTGCTAATAACCATCCTGATGCCATAGTGGTACTTTTTGTTAAATGCAATAAGTATACTGGCTAAAGCCCCTGGGTTTTTAGGTTGTGTTTTAAAGACCCACGAAATAAGCTCTAGTGACTGGAAGACTCTGACTTGTTATAAATTGCTATATTCTATTTAGGATGGGAGGCTAAATATTGTATGATTTTGTGTAAAACAATCTAGGACAAATATTGTGCCAGAATGCAACCAAGGAGGTTTGTCATGTAAGCAGGCAGCATGAAACCGGGGCATGCTTTCAAAGCACAATCTGAGAGAACATAAGTAGCAGGCAGGGTCTGTACTGGTGCCCTGCAGGGAGTGCATTCCCCCTCCTGCTGAGCACTCTATTGTTCTCAAGGAAATGAAACACCAAGGAGATGGAAGCAGTGCTCATTCTGCTCAGTTGAAAGGATAAGAAGGGGAAGAGAACTGAATGACCAATGAAAGGAGGATATCCCTTTCTTTCAGTCTAGGTCCTCTTTATACTGTGTACCTAATAATACAAAAGTCAACGAGTGCAGACCCACTGCCACTGAAAGGAAAAGCACAAAGATTTCTAGGGGTCAGTCTTGCTTTTCTGTGTATACTTCATCTTAAAAATTTGTGTTTGCTGCAGATTACTATGCCCTCTTCGGTACTATGTGCCACGGCTGTGAATTCCCCATTGAAGCTGGAGACAGGTTCCTTGAAGCCCTGGGCCACACTTGGCATGACACTTGCTTTGTATGTTCGGTAAGAAAAGCTATTCTACTTTTTAAACAAACCCATGGCGGCAGTACTTGTGCTAACCTGACTGATATGGGAGTTACAGCTAAAATGCCTTTCAGTCCTCAGAACCCAAACAAAAAGCACTTTCACAGTTATTTGGAAGGTATGTTGCTATTGTGAGCCTTTGGCACCCGTCCAGATGCTTTGGCCTGAGTTGCAGCCCTGTGTCCTAGCATTTAACCCTTGACATTTACTTCCCTAAAACAAACGTTTAAGGCCATAAAGGAACAGGCTGCATTTCTTAGGTATCAAGAGTGCTTTTGACATAAAGATACTATAGCCAAAGTATGATCTTCTAAGATTCAGTGGCATTCTCTCTTACTGTCTCTCACACACACACACACAAACACACACACCCCCACACACCCCAAAATCCTGTTATCCTGCTGGTGGGATAAATTTTTGTAAATGCTGCTCCAAGTTAAGAACCTATCGACTTAAAGCAGGCTATGCTTGCATTGACCATTAACTCTGCATCACAGAGAACACCCCTGAAAAAAATGGTAATAATTGTTAGGCTTTGAATATACTTTTACATACTATAGTGCCATGACTAGGCATTCTGAATAATGTGTAGTGCAATTCCTCCATCTGAATTGGGTGTTGTTTTCTTTCTGATCCCATTTCAGGTATGTAATGACAGTTTGGAGGGTCAGACTTTCTTCTCGAAGAAGGACAAGCCACTTTGCAAGAAACATGCTCACTCTATCAACATCTGATTCTTGGAACTCATCTTATTTAGCAAGTGTACTGAGCAGAAGGAAAGGTCAAAATGTCTGTGTTCAATAATTGGTTAGAATTATTTATATATGCTATGTTAAAAATGGAAGAGAAATGTGGAAAGTTTAGGTGTTTGTACACTATTTTTAAAGTCCTTATCAGTTAGGGATTTGCTTCATAAAAAGATGGGAATTGGGAATCGAACCCAAGCCAAACTATTAGAGTGCCTTTACATCTGCGCTTGGCGTATTATCAGGTTCGTGATTTTATGACCACATATATATATATACTTACATATGAGAAGGGAAACTTCTCTAAAAATAAATAGCTGATACTAATGTGTTGGTTTTGCTACTGTTCAACAAACAAAATGAGATTGGCTTCAGTGATCCAGATCACTTTATTTTGCTGATGTTTTCTAAAGTGTATCTAGAAGTACTGAAGCTAAACTCCTTTAAAAAGGAACTCAAAGCAAAAATAGGCTTACTTGGTATGAATGCAGTTCAACAACGAATAATCATCTGATGCTCTGATATATGAAGCCGTATCTGTGCTTTTAGCAGGAAGGTCTCTGATGGGCCTGCAGAGTACGTATGTTTTTACAAAGCAATTAAGCATAGATGGCAACACGAGCAAACAGGAGTGACTTAGAAGAGGCCACTTGAAAGAAAGCGTAGAAGGGATACTGTTCCTTACATCATGGCATGTACTACCAGAACACTAGCCAAAACAAAGTGCTAGTTGAGTTGCATTTGACAAGACAGAAATGTCAGATTAGATCTTCAGAACAAGGAACTGGGAGTCCTCTGTTCACAGCTGAAGTTTTAGGAAGCTTTCAGTACCTTGGGAAGGAAATCACATTGAATCTATGCATAAAAGTGTTTATAACTTAAATGTGATGCTTTGGTGTTTAATGAGGGAAGCTTCTGAAATGCAACTGAGGATATTGTTTTTCTCTTAGTGCACTATTTATGATGTAGCTTATAAATATGTATATTGGTGGTGTGCCAGGTAGTGTACTGAAGACTTATTTTCTTGCTCAGCTGTTAATATTTTTATTAGTTTTGCTTTTTTCTCTCTTTTCCAGCAGATGCAAGGAATATATTGTTAAATAATGTAAATTGAGTCAAGCAGTCCAGTATTTCTTAGTTCTTGCAGGGGAAAGGAGACAATACTGCCATTATGCATTTATTGCAAGCCAGGAGATTTTACCAATCCTGTATGAATTTCACTTCCACAAAGAGAGTCAGCACGAGACTTGTGCACTAGCTAATTTTCACTTGTCTTCAAATTAGGGCTGAAGTGGTATGGAGCAATAGTAAGCACATAGGGGAGGGGTGATGACCCTGCATGGGATGAATTTACTCCAGCAGAGTTGCACAACAGAGGATGCCCTCTTGGGGCTATGTTAGATTTCTGATGCAAAATACATTTATGTGCTATTAAATTCAACTGAGATTTTAGAGCTGAATTGTGTTAGGCTTCAGTGCTCTTTCCAACACACATTCAAAATGACCATTTGGCCATTTAGTGATCAGGTTTTTTGTTTGTTTTCTTCTGATTTCTTTTTTTTTGTTTGGATTTTTGTTGTTGTTGTTTGTTTTTCTAAATGATAAAAAGAAGTTGTTTAGACATAAATTCATGGAAAAAAATACAAAAAATTACTATGGTTGAGTGAGAGGGAATGTCAACAAAAGGGGGGGGGGGGGGGGGAAATGCACCAAAATTGCTGTACTGAAAGATGGAAAGGTATTTCTTTATAATTCAGTTAAACAGATTTATATGATGGGCTGTTTCATTTTTTTCACTTTATTTCCTGAGGATGTTTTTCTTCAATACTACTGTTTCATTTTTAACTTCTGGTGGTATGGAAGAAATGTCACAAAGCTGTTTAAGATGTTTATACTATTATAGATGTAACCTTCTGTGAGTCTACCTGAAAATCAAAAGGGTGGAAGCTGAATGGATGAGATAACAGCAATATGAGCCAGTTTACTTTTGAAAAAAATGGAATGTGGGAAAACGAGACCTAAGAGCTAGATGTCCATACAGCTACATTGCTGTTTGAGGGAGAGGATAGGAATGCACAGGGTAAGGTGGTATTTTCTGCAGTTCAAACCTCACAATTTCTAAGTAGGATAGAAACTCTTCAGTGGGTGCAAAGTTTGTCAATGTTCTTACAGTCAATTTGATTTTTTTCCTTTTTTCTTCTTCTCCTTCTTTTCTTTTTTTTTTTTTAATTTTAGGTTCATAATTTTTATTGAGTTTATATTTCTTAATTCATATGCTCTAGCATTTGAACTTTCACAGTTGTTAGTGAAATTGAGGACAAGCGCCTGAAAGGCTCCATTAGGACTGCTTCATTTAGCTGCTTTGTGTTTTAGCTTTTGGTATGTTTTTTTGTTTAAAATTTAAAAAGGAAGCATAGAATCACCGATATATAATGAGTATTTAATGGCTTTCTCAAATTATCTAAATCAACTAAGACAAAAAGGAAAATATTGTTTGTTGTTATTTTAATAAGTGAGATTTTAGTAGAGCACTTTATAATAATGCCATATATCTCACTGAATATTTATTACTTTTTTGTTGTTTAGGACTATTTCATACTGGTGGTTTTATTTGTCAGCCTACATACTTACCTCTGGAATCTTTTGGCATGTCAATGTGCGTGTATTTATGTATACTTACCTAGGTATGCACGTGTGTACATTGAGACATACATATTTGTGCACATATGCATACATATATTTGATTGAAGACTTGACATGGCAAAAATCAGAGCAGTTTCATTATCATTTGATTTTGCTTGCTTGTTTTTAAAATTCCCAGCTTCATAAAATAGATCTATATCATTCATGTTTTGAGGCAAATTTAGAAAGTCAGGAAACTCTTGTTAGTAACCTAACTACTGTAGGCTTTTGCATGCATTTTCAGCCAGTAATTCCTTTTTCTTCCAAAACTGTGTTGAGAGAATTGGATTTAACTCTGTTTGAAGTTAGAAGATCTTTATAACTAAATAATTGAATCATGATGAGTATTTCAGTAAATTTAACTAAATGATTCAGAGTTATGTGTAAATATAATAAATGCTTAATATAACAATGCAATAAACTTATAAACAAAAGTTAAGTAATGGTTAATTATGTGTCTGTCTGTTCAGCTACACACCTGTCTCCTTATGGAGCTACATACAAATGAGTAAGAAAGGGAAATATATCCATTCACAGATTAATTTCTTGCGTTTCCTTTTTTTAATTGTTTTTAATTACTCTGAACAATCTGCTGGTTTTTTTCCCAGCAATTTGCTTGTTTGTCTTTAAAAGGTTTGAGCATTGCATTTTTGGTTGTTCACATTTGAAAATTTAAAATATATTTCTTAAAAGCCACAATCAAAAAGTATAAAAAAGAGAACTCTCTATCTGTCTGTGGTTGTTTTGCAGTTGCTGGACTTTTGTTCTGATTCAGTCAGTAAAGAAAGTCATTACTGTACACACAAATAAATATTATTTGAGCTGCTTATTCTTCAAGTAAGATTGAAAGGTTTTTTGCACAAAGAAGAACCTGGGTTTTCTGGTGGATAGCAAGTTGACTACGAAGCCAGTGCAATGTCCCTGTGAAAAGACCATTGCCTTCCAGGGACACACTAGGCAGAGCCTTGCCAGCAGGTCAAGGCCTCTCACCAGTACAAGGGAGGCGTACACACGCTGGAGCAAGTCCAGTGAGGAGCCAGAAATATGATGAAGGATTTAGAGCATTGTTTAGTGATGAAACTAGGTAGTTGAGCTTGATAATCTTGAAGGTCTTTTCCAACTCAAATTATTCCACAATTCTGTCTCTCCTCTGGGGAGGGGCTGAGATAGATGGGATAGTTCCTCCTGGAGAGGAGAAGGCTCAGGGATCTTGTCAACATGAGGGGAGTAAAGATAATGGAAACAAGTCCTGCTCACTGGTATCTTGTGACAAGGAACTGTGGGTGGTCAGGTACTGGCACAGGTTGCGCAAGGAGGTTTGGATTTCTCTGTCCTTGAAGATTTGCAAAACCTGACTGATCGTGGTCACCTGCTCTGAACAGGGGACTAGACAAGGTCCCTTCATTTTGAAAGGTGGATGGACAAAGACACCCTTCCAAGCCTTGGTGTGATTGATTCTCCATCTTCTAAAGTTGGAAGTAATCTTCTAAAGTTGGAAGTAAGTACTGAACACTGTGAAATATGTAACAATGTAAAACTCAGATTTGGCTGATTGCTATTTATTTGCATCCTTTACTTCTATTCCACCACCCAGATAGAATAATTTACAACGTTTGTTTAAATGTGTTTTATATTGTATATAATGTGTTCAGACTGTTCAAGGCAATACTATCTGCTCTGACAGGCACTATCTGATGCTGTACTTAGCCTTGGCACAAAGCGTTCTCTGCTTTCATTGCAGGATTCTTAGCCATCAACTATAACATGGCCAATTACTTCATGATAACACTGGTCTCATAAAACTTTCCTTAGCTGAATCTCTCTTAACTAGGCAAATGTGCTGTTATTTTCTACCTTTATTTACACAAGCAAAGGAAAACACTGCACATAGCTCTATAAAATTTAGAGGCAACTTTACAGAAAACTTGCCTCCCCTTTAGCGTTTAGGCTATGAATGAGACAAATGCAAGTCTATTTGCAAACAGTATATTAAACTCCAGAAGCCAAACTTTTAAAGGCATCAGGTCTGCATTTGACGTTTTAATGGCAAAGGTTTGGTTTCTATCAATCACAACGTCATGTAACATTTAAATGCACCGACAAAAATAAGAAATCTGTCATTCATTCATTAAAACACTGTAATCCTGTGTAAGATTTATAGGTTTAAAAGTCAACAGTGTGTTTTCACAGTAAATCCACTTTCACTGCTCAGCACAGAACAAATCTCTCTGTCACTCAAAATGTTTGCTGGTCAAAATGAGCTGTATGAGATCTTCAAAGAGTTTCTCACAAAATTGCATATAAATCCTTTTACCAGCAAAGGCTCGATTTAGGTTTGAGTTTTACTTTCTCAGGACATTGGCTAATATCTTGTTCTCAGACAAGATCTTGGTTATATCAAAAACACGTAGGGCCTAATTTATTATTAGTGGTCTGGTGTTAATTAGGGGGAATTACCAGAAATAGTTTGCTTGATGGAAATTTATTATGGGATCACACTTTACTGATGGCAAAATAGGAGTCACTGAAAGAGTGCAGCTCCTTCTCATAACCAACTAATTAATAAGGTGCCAAAATTCCTTTGAGAAAGGGTTTGGTCCTAACTATGGGAACCTCACAGAGCAAATGGTTCCTATGCAGTATTTAAAATTTAAAAGAGGAAAAGAAAGGAGAAAGAGCTGCCCAGCAGAAGTCTCAAAGTGGTATGGCTTTTTCTTGAATTTATGAGAGAAAATATTTAGCTGTGCTTCTAACTTCTCATTAAAGAATTGCTTTTCCCAGAAAAAAAAAAAAAAAAAAAAAAAAAAACAAAAAACCAAAAAAACCAGCAGCAGCAAGTTTATCATCTCATTTGGTATTCCTGAACTTGGTTTGCAGTTTTCCTTGTACATACTGCAAGCTACAGCTCATGATTTCATTAACTAGCTTATAACAAGCTTTTGTATTGCTCTTTATTACTGCCCCTAAAGGTCTCTTTCTTCATCGTTTGCCACGAAGGTTGGCATAGTTAGGAAACTTGTGCTTATGACTGAAAAAAATAGGGCAAAGAACTCAGCTCTGTGATAAGGCCAAATATAACATGTCTATAGCAGTTTGGGGATAGAAAACCACTGTCTGTTCTTAATGGTTACAGGAAAGTCTTGTACCAGAATGGCAAATTATAATAGTATGGAGCACAAGCAAAATATCTCTAAAGAAATTTAAAATCACTGTACTAAAAGTTACATGTGGCTCTCTTGGACAAAATATATTCCACAAGATGTTTTCCAAAATATTTAAGATAGTAAGGTATGCAAGTTGTAATAAAACACTTCTGTATTTGCACT
Source organism: Tympanuchus pallidicinctus (assembly GCF_026119805.1). NCBI lineage: Eukaryota > Metazoa > Chordata > Aves > Galliformes > Phasianidae > Tympanuchus > Tympanuchus pallidicinctus. The sequence goes on along the minus strand of NW_026294721.1, from coordinate 31,944,780 downwards.
GGAAATATCTTCAGCTCTTTAAAAAAATATTCTTTTTTTTTTTTTTCTGGACTCTTAGTATACTCTGAAAATATGTATTGTCACATTGTATTCTGAGCAGGCTCATATTTTCCACATTATCACAGTTAAATCCTGTTCAGTATTCATGCCTTCGCCTCGCTTTTTTTTACTACTGGGCAGTGCTATTGTTTGTTTTAAAACATTTCAGCACAAGATAATCCTGTCAAGGTGTGTCCTTTGTTTGTCTTCGTGATGCATCAATGAAATGTCAAAAGTTCCTTTAGCAAATATAAACTTCCTCTACATTTTGTCACACTTTCCAAAGCATCAAGTTTTCCCACCCAGAAGTTTCCACTGGAAAAGTAACTTAAGATACCAGATCAAAGTGGTAATTACATCCCACATAAACTCTTTCCCTTGAAACCCATCAGGTAAAAGAAAAGCATATAAGTGCAAATGTAGCATAACATTCATTGATAACCTAGGTGAATACGGCCTCGTTTATTTCAACTTAACCCCCCTTCAAATAAAATAGAACTAGTATCAAAGCTATATTAATTTTATCATTTTCTTTCCCCAGTTAATGAGATCAGAACTAAAAGGGGATGTGGGCCCTTGGTTTTAGTGAGGTTTCCTTAACTAATGTCACAAAAGCTATTCAAAGGAAAGCTACAGTTTGGTGGATGACAAACAGTTGAGTACTACAGCATCCAGAAGTAAGTGATTATGGTAACCTCATTACCACAAGTAATACTGCTTAAAACAGTGTTATTTCATTTGTCAAATCTCAAATTTTCAGTTAAAGAGAAAATCAGATCCTACTCAGCCCAATCTAGTTACTTGCTGATTCATTGAAATGTGGAATTCTTACACACTTCCACATAAATACAACATTTCTTAGTTCTTACCTAGTAATCAGGATCATCATTATACTCTAAGAATAAATAAAAAGAAAAGTTAAATCTTAATTTGGCTCCATGAATAAACTAAATTATTGGTGTTTGTACTGAACTGCAGTTCTCTTAGATCTCTCATTAAGAGCTTTCAAAAATTACTTCAGCATTACTTCAAATTCACTTTCATTATTTGAAGACTTGTCTGTGACACATACTGCCCTAACTTACCTACTTCTCCTGCGTGTGAAGAACAAATAATACTTCATAAGGCAAGACTTTTATTTTTGTTTTTCATAGAGAAGACCTGCTTGTTTTTGTGTATTCTTATCCTGTGCCTGTTTCTGGAGACAAAGGAGGGTATAAAATAGAGTACATTAACATTCACAGCACCTACGGTCCAACCTATGATTTACCACAATTTTCTTTAAGCAAACCAAGTGCAGTCGATCTGTTGTATCGCTTTTTTTCCCATGTGGGAAAGCTCAACTGACAATCAGTTGAGCGTTACAGGGAATTTCTGACCAGTGATATATGGAGAAACAAATACGCTGAGCTTTCTCTGAAATAGAGCAGTGTGTGTCAACATCAGTAAAATTACAGTAAAACTACAATCTGTCATTAAGTCTCACATGTTCCTCCTTATGTATATTTTCCCAAATCTGCAGCTAATCAACTGTTTGCTCCTGCTTTCACTGAAACGCCTCTTATAGTTGGCTAGAGGCTTCCTCTGCAACATTTGGAGAGAGGTTACTTCTTTATAGTCTCTTCTTTCATTTTTTCCAAAAGGTTTTGTGCAGATTCTTGGCGGAGATCAGCCCTGATGAAGCCTGTGATGCTTTCCCAAAAAATCAGCAATATCACATTTTCTTTTTCAAAGCTTCTCCATTATAAAAGCTCTAAAGCTTTGGCAAAGGTTTCCTAATACCAAACAGATTCATCTTCTAGACAGTTATGTGATCATAGTAGAAGAATGAGATATCACGTATTTTTCTTTTCAATGAGAATTAGCATTTAGGATTGCAATGTCTTGTGGGAGCATTGCATGGCTCGTTAAACAGTATTATGGTACTGCAGGGAAACAGTCACAATTTGGAACATGACAGATGTAGTAACTGTAGCATTCCTTTATGAAAAGAGACAAGCTGGAAATGTTGCTATTTACTTGAGATATCCCACAGATGGTATTATATCACCTATGTAGTTTACATTTGTAATATATATTATGTATGGGAATGTTATTTCATATTGAAGGCTAAGTTATTGTCAGTCTCTGGTGCTTAGGAATTAAAAGCAGTGCTAGCTTGTGCTATAAGATCAGAGCCACCACTACTTCAATCACCCAAGCTATAAATATGTTGTTGTTAGTTGTTTGTTTCTTTTATATTATATATATATATCAACATACGCCTGAAAAGAGGTGGCTTTTATATTTTTATCATGTTGTGAATTGTAATGAGCTGATGTACTGAGAAATTATGCATTCCTTTAAAAACCTATAGCATTAATTATTGTTGTTTAAGAAAAAAACACTGAAATGTTTTTTGCACTGACTCAGACCTTACTCATTTGGAATCTCTTACAGTCATGGGGAACATGTTTCTAAAATATCGTGAAAGAGATTTTCCTCTTTTTTCCCAGAAGAGTGATTAGAGGCTGCAGGCCAGTGCTGGCCCAGGTCTGTTTGTCACAACCCGTCAATGATTTCTTCTTCAGAAAAGGCAAAGTTCCTCCAGAGCTTCAGTGCCTTTGGGTGTGAGTGGGAGCTCAGTATTTGCTCCTTACAGGTTGGGCTGTGGCTCTGTGCACACAAAGGACGCATAGAGGTGAAAGTCATTCTGTGATGGATTACCACTTGCACTCAGGCTCCAGCCCCTTCCCTTGCATAGATGATAATTTTTTGTATACCCAGAACAAAATCAACCCAGTGAGATGGCTGTTCAAACTATTGCTTCTCCTCTCTTCTTGTTCTTTTGGGCCGCATCGTGCCATCCTGTCATTGCAGAGGTCACTGTTGATTGCAATTTCAGGCCTTGTCATTGCTAAGTCAATGCAGTACATGATTTGATTCCCAAGTAGATTGTCCCTCACAGGTTTGCAAACTCAACCAGGAAGGCAGGAAGGTGCTCCAAAGTAGTTTCTTCCATCAGGCATTGGAGATGCTGGTGACAGCATTGGCTGTTCTGTCCTTCACATCTTTCCATGGTATCCCCCATCTAAATGTGACATGTTGCACACAGTTTGGACAGACTTTACCTGTCTGTAGACCAGCCTCTGGTGTTGTCACCAAAGGAGAACAGTGCAGACAACCCCAGCACTGGCTCTGTTTTACCACTCCAACACTCAATGCCCTTCACAGCATCAGAATTGGTGTAAAGCAGGTCTGCACAGTGGTCCTGGGACATAAGTTGCATCAGAAATTCAGAGCAGCAGGAATCAAATGCGGAAGCAAATGAATTGGTTTATTTCTTCAGTGTGTGCACAGATTACCAAATGAGGGAATCTAAACAGACAAACATTTTGGCACAGGATTTCTTTGTCAGCCTCGTCAGGCTCAGTGTTGTGAGGGGACATGAAGTATGGATGAAGAAGATTTAAATATTCTCAGAAGCAAGCAGACAGAGATGTTAGAGATGTTCCTAGCTGAGATGCAGATGTTGTAGCCTGGTAGAACAGAACTTTTCTTCCGACATTTTAATTCATCATCAAATTCTGCATATTTTTCTTCTGCCAGCTTTTTTCTTTTAGGTCAAATAGCTCTTTAGTCTTCATATGACGTACCTGTGAGATCAAACAAATCCTTTTTTTTTTTTTCTTGTCATCGTTGTTCCTGGGCTACCCAGAGGCTGAAGTGAGCTTTGTTCAACATTATCAGTGCTGTCCACTGCTTCAGATTGCAGCATTCCATCCTGTGCTGTCTGTAGGCAGCAGAACTATTTCCATCTTCCTAATGGCTTTGCTTCTGTGAATTGCTACCAGCTTCTGGCATGGCCACCTCTGCTAAAGGCCACATGGAGTCTTCACAGAGCAAGCATGAATACTTCCTCTTGCAGTGCCCCAGTCTTCAGATTCCACATCCTCCTCTGTGTCAGCTGGAGGTGAATAACAGCACAAAGAATCCCAGAGTTAATCCGGTAGTTGATCCCCTGCTTTGTCACTATGTCAGCACTGCTGAGTTTGGAGTTCCTATCCATCTGGAAGGGATCCTCATGCTTTCCCTCCCAGGTGCTGTGGTGATGGTGGGAGCTGCAGCCTCATTTACCTCTTTTAAATAAATACCCTTATTTTCCTAAAGCCAGGTTGAAGTTGGAAGGGACCTTTGGAGGTCAACTGGTAGAGCTCCTGCCCAGCCCTGTTTAACCCTGGCTGGCTCATGGGGTAGGTAAGGATCGTTCCCCTGAAAGCACATGGGATGAATCTGCAGCATGCTTTAACACATGCAGCATTTTCAGTGTATAGGATGAAAGCGATGGTTTAACCCAGAGATGTGTATGCGCTCACAGAGGGAAAGGGTAGAGGCAGCAATTCAGCTGTCAGATTATTCTGTTTTAGAGCCACCATGACATCACCTGTATATTCAGCTCCTTTTACCACTACCAACGTGGCGGCTCAGTAAAGAATATATATTTTAATGATACAAGAAAATGTTTCTCCACCTGCTGCCCCTCATTTGTTTAGGAAGCAGTTTCTAAGAACTGTGTGCTCTCACGAGGCTGTAAGATCTCTTAGGTACTCAGCAGATGATTTTCGGCTGCTGTATCCTCTGCTGTACTTTGACTTGGCTCTCAGTGTCACATTTCAATTAATCCTATTTTAATTATTTGCCTATGAGAAAAGCTCCCAGAATGATAGCTGCCTGTGAAGAGAAAATGACTATTTACACATGAACCTGGTGATATAATCATGTTAAATGAGCCCAAAAATCTCCATAGTAAACTACTATTTTCATTTCGTTACTATACATGCATTGGTGTTAGCAAATAGCAACTTCCAAAAACAATTAATGGAAAGAAGTTTTGCTTGTAAATAATCAGCCATCTTAGGGAATACCCATCCAAGTTTCCAGTGTATCACTGGAAATTTGGATCCATGTCTCACCCACACCAGGCTATGAGGAACTGCCTTCAGGCAGCGCTCCCATTTCATCCTGTTGAGCTTCCCTGAATGAGGGTGGTTCCTTTGGAAACAAGTGTACACACAGGTGATCAAAGGCTGTTGTGTGACGAGGGCTGAACAGGTGCTGTCTGCTCCCCAGCTTCAGAGGCTGTGACTTCCCAACCTTCCCAGTGTTCTCTCAGTGTAATACAATCTGTACAGCAAAGACACATGCTGCTGTGGTGTTCATATGCACGATCTGCTCTGGTTCAAAGCTCAAACTGTTCAGAGGTTTGGAGTGTAAAAATAAATCCAGGGGGAGATTTATTAGAAGGAAAAGGCCACACACAGCAGTCAATGGTACACCCTAACTGCAGTGATGGCAGTAATGGCTAGTGTGTGTGTGAGTGCAATTGCAGAAACAGAGTTCTCTATAGTTAAAGATACACCAAGCTTCCTCTTAATTTTTTCCTCTGCAAGAATAGATCAAACTATACAGCTAACTACACACAAGGAAAAGGCTTTCTCTAAGGAGGGAGAGATAAATAGTAGTCAATTTCCTCCAATAAGCAGAAATTAAGTAATTTTAAATTCTACCAGAAGTTTGGAATAAGATCCATCCAAGTATTCAACTTTATGTTAAAGATTTGGTTTTTGTCTTGGACACAAAAAGCTGGAGCAAAACTAATATAGCTGAGAAAGAGGCTAATTATGAAGCCTTTTTCGCATGTGGAAATTCTATTTAATAAAAATCATTCTGAAACATCACTAGGTTCTTAACAATTGGCCAGAAGGAGATGCACATAGAGATGGAGAAAGAACTGTTGATCTTGGAGAAGAAGTGATTTTGGCATCTCAATCAAAACAGGATCAAAGAGGAAATTGCTTTCAGGTGATGTAAGCTAAATATTTTGCTTTTTCTTCTGTTCCACCCCCTGTGTAGCTTGGATGGAAGCATTAGCTTCAATTTCTCATAAGGAAAATTAGCTAGAGTTATTAAGCAAACTGTTTATTTTGTATTAGTTCCAACCACCCTGGTTTTAATTATCTTTCCTTTATTATGGTTGTCATATGGATAATATTATGCAGATGTATACAAAGAATAGAAAACTTCATGCTCTGAATTGTAAAGACGATGAGCATAAAATCCAACTAGCAGCCTTTCTCTCATTCTTGTTCATTAAGTCTGGATTTAGGCGCTCTGTTACAGTAAAATGTATGGCTTTTTGACTTCTGAACTGGATGCAAGACAATGTCCATTGGACTAAGCTGGAGACTGCAGGCAGCACAACACTTGCTGGAAACACAACATTCGGTGCCTGGAACCCAGCAAAGCCCTTAAACATGGACTTCTTAAACATGAAAGAAATCTCCTTGTAGATAGGTGCTTTATTAGATTCTGACTACAAGCAGTGTGCCACAGACATCTTTAAATTAATATTTGTAAAGCAATTTTATTAATGTTTACCTCCTAGCTTTTTTATTATTGTTTTGAAATTCAGCAGACTACTTATCTCCCTTGCAAACCTCAACTATGCACACTTTCTAAGCTCTTTACATTTGTCAGCTTATGTGGAAGTTTTCTTTGTTAAAATGATTCACAATGTTATTATTTTTTCCATATAGTCAGATTTGTGGAAGCTAGCAAGACTAAGTGATCTTGAATCAGTGTGATCACAGATTCCAACATAAATCTGGAATTATGGCCTGCCCAAGGAGGTGGTGGAGTGGCTGTCCCTGGCAGTGTTCAAGAGTCTGGATGACGTGCTGCGTGATATGGCTTAGTAGCTTGTGGTGGCAATGGCGATGAGGAGACGGTTGGACTAGATGATCTTATAGGTCATTTCCAACCTTGTGATTCAGTGATTCTGTGAATCTTATAAGAGTTGCATCTACCTAATTGCCAGGAGTGACGATTTTTAATTCTGGACCAGTGGTAGATTTAGTATTTGCCATTTTTAATCACTGCATGGCTAAAAGCATCTGCAGCCACTGAGGCTGTGCTATCTTGATGCTTCCCGGGCTCAAATTTACCTCCCAGATGTTTTGTGTGTAACGCAGTTACCCCCAAGACCAGAGCAGTAGCCTCTCATTGAATGGAGGTATGAGATGGCAAATTTGATGTTACTGATCTAGAAATGAACAGGTACAAGCTGACAGGAAAGATGTGTGCTGGAAATAGAGGAGGAATGGATATTTAGAGATGCTGTGAAGCAAAAAGAAGCTGATTGGGTCAGAGTCTGGTCCAGACCCAGCAGATGGAACCTGTGCATTTTTTGGCTGCACCTCTGATACTTCCGTTTGGGCTAAGGTGAAAATTATCTTGGGTGAGCCTCAGCCATGCTCTGAGGCTGCACCACAGCTGCATCTCCTGGATGGCATGGTTATCTCCCAAATTGTCTGTGAGAAACCAAATGAGGATGTGTTAAATAAGTATATCTATTTCTTGTCACTCCTAATATATGCAGATAATGGGTTAGGATATGGTTGTCTTCTTAAGAGAAAATGTCTGCTTAAGAGAAACTGACTACTATTTTTCTAGGACATATTTTAAAGTACAGTTAAACTCAAAAAGGAGGGGCAACACCTTCCATTTGGTCAGATATTTGTGCTCATATTAGAGAGAGACTCCATGTGTCATGTCTTTGGCTTTGCTCATTGCTTAGTCCATGGGAGAATTAGTTTCCATTCCAAACTGCCACACAGAAGTCAAAAGCACTCACTTGGAACTGACTCCAATGAAATATCAGAGGAGGTTGTATCCAGGTAGTGACAAGCAGGCACTGACCTGTTGGGAAATGCAGCAATTGGACCACCTTAACATGGGAGAATTAGTTTCAACTTTTAAAACCTCTCACGAGAATTACACTGTGTGCAAGAAACACATCTCCTGCAGTTTTACAAGTGAGTATTAGGTGCCCCCAATGCACCAGGGCACAATAAGAAATAAAAGGTTTACAGAGAAATTTAATTCAGTGGCAAATAGCTCTAGCAAAAGAAATATCCCTAAGGTTGCTTGGACCACTTGGCAACTTTGGAATAAGACCTATAACTAGGCAAAGAAGTGGATGGAACTTTGCAAATAAACCGTGCTCTGTTGCTCTAATGCAGAAAGGGCACAGGCAGAGCTACAGGTGCTGTCCAAGCCTCCCAGGTTCCTCAGCAGTATGAAGGTAACATTTGCACAGGGATTACCTAGGAAGAACTGAAGTAAAATTATTTAATTCTAAATACTGGAAACTATTTTTTTTGGTTGTTGTTGCTGCTGTTCTTTCTTTCCAAAAAAACGTACGAGAGGGTGTAATGGCATTGAATGTTTCTTTAAGTTTTATTGAAGAAACTGAAGATAAAATTGCTATATAAAATAATATTCTATTGCATTCTCTCGAATTTGGAGTCTCTGAATTATACACTGTTGGTGTAACTTTTAAATGTCAAAGCCTTTCTTAGCAGGTTTCACCTGTAATATATTTAACGTATGGCACTTATGCATAGCCAAAACTACCCTTCCCAAATAAGTTTCAGCAGGGATTTACAGCCCTTGTTACAGGAATAGTTCATGCTGGCACGTGGTGTGAGTTTACCCAAGTGGACCGAGATGAAGGGAATCTTTACCTCAGATCTTGATATGATTATTTGTCCATCTGTGTAGTCCTTCTTTGAAAACTGCCAGGATAGGAAACATAAAATTGCTTCTAAATGTCAAAGTCTTTAAGTAAAAAATAAACAAAAGAGTGAAGTCTGAAGCTAATATTGCAGGGGAAATAAAAATAGGGATGAAACTATAGCTAAGGACTTTGATACAGTTAGTCAAAAGTTAGTGAAGCCCTACATGTTGCAATGGTTAACAGTGCTAGAATTGGTTGGATTTTTTTGCAAAATGCTAAAATTGTCAAACTAAATTGAGAGAGGTGGCTGGGATGCATGTGGCAGCTCCCCATACTGCCTCTGCTTGTCCATTCTAAGCAGGAAAGGAACTAAAGTGAAGTCCACTCCCTTAAATTTTGAGTGTAGATTCTACTTACTACTTCTTGCCCAGGCACTGGAGACTTTAGTCAAAATCTTGTGCCTTGTATTGCTGATGTGAGCTACAAAGTGCTAAAGCGAGGCAGATGAGAGAGGCAGGTCTGTGAAGGCAGTGCCACTTATCAGCATTTCAGTCCCATCCTCTCAGCTGCATCACAGGCTCCTGTGGCAGCGCAGGAGCCAGCCTGACTGTACCCCGCACCTCACACCAACTGTCTGCAGATCAGGCCAAAGAAAATATGCCCCAAAAGGCAGGAAGGTTAGATCATTTGTTGCTTATAGCCTGCGGTCTTTGTTCACGACAGCTACTATATTGGGAGTTTTCTTGGAAAACATAGTTATAAGTGGTAATTGGAGTTCTCAGAAATATCATTGTAACTCTCTGTAACAGATGTAAGCACACTCAGGCTCTGATCACCATTTCCAGCATTGCTCTCATCTTTAAGGCACTCTGCTTACTTCCTCCCTGCAGACAATAGATGCAGGGCTACAAACACACAACTGAAGAATGAGATTTGTCCCACATGTTTCAACACTTGTCACATCTCCCCAGAGATGCTCATCAGCCAACATGAAGTGCCTGCATTTGCATACTGAAAGCAAATGTGCCCATGCAGGCATCAGCCTGCAGACATCCAGTGCTGATCCAAAAGAAGGGATAACTTTTGTTGTTGCCATTGTTTGCTACAGAGAATGGAAAGTAAAATGGATTTAATGGGAGATTTTTCTGAAACCAAACCGGTTAATGAAGAAAATTTCTTCATTTAGAATATGCTATTGGCTACTTATGAACAGAGAAATGGGAATTGAAAGGGATATCACACTTTAGTTTTAACTAGTGGTCTGCAGTCACTTTCTTTGGATATCCTCTTTCCTAGCTGATATTTCCCCTGATTTATTTCATTGCTGAGTGGATCATTTCAGTGAGCTTTATATAAGTCCACTTGGCTATTTTACAGTTCTCTGCATGTTTCAATATATTCCACTGTTAAAAATTTTAAAAGTAGGTGGGGAAAGAGGAAATTTCTGGTTAATATATAACAATTTCTGAAGTCAATGCGCCTGGACTCAATTTTTCAGGGCATTTTTCCAGACACTAATGATGCCAAAGAATAAAAATAGCCAACTAGCAGGACCTTAACTGCAAACTCTGCTGCAACCCAGCAAAAGTTTCATGACCCTTGTCAGGCCCTTTTCTACCATAATTGGGGACAAAAACTATCACAGGCACACAGAAAAAAGTGCTATATGAAGCTGCTGTACACAACTACGTCTGCTACATCAGAAGGAGCTGAAATTAAAGCAAAAATTCTTATTGGTGATGTTAGAACAGTCCTGGCTGACCAAAAAATCTAGCTGAATTTTGCCCATGAGAATACTGAAAACTTCAGCTGAGCATTTGTATTCATTTACAGTTGGCAACGGGAAGGTCAGCGATCTCCATTCAGACACCAGGTGGGACATTATTGCTACACATGCTGTGGAAAGAGATAAGTCTGGAGCCAGAGTATGAAATCACAGGGGTTTCAGGTAAGTTCACATTCAACTGATGAGTGAGAAATCTTGGAACTGACAAAATACTCATGTCTGAACACATATATTTTGGATTCTAAAGGCTTGTATTGATAATTTTTTTGTATAAAGAGCTCAACTAATGAAAAATTAAATGGGCAAAAATAGGAATGTGGAACTTGGGACTGTTCTTCAGGTGTTTTTATTCTCTGTCTTTTGAGAAAATGTGGTAAAAGGTGTACATCTCTAAAAGAGTACATTTGTGGGTTTGCCTGCAAGATTTATTGCATTTTATTCGAGGAATGTACATTTTATCTGGGATATTGTTTTGCCCAGGGAGGTTATTCAGCCTCCGTTCTTGGAAGTTTTTGAGATCTAAATAAATAGCATCAGGAGCAACCTGACCTGACTCAAAGCAAGTGTTTGGTCTGAGAATCTCCTGAGGTCCCTTCCAAAGCAGATTGTCCTGTGTTACTACCTCAAAGACAAAAAAGGATGACTTTGATATCACGCGTTTAGTCAAAACTTTGTGTGTTTGTGTGCAAGAAATCGTTTTCTTTATGGAAAGCAAGGGCTTGGTATTCATATATAATTTTATACACTTTCCAGGAAATGTTGCTGAAAATATCATATCAAACCACCTTCCATTTCATTAATAGTTTTCTATGATTTTAGGTGTGAATGAAAATATTACAAAATGTGGAAGTTAAATAAATGACGAAACACAAGAGCTGTTAATGACTGTCTAGCTTGGCAAATGAAGCAACATAATAGTGTGAACTATATTAGCTTAGTAGGTTGAGCCATGCATATTGTTGATAATATTCTGTGCAGAATAAACATTATGGGCTGTGCAAAAGAAGCTACAGCAAAAGCCGAAAGCCTGATCCAGAACAATCGTGGGACTACCTCATTCATCCCATGCATGAATTGTCCCAGATGCCAAATATTCTCAATGAAATTTTTATGGATATCTTTATTTTTATTATTGGTTTAGCTGATGATACCTGTGCTGCTAGTTCTCATTATAGGATTTTTTCCTGTCAATGACTTTGTATTAATTATACATATTTCTGATCATATATCTGAAGGAAAATAGAGGTATAAGACACTGGATGTGAAATCTTATGTTTTTGCCATTCATAATATTTCAGACTCTTCAGCAAAATATTATTTTGCTTGGCCAAAGCTGTTAAAATAAGCACAGGGAAGAGGCTCTATTCCTTGCTCTGTGTGTGCACATAACTTGTTTTAACCTGACTGCAGCCCCATATACCCACAGAGGCAATATACCATATACTAGCTGAGCAGCTGAAAGGTAAGGAAATTCAACAGTGAGGAGAAAATAAAATTTGGTAAAGAGGAAAATTCTGCAGAGTATTTAATGATTCAAAGTCACTTAGACCTCAGCAGTTTGGGGTTTGAAGTTAAAAAAATGAAGCTACATGTGCTTTCTGTAAAATCTCTTCCATCTGGTCCAAATAGGAAGCCAAACTTTTTTGTGATCTGATTAGTTATGAATTTTTCAAACATGTTTTTTATGGATTCATTCAGAGTTTATTGTGACGTATTGCAGAGGTCATGGTAGAAGTCAATGTAAATAGATTAAACTACAGTTCTTGTTTGAAGAGAGGCACGTATGCATTCATTGGAGTAATCCCAGTCTACTGACTTCCCAGCCTTTGGGGCTTTTCAAATTGCAAAGGGAAAAATCTTCATCTGCTTCTGCCTTTCAATGTCCCTATCAAGTTATCAGTCCACACAGAGCTACCCAAACCCTCTTATTTCACAGGCTGAAGGTAGAAGGATCCCAACTAAGAGAAGGTCAGAGCAGCATCTCCAGGAGATGCTTTGCATCTTTTGGATCCTTAAACAGCCATCTGACTTCAGAATAATATCACAGGAGAGACCCTTATTTTTCTTGGTAAAGTTAAATCTAATGGATTGCAATTCCAGTGGGGGGGATGGTGGGTTGGTCAGGCAGCTGCAGTTTTGCTAAATGATCAACAATCTTTACAAGGAAGATGTAGAGCAGAGAAGATGGATTGAGAAACTTGAAGGAAATAATAACTTCTGATGATTCTCCTATATTTATTTGACATTTGGTGTATGTTCTGTGTCTTCTGGCCACATGAAGAAGTGACAGATCAGATGTATTCAAAAAGTTTGAGGTATGTTTTTTAGCCTGGTAGATTACTGAAAAGATGTCTCATTCTGAGGATGCTTTACCATAACTGTATTATTCATAGGTTTCATGCAGCTAGAGATTTCTTTTTGCCATGTACAGTATAGACATTTCACAAAGACTGCTTTAAGCCTCATAATTGTTCATAATGCTTGAGGGAGGAGAACAGTAAAAAGCAGGAGGAAATCAATAGTGTGGTGGTAATGGAAAATATTTCCTACTCTTGGTATTCATGGGAAGCAGACAATCACTGTGACCCCCATGAAGTACATGAAAATAGATTATTCCTGCTTACCTCAGTGATTTGTCTATTGTACTAAAAAAGAAAGTTTTCTGTTTTGCAAGGAGGTAGGCATAGACTTAGGAACAGAATTGCTCCTGCACTTGGTGGTAGGACTAGGTATAATGTTACTTTTGAGAAAGTATTTGCATTAGGCATCGTCTGAAGAGTTGATTTTGAAACCAAGATTTTGCCATAAGAATTCACTGCCCAAAACAAGGAGAAACACAAGTTAATACAGATGGAATAATTCAGGTCTTTTTTTTTAATATATAAATTAGTTCTGAGATAAAATAAGAAACATTCATTTCTACATTTGATCTCCATTGTTTGCAGAACTGAACACAAAATCCAATATACTCCACAATTTTTCAGTGCTCAGAAGTAGTTTTGTCACTATGAGACTCTCCTTTGCATCTGCCCATGATGAATAAGTTTCTCAAGTGCTGGAGGTTAAAATAAGGGAGAAAATGAACATAACTTCAGAATGTACTTTGAATATTTAAAATTTAGAAAAATTAATAAGAGTTGTTCAATAGACAAGGACAGAATGCTAATTGATTTCTTCATATTTGCCAAATTATCACACTTGTATTGTGTATTATATCCCATATATAGTGAGCTTGTGGGTATAATATATACATAATACATATGTGTGTGTATATGTGTGCATGTGATTCCGTAAAATGAAACTACCTGCATATTTTTTCCTGGGTTATGCCCAGCACATTCATTTAATTATTCAGCAAGGACACACATTACTAAGTTCGTTGGCCATTTTCTTTTATTTCTTTTTTTTCATAAAATCTTTGATTCTTTCTGGCACTGATTCATATAGTCAGTAGAATACATTTAATGGGCCAAAGGCATTTTTATTACCCTTTAAAATGTTAACAGAGTTTCTCTATAATTTCTCCACAAGTAGTATTTGTTTATTTTTGTATATTTCTGGTATAAAGTAGTGACATTGTGGTGTTAGGTTTTATTGCGCTGGCACTGTCATCATTAAAGATGTATCAATCCTTTCATTATTTGCCTGAATTTTTAGGGACTTATATTCTGGACAGAGATATTCATTCCCAGCGAGTCTTCCAATACAAATGCCCCACTAAGATGCAAATCACTATTTTCTTTAATTAAGTTTAACAGAAATTGGTTTGGTAACTTCAAATAGAGCAAAATCTATTTTGAAATGATTTTTTTACAAGCACAATAGAATATATATATATTTTTAACAGTTGAGAGACTGATCCGTCATTTCTGAGACACTTACTTATCTCAGTTGTTATGGGAATTAGTCTGAGACATGACTGAGCAGCTTAGCCTTAGCTTTGCCAGCACATGAGAAAGGCAAGTGTGCTGCACAAAAAGAATAAAGACATAGTTGTTTCTTATAGGCATGGATGCAAACTGAAATGCACAGAACGTGTGAATTTTTCTCATATGCTACAAACAGTTGGACAAAGTATTACACATTGTGAGTTATCTCAAATCAAAGTAACATCTTTAGCCACAGAATCATATCTGTTATCTGTTTTCATTAACAACACTGGTTTGCTTTTACTTGCAGGTATCCTGCCAATTAAATATATTGAATAGTACTTTATGCAACAAATTTTAGGAAAGTATCAGTCAGTTACTTGGACTTTTTTTAAATAAAATCCATGAGCACAAGGCTGCACTGAAACATGTTACTTGTATTCAGAGTCAAATGTCAATATCTGAGTTTTTGATATCTGATTCAGGGAGTTTCAGTGTATGTATTATGTATGTTACGTATGTATTAACATACAAGTATAATAAACCAAAGGTATTAGGAATGTAAAGGAGAGCACTCTACAGAGCATCTTAATTAGTTTGCACAACACATCATCTATTTTGCATCTGCGGTAGGACAAATTACTGACAAATAAGTAGCGTGCAGTGAACTAGCTACTCATATTACATGATAGCTTCAAGTGATGGAGGATGACCAAGTGCAGCATCAACTAATTTTTTCCCTGCTAAAGATTAGTCCTTTGTATTTTTGGTAAATGCCTTCTGAGGCTGCATTGAGCCTTGTTTCACATAAAAATTACCCTCCCCAGAAAGCTGTGGGGAGTGCACAGCTGTAAAGCAGGGCAGAAGCTCCTGTTTATCACTGATTTCCTTGTCTAGAGCACAGATACAATACTTGCCTATCCTTGCAAGATGGGGATCTGTGGTGTGGAATATAATGCTTCATAAATCACAGCATATAATCTTTTGATGATTGTTTAAGTGCTGGTCCCAAATGATGTTGGTTGATGAAGAACTAATCTGAGCTTGGGTAAGCAAAAGAAGCCATCAGATTCCTGCTGACATTTGGAATCTGCTGTCTCGGAAACCGTCATTTTTAATGCATGACTGAAAGCTTTATTTCAATTAGGGCTTTGTGTCATTGGCTACTAGCTGTGATGCCACGGAGTTTGCTGTGACAGGGTACTCCCTTTTCCCAGACCAGAGTCTCCACTGAGTCCTTTGACAGTCTGCCAAGCTCTGCAACTGGAATGTGTGAAGTTCAGTTTCAAAACAGTTTCTTTTTCATGCTTGTTTTGATCTAGTATGTGAAACAGGTCTCTGCTTTTGTTACAGGACTCTTGTTCATTCTCGGCAGGTTTAAATTCATTATATTATCTAGCAGCATCAGGTGATTGCCTAGGAATAAATTGCAGATGCACTTCTTGAGATATAGAATTCTTCGTTACAGCCATGTATATTTCTTGGCAAATTAACAGCCACTGCTATACTATCAGAGTGGTGGTGACAATGGCATTTTATAAAACTAAAAGGAGACATAATTTGTCTGCAGGGGTGTGATTCAGAACTGTCCTGTATCTTAAGAATGTTGGGGAAAGTATTTTCTCTGCTACAGCCACACTGGCATGGCCATTCTTCATTGCATAGCCACGCCTCAGGATTGCCCGTTCCTACATTGGTTGTAGCTACTGCCAGTATTAGTCTGGTACCACAGAATCACAGAATTGTAGGGGTTGGAGGAGACCTCCAGAGATCATCGACTCCAACCCTGCCAAAGCAGGTTCCCTACACCATGTCACACAAGTAGGCATCCAGGCAGGTCTCAAACATCTCCAGAGAAGGAGACTCCACCACCTCCCTGGGCAGCCTGTTCCAGTGCTCCATCACCTCACTGTAAAGAAGTTCTTGTGCACATTTGTGCAGAACTTCCTATGCTGCAGTTTCCAGCCATTTCCTCTTGTCCTGTCTCCACATATTGCTGAAAACAAGCTGGCCTTGCCACTCTCCCTCACACCTCAGATATTTATAGACCTGGATCAGGTCCGCTCTCAGTCTTCTTTTCTCAAGGCTAAACAGACAGTTCACTCAGCCTTTCCTCATAGGAGAGATGCTCCAGGCCCTACACCATCTTTGTGGCCCTCCGCTGGACTCTTTCCAAGAGATCCCTGTCTTTTTTGTACTGGGGAGCCCAGAACTGGACAAAGTACTCCAGATGAGGCCTCACCAGGGCAGAGTAGACGGGGAGGATCACCTCCCATTTTTCATTTACATGCTGCTGTGCTGCGAAAAGGTACTGTCTGGCTGACTTACCATTACAGCATGTTACACAACTTCTCTTGTCGCTAATCTACCAAAGATGACCACTGATCCAAGTGAATGGATGAAATCCTTCAGTTTGAAGAGCTTTGAGGCTGGAGTTTGGGCATTAATTCCTATTGTTGACATAGTGGAAAAGCCAACCGCTGTGCACTTCAGAAACTTGGAAAGAACTATGAAAACCGGCATATTTTCAATCTTTTTTTTTATATTTTTTTTTTATTAAGAATAATTTACAGAGAATGGCTGTCTGCTACTGTTACTAGTAAGCACTGAAGACACAAGAGCCATTAAAGGATATAAGAAGTTCAATTCAAAATTTCTCCAGAAAAGTTTACTAAGCTGATACTGGACTCCAGAGGTACCTGACCTCTCCAAGTACTCACCTGTTTGGTGTTCATTTCTCCAGATATGTGGGTATCTCTGAACATTTTACCATTTCTCTAACTTTCTCAAGACTGAGAATCTTGGCTGTTAGCATATAAGTGAAAAACATCAGAATCCTCAAAAAGTGTATCTTTCCACTGATGCTCTCAGGGCCAACTAGACAGTAGCATCAGGATCCCCAAAATGCAGTATAATCATTAACTGTGCAAGCTGGTTCAAAGTGGTATACAAGTCTGAATGGAGCTGGGTGGTCATTAGTGAAGATACCTGCTCCCACGAATGATAATTCCTTCAAAAAAACCAAATCAGTTAAAAGCTCTGCTAGAGGTTTTACTTCATTGTATATCTTCCTCAGAAAAATGTCTGATATATATACTGGAAGTGGTAGGTTCCTCAAACATTGAAGTCATGGCTGCTACTGCCTTCTAACATGTAGCTGAAGGAAAAGACCTTCATTTATGTAATGCCATCCTTGTCAGTTTATCCACCAAGTGAGAGGATGAATTTATTTCTTTCTGTATGTGAAAGGAATTTAAAGTCAGAATATTGCCCCTCTGAAAATCATCCTAGAGAACGTGCTATAGGCTTTGTTTTTGTTTAATTTACCTCTAAGCAAAATAATATTAACAATTTCAGATTCACTGGCCCAGAGGAGATACGTGATTTTATAGCCTACAGAGCAGCACTTCCACATGAGGAGTGTTTGGGGCTATCATTTATTTTTCCCACATCATTTGTGTATTTCACAGCAAGTAATCCTTGAACAAGTTGACAGGCAAGTCTTTCAATGTGTAGGTAGGCCTACACCTTCTTTTTTCCTTCCCAATCCATTGCAGATCATTGGAACTAGAAGAGTCATACTGCAGATGACTGCCTTTCAAGGAATGGATAGCAAATGCGATGAGACCGCTCTGACTTTCTTCCCCGTTGTTCCTCAGCTGTTCACACTTCTGAGGCCCCAGATTCTTCCACTCCATGATGAGGTACTTGTACCAAGGAAAACACAAGGCTTTACAGCCCCAAGTCCTTCACTATGTCTGAACTCTAGTTTTCTACCTCAAGCGTTAGGGGTCTGTCTTTGAATTACATTCTGGGGTAAAAGAGCCTTATGCCCTCTGCATGTAATGAAGGTGAGAAGAAAGGTTCTTTTTAGTCCATCACCACATATTCCAGAGGCAGACATAAAATAACTCTTAGCTTTGTCTGCCACTGTATAGCAACTGTTCTTCAAGCAGATGTTAGTGTGTAACAGATCAACTACAGACAGTTCTATAATCAACCTTCACTAAATTATTTGCAGGTTCCTCCTGTAGACCAACAGTTGGCAAGAAGGCTTCCAAACCTGGCTAATGTTTAATAGGCATTGTCTTGAGGATAATAAATGAAAGAACATCTGTGCTTAATATTTCTTCTTTCAGAAATTCTCTGCATTCCACAGATGTGAAATGAGATCTCTCATAAGAGAGCAGCACCTTTGAATTCCTCTAACATTTAAGGAGGTTAGTAACTTGATGACCACAAGAAAACGACTTGGAAGATAAGCCTTTTTTGAATATTAAACTAAATAATTAACTTAGTAATAGTGGTTGCTTTATAAAAGTTCCCAATGTATTGTTCATAATTTTTCCTAGCAGCCTCGTATTTTCAATTTGGCATACAAAGCTAATATTTTTATCAAAAAATCTGTTCTGTATGTGTCAAAATTCTGTTTGTTCTACATCCATAGGTTTCACTATTTTTAACATTGTTGAATCCCAAGGTTTTTCCAGACAGAATGAGGATCTGCTCAGAAATAATGCATATTTCAGATCACTGCATATGAAATTGCTCTTTATTTGTTTCTCTGTAGTTCTTCTGGAGTGATTTTCCACTTTTCTTGGCTGAAAATGGCTTATCTGAATGTATTGCTGTACTAGGTAGGATGTGCTTTTTTTTTTTACCAGGAATAAACATTCTCTGGGAATGGCTAAGCTGTCACAAGCAGATATGGGAATAAAGGGCTATGAAGGTTCTTTTTTTTTTTTTTTTTTTTTTTTTTTTTTTTTTTAATGTTCATACTCATCTCTTCATAAAAATCTGATTCAGAATGTTAATTTACTAAAAAAATATAAATCAATTTAAACACCATACATTTGTCACTTGTAAGTCTGATGTTGACAATACTGGCGTTGTCCTGATTTGTACACCTAGATAAAACAGCTTTTATCTTACAAAAAAAAAAAAATAAATAAAAAAAAAAAATAAAAAAAAAAGGATTTAATGTACCTAAAATAACAGGCATTTGTTTTTAAGGGAAAGCTGTGTTTGTACACAGTCAGTACAGCAACACATTGCTTGATGGTTTCATGCTCATTTTTAACAGATACAAAGAAAAGAAGGGCAACATATCTGATGCTGAAGTTAATGTAAGAGTAACTTCAAATTGTAGTGAATTCAAAGTAAGATTCATGCTATCTATTTCTTATTTGTTTGCATATTTCTCTGTGAAGGATCAGCACTTCTTTTGCCTCAGTACTTTGCTAATGTATGAGGAGAGCTCTGGTCACTGCTAGAGCTGGCTAAGACATCTATTTTGCCTGCCCAGGGAAACAAAGTCGCTAACCATCTCTGAAGATGACACCTTTAGCTGAAGCCAAATATATATGCGTGTTGATTTTCTTACCTGGAGATTTGTATATAGCTTGAAACTTTAGCTATCTGTCTGCAGAGAAGAATCCATAAGTCTTTCTGATGTTGTCTTCTTTTGTGGATAGTTTTGGTAGTAAGTACTTGGAGCTGGAATGATAGAGAATTTCAAAGGGCTCCAGTGAGACCAAGCATTAATACAATACTTTTTTTTCCAGAAAAAGGCAAAAGAAAATCTGAGTGCTATCAATTGTAGATGATGATGATGGTGATGATGATGATGATGATGATTATTATTATTATTATCTAAGATATGTTACTAAATTTTAGGGCAAAATAATAGCTGTATGACCTGATCTTTTATATATTATTGGTCAATATCTTTTTATCTGTTACTCCCTAAGAGCAGCCGTGAAGTTGAAATTATTGATGTTCACTACGAGTAGAGAGTAAAATGAGAACATTTTACGAACAGTAGTGACCTACTAAATGGCAAGAAAGGAAAATATAGGTAACTAATGCAGGGAGGTGACCGTGCCCTGCTCTGCAGAAAAAAAAACAAAAAGAATGAAAGATATGAAGTTATTAGATGTTGAGGAGCACCTGGACATCTGTGCATGCATGTGGAAAGATACCCCTTCCTCAGTTTTTTCAAGCAACCAGCTAAAGTTCTGAATCCTGAAAGTGATGAGAGCATAGTCTACACAAACAGGAGCGTTCTGCAACAAATGGAGAATTTTCTCAGGTTAAAAGGTCTTTGCCCAGGCAGGAGAGACTTCTGCGCAGTTAACACTGTGCAGTTATAAAACCCACCTGGAGCATGTCCAGATTCTTCCTATCAAAATTTCAGGCAATGTCCTGCAATAGTCCCTAGAGCAGAGGAACAGAGAGGCAGGAGATTCACAGGCAGGGTGGTAGCCCAAGCTAAGCAAAGAACTGTTTTGTTTGACATTTTGCCCAAGGTTTGTAGCAGAAAGAAAAAGCTTTGACCTGTAAGAAACCTTGGGTGTGGTGGAAAGTGCTTCCTGGGCTGGGGGAAACAGGCAAGCCGCCTACACATAGGCTGTCAGCCGCCTTGGGCATGGTTGAACAAATATGTGGGCTCTGGCTGAAGAGTGATAATGATAGGAAATATGTTGGATGGACTCATGTTTAATGATTTTCAGGATTACTCAGGTGTTCTTGTTTTAAGGCTTCAGAAAAATTATTATTAATGACTGTGGGAATAATCCTATGCAATAAATGTGGACGATGCTTTGGGATAAGCAAAACTGTACATGGATTACTGAAATTTTTAATATATAATATAAGCACAATCTATTGTGGTAGTGTTCAATGATGGGGTGACAGGCCATTTGCAGAAATATGCAACTCCTAACAAGTAGGTATGGTACAATTGCAGTTAAGGCTCCTGAAGCACAGCATCATTACTCACTGCCAATGTGCTACATAGACTATGTAGCACAAGACAGTGGGCATTTGAGAGCACAGTGATGAGTATGAAAATTCACATGAGATGGGTAGGGATTAGGTGATTACCATCCTAATGCTATGGTTGTAATGTTTGTCTTTTCTCTACCTTTTTTGCTGAAGATCTTTCTTCCTTCCATCAGAAAAGATCAAACCCTTTCCTTAGGACAGAATGTGTGAATTTTAACATGCCCATCTTCCAAAATTTCTTGCAGGAAATATATGTAATTTTTTTTCTTTCCTTCAATCTATCCAGGTTATAAATTTCACACTGAAATACACACCCATATCTCCCCTCAGACAAGTGGGAGCTTTCAAAATAACCTGAAACTGAGTGTCTCCTAAACGGGAACATTTTGGCCCAACTGTAGTATTCCAGGGCACTTTTTTTTTTGTAATTTATTCCTAAAAAAAATAAAGGTTTTTTTTTCTGCTATCAAGATTAGAAAATCTACCAGCAATTATCTCACTAAGAATTGTAAGTTGAAGTACAGAGATTCTGTATGGACTTCTCAGCATTGAGGAATTTTATGATTTATACAAACTGCACTCTGTCATTGTTTCTTAGCAAAGCATTGATTTCTTCTCACAGCTTAGCATTTTCTCCTCTGGCTGCTGGAATTCAGCCATTCCCATGTTTATTTCCTGGGTGGTATATCACTTTTTAATGTCTGCATCCAGAGGACAGGTGACACCTGTTCTTGATCCCCAGAGAAGCATATAGTTTAAGACTGCCCATGTTTGTAATGATCAGGCAGCACCCTCAGAAAACTTTTGCCACTATATAACCATTAAGTTACCTGCAAAACCTATTTTATGTGTGTTTCATCACCATTTTGTTGCAAGTAGATTTCTGTATTAGAGGTAAATGGGAAATAAACAATGACTTGCCTGACTGTCATGTTTGCTACCCGATTTTCTGTCTTTCTTCACATCTATGGCCACTAGAAGGGACGGGAACTTGCTGTTTATTAGGATTCCTTGTCACATCCACAGCTTCTGCTCATACTGCTCTGTCCTTCCATGCTACTTTGAAGAAAATGAGGATCTTTTATAATCTGAAATCTTTCACAAAAAAGGACCGAAGTAAGCTGTGAATGCATCCATATGTTACTTTCCACCAGGAAGATCAGCAATGAATTTTGAAGAGCACTTGACTCAATTTGTCCTCTTCTTACATGTTCTTCTTGCGTACCAAAACACCCTGGATCAGAGAGCACACTTATTTAAAATCACATAGTTTATTAGCTGTGCTATAGCTGACCACAATTTATTTTCCCTTTTTGTGAGATTTTAATAATTTATTGGACTACACTGCATTTACTTATCTTGTGCTGCTCTTGTCTCACTTTGGAGACTATGGGAGATACTTCTGTATATCCCACACAGACATTTTGATAGCACATAAATATCATAAATACAGTATGTAGAATAGAATGTTTCAATCCAGAGAACAGTAAAGATATCTTAGGAGCCATATACAATTGGTCCAAAAATCAAATCTAAAACATGACATTATCACTAGTGGGAACTCTGGAATGAGAGACCACTGTAATAGACTTCAGCAGTATTTTTTTCTGTATGTTTCAGTGTTGGTAAAGGAAGTATATATTTTTGAACTGATATGTCTTCTAGAGGATTGGTATAACTCATGAGTCTTGTGTCTGCATAAAGAAAATCCCATTAGCGAGTTTGAATACAGTTTTATCTGTTATTATAAACAGTAATGTTTCATGGTTAGATGACTTCATATTTACTAATTGGCAAAATGCAACTATATTTTGCTTAGACACCTGATCCTGAGGGTAATCTTGTTGTTTTCTGATGATTTAATAAGGGATTAGAATTCTAAACAGCTGTAAAACATACTCAGAAATATTTGTCCTTGACCAAATCACAGCTTTAAGTTTATTTTTAATCTCTGTAAAAGAGATTTGATAAACCACAGAAATTAGCTATGAGTTTTGCACCTGCCATGACTTACTATTTGAGATTTGTCTTTCTACTGTTGTAAGATACTAAGTGTATTTATGCCAGTTTACATAGTGCAGTCTGTTCTCTTAACTGCTTCAGTATAAAGTACCTGTAGCTTTTAAATTTAATGACTTTCAGAACACTTTAAAAAAATACATCTTGAGAACAGAGAGAAAATCAACAGTGTATTGTTTTATTTTGATGTAACTGGAGAAGCTGCCTGCAGACCAAGCATCATCAGCTGTTCCCTTTCAGCGCAAATGAAGAGAGATAACTTGTCCTTGGGACCTTGAAAGTCTCAACTCTTTGTTTGGATTTACAGAACATAGTTTTCCCATGGAAAAGAACAAACTGGGGAATGATGTCTAGTCTTACAGTAATCTTGTGAATTTCACAGCTATCCTGGTTTTACTGCACTCTGTGAGCCCCAGTCATGCTAATGATCCTTAATTGCCTAGCGTGGTCCCACCTGAGACTACCATACCACACACCCTGACCGTATTTAAGCTGTATTTAAGCTCAGCTTTGAATGCTCTCTCCTTCCTTTGAACTATGTATCTTCAATCTTTGTTTCTAGTTATCTCTAACAATGTCTCCTGCTGCTCCTACCTCGGCCTGGCTTCCTCTAGCTATGGTTACTATTGGGCCTGGATCTGCCTGCTATGTACCCTGTGGAATGTGGTGCTATGGGACAAGGGTATGCCTGTAATGGATGATTCTTGGTTCTCCTAGCTGCCTGATGCTTTGACCTTGCAACTTCACATATCATACTGTTGTGGGGCAGAACAAAGGTGTAAAATGGAACACAGGAAAGGAATAGCCAAAAGCAGCTTGAGCTCTTGGTAGGTGTCTGTCCACTTGGTGAGTATGTGTGTGACCATAATCTGGGCTAGCCTACTGGTCTTTACTTGGGCTTTCCAGGGGTGGTGTGGGATGCTTCAAGACAATAAAGTTGTAGAAAAGCCATGTTTATCCTGTAGATTAGTGCACAGTGTGTGATAATTCTAAAGGGCATTTCTGAAGTGTGGTTCCTGGGCTTTTTGTTTCTCAGTATATACTAAATGGGAGAAAAAACAGGGAGGAGGGAATGAGGGTACAGCCTAAGAATTCACTGGCCCCAGCCTTGGTGGCAGAGTGAGAGACTGAATAGGTCTTTGGCACTGCTGTGACCAGGCAAATGCTGATTAACATGGCTTCTCTTTTTAAGCATGATGGCAAAATAAATTTAGCACAAATGAGTCAGACCTCAGATTTTTTGAATTTGTGAATTGAGAAGTCAGAATCCAAATCTGAAATGGGATTTCAGTGTATTTCTGTCTTTTCAGTCAAACTGAATCTGTTATCTCTGTTTCAGATTATCTGTAAGATAGAGTTTTGTGCTGTAGTGATAAAATCTTAGCATGCTGATTCTCTACATGAAAATAAAGTTAACCTTACCACAACATTCCCATGGTGTAATTTTCTGTGCAGCTCTTGCATTCCTGATTACTGCCACATGCAACTTTAATTTTTTAATAACTGCTGTTTATTGAGGCTGGTGATATTTCTATTCAGCTGGGTATTGGATATTAGAGATGTATTGTTGGCTTGTTTTTCTTCTTCTTGCTGTGATGTTAGTTTTTATTCTTGCATAGACTTTTTTAGGTTATGTTTTACTTCAACAGAAAGCCTTTGATTCATATTTGCTCTTTGCTTCTGGTGTAGTGAAAAAGCCGAAGACATACTTTGCTTTAATAATTCTACAGAATTAAACACTAGTAATGAATATTTGCATATATGAACTATTTGTAACTAACCTCATCCTGGTGTATTTAATAGCTTCCTTTACTAATAGTTGTAGCTCATCTGAAGAAAAATAAAAAGCCCTTATCATCCATTTTTTGTGACTAAGTTTTAAAAGAATATAGTCAGCAATAGTTTACATGCTTGCTGGGTAACACTGGGTGTTAAGCAGGAGAGAAGGCTGAGGTTTGCTTCCAAAGGATTCTTGAGAAGTGACTTAGAAACATGGCTTAGAGGGTAATTGCTTTTCCATCATAATTTTTTTTAAAGGAGAGTGATTTTCCAGGTGTTTGATAAACACTTGGTTAAATAATGTCTACAGTCAAATGCTCAATGAAAGTCTATGTTTGAAAAATAGCAATTGCAAAGAAAAGGGAAAAAGAAGCCATTCCAGTGGCATTCTACTTCACTCAAAAAGAATGTAAGAGCTTGTAATCAAAGAGTTATAGGAGCTAAGCATTTACCTATTGCTGACTGCATCCAGTGGTGAGCTGCAAGGCAGTAGCAACTGTTTTCCATTTTATGGCTGAGATATTCATGCAGTAAATAATTATTTCTTTTACACAGTTCTTCAAAAAGCATTTCATATTGTATAACACTGTTTTTCCTAATCTGGAGATATAAAGTCCAAACCAGATCCACTGTGGAAAAATAAAGTCATATTTTCAAATTATTTTTCTGTAATGCGCCACTGTCTCTACAGGGCATCTTATAGGAATAGTAGTGTTTCTATGTTGTGGTAGTCATAAGTACTGGAGGAATGCTGAGACTTTAATAGGAGAGTCTTAAACCTGTTTTGCATTCCAGCAGTAGTTTGGGCTTTCTCTCTCT
Source organism: Tympanuchus pallidicinctus (assembly GCF_026119805.1). Classification (NCBI taxonomy): domain Eukaryota; kingdom Metazoa; phylum Chordata; class Aves; order Galliformes; family Phasianidae; genus Tympanuchus; species Tympanuchus pallidicinctus. Next base: position 31,919,126 of record NW_026294721.1, on the reverse strand, counting down.
TCAAGACAACAACAACAAAAAATTATATGTAGAATCATAGAGCCATGGAGGTTAAAAAAGACCTGCAAGATCATCCAATTCAAATGTCTACCTATCACCAATAGTTATAAATCCTTACTACATCTGCTGTATCTTTAGATTTAAAACCAATTCTTGCACCTGCTAGGCTTTAATTCTTCTGAGAGTTGCTTTCTGCACTCAGCATAAACATGCCCACCAAAGCATATTCATGTCAGTCCTTTGTGCCTCTTCCCTTCCATTTGAATTGTCCCAAGCAGTGATCCAAGTGGGGCTTGGATGCTGCCCTCAACTTCCTATCTGATATCTAAATTATAACAAGGCCACTCCATCATGAGAAATTATGGACCATAAAGGCCTGAGCAGAAAGGGTTTTATAGACTGTGTATCAGCATTGTGAAATATCCAGAATTGGCAGGAACTGGTGCTGTGCAGTATAATCTCTTTTTCAACTTGAGAACTGGAAGTGTGGCATAAGAATATTAAATATTTTATCCATGTGACAGATGGAAATATAAGGGACAGCTTCTTTGTTAAGCACTGGAAGGTTCCCCAGGGAGGTGGTTGAGTCACCATCCCTGAATGTGTTTAAAAACTGTTTGGACATGGAGCTCAAGACATGATTTAGCAGGGGGTTGTTAGTTAGAGTAGTATGGTTAGGTCATAGTTGGACTTGATGATCTTTAAGGTCTTTTCCAACCTGAGCGATTCCATGATTCTAATGTGCTGCCGCTTTTGTTTTTATAATAATAGGAAAATGTTTAAAGGATTTATGTAATTCTAATGCAGAAATAGCTGTATTTCACTAGAAGTTCTCTCTGTACTATGCTCCTGAGAAGGCTGCATTCTTACAGCTAGTGTATGCTCATAAGTCTTGATAAGCAGTCTTATTAAACAAAATAGAATGCATATCAGATTTAGGTAATAGCAGGAGAGAAATATGTTTCTCGATGTGTCTTGTTTACTCCAGACCCACATAGAAGGTACCAAGCCAAAGTTTACTGCTCTAGAGGATGTGATCACAGGACATGGGGAAAGCTGTTCAAGATGAAATAAGTTGTTTGTAATGAAGAGGAGCAGAGGATGAATGCATCTATATCTTATTTACAAACAGGGACTGCTAACAGACATGCAGCAAGTGTGCAAAGATCTGTAGTTTTATCCAGTTCTAAGATGTTTTGGAGTGGTTGTTAGAGAGTAGATCAGCTTTGGGCAACTTTTATTGTTGGTATCTTGGCAGCTTAGAGAGGCAATTTTCAGTTTATTATGTCCTTATTATGAAATAAGACCATCTATTGTAAGTGGCTTAATAGTTAAGCACTAAAATGAGAATTTAAAACACTATTTTTCACTGGACAAATGTCCTTCCTCTTTCTTTTTTTGATCTTGCTTTTGGAACATAGTGGGTGAGAAAAAAAATTGTAGTTCAGTTTCTGTGTGGTGTCTGCTGGCTTCTTAAAGGGTTTCTATTATTTCAGTGTTTATTCTTCCAATTCTTATCTGCACCAATAAGTACAAAGTGGCTTGAAACATCCATTTACTCTGTGGTCCTGGATTTAAAGAAATATGTTAACGCAGCTTTCGGTAGATGCAACCTCTTTCAGTTTCCCATTTTCCTTTGTCAGTGAAACCTCCAAACCCAAGCAGTGCCCTGACAACATGTTTATTTATGTTCTTTATGAAGAACAAAATGCCTGTTGGGTCTCTGTGTTGAAACTGCAGTATGTTTGAGGAGATAGCTCCCCAGAACTTTCTTCCATCTGCCCAAGATGAGGGTCTCCACTGTGAGAACTCTGGGGGAGGAACATAAATTTTCCCTCACTCCTCAGATGATTCTGGCTTGTATGCAACAGCTGGGCTAGAGGAGGAAAGACTGCCTCTCCACCCTATGTTAGCAACAGTTGGAGAGAAAAAAGCCCTTTTACTGTAATCAGACAGTGGAAATTATATGCGAGCAGTGATTTTTTTCTTTAATATTATTTACTTCTGAGTTGTTTGGTTACTGGTTTTACGACAGATAATTGTTTTTCTTTCCCGTTAATAGCGTTATAAAGATTTAAGTTCTTTTATTATTACATTTCTTTGTTTTAGAAGAGGAACTGTAATAGCAGGACTTGCCCCAAATGACTGGCTTTCTTGAATATTCAAAACCCAGCTGAATCCACTGCCAATGTGTAGGGGGAATTTAAAATGATGAATATCCTAAGTCTGAGTATGAAGACTTGGCAGAGTTGGGGGATGGAGGGCAGGAGATGTATTGAGTGATTCCTGAGCACATTCATTAACTCTTCAAAATATTTTCTTGCCAAGAGTTTCCTGACTTTTTTTTTAGAATGAACTTGAGACAAAGGACCTTTCTTCTTTTATGAACATTGTGTTCATTGGGATTCACCTGATGCAATACTCTGTCATTAACTCATCAAAGGGCTGACTCCTTGGAGCTTCATCAGCAGAAAGCCAGGAGACCAAAGCACTGGAAATCATTTCTGCATTGCAAAGGAGAAAAGCAGTCCAATGGATTATATGACATGGCAGATCTTGAAAGTACAGCACACAGAGGAAGGAAGGAGTGTCGTAAATACAAGGGTATTTGGCTGTTATTTTTAGAGTTGACTGACAGATAACCACGTAGCTGTGATGTGTGTGGGGAGCACTAGTGGAATAGTGCTGGAGATGGTTATAGTCTGATGTAACTCCTGTGTGATGACAACTCCCTGGCTTGTAGTTGGGCTTTATCCCTGACATGCAATGTTCTACACGTCAGCTTCCTTTTGTTTTCCCCGGCTTGTTTCTCTTTGCTTTCCACACCAAACAACAATGAACGAATGGAAATGATCGTTTTAGTAGATAATGAATGTCATTTGTATTTTTATGCATTATACTTTCAGCATAGGAGAAATGTACTGTACGGTTGGGCAAAATGGATGCCCACAAGTGGAAGGAAACCAATTTTTTATTTTTTTTCAAGTGCATGTTCCCTTCCTTTGGAACAATGTAAGAGCCTTCTTGGCATGGGGTTGCTCCGTGGTGGGTGGGTCACTGGTGTACAAACTGAATACTCTTCCTACTCCTGTTCTCCAGATCAAGGCTGACACACTTAGAAAAAGGCAGAACAAGCTCAAAGGAAGATTTCAAAAGAGAAATGCATCCTTTTTCTCTGTGAACTCTGCTGCTTTTTGTCTGTGTTCCCATCAAGGTCTCCTTTCCAGGTATTAGTCATGTAGTGCTCTGGATAACAGTAAATAAACAGTTCTGAGAATTTCCTATTGCAGCTTCAAGTCTCAGCCTGTATCCTTATTTTGATGTCTTGAAGATTATCTAGCCCTCTTTCTGTCATTCTACAAAAGGTGGAATTTCATCTTCTGTGGTAATGCAGCTGCGTTTAGGGAGAACTGCTGTTACTGCACTAACTTACTCGGCTCACGCACTCGAGAAAGCCTGTCCCTTTTCAAGGATTTAAATCCAAGAGGAAATCTCCCTAATATTAAATAACATTACAGTATAGGAAAAAAAAGAATAGTTTATATTTATACTTGTACAGAATTAACAAACAGTAAATATAGGGCACACCTAATGTGTGAGTCTTAAATTAAGGAGATGCAAGAGGAAGAGAATGCATAAAATCAATCTGTAATAGGGAAATAAAATTACTATTATAAAAGAATGATGACAGACTTAATTAACACCTGTTGGATTAGGTTTCAGGGAAGTGATCAAAGAAAATACTTGAGCACAAAACAAGCTGCATAGTAAGTGTTCAGTAGATCAAAACATTTAAAAATATTTCAAAGAAGTATGAGATGTAAAAGGTGAAAAAAAAATTAGGGATTATATGAGGATTATGCTGAAACTTGACTAAAGGACAAGCACTCCTGAACAAAAAACATTACATTAAGCTAATTAGAGTTCAGAATATGAAATTGTTAAAGTTTGCTATCTCAGCTGTTTCTTAAAACTGGAAGAGGGATTAATCCATATTATAAAAATACTTAGTGGTTCAGAGGGCAGAAGCTATAAAATACTGCTGAAGGTTGGAAAAACAATAACAAAATCCACCAAAAAATGGAGTCTGAAGTCCCAGTCTTTGAAATGCCCAGACACGTGAAGAGCTATTTGCGTGAGCAAATTTGCTGAACTCAAGTGCACGGCTTGTATCAGTAAGGCAACATGTATACATAGGTGCTTTGGGATGTACCCTAAATCCGTGGTATTTTGTCTGCAGTTAGACTAAGTATTTTGACTGAAGCTAAAACATTAAAAATAAATCAGAGGACATTCTTCCTTGCTGCTGTGACATAAGTTCTACTTCTTCTATATCTTCTTAAAAGACTACGCTATAATCTTTCTTATTTAGTAAAGAGGTCCAGCCTTCAGTTACGAAAGTTTTCAAACCCCATTTAAATTAGTAAGAACTGTGAGTGCCAGAAACCCATAGGGATAGGAGCCCAGCACATTGAAACTTGCAGAGGATGTTATGGCTGACTGCTGGCTCCTCTCGCTGGTAGAAGATGCTGAGGCAGGCAGCCAGCTGCTCTCCCCAGGAGGGAGTTAGTCTCTGGATCTCAGTTTGGGAACTGTTGTCTTAAATAAATCTTTTCAAATACAGAGCCTTTTATGTTCTTTCCAGTTCTCCAACCTTCTCACAATTACCATTTCACATGGGAAGCATGTACCCTTTCTTCTTGCTCCTCTCCTTATATTGAGATGAGTTTTCAGTGTTTTACTCCAGTTGTAATACATATGCATACGTAGTACATGTGCACTTATGTATTTGATTCAGATGGCAGAGGGAGGTAACAAGAAGCACATTTAAGTCTGAGTTTGTAGTGTCTGCACAGCAAACACAAAATAAGACTGTGCTGTATATATATATATAAGCACAATTTGAGTCTAGAGATTATATGTGGATCTTCTCTAGGTTAATGTGTTTTACTTATAGTATGCTTATGAAAAAAAAAAAATTGCACAAATGATCAGTATACATGACAAATAAAACTCCTGGAAAAAATAAATAAATATGGTAATTATCTTTTTCTTGAGCTGGCTGATGGAGTGTTTAATTGTTTGACTATCAAAATACACTATACCTCCAGCAAACCAACAGTAGAGAGCTATCAGCTATAATCTATGTAAACAAAAACAAATGAAATTTGGTATTTGGAAATGTAATGACCTTACAGAACTGTAAGAAAGCTATGAAATATTGTATGCTCCTGTATGCACTGTGAGGAGCAAAGTCTACTTAATCCGGCATCATAACGCTTTCTTTCTGTGTTGCTGAAATCTGCAACTTTGGTAGGACAGAAAAAAAGAAAAATGTTAAGGAAATAAATCAGTTGCATGTGTTTTTTTTTTTGTTTTGTTTTGTTTTGTTGTTTTTTTTTCCCCGTGTGGAATACATAGGGCCATTGAATGATAAACAGATTTTTTTGTTTATTATGTAGTTCCTTCTAAGACAGGGAGAATGCTACTGTTTGGGGAACAGTAGAGCATTAGCTTATAGAACAGGAAGGATTGTGTTGTCTTGTCTAAACATAGACATAAGGTGAAGAGATCACACAATATTTGTTATTCCACTGGATGGTTTATTTGCATATGTTTAGTGGGAGTTCTCTGCTGAAAAAATACAGCATCTGAGGGAAGCGCAGAGGAATGGTGTAGTTCTCAGTGCTTTGAGGTCAGGAAGGTGAAAGCTTGCTGAAAACTTTGCCAGGAGGCTTGAGCATTTTTGTGGTTTCATCTGTTTACCTTAGCTATGATAGAAGACTTAGGCAATTACTAGGCAGACTCAATCAGTGTCTTGTTCAGAAATACTACCACCTCCCTTGCAGTATCATCACTGGTAGCTCAGTATTTTAAGGTTTTTTTTTCATTCAAGTGTTGCTTTAACGAGGTCTGATATAATTAGGAGATAAAGAATGGTGGCTGAAGTGATCCATTTAGAAATGATTAGTAGGAGGTTGTGAAGGGGAAGCTCTTGCTTTCATTAGAGCTCAGCGTAGGACTGAATAGCTTCTGTGGTTGCTGATTCACAGCAGCTCTAGAGGGCATGCCTCTCTGAAGAGTTGCTGTATATTTTCAAGGAAATTGGTAAACAAATCCTGCTTCGTTTTGGCTGCGTGCTGGCATTGTAGCAATATAGCACAAGTCCTTGAGTCTCGTACTCTAGATATCTAATTATTTTTGTGCTTCAAATACAACCACACTTTTCAGCCTCTCAGTTCTCCAGTGTGAAGCAAAGGTGTTCCTAACACCTCTTGTCTCATTGCCAACTATTTAATTTTACAACAACTTTTCAATTCTGTTGCATATTCCTTTTATTCCCTTCTTATTTATTTTTATCTCTTCTCCCCTTTCACCCCTCTCTTTATTACTTCCTGAGATGTTTTTTTTTCTCCCCACCACCTCAGTGAGCTGTTTCTAGGTTTCCCTTGCCAGGGCAGCATGGGGTAGCTATTCAGCTGCTTTCCAGCAAAGCAAGTACATCTATTTGTCTCTGTCTTCCTGCAGCAGGCAAACAGAAGAGAAAAACCAATTAAAAAGTGAAGTGTATTTTCTGAGAGAGAAACTTGGGGCTCACAATAGGCAATATACCTGTGTTATAATGAGCTGTGGCTAGGATACAGGCCAGAAAAGTGTGGAACATGAAGTGTACAATGATCACTTGTATGCACAGATTTTACTAAATAGCTGTCCAGAAATCTCACTAGAACAAGTTTTGTCCTCAGTTTTTCAGTGTTTTCACATCTTGTCTCAACTGGTAATAAGCCTTTCTCACAGTATTTCATCACTCCTGGCTTTGATTTTGACTGAGGTGCCTGAAAATAATAATAATAATAAAAAAGTCAACACTGTTAGCTCTTTACAGCACTGAAGTCTGGGTATAAGAACAGGGAGAGGTGTGCTGAAAGAAGCTCTCCTCCCTCCTTGATGCTAGTTTGCTCATTCTTTCATATATAGCTGCCCCAAAACATTTACACCGTCTTCTCTATCTTCTGCAAGTGGAGTGCTCTCAGCCAAAGGAAGATGGATTGTTGGTGTGGATATGAATGTATTAATTCTCCCAGAAAGTTAGGCAGACTGCTAACTCTGCCAAGTGTGGGAAATAGAAGCTACCCATGAGGCTGGGGTAATGCGTGCCCGTGTTATCAGAGAGCAGCTCAGGAGGGCTGCTGTCTGAATTGGCTGGTGCTGAGAACTTGGTGCTCAGGCTGCGGTATTTGACCCAGTTGTGGTCTGGCCCTGGCACATAGGGTGCTGGTGGGATGCTTTTTTTTTTTATCTTACTGCTTGCTCTGTGTGCTGAGGCTGCTTCAGAGCTGCTTCAGTGTGTTCCTGGTGCACACTGTAACAGAACTGTAGTCAAGCCTCAGGTATTCCCATTTTGAGCTCACCTTTTTCTCGGAGTTCAAACTTCATCATGTGTTATGACAGACGTAACTGTGGTCTCAAGCTTTTACTAGACCAGAACTGCTGATCACTTATTTTCTCATCAATCCCAGCAAAGCAGCAATAACATGATACTGAGCACCCAAGGCTGAAAGTTCAATTGTGCTTGTGAGTGCTGACTGCTGGTGAGGTGCGGTATGAGCTACAGCAGGAATACCTATAGAGAGGACTCTACCTATAGAGAGTGGTGCAGCATACATTTTGCAGCAGACTGATGCTGTAAATGCTCCACAATGTAGAGAATGGTTTGGGTTGGAAGATGGGTGGGGATAGCTTCCACTAGATCAGGCTGCTCAGGGCCCCTGGCTACAACCTCCAGAGATGGGGTAGCCACTGCTTCTTTGGGCAACCTGTTTCAGTGTCTCACCACCCTCAGAATGGAGTTCCTCCCGTATATGAGGTAAACTTGCCACCTTTAGTTTGAAGCCGTTCCCCCGGTCCTGTCACTACGCTCTCCGATTAGGGGTCTCTCTCCATCTCCCCACAAGTCCCTTTGGGTGCCGGGGCCATCAGCCGGGGCCGCGCGGCCGTCCCTCGGTCCGGGGGTGTAGCCCCCGCGGTGCGGGCCCCAGGGCGGCGGCGGGGCGCAGCGGCGGAGCGCCGGCTGCCCGCGGGGGGGCGGCGGCCGCTTTCAGCGACGGAGCGCGGGGCTGAGCGAGCACTAGTGGGAGCTGGAGAGGGCAAGAGGAGGGGAACAACGAAAAAAATCCCCGACCCAAGTAGAGCGGCCGCGGTGCAGCGGGTGAGGCGGCGCCGACGAGCGGTAAGGACGACGTTAAAGGGACGGCTGCCCTGCAGCCCCGGGGCTGCTCGGTAGCAGGCAGGGACTGCTCGGGCCGCTCCTTGCCACAGGCCGGCGGTGCAGGGAGCCTCCAGCGCTCCCCGAACGCTGATCTGTGTGGTTTTGTAACTTGGGGATGGTGGAGAACGGGGCCAATCGGTGGGAAAGGACGCGACGGTGCGGGCCGGTGGTTCGGGGCAGCTGCGGAGCTCCGTCACGTGCGGTGGAGCGGCGTGAGCGCCGGCGTGCCCTCCGGGTCGGATCACTCGGTAACTTCGGGCTCGCTTTGAGACCGCCCGATGGATGCAGATTAAAGGAAGCCTGGCCGATAAGGAGGCCGTGGGGGGGCACAAACCCCGAGGTGTGTCCCGCGTCGTGACAGCGCGACGCCGGAGTGAGGACAGGGCAGGAATGTAGGGATAACGCCCCGGAACGCGCTCAGCGTGCAGCCGCTCATCTGTAGCGCGGCTCCGTCCGGGAGCGGGTGTCTTTGCAGCCCGTATTGATCTTCGCTTTCCACGGACAGCTTGGATGGCCCCTGACCCTGGGTAAACTTTCTGCATTCACACCGTGGCAAGGATGTCTGTGCTTTAACTCTGCGCTGTGTCAAAACCCACATCTTTGTCTGGTAGCGTTGGTGGTGAAGGATTGGTCCTCTTTCCTTCTTGTGCCACTCACGTTCATATAAACACATCGTTTTTCCTCTCCTCCTTTTCATCCTCTCTCTTGCTTCGTTTAAAGCTGATCTTATGGAAAACTGATTTTGCCACGTGTTTGTTTGGTTTTGAGAGTGGATCGTTTAGAACCCTGATGTTAAGAGTCAGAACACTGAGAGTGGCATTGCCCACAGAGGTGGCTCACCTTGGTCAGAATCTGTGCAGACTCTCACTCCTTCCTCCTGGCATGGGCTGTATATGCAGAGGTGGATGCCTTTCAAAGTTGCTTTAAAAGCAACTGGAAAAATCAAAGCAGCATTTTAACATTAGAGTGACATGATGAATTCATAATAAACTGAAAATCCTCTGGTTAATATGTTGAAACTTTGTTATGAAACAGTTTTGCAGTTGTTTCAAAACAAGGAATCCACCACAATAAATACCATAGAAGGGCCATGAGTGCCTTCCCACAGCCTGCTGCCCAGCCTGGCTTCAGCAAACTACTCTTGATTTACAGTTGTGCAGCTGGGGACTATGGGACAGTTGTGTCTGTATCTCCTATTTTCTGTGTGAATCCCTGAGCTGATACTGTGTGGGTCAGTGTAACAAATGCTGGAGCTTCAAGATAGCACTTCAGTACACAATTTTAAGGACTAGAGCAAGTTCATTTGAATTGTTGTGCTTGTGCTATTGAAATGATGCATGTGCAGGATGCTTTGCTTTATGGAGCTCTTGCAACATCAAGCCCTCAGGTCTTAAAAATTCTTTTAAAGGGATTTGGTTGGTAATAATGTAAACTGACAGATATGCAAAGGCTGTTCCCAGAGTCTCATCTTTCCTGCCTGTTTCTGTCATTCTTCCCTGCATATTGTTTTTTAGAAAACAAGAGTTTCGATATGTAAGACATAATATCTGTTGCCAGGTGCAAGGAAACAATGGGACAGAGCCTGATGTTCAGGTGGGAAATGATGTTACTACTCCCAAGAAATGATAGTAATTTTTTTTTTTTTTTTTTTTTTTGGATGAATGCTTATGAGCTGTTCTGTTTCTTAACTACTGACTAAAAAATATTTACCTAGAGAGTAAATCCTGTGGGGAAGGAACTGCTTTGTAATGCCTTACCTACACAGTATCTGAGGCAGTGAGCTGTGAGTGAGGGCTGTCTGTGTCTCACGGACACCATGTAGGTCATAACATTTGGATAAAATATGGAATAAACTAGAAAGTCACCCTAAAACTTGTGACAGGTATTTTCTCCTGCCTATAGGGTAGTTGCAAGGGTAGAATAATGCATAGGTAGATACATGTTGTCATTATTCTACTGAAGAAATTGGTTAGATTTTATGGGGACATCAGTATTCAAATCATTCATGCCAAAGTGAAATAGATCACCATATTGTAAATAATGTAAATATTTAGCAGAATTAAATAAATTAGTTGTACTTAGTACAGCAGATTATAAAATATATTTTACAGACTCATTTGGATTTTGTTTTTGTTTTATTTTTAATATATGAACTACTATTTTATACTCCCTTGAAAAAACTGGAGGTGTTGCTGCTGATAGGCCCAAGTAGGAGAAAAGTGATTAGAAAACATTCTTGAACTGAGGTTGCACATGCCAAATGGGTCACTTCATTAATTCCTGCAGCAGCGTGTGTTTCAGACTGAGCTTGCTTTTGATAAGTACTTCACTCTTTCTACTCTGTGTCTGGTGGAGGTAGCAAAAATGTAACAAGGACTATGTGATAAGGTTTCCAAAAAGTCAACAAATTGTGACATTCTCATGATATCTGAAAATTGGACTGTGCTTTTTATCAGCGATCTTGTTCTTTTGAGTGTGTGAAAGGAGAAAGATTTCTCTATTACAGCTTCTGTAAGGGTTGACTTTTTGTAATAAGGAAGTGATTTTTAGGTAACTATAATACTCTATAATGTTTGATTGCATTAAACTGTATTTGTCATGCGTTACATCTACATTACTGAGTTTACTTTTCTCTGCTCACAATGTCAGCATCTCATCAAGCTGTAAAGAAATTCCTGTGTGATCAGTTATTCTTTATGATCAGTTCAAGCCATGCTGTGTGTGCACAAGCAGCTGTGCGTGCTCACACCAGCAGCATACACACAGAGGTGCGTAGCTGTGTCTCTGCTGTTCAGGCAATATGTTTTAATTCCTCCCACCCACAGAATGCATTGTAGGGTTTTGATAGAAAGTAAGACCAAAGAAGTCTATGTTCTTATGCATTGCATCTCCAGACTGATTCCGTGATAGGAGAGCAGTAAGTTCCTGCTCCAGCTTCTCTCCTCATGGTGCTGTGCTTTCAGTCCAGCTGCCTGCTTTTCTGCCTCTTGTCAGAGTGAATATCTCTGAAAGCTCTAAACCTTTGTCAGATTTGGTTATAATTGGCCAATAGCCTCAAAACTTGTAAGAGTGGGTCTGGCAGGCATGTTTATCCACAGATAAGCAAGTCTAAACATTTCCTTGGGAAAGCAGGCAGAAAGTTATTTTCTATCTGAGCCATGTGTAGAGCAAGCCCTCATCTAGAGGGGAAATGGCCAGCAGGATGGGTGTGTTCATAAGAGCCTAAATGACCATTTCGCTCCCTATATTCATAATCATCTGTTGTGGCTTATAGAACTACAGATATGAGTCAACAGATTTTGAGGAGATGTGTGCAAATCACTGAATGCAATAAGGGGAAAAGCCTGGAGTTGTGGTTTGGGTGCAGGGAAGAACATCCCTGAAGATAAGTTCTCTATTTAAAGCTTCCATAAAGTTGTATTTCAAGTAGCATATGAACTGCAGTATGCGACGACTTGAATGTACACTGATGTTTAGAAGTTTTTTTTCCACAGAAATTGATTTTATTACATGTTGAAAATTAATCCAGTATTAGTGTCAAAATATATTGCTAAGAATCTCTACATTTTAAATTACTAAGCCAAAGACTGTAGTTTCTCATACAAGCACGAATAAAGGCACATACTTAAAATGCACATTCTTTAAAATTACCTCATTTTGTAACACAGATGTAACTGCTCCCACCTGAAAGAAAAGCAAAATTTGGTTAGAATTCAGAAAGATTTCACATGTAAAGCCTAAAATCCAGAATGACTTGTGTATATGATTAGCCACTTAAAAGGAAAGTATTTAAAAGGTTAAGTTATCCAAGACTTATTCCCTGAAGCTACAAACATATTTGCTCATGCAGAACTTCACTGAGGAATCCTTAAGTGAACAAAATTATGTACTTGCATGTTTGTAGAATTGAGACCTTAATTAGCTCTAGGTTAATTTCCCTTTTTCCTAATTAAAAACACAGAGGTCAATTAAGGATCAGGTAAGACTTTAATTCCTTCATGACTATCTTCCTTATCAGAAATAGGTGTTCTGATATATATTTCATTATAATCTCTGACCTTTTCTCCATCTTACTTTCTTTTATTCTTACTAGTTTGGTACAAGGAAGTACTTGCATTTAAAATAGACTCTGTAAAGGTGAACTGTTGAAATACACATTGTTTTTTGGGGGAGAAATACCACGGGCAAAATAACAGATTTATTCATACTGGACTGGTAATATGTATTTGAGCAGGGATTTGCTAGGTTTCTTTTCTGTCTTAAATATGTGAATACAGCTTGATTTGTAAACTGAGTCAAATATAATTTAAATTGTCATGTGTGTGTGCAGTTTCCTCTTTTCTTCATCAGAAGTGATGACGAACACAAATATGCATGTAAAGTATAGTACAGAGGGTACAGTAATACGGTCTGAATCTTCGCTAATCAGATTTGATTCTACTCCTGATGACTGTAGGCTCTGTACGTACGTAAGAAGATTTGGACAGGGCAAACAAATTCTTGCTTCTGTGCCAGCTGTATTGCAAAATCAGGACAGCAAAATGGAGATAAAGCTAATTAGCTATTTGCATTTGCTACTGAAGTTGGAGAAACAGTTTTTTTCCTATCAGGGAATTTTTCTCCAGGCATAACTATCCGGTAGAGTTTGTTAAAATGAATGTAGTAAGACTTTTGTAGCCTGCAGAAATACAATTAATTTCATACAGGCATCATAGACTTGCTTTATTAATAGGCAGGTCTTGTAGGGTCTTGTCCTGGAGAATCAAGTGAAGAAACCTTTCAAACTGAGCTGGGTCTTGGTGCTTCAAGGAGATGGCACTTCCATATGGCTCTGCATCTCAGTTTGTCAGCTGGGATGCAGGCACAAATACCCCTGAAGATGTTCAGAGACCCTGAATCAAGACAGAGATCAACTCCAAGCTACTACTTTAATGAACAGAGTGAAACTTCTGTTGCTCAGCGGATTGCATCAGTACAGGTTAGCAGATAACCTGCTGGAGATGAACTCTGCAGGGAAGGATCTGGGGGTCCTGGTGGATAACAGGTTGGCCATGAGCCAGCAGTGTGCCGTGGTGGCCAAGAAGGCCAGTGCTATCCTGGGGTGCATTAACAAGAGTGTGGCCCGCAGGTAGAGAGCTGTGATCTTCCCCTTTACTCTGCCCCGATTAGACAACATCTGGAGTACTGTGTCCAGTTCTGGGCTCCCCAGTTTGCTAGAAGGAGACTAGCGAAGGGCCACAAAGATGATTAAGGACCTGGAACATCTCTCCTATGAGGAAAGGCCAAGTAACCGGGGTCTGTTCAGCATGGAGGAAAGAAGTTGAGAGGGGATCTGATTAATGTTTATAAACATCTAAAGGGAACTGGGAGGCAAATGGATGAGACCAGGCTCTTCTTGCTGATGCGTAGTGATAGGACAGGGAATAATGGCCTAAAACTTGAACATAGGAAGTTCTGTACTAACATGTGGAAGAACTTCTTTACAGAAAGGATAATAGAGTGCTGGAAGATGTTGCCGAGAGAAGATGTGGAGTCTCTTTCTATGGAGATATTCAAGACTCGTCTGGATGCCTATCTGTTTGATCTATTTAAGGGTGTCTGCTTTGGCAGGGGGGTTGGGCCTCTTCAGGTCACTTCCAACCCCTGTAGTTCTGTGATTCTGTGACTGCCTTATGCTTTCATATTTAGAAATACTGATAATTTATTCTTCCTTTTTTTCACAAGCATTCCTAAGCAGCTGTTCAGGACCGCTACATCCAACACCTTGCAAATATTATGAATGTAAAATCTTGAATCTGCATTGTATTTAGGATTTCAAATATAAATATCATTTCTGTCTGGGAGATGATAAGAAATGCATTGACGTAGGATTGCCAGTATGTTTTTTGTGCTCAAACTTCTGACTGCCTCAATCTGTGGTTTTCACAGGACACCCATTACTGTCACATGAAGTGAGCTTCTTATGCTGGGAAACATTTCTCCCACAGTATTAAACTCCTTTTCCAAGTTTACTTTGGCACCTATGTAACATTACTTTAGATAAAAGGAAAAACATTTTCCTCTAGAAATTTTGAATTAATTGGAATTGGATGGTAAATCCTGTGGATGTATTAAGGGTTAAATCTTTTTAAATAGGACATGTAATCTATGCTTACCAGCAGTACATGAGAAGCAGTGACATTGCATAGATGCATGCTTGTATTTTATGGAACAGGATATTTTTTTCCTGACAGCTGCAGCAGCAGCAGGCAGATCCATATTTCTGCATTTAGAGAGAAGAGTATACTTCTAACTTGAAGCTAAATAATTTTTCTCTGATATTTTTCTATTGCAACAGGTTAGGCTTCTCTATCTCTCTCTATGAATAAGTCAGGGGGTTACAGTGTTGTTTGTCTGTTCAGTGCAATAGGGATGTTACTGAGTGAGGACCTGTAGAAATCACTCATTACTTCAATTAAAATTAAAGAACATAAAAATAAGCTTTTACTTTTTTACTCTGAAATCTATTGATAAGGAGACATCAAGCTTTTCTGTAACTGTATAATAGAATTTTTCAGGACTATTTCATTTTGAGTGAAGTTTGCTTTCTTGACAAAAACTGGTGTGTGATCTGTATTACATGCGAGCTGTGATTTGAACTAGTAGTTTTCTTATTACTTGCATTTTTTTTAAGGTTTAGTGGAAGTCTTTGGTTATTTAAGAATCATGGCTTTCTTTTGAGAAACAGAAGCAAATTGACAAAAAGAAGAGATTCTAGTCCTCATGGTTGTAAACTGCATTCTTATTTTTGAGGCTTGGATCTTTGATCATTTAACTCGTATGTGTAATGCCATTAGATACACTTAATTTGTGCATAAATGTTTTATTAGCTTTCTGCAAAAGTGTAGATTTTATATTTCATGCAGAACTGAATTTTTCTTATTCACCTTGCCAGTGTAGGCAGTGTGACTTGGAATGGTGTGAAGAAATGAGAGCTAGTCCAAAGGGTTTGATCTATTTTTATACTGACCTTCTGCTCTCAAATGTTACACATATATTTGAAATTATTAATTTCAATGACATTTCTTTCCTTAGTAGCATTTCAGCTATTTCTACAAACCACTGTTGGCATTTCTTTTATCTTGCTGTAAATTTAATAAAAATTCGAACTGCCTGGCTGACTTTTGTAAATGGATATATTCTTATGGGTGTAGTGATTGATACTAAATCTTTTCAGAAGTTTGTGGACCCTTTGTATGCAAGTAGGAGTTGTCTTACCTGTATTGAAAAATCTTTTAAAATGTGTTTTTAAGTGCAAGTCATACTGAAATACTGACCTTGGCTTAAAGTAAGAAGTGAACTGCAAATAGTCCAGTTGACTAAATGCTGTGCTCTGATGGTAGTTTATGATTTGAGGGCCGAGTTAAACTTTTAGAAGTGGTTTCCCATAAAACTAAGGACCTAAGTGAGCAATCATTTTGGGAACTGTTGGAGTATTTGAGGAGCTGCTATGACTGGCTCAGTTTTTTTTTTTTGTTTTGTTTTTTGTTTTTTTTTTTCCCCTTAATCTTTTTTTTTTCTTGCTGAGTTTCTACCATTCCTAGTCATGTTCTGACATAATTTTATATGCTGTCTTCAAGCTATCCTCAAGCAGAGTGATGCAACTGGGTGAAGATTGAGTTGGCCTAATTGGTTAATGAACAAATAAACTGTTGAAAATGGTAAGTTTTCTCAAACTCCACTCTCCTCTGTGGAGAATAAGCAACACTCTCAAACAATACTTCATATGTGTTCAAGAGTAGGGAAGGAAAGTGCTTGAATATTTTGTGTGCAACTAATTTCCTACACTCTGTGTGTGTGTGTGCGTATATACATATACTATAAATTGAAAATAATGGAAGAAAGGAGGGAGAGTTTTGCAGGAGGAGTCCTGCAAAATTATTGCATTTGGTTTTGGTCTTATGAATAGACTAACTGATAGTGGTGGTGTAACAGAGCTTAACGTGTGATGAGTAGATAGTGCTGGTGGTAGGTGCTCAGATCCTGCTGGACTGAAGTGTTGCATTGCTGTTTCAGTAGAATGAAACAAATCTTGCACATTGTGTGAAAGCTCAGTCATGATTCTGTGAGGCATTGGCAAAGGAAAGTGCTTCCATCCCAAGTTGGAAGAGAAAAAGCAAATGGAAGAGTTTGCTGAGGGAAGTCAGGACTGCTACTACTTAATTTTTTCCAGGCTGACTAAGGGCAGGAAGGACGGATTACTGGAAGCAGCAGCTGTATGTATGTGGTAGTAATGGTTATAGATTTGTAACAAAGTGTTCCTCTTTTCATCCAGACTTCCTTGTTGACCCTTTCTTGCAGTCTGAACTTTGTGTAGATGCGACAGCAATAATGAAGACATCTTGTAATGAACAGCATGATTTTTTTTTCTTATTTAGGTTGTTTCTCTTAAACCAGCATAGACTGAAATAGTAAAATCATACTTCAGTCTAGAGGAAAAGTCTTCCCTTTCAATGGAGTTGTGAACTGGACTGTCTTTTAAGTCATTTTGAGTTTGGCTGACTTATTTCCAAGCATACACATGCATAATTTATACTTGTTACCTTTGAGAACTATGAGTATTCAGCACCTATACAGATGAAATGTACCACCTTTCTTATTTCACTTGTGTACTGCAAGTTAATATACAGATTTGTCAGCTCTTTGAACTACCCCAGGTGATGATTTGGGTTTTTTTTTCAGAGAAAACATGCTAACTTACAGGTGATTTTCTCGCTGTAATAGGTGTTGGTCCAGTTGCATCTACTCTCTAGATACAGAAAATGCAAGCAAGTTAAACAGTGTAATTAATTAGTATCTTTCCTTTTTGTTTTGATGGAAATCATTGCTAGACAGTTGCTAGCAGCTTGAAATTACATCTTAAAGTCCTTGAACTCTTTAAGCCATATCTTCAAATAAGGGAGATGCGGGGGTGGAAGGAATGATACATGAATTTCAAAAGCTGTGGGAAACTTTCAGCACAGAACAACCTTTTCTAAATCATGTCTTTCTCTGAAGTGTATGAGATGAGGGGTAGGACCACAGGCTGCAATCTTGCAAATGACTGTATGTGAAAGAGGGCAACTAGGGTGACTTTCATCCGACTGTGAGGCATTGCCAAGCACATCACATAGATCTATGTGATAATCTTTGCTGAATGAGGAAGGAAGCCTTATGATTGTGATGGTGATACCACGTATTCTGGGGTGGCATTGGGAAATGCAATCGTAGGCTGTGGCACAAGGGGTATGTGAAGTCATTAATTTTAGGGATTTGTTACATTTTTTTTTTCCTACTGTCTTTTGGCCCACACACGACTTTTGGCCACGGATGCTGCCTTTTCCAGCAGATGGCCTATTGCAAGAATATAATGTAGGAGGCTTTCTGAGCCTGCTAGTGTAGTAAACCATTCTGCACATATTCCTAAATTCCCTTAGCATGTTTCAAAGAAACTGGGTATGTGTCTGTAAACCTAGGATGTCATTGCCCTTCTTTGTCCTCTGGTACAGCAGAATTGTAGCTCTGGAAGAAGCTATGGCTGAACAAAGAGGGCAATTAATGCAGATTTTGCCTCCTCTCTTTCTAAAACAGGAAAACAGGTTAGCTATAGAAACAGAAGAGCTGCTAAATGTTTTTTTTTAACTGCAAAACAGGATCAGTATCTGCTCTAGAGAGGCCTTGACATTTTGTTAATCCATACTGCCCAAGATTTAGTTTGAAATGAGATAAATAACTGGTTTTGCAATTAAAAACTGGCACTAATGACTTTTAAAGACAGTTCCTCCTCCAATTATCTGACTTCTGTAATGTCATTAACCTGTCAGCTGTGGTGCATTTCAAGTCAAAGGTTTCCATTACTGTAAGTATGTATAATTTAGGAGGTACAAGGATATTTTTTGTATTTTGTTAAGAGCAATATAAGTACAAAGTGATCTGGGCTGTTGCGTATACTTTTAAGTTAGCTGTCCACATTTAAATCCATTCATTTATTTATATGATATTTCTTCCATAGGACTCAGAGAGAGAATGTGTTGAAAGGAAATGTTTTTTGAGACACTTATATATCTGGGTTAAATATTTCACTGTGACATTTGTTATGTTAATGCTCCCAGAATGCAATTGCATTAGCTGTTGAAAGAAACAAATAAAGTAACCAAACAAACCAACCAGACCAAAATAAATACAAGTATTGAAAAGGACCTTTTGAAAGTGTAATTAAAATATCTTTTAAAATGTGTTGCAAATGACAACTCCTTAATTCATTACTGAGAATAAAATAAACTCTGTATCATTAATGGAATAAAGAATTGATGGAGGTGGTTCTGTTAATTTGGTGCAATATTTGAGCAAAGCTTCCATTTAAGCCTTCCTTTCTTCCTGCATTCTTTCATTTCTATTCCAGGGACTAGCCTCTTCTGTCCACTGGAATCTATTTTTTTCTATTGGCACAGAGGAACCAAGTGACATTTTCTTGAGCTCATTATTTAAAGGAGGGGGGGGGTGGGGGGGGGGGGGAAGCGGAAGTGTGTGCAAAACAATGTGTTCATTTTCTTCATGAGAGGTAGAGAGAAGCCCTGTTTATCCTCTGTGGCATAGAGAACCATCGTGTGTGCTTTATTTCTATAGTTTTCTTTTTCTGATCTAGATTTTGAGGTATTCCCTGTTTGGAAAATAATGCTTGGGCTGAATCCTCAATTGCAACTTTGAGTTTTTTTAGTGCAGTTTCCAGAAAACATGGATTCTATGACTTGCTATATTTTGCAATGCTACTACAGTGAAGTGGGCCCATATAAACCTTCATTCTTCAAGCAGCACCATTCCATGTGTCCATTTAATAGATATCCTGAAGATAATTTTCTTGGGTCCTATGCCCTGCTTTAACTTTAAAGCTGCAGTGTTTGTTTTCTGTAGGAATCCATATGATACTGTAATTGTCCTGGAAGTAGGGCCTCATTCTAGTGAAAATGCAAACAACATTGGGAACTGTTTTGAGAGCATCTCAATAAGTTTCTGTCTACTTTGAGTACTGAAGTACTGATTTTTTTTTTATATTTTTTTTTTTAACGTTCCTTTTCCTTCATGTTTGAGATTTACATTTACATTACATTTATTTGAGAGAGAACTTTTCTTGAAATAGTTCCTCTTAAAATTACTTTCAATAGATGGTCACCAAGATCTGCAAGGCCCAGCTGATGGGACAGTGAGGTCTGGCTTTCAAGGCAGAAGGAATTTATTTTTCTCTCCTCTACACTGAATTTTATGGTATTTAGGTCTTTGGAGTATTCATCCCTGTCTTTTAAGTTTATTTCATGTGGGCTATATGGTTTGGCATTCAACGGAGGGGAATCCCAGAAGACATAGTAAATGACAAAGATGGGGATTATTGTAAGCCTCATCCTAGGAAAGTAGGCTATGAAATGAAGTGTGTGCACGTAGTTTGCTTGAAAAATATCTCAAGTTTTTTCCCCAAAAAACTTACCTTACCCTTCTGATGCGTCTTTGTAAACGTGGAAAAGTCTTTTTGCCCTGTCAGAATTTGGAGTCTGTACAGGTAAGCTTGTGAGGTGTGATTATGAATCAACATGGACTTGAAGGTGAGGGGCATGGTGTGAGACGGAACAGTTGAGTCTGTGTTCACACTGAAAATATGCAGAATAAGCATTTGGCTCTGTTTATTCAGATTTAAGGTCTAGTCTTAAAAACTGACCCTGCAGAGATCAGTGTCAAGGTTGCGCTTGTAATTTCAGCCAGATAAATAGATGCTTGATGCAGTGGAATTGTAGACGCTACACACATGATTTACAAGGAAAAAATGACAACTGATTATATGAAAGGTCTGAAACTGAAGCAGCAGCTGATTTTGTTCAGTTCGAAATGACCCTGCCAAAATAGGCAAATGATATCACAGGCTGGAAGGTCATTCCTTCTTAGCCAACTTTTAAAATATGTTAATATCTAGAAAATATGCTTTGAAACTCAATTGATGATGAATAAATCACTTGCGAGAAATGAGCATCCTTAGCTGATCAGAAATATTCGAAACTTCTGAATAACTTTATGTTAAGCGATACAGTCATGTCCTGCACTGCTATTGGCAGGTACCATACCCATAGTGTATTTTCTAGTGTCCTATTCCACTTGACTGAAAAATCTGAAATTACAGAAATTATACAACTTCACTTAATTATTTTTATAGACCTTGAGAGAAAGCTGTGTCATTTGTCTTATTTATTTTTCCTTAATGAGACTTTTCTGGTTTTAATTCTTTTGCCATCAGCCTTGAAAATAAATCTCAATAAAAAGAAGCAGCAATATAGGAAGTCAATTTTCTTTTTTATGATGTGCAAATAACTTGTAGCTTTGGATAGGTTACTCTGTGTATTCTCCCATTTCAATAGACAAACCGTGAGTCTGACCAAATCTAGAGGCACTTCCTATTTATGGCCAAGAAATTTTTAGGGTGGATTCTCTTTCCTTCTGTTACTTTCCCAGGGTAAAAAGAAACTTTTGTTTAATCACATGGAGGCCCACTTTTACAAACTTCGGTCCATTTTTTCATGTTGTGTCCTAAATCCACTTCTGAGATAGAGGTGGAGATACCACAAGAACCCAACTCGGAAGAGGCATCACTTAGTACTGGGAGGATGCTTTCCCTTTTCTATTTTTCTATGCTTTGACTGAGAATCTGATGACCAGCTGTGGGATAACAAGACTATGCTTTAAAAAACCCTCTTTTATCCATTTCCTATAGCATTTACTGTTGTTGCACGCTCTTAATCAATTGACGTATGGTGTCACAGTAATATCTTCATCTTTTGTTCAGTATGGTATGTAGTCAACTATTAATCTCCCCACAAAAATCTTCCTTCACCACTTGAGCGGGTTTTATTGTTGTTCTTACGCTATGAATTCTCCAAATTTTCTGTATATCTTTGGTATCAGAAGCCATGCTGGTGCTTCTCAGTGTTTGTCCGTCCTGGACTGTGTTGCGGAATTTAACAATGTAGGCCATGTGCAAGTGAAGATCACCTAGGAGACGTTTTCCTCCTCACCACAAAACACAGTTTGGTTGTACTGAAGTCTACTGACCTTTATGTCCCTAGCTGCAAAGCTCTAGAAGTTTGTGCATTACAGTTTGTAAAAGCACAATTTTCACTCATCAGCTATAAAATAATTTTAATATTCACTGGTTGTACTGCAGTTCTGAGTTTGTTAGCTGTGAAAATAACATGCACTTTGGACGTAATCCATTTTTCATTTCATAATTTTCCATGCTTTTTGTTAAGTACAATATTGACTAAATTTCTCTCATCCCTTAGGATAAGTTCAGGATTCATAAGCTGCTTAGAATAAAGAAATAAAGTGCATATTTAAAATAGAGTAATTCCTTTAGCATTGTTTTTTCATTTTGATGTATTGCTTTTCTACTGTATTCATTAAAAAAAAAAAAAAAAAGTTACTTTGAGTGCAGTAATCTATTAAAACTCTTTTTTACTGTGGTGTGTTTATACACACAGCCCTTTTGTGTTTCCACTTTGCAGCTGTGAATGGCCACTTAAGTGAGTTCCCTGCACATGTGCAGGAGCTCACTGGCTGCCTCATGCCCCTCTGCAGGTCTTCCATAGGCAAGGTGCCTTTGTGGGGAGCAAATTCTGATGGTCCTTTCTTGCATGTGTAGATTTTAACTCCTATTAAATAAACAACTTTGAGTTCTACACAGGTTGTAAGGTCTACTCTGTTTTGGAATAGAAGTTGTGTTTATTTTTGTTTCCCATGCTGGAAAATGAGCAGTGTTTTTTAAAGGAATCTTTTGTGGCTCACGAGATTCATGTGGATGGGGATGCTAGTTAGGTATGTGTGTGTAGACTTCCTGTAGGTAGTGGCACTTTTTGAGGTTATGAATTCTCTTAGGAGAGCTGTAGCCATACATACAACCTTTAGTTACAGCTGTATGCCAAGTGCATCCAATGTATGCAAAGCACAGTTTTGTTGTATAGTTTTAGATGTGTCTGCAGATTTGCCTTTTTCTTGATAATATCCTTTTTATCCAGCTGTCTTGCCTCTGACTTTCTAAAGGTTCAAAAAAATGATGGATCATCAACTGGGCTAGCTGTTACAAGAAGTTTATTGTGGCTGTGAAAGTGTCTTGCATAACTTAAGCTTATCCAGATCAAATTGTATTTCAAACATTGCCTTTGCTCTGGACTCCAGTGGACTCCAACTGTTCTGCTGAACTTTTTCTTTTTTAATCATTTTCCTGGAAGGCAGGGTAGAAGTGTTGAGACTACAGATTCTTTTATCTAGGATAAATTTTCAAAGAGCTTCATTGTTGGTGGTTTTGTTTTTTTTTTTTTAACGTTACTCAACTTATTCTCTTTTATGCTTGCTATGTAATGTACATGGAAATCACTTACTGCAGGATCATACTTAGCAGCTGGTTAAACTCTATGTTTCTTTCAAGGTCTTCTGCAAAACTTCAAAGTTTCAATAGTCTTAAAGCAAAAATAATGCTCAAGTATCAAAGGGAGAAATGGTTGGTGTGCTTGATAAATGTTGGTGCTGTTTTGAGTGCTTCCATGTTGACCCAAACACAGCTCACTTCTTTAGAATGTGTGCTCATATTTATGTTACCTTTCTCTATGATTCTTTATAAAGGATTTTTGTCTGTTTAAGAAAAAAAATTATCTGTGGATAAGTTTAAAGTTAGGTTTCAAATGTGCTTGACAGGCAAATGTATCTTGATTTTGCTATTTTTAAAAGTTCATTTATGAACTGCCTTTAATCTACTGAAGGAAATGAAGATGTTTATATTATGTCATTGGGTTCTCATTAGCTGCTTGCTTGTTTCTTAATAGGACCATAATTTCGTTTGGCAAGTGAAAGCCTTGTCTTACCACCCTGTTACCTCTGTCTCTGTTAGCAAAGCCGAAGGGGTCTTTGTTCCCAAAATGTTATATTTAAAAGCAAAACAAGAAACCCCTAGACAAAATAATTTGAGCAGTGCCTCTTCACTAGGTTGGCAGGAAGGGCTCAGTACTGTGAGAATAATGTTCCTAAGCCCCAGGGAGTCCTTGGCTTGCTTAGTGTTGCCCTCAGCACTGCCAGAGCAGCCAGTTTAAAACCAGCTCTGGCCTAAGGGTAGGGGTATGGCTGGGTCACAGCTCTACCAAGGTGGCTTCAGAATGTAGTGCAAGAATATTTGGGTGAAAATAAGGTAAAATCCCTTGGTTTAATGGTTACAAAAGACTTATTATTACTATAATTATTAATACTATCATTATTTGTTTGTAAGTGGAAAATTAATGTGGACCTCTCTTGAATTTAAGAGTTATTCCTCCTCTGACAGTTATAGATATACTTTTAATTTACTTTGAGAGAGCTTACGAAATGTAATAGTTGAACTAGGAACTTACTCTCACACCAGTGAAGTCCTTTACTGTTTCCTGCTTACTAGGTTTTCTAATAGTCTGTACTGTCAGGGAATGGTGTATGAGCTTATGCTTTTTATTTATGTCATTCTGTGTCATTGTACTGGTAACTAAAGCACTCTAGAATTTCTGTGTAATGTGTAGTGGGGAAAAGTCCCTTCTGATATCTCAGAATTATGATAATGATGAAGTGCCTCACTAAAAAACCTACCCAAATACAAGTCCTACTGCATTCGTGAGGTACTTTTAAATGGCATAGGAATTTTGAGAAACTACTTGTTCAACAGCATGTGGATATTTAACATAATCTATACTTCCAGACCCAGGTTAAAATTATCTTTGTGATTTTTGACTAGTTGTTTGAGAGCTACAAAACTAACCTGTTTAGATTTTTGGTTCTAGATGATGGTACTGTTATTTTTCCTACAATATGCAGAAATCACATCCCCTCCTTTACAATGTATTATCATGTAAGTTAATCTCCTTTAGCAGCAGCAAGCATTCTCATTATCTTGAAAAATGAGGGTTCTGACTCTTACACTGAATTCCTTTGGTTGCCAAAGCATATTTTTAAAAATTATTATTTAAGAATGATGTAAGATGCAGAGGTTAAACTGTGCCTTCCACAAGTTTATGGACCTCAACATCAAGTTAAGCTTAAGTTTCCTTCCATATTTGTGAAAAGTTCCACATGGAAGCTTTGCTCCACCAGAAACTACCTAGAGTAAATCCCCTTGTTTGAGGCTTCTGTTCCAATCTTTCCCCACAAGTGGATACAGAAGACTTTCTGGGTTGTTTCCCAGTTCTCTGCTTTTTCATCTGTCATATTGTTCCTTTCATAAAAGTAGCATATTTTGTCTCCTAAATGGTGAAAGCTTTTAGTGTTTTCTGTGTGAGAGGATGTTTTCAGATGCTGACCTGTGAAGCCATGAGGAACTTTTTGTGAACATCATCATCACTGATTCATACACAGTTTGGCATTGCTCTTAGGAAAAATGCAGTGTTTATGCTTTCTGCTACTTGTGCATTCCTCCTTTGATATGCTGGTAGACAGCAATTCAATGCCCTCTTTTGCTAAGGTATGTTAGCAAAGACAAGCAAAGCTTGTGTCTCTCTTTGTGTGTTTTGTGTTTTACTTCTTGATTGCTCCTCAGTGAATATAGATGCAGCATGATCACAAAAAGAACAAAGTGGGGAAGTGTGCAGTGGCATGTCCCTCTTTCTAGGGTCAAGAATCAAGCAGCTAGTGGACTTGTGCAGAGAAGGGCAAGGAATTGCAAAATGATTTGATGAATTTTGAATGTCTGATATCCTCAGTGCAGAGCCAAATTAGATTTGTGGTGTGACATTTTTTCATCCTTTCCTCTTCCTGCCAAGGTTAATTGGCCTGTGCATGTGTCTGTCCAGAAATTCCAGGAATCAGGATGGGACTCAAGTTATGTGGTGTGGCAGTGATCCTCGACCATGGGGGTGGCTCTGGTTAGCCTTCCCAGCTGAATATCACATCCTGCTTTCACAGTACCTACTTTTTCCCTCTAGTCAGCCTGAATCAGTGTTCTCCTTTTTCCATAGTTAGGAGCACATCTTATCTTGTGATCACTGTTCACTTTGTTGAGACTCAGGGAGATACTAGGCTGGATGCTACTGAGAACAAATCTGCAAGGGCAACTCAGTGTTGTAAAAACTCTCTTCCACTTGTTGATTTACTATAAGATGCCTTCAGGCATCTAGATGACCTGTATTACCATATACTTTCTCCCCATTGCAACACAGCCGTTCGGTCCAGCTTGCAAAGCGCACAGGGTCAGATCCACGGCTATGCCCACCTTCTGAACATATCTAAAGTGACTGTAAGCCAAACACAGACTAATTATAATGGAGTTACATGATATCTTAGTGTATGATGGAGTACTATGATGATATTGAACCTCTTAGACAATAGTTTTTGTGGTTCTCCTGTTCACATAACACTGCTTTGCAATCTGTTCCTCCTGCTTTGGTGAAGCAGAAGGGATGTCTAGGTGGGCATATTCCAATAGCAGAGGAGATGTGAGAAACACAGGAGTAGAGAGGGGCATGGATCAGTGGTGAATTGTTAATGTGTTATGGGTTTAGAAGTAGGATGCTTCTCCCAAGTTGTAAATGTGATATTGTACACTTTTAGCCAGAAAATTGAAATGCCTGTCACAGAATTGACAAAAAAGGACTGAGGGAGAAGAGGACACAAAACATGCCTATAATGGGAGAATCTGATATTTCTATTCTCACAATCTGTTTGCATTTTTCCCACCACTTCATTTTTTTTTCACCTTCCTTTTATTACTTTAATATTTTTCCTTTTTAAGATAGCACTTTGAATGTAAATAGAGGCAACAATACTTTCAACAGTTCAACAGTTCAATAGTTACAATAATACTTTCAATAGTTACAATAAAACTTTCAATAGTTACAACAATACTTTCATTGTGAAGCATCTTCCATCACACTTCCCTGCAGTGAAGTATAGCAGAAATTAATGCAAATAAGTCTTTGTCTGAATCCAGACTTGATTCAGCATATCTGCTGCTTTACCAGCACATACATTATTCATAGTTTACACGATACTTACTTGAAAGCAATATATGTAATACGTCATTATATCATACATAGAGCTCTGAAAACATGTCCTTTTATTATTCTACTTAGTAGTTCAGATTGTGATGTGCAAATATTTTTAAGTTGTGTGCCGAGGCAGTGAGCTCTTTGTTAGATCCAATTAGACTTTCTCCCTTCATAGAGTGTGAGGCTCTAAAGTGGTGTTATGCTTGGCCATAGACAAACTTAATCCAGTCAGCTGGAACTCTTAACATCAGCTTTCTGTGATCTGAAGGTATTGAGCCACTGATGTATGTTTACATTCAGCAAGTCTAGCATCCAGTGCAAGCAGCAATAGCCAAGCCACTTGTCTAGTGTAATGTGTGATATGTCAGTGCATTTCAAAATTACTGCATGCATACAAGCTAGTGTACAGTAATGCTTTCATCCACAAAACTGTCTATCTCCTCTCCTGGTAATGAACATGTATTTAAGAAATCCTTTTTTTTTTTTTTTTTTTTTTTTTTTTTTCTCTCCCGATTCTCTTCCACTGTAAATCAATGATTTCAAAATTTACTGATTGCCAACTACTTTGTTCATTTTAGTAAGGCTTATTATGAGGTTTAGTGTTAGAAAAGGATTGAGAAATTCAGCCTTAGGTCAGATGCTAAACACACCGGTACAGATAAAATAAAATACTTTCAAATATTACTGATTGCTTTTCTCTCAATGCATTCTTGTTCCACAAAGTAGGAACAAAGTTATTTGCTGTTGATTATTTTTCTTTAGTATGAATGGCAAATGTGTCTTAAATCTAATCGAAGTTTTGCTGGCTTTCCTGAGAGTTTATGCAAAGATCGGAATAGTTCCAGTAGGTCATGCTACAGAAAATTGCAGCATCAAAATGATTCTTTAGCCTTATCAGGCATGTAAATGATGCTTTAAAAAAAGATTTCCCATCTGTGCACATTTCTTTATCTTTCATTAAATCTGTTTTAACTTAATAGGGCCCCAAATGTTTTCATGTAGTCTTATTATCATCTTTTTGATAAAATGTTGCTTATCAGTGACTGGTAAGCAATCAGCTTCTTAGAAAATTCGCCTGAAGAAGTGAATTAAAAAGTAATACTTTCACTCTCCTGTGTTATGACATGCCACGTACTCAGTGCAATAGATGGCTGAGCTGCAGTCTCCACAGCCACCTGGTAAATATATCCCTGAGAAAATTTTCCAAAGACTATTGTAAGTGATACTGGTACACTTAACCAAACAGGCACCTAGGAAATAAATAGGACAGAAATTGTATAATGAAATTATATCTGTTCCAAATTAGACCCTTTAAAAACCTGCTACTTCTTTCAATAAATTTATTACTGACTCTTAGAGAAAATAAAACTCCCAGTGCGAAGAGAAGGAAAATGCAGATGGGCTCAGAGCAGTGCATCTTACCCCGGGTTTTTCTTTTCATTCCTCTTCCCAGGCAGTGGCCCAGAGTGAATTTTTCATGAGGGCAGGCTTCCCCCCAAAGTGTTTGGCCACCTCACAGTTCTCATTAATATCAGTCTGAATATTTAGATGCCTAAATAAAAGAGTTAGCTGCTTAATTTCCAGCACATGTTTTCAAACACTTTGGCCAGCATTTGTAAAGTGAGCCTTTGTTTTGCTGCCTAACTGCACTCTTCAAGCCTTATAAATCCACTTTGCGGTTGGAAATGGTATCTTAGTCTTGGCAAGGCAGCACATTCTCCTGACCTGTCTCAATGTGCAGTGGACTTCTGCAGCTGTTTATGCTGACTGGAGAACCCTGCTTATCCTCCTGATGCTTCAGACAGCTGTTGTGGAGAGAGGCCAAGTCCTGCCTCAAGAAGGAGTTCCTATTTATCTTGCAGGCCTGATTGTATGGCTATGGCATAAAAGAGCCATGAACGAGAGATAGGAATAGCCCTCTGAGGAACAGCTCAGTGGAAGATGTTGTAGAGAGGTGATGGCATTGTTCGGTTCTGCATCATGGAGCTTTGAAGGCATACTCAACAAAAGAAGATACAGTGCGTGTCTTTTTGTTCAGCATGGCACAATGGCTCTTGGCTGCAGAAGAGTTTCTAATCAGGTAGGGTCAACAGCTCCCTGCGGCTTTCGAAGGCCTTCCCTAGGTGTCATGAATGCATGAGAGCAGCTTGGTCAGAGTGCAGGGCTCCTGGGACCAAGCAAGGTCATTCTCCATTTCCAGTTCAGACCAATACAGAGTTTGTTTACCAGAAGTCAGACCCTATATCAAAGCTTAAGTTTTTCAAAGGTACACTTAGAAATAGCAAAAAAAAAAAAAAAAAAAAAAAAAAAGTTTTTCTTTTTTCCAACATAAAAGAGTTTTTGTACTACTACTGCTTTTATAGTTATTGAGGGAGAGTCTGAATCCTTGCTTTGATTTCACTTTTTCTTCTCCTGTGACTGTGAGTAGAGGAAATATTTTCCATTTCTGTGTCAATAGACTTGTTCCTACCCTGTATGCCATGCTTCAGATGCCCACCTGTGAAACTCAATGGCCACTTGCTTCTTCTTAAGAAAAGTGACTCTGCAATGGCTAACTCTTCCTCCAGAGCTGATGATGATGGGTCAGACTTGGATTGACAAGCGCTCAATTTTAGTCAAACTCCTTTCAATCCAAAAAAAGGTGAGGCAGACAATGTTGAACCAATGCCTGTGAATAAACCATCATCAGGTTGTTCCTGTTTTCTCCTGCTAGCTCTCAGAACAAGCCAAATGCTGAATGCTACATAACATGTATAGTGTTCCAACCCTTACCTTGGAAAGAAGTCTAAAAAAAATTGCAGGTACAGCCTCGTTTTAGTGAAATATGCAGAGACAAGCACATATTTAAATTTTCTGGATAGCTATGTCTGAATTGGATTCTTGGCAAACTTGTATAAATGGTACCAGTTATACCTCAGTTTTCCTTTTACGTTCTTAAGGATGATAGTATAGTAAAACACTGAGCATAATACATTTTATTTAGTGCCTAGCTAAAGTTTCAGCTTGTGGTAGTTCTTAACTTCGATTTAAGTGAGAATTTAAGGGCTTCCAAACAATTACTGAGAGCTGCAGTTGTAGAGTGAGGCACTTAGTTGTGTTCTGATGTATCGTACATTGATTTGTCCCTCAACTGAATTCCAGCAAGTTTTTTTGCCCTAAAAAAAAGGCAACAGTGGGAGATATTAATAAACGCTCTCAAATGTAACTGGTAAATGCATGTCAGAAGTGTGCAAACTGATCAAGCAGATGTTAATTTATATATCGTTGGTTGTGTCTTTTTGTTTGTGGATTTTGATACCTGCACACTCAAGAAGAATTTGCATGGTTAGTGTTGCTGAAAATATGCTCCTTTGAATTTCAAAAATAAGCTAATAAGCTTTTATGCTAACTTTTTTAGTCAGAACAATATAAGATGGTTCATTTTACTCTGTTAGCTAAAACATACATTTTTGTATTCCTTTAGGTAAATGAAATGTTGCACTCCATTATTTGAGTGTATATAGTTTAAACAAAGCACATTTTATATAAGGCTTGTTCAAGTATTGATTTTTATGAAGCCAAATTCTAGTATTATGCCAAAGCTAGTAGAAAAGTTACTAAGGCTGACAGCAACATAATTTTAGCCCTGCACCCATTCCTAACTAAAAATATTTGTGAAACTCAGCAATGAAAGTAAAGTGATGTGGGCCTTACTATAGGACAACGTAATTCTTCATTAAAAAAATTACAAAACAAAGCTTGTTAAAACATTCTACCTTATTTCTGTAAAACATCTGTTCATAAATCACTGTTATCAGGAGAATTTTTTGTCAGCTTTAATTCTTCCATAAAAAAAAAAATAAAAAAATTGACCTCATGTCCTGATAGTCTTGTCATGTATTGCATGATTGCATGATTGTCTTGTCATGTTCTCCTGCAAGTTTTTATTGTAATTTTTCAATGATAAAATGTGAAGTGATGTGCTAAAATTGTTAGAATCTGATTCGTAGTGCTCATACTTGAGCCATGTTTTTCTCTTGCTTTGTTCTTCGCTTTTCCAAGACTCACCAGACCCATATAATGCAATGCTTTGCTTTCTTTCAGACTTGCTGAAGATACACAAGCTATTCACTGCTTCACTCATCTCCTTCCTCACTGGTGCCTAGCATATAGCTATAATCTGATTTGTATTTGCAAAACTAACAGTAAGCTTTTTGTCTTGTGGCCAGGTTATTAAATATTTAAGGTGAACTCTCTGAACATAAAACACTCAGTTATTCAAACACTTTTGCATTTGACTTCCTTTGTTTAAATAATGGTTTATGTCTAGCACCATTTATTTAAACGTGACTGTGTAGGGCAGTGTGAATGGTAGAGGAATTCTTTAGGAAAGATTTATATGAGCAAAAGGCTAAATGCAAACTCATGGATAATCTTTGATCATACTGCTACTGATTTATTCATTAAATTAATGGATGATTATGGCTGATGAAGCTAATTGCACCTTACTAGTGACTATTTGTAGTCTTTTAAAATACCTGTTCTTCCTGCTTACTGTAATGTAGGCAGAAGTCCTCATTCAGGTTAAAGGTGGTCTGCACATCCTGCAGTGTTGTTTTCTCCTTTTCTGTGGCACTTTCTTCTAACTAAACATCTGCTAATAACTCCAGAGTTGGTCAGACTGCAATGCTTCAAGGACAGAACCAGTCTGCCAGATTTAACTGTACAGACTCTACAGAAACAACAAGTAATTTTTTAAAAGTGAGCATTACTTCAGTACTAGTGCATTTGCCCTCTGTTTATATTAATTGTTTTGTTTTAGAGAAAGCAGCAGACATTTTTTTCCTTCTTCTTTGAGCCTTCTTAAATCACTGAGATCTTAATTTGTAGGAGTCCCACAGAGTAATGTGGCTGATTAAAATAAGTAATAAGCATTTTATTTTGTATTGAGTGTAATTTTTGTTTTCAGTAGATTAGAAAGGTGCTATATAGGGGGAAGTGCTATAATAGGGTTTTGTTTGTTTGTTTTTGTGGTGTTTTTACAGCATTTTCTTGTACTAGTAAACACCAGGTTTTGCCTACCATTTTTTTGATGCTGCTTCTGTTTTTGATCACACTCCTAAATCTAAGGGTTAAAAGATATACTGGTACAAAGCTTTTAATTTTACCACAGCAAGAAAGAGGAAATCCATCTGTAACACTTTTAATTACATTTCAGTTTCCCTTGAGTTGCTTAATGTTTGATGACATTTTCAGGTTATATTACAATGTATATCATGTGATCAAGAGAGGAAGGGGAGGAGTGCTCTCCTTAGGAAGGGTGTAATATACTCTTCTGCGCAGTGTTGCACTGCAAGAAGTTTCGTGGAATTAGAAGATTGTAAGCAACTTGATTTGGTAGACCTGTAACATTGCTCTAGGGAAGATGATATTTTGCATGAACTTTTCCTGAAACAGATATACAAGTTGGAAAATATACCTCAAAGTCTCTGCAGCTTTGATTTATATGTGCTTCAAATTCTAAGAGCCAGCAACAGGTTATACAAAGATATCCTACTCTGCATCCGCTCATGTAGCTGAAGATGCTGCTGTTTTCATTGCTTTCTGCATAACTGGAGAGGTGATAGAACTGTTCTTTTCCTTTGGGTGTTCCCATATTCACCCTAAGTAAAACCAGAACAAACGGTTTATTGTTTGTTTCTATTTTTAATTTTTTTGTTGTCATTTTTATATTAGGTTCTGATACCACAGCTATTCAAGCTCATAGTAGCTTTGAGAGCATATGAGTGATCTCTCAGTTAAATGACAAAAGGATATGAATAGTTACTTTAATGCTTTGGACAGTGGAAAATAGTAGCAAGTGATGATGTCTTGAGGGCAGAGCTGGATTTTTGAGAGAATGTTTGCATCCCTAGTGTGATTGAATCCTTGTGCTGGATATTACTTCTATTAATAGTGGAGTGGTGGAGGTCTTCGGAGGTCTTTAAACAAAGGAGAGGAAAATCTGTGTTGAAGAGGAAAAACAGGGACACGCACCAAATAAGGTTGTTCACGCCGACATGTTCAGTACCTCTGAAAAAACCCAAGGCACAGAAATGGATGGAATTCTTCTCAGGCAGTATATAAATTTACAAGCCAGTTACTACCACATACTTCCCTCTTTCCTGAGCCTTCATGAAAAGAGGAAACACAGGCTGTGAAAGTTAACAAGAACCATTTGAAGGCCTCTTTCTTCCAAAGCAGAAGGGAAGAAAGAACACTTTGGTCTTTTCACATTGATTACCTTCATGTTACACGTTCAGGAAAGAGTACATTCCACCACATCTGCTTCAGTCTTGGTTGAGAAATAGACTTCAATTTTCCATTCCTGGAACTGTATTTTCCCTTTGGTTTACAGAATTTAGCTGCTTGCCACAGCCTAAGAACCCAGTCTGGCTCTGTTCATGTAAATATTATGCATGAGGCACCAACATACTGGTGCCATAACTGTCCAATAACACCTCTATAGAGCCACAGACATGTACACTGTAGTGTCTCAGATAAAATGCTCAAGGAATTTTCAATTAAAGTCTATTAAATATATGCAACTGCTCTGTTCCATGCATCTTTAACAGGACAAATCCTTGCTAACTTGTTAAAAGTTATAAGTTCTCTGCTCCTTTTATTCTCTTTTCACAGTCTCAAGTTTTTTTTTTGAATGCTTTCTTTTGAAAACTAAAGCTTAGATTCTTCCCCCTCTCCTCCCTTGTCATTTGTTTTGATATTCATAGTCTGTATTTTATTTTTTTTTTTTTTGCTTTTCTCTAGTTCATCCACTGACCACGCGTTCTTTCCTAAAAGTAGATGATTCTCAGTGTTTGATTTATTTCTCTAGGTGTTTACTCAGTGGACATAAAGCTATTGGAAAATTCAAATATGGAAACATTTCCTCTCAGTTTGAGCATTTATATTTTATCTGAGTAGGTTTTTTTAATAGTAGACCTTTGAGAGTTGGAATAAAAAGTCCAATAAAACAGATCAAAGAACCAACATTTATGAGAACTATATATTGAAAGAGACTTTTGAAATCTATTGTTTAAATTACTTTTCCTTTTGGGACAACTGCAAAAGTACTTAATAAGGTGGTTTAGAACAAGAGCTGGAAGGAAGTAAAAGAATTCTAAGTATTTTCTTACTTTCCACTTGTTATGAAGAGCAGTTCATTGCTCTGCCAAGTCTGCTTTCAGTTTGGTTGTTTAGTTCAGATAGAAGCCCCAGTAGTTTTCTGTCCAAAGAAAAATTTATGATACAAACAAAAAATTATTTCCATCTTGCAAATTTGTGTGTATGACTGTTCTATGTGTCCTAGCTTTAGTATTACCGAAAGTATCCCTACATCCATCTCAAGGCTGCACTTAAAGATATAGCATTATTTTTTAGGTCTGTAAATAGGGATATTAAGGAGAAAAAAACAGGTACACATTGGATTAGCAGTCTGCTATGGTTTGAAGAGAAAGGAGCGTTAGAATAGATTCAAAAAGCAAACAACAGTGAAAGAACAGACAGAACTTCTTGACTAAAAAAGATTATGAGATGTGCCAGAGTAGAGAATCTGCTAAGCTAGTAAGGTGGCTTTTCACTAACTGCTTATTTAAGGCTTTGGCCTTATTCTCATAGTTTAGACAGATGTCGTATAGCCTCCCCGCAGAGCATAAATGTAACCTTGCCCTGCCTGATGAGCAGACCCCTGTTCCACACCACTGGTGGGACCAAGTGAGGCAAGCTAGATGATCACAACAGTACCAGGCTCATTCTTGTACTGGCACAAGCTAAACCCAACTACAGAGAGGTTGTCCAGCATTTGTGAAAGTTAGCATGTCTTTT
The DNA here is from genome assembly GCF_026119805.1 of Tympanuchus pallidicinctus. Taxonomy (NCBI): domain Eukaryota; kingdom Metazoa; phylum Chordata; class Aves; order Galliformes; family Phasianidae; genus Tympanuchus; species Tympanuchus pallidicinctus. The sequence goes on along the minus strand of NW_026294721.1, from coordinate 31,884,968 downwards.
TCAGAAATGCCCAAATATTACTGAAAGGATACAGTGTGAACAATTCACACCTTAGATTCCGTGTTTTGTTTTGTTTTGTTTTTTAAAAAAGGTTTTCTTGAAGCCAAGTAGTCCAGTCACATCTTCCTGTCTGACAGAAAAGTCATCTGCCTGCGCTACAGGCAGACAAATTTCAGCCTCTTTTTGCGTGGTTTGTTTAGTTCTACGAGGTTATTCAACAAGAACTGACAGAACTGAGTCTGATTCCCATAAAAATGTTTTAAAAATAGATGTCTGAATTCCTTTGAACATCTTAATATTTGGGTGTACAGGATTTAGGTTTTGACACTCATTCTGCTCATTCCAATGAGACCTACCTTCCTTGTAAGGGAAATGCAAGCAGATTTACATGTGATCAGATAGAATTGATATTAAATAGTTTAATACTTTAAATATAAAAATCTCCATGTTTATTATATCATAATTAAGTAAAAAATGTGAGCAACCAGTTGTGGAAATTCACGCGCAGTGAAACTGAGTTTGTATGTGTTTTTGGTATCTTTTCTGTTTATTTACTTGTTTCTTTGTTTTAATGTTTTTGTGCTTGCAAGAGGAAGTCATTCTCTCAGTTTGTCTTGCTAGGCTATTTTTGCTTAGTAACTTTTTTTTTTCTTTGTGTTTTTTTCTGAGAGATGCTCTCTACTCCTTTAACACTCTTAAGACCTCCTCTGTCATTAGTTTGTATTCAGCTTTCCGGGGCATGAATGGCCAGATTTGTGTTCTCTCCTGAAGTACTTTAGCACAAACATTTTCCTCTCTCTGCTGGATATACCACTCCTGATAAGTGCTTAGATTATATTTGCCTTTGACACGTATAGATTATATTGGAAGATTACAATCAATGTGTTATCAACAAATATTGCCAACAAGATATTTTACCCCTAGAAATTTTCCTAGTTGATAAGTAACCTTATTTTCTGATATTTCCAGAAACAGTATTTTTTGCTATTGGACTTACATGCTCAGGCATCTCAAAGTAACCCATTAAACTCTATCATATTCTGTATGGCACTTCTACTTGTTGATCTTATCTCTAAGCTTTGTGTTATAAGCTGGTTTTGATAAGATACTTCTGGGTATTTTTCTTGCTAAGATCATTGATTGAGTTACCAAATGAAATGATTTTCTGAACAAATATTTGTAGAAGCCCAGTAATAATCTCAACATGTTGCATGCTTATTCTTTTTAAAACTCCATAGTCAATTAAGTCCATTCCTTTATACTGCTGATGTATACTTCAGGTTTCCCCTTTGTTTCTAGGTTCAATAAGAATTAGTCACATGATCATATGCTTTATTGAAGGCCAAATAAATGATTTCTACTAGAGATGCTCGTATTTAATATAGAAAAAGAAGTAAAATTTAAATGTTTTGTTTGTTTGTTTGTTTTTTGGAAATGCAGGTACAAGTTTATTCATCTGTATTTTTTACTTGCATCTCTTCAGTACTTTTTTTTTTTTTTTTTTTTTTTTTGTCTCCTCTGAATAATTGTCCTGGAGCCATGCATTTTGCTTAGATCAGACTTAGTGGACTCTTTCCAGATTACATTTTTTCTATCTTAAGTATAGGTATTATGTTTGCCATTTTTGATCAGATAGCACCATCCTCAGTATTGGAGAGCTATTAAAATATTTTCTTCACCACTTCCTGCTTTTTGTGTCAGGGTTTCCAGAACACTGGGATATGAATTATCTAGTCCTAAAATGAGTTTATTAAATTCTGTTGAATTGAGTAGTTACGCTGGTTGTGTTTATTTTCATGTCCATTAGCAGTAATGACAGTAATTAATCTCAAAGAATAAAGTGCAATTTTAATTTTATAAGATCCTAAATTAAAAACACCTATTTGGTAATTCACATTCTCCAGAAATCTTGGATATTGCCTGGTAAACATTCCTTAAAACTGCCTGTAGAACTCACTGGCCTGTTGCTGTTATCCAAGAAGCCATAAAAAGCACAAGCCAATTGACAATAAATGTACCATACGTTTCCCAGAAATTTAAAATCATGGGCTGAAGAGTCATTTGGCAGGAGAGTGGACATTTTCCTCTTTGGATTTTGATTTAAGTTTGGCTTGTGTTCATACTGTTGGCTTTTGACATTTCTTTAGTACATCAGAATGAAAATGGACACCTTGAAATCTTGTGTGGGGCATTTTTCTTTTCATGTATTTCTGTTCCAGCTCATCGGGAGTATTGCTGTCCTTCCCATTTCCTTTTGTCCTAAACTTAGGTCTTAGTGCTTCTGTGTTTTGCTGTCATCTCCTTTATAGTCTTTCCAGGCTCTTGCAGTCTTCCAGTCATTGCCCGAGTTCTTTTGCAGCTTTCTCATCTTTCCATTAGGGCCTGTGAATTACTGCAATTTTCTTTTGATGACTTAATGATTTGAAGTCCTTACTGCAGAAGTTCAGTTGCTAGTAGTGCTTCCTATTACATAACAGGATTGGGAACAGCAGAAAATGTGCAATGCTATTAGTGTACCAGCTGTCAGGGTATAGATGTGAAGGCTTAGAATGTTCCACACTTACACATGGAGAATGCCTTCTTTTCCCTTTTGGTGTGAAAGGAGGAAATAGTGCATTAGACCTGCCATTGAGGAGGTCTCTTTCAGTGCTGTGTTCCCATGAAAAGCCACGGTCAACCATTGCCTTGGCCAGAAATGTCCTCTCTGGGGTTACTCAAGTTACTGGCAGCATTGATTGGAGCCCTTTCTGTTTTAAAGCGTTGGGAGCTAGTTTATGGCTGGCTGTCTTTCTGGGTGGACAAGATGTGATTTAACACATACTTTTCATTGCAAGACCACCCAACTACGGTGCTCTGAGGGAGAGAGCTGTGGTGCTTGACCATGTTTTTATATGTTGTATTGATATGTATTGGCTGTGAGAGTATCTGGTTACACATTTGAGCACTCCCTGGTTGTTCTTTAATTGCTTCTGTTTTGCTCATGGATGCTTAATGTGTAATCTTGACTGCTATGCTGAACTCTTATTACTTAAGCTGTTGGGAACCTGTGCTCAGCATTAAATGCACAGCTGGTACAGCTGTGGCTACCTCACTCTGCCACTGTGGAAGCTGCTAGTCTCGCCAAGGAGCAAGCTTGCCAGAGCACTGACCTGTAAAGTGAGTTGCTTTAATATAGGGACCGAGGAAAGCACTCTAGCACATAGCTGCTCCAGTAGAGCTTGTGATGGTGTGAATGCAGTGCAGAAACCCTCTAATTCCCTCCCGTGCTGTGGGAGCTCTGTTTCTAATAAGGTTCGGTGAAAAGGTTTAGCAAGTGTGGAATGGAGTTACAAGGGTCTAAATTGACTGCTACGGGATCTTTTAGGTTAGCAGCTGTTTCTTGATCATCCAAACAAACCAAGCAGGCATTGATTGAGACAGCTCTAGTCCCTGATAGGGAAAAAACTTACCAGCAAGAGCCAGATCATTACCTCATGTAGTTGTACAGCTTGTTGTCTGACCTGGTATTGCTGCAGCAAACCAGAAAGTACTGGAACAGGGGCAAAACCGTGCTGGAACCTCTTATGCAATCTAATGAAAGTCTAAAGCAGCTATCCACTATACATATACTTCAAATGTATCTATACTATATGTAGCATACTCTATGCCAAATCAGGGGTGTTGTTCAATAAGAAAGCATGGGAAAAACATATGAGGAAAATGGATCAAGACAAGCCACTCTGGGCCAGGGTTTTTGCAGAGCAATTCTCTACCTTCAAGAAACCTAGCTTGACTATCTGTCCATCCAGGCATGTGGGTTTTGTCCACAGAACAAAAGCGCAGGACCTGCCAAAACCACAGGTTGAATTGCAACAGGCTGTTTTTTCTTTCTTCTAGCAGAGAAGGCGGCTGCTGGGGAACTGTCTGAAGAAAGTAGACTAATGGGCGAAACCAGTTAGGGATATGCAGGGATGTACTGCTCTTGCTTTTTTGATATGTATGTTTATGAAATGATGTGGCAATGTGGCATTTATTCTTATAGTGACAAAGTGACAAGCTTTACTTGTGTCTGCTTGTTGCTGTGGTTGGAGTGCAACCCCCATGCAGGAGTGTTCCTCCTAATTTTCTGAATTGATAATGCCAATCTCCCAATTTACTTTTGCAGCTGGATAGGAAACATGGTCCAAACTCTGTGATCCCCAAGCCTGTTGTGCATTGCCAGCATTGGTTTACAATAGGCAAGTTTTAAATTTACTATTTTACTGCCCACTTGGAGCCACTGTAGTTCCCAAACATTTTGAAGGAAAGCTGCTAGTTACCCTTTTGTAAAGCAAGCATCTTGGTTACAAGAACAGAGACTTGATCATGATTTGAAAAAAAAATAAAATAGGGGCACTGAAGCAATAGAACATGACCATGGACATAAGCCTTTATCTTAAGCTTTTGTTAGTCAGATTAAATTTCAAAACTGAGACCTGGTCTGGTAGAATATTTCCACTGAAGTGTTGTTTCTCAGATATTATTCCTGAGTTCTTGAGTTTCTTTTCGTGGGATGTGTTAACTTTCTGCCTACAGCAATCTCAGGAACCCTCTGATTTCCCTGCAAATATGTGTTGTTACCCAAGTGCTGCACATCTGTGAGACTATTCTGCTCTACTGGAGAATATGATTAGTCTTGGGTGTAGATGTCTTTCAGTTCTGTTTGCACTTTTTCTAAGGAAAACCTATTGATTGTAGTTAGTGTTCCATTCTGCAAACACTAAGCATATATATATATTTTTTTTATTAAGTCAAGGTCAGCAGAACTTGTAACATGAACTTTTTCGTAGCTACCTAATGGCTTATGTATTATGTAGAATTTTTTTAAAATGTCTTTTTTAATTTAAAATTATCTAATGCAGTTCTGCAGAAAGTTCTACATGGTATATTTAAAATGCTAGTGCCTGACTTGTATGGTTCAATTTCTTCTCTGACTTTGTTTTGAAGGAGTTTGTAAATAAAAATTTGCTTTGTTCATAGCAAGTGAGCATCCCTGCAAGGGCAGGAATATCTTCTACGTGGGGAATCATGAAACATACCTCATTTTTCTGCTAAATAGGCAATTTTACTTCCTAGGGTTGGCAATATACTTCTTAAAATATTCTGCAGGGTATTTACAACCTGCAATAGAGGGACAAAAGTTGTTTTTCTTTGAATCAGTTGAATCAATCTCCCTTTTTATTTTTTTAATATTTTGAAAGACATAACTATTTCATACAGTTCGTAATAAAGGTATGAGTAATTCTTCCTGTAATTTGGCAGAAATTATTTTTGGAGTAAACTTTCCACACCATAGGGGGCTTTCTTAGAAATTATGAGGCAGAACCTAATCCTGAAAGGTAAAAAAAAAATAAAAAATGTACTAAGTCTGGCTCTGGTTATTTTCCCTAAACAACTGTGAATAGAGGAGAATCTGCAGGAGAAGGGGTCTTTTTAATTTTTGTTCTCTGCGCAATTATTTGTTTTTATTCAGTCTTATTTCTGTTTATTCTTGTTTTTCTGAAAACAAGCAGAAACAAAAAAAAACCTACCCACCTTTACATGTGTAGCCATTTATGTGACTCTTGTGTCTACATTGCCTGTTAAGGTTCACTAGGATGCGTCGTGGGTCTTGGTCTTTGCCTAGAGGAACCTTGGGAGTCACTGCCATGCCTGTTCAGTCTTGGTGCCCAGATGCCCTGTATATAAGGTACAGGCAGTGAGGATGTAATTTGAATATAATCCCCTAGAAAGCTACTTGGAAATACTGTTGAATGAGACCATTGCTGGTAGTTTGAAGAGAATGGATAAAGTTGTGTTCCTCAGGAATTTTTATTTAAAATACTATTAGAACCTGCACTGTAATAATCTGAACATACAGTCCAACAAGAGGCAGATAGAATCCTTTGAGTAGGAAGAGGTGCTTAAAGGTTATCTTTTCTAATTCTCCTGCAGTGAATAGGGACATCTACAGCTAGATCAAGTTGCTCAGAGCCCCATCCAGCCTGGCCTTGATTGTGTCTGGGAATGGCACATCCATCACATCTCTGAGCAACCTGTTCTGGAGGTTCACTATGTTCACTATCATAAAAAACTTCTTCCTTATATCCAATCTAAATCTCCCTCTTCTAGTTTGAAATCTTTCCCCTTATCACAAAAGACCCTGCTAAAGAGTCTGTCATCTTCCTATAGCCCTTCTTTAGATACTGAAAGGCCACTATCAGGTCTCCCTGGAGTCTTCTTTTCCCCAAGCTGAACAGCTCCAGCTCTCTCAGCCTGTCCTCCTCATGGGGGAGGCATTCCATCTCTTGGATCATTTTTGTGGCCTTCCTCTGGACACTCCCCAATGGGTCCATGTCTCTCCTGTACTGAGGACTTTACATCTGGATGCAGTAGTCCAGGTGAGGCCTTACCAGCACAGAGTAGAGGGTCAGGATCACCTCCCTCACCCAGCTAGCCATGCTTCTTTGAATGCAGCCCAGGATATGATTGGGTTTCTGGGCCCTGAAGACACATTGCCATCTCATTTCCAGCTTATAGATTTATTCTTTCATTATTCTTTCTCCCAAGTAATAGACACACAAATAGTTTTTGGCTCTTAGAATCAGGAATTCTTTGAGTTTGTCTTCGTATATAGAAACTGAATTGCTGTTTTTCAGATTTTAGTGGACAACAATTTTATGTGAAGCAGAAAATTTGAGTGAGATGTATGCAAAGATAAACATCATCTGGAGATTTCAGAACACAATGTCTAATTCTATTTTGATGTGTCCAATGCAACCTCACAAATTCCCTCATTGCATTTGTATGGGAGCTGTTGATCACAGCTTGAACCTCTGATTGACCATCTGAGGCAAACAATGAGTCAGCCACAGGAGCACAGGTGAAGGCAATTCACCTGTGCTACCAGAAGGGGTGGAGTCTGTCCCCACCTCTCCTGGATTCCTTTTAAGTGCTGACTGCCGGTAAGGAAAGTTCACTTTCTGGAGATAGTTATTCATGGAGTTTATTGCATGTCTACAACATTGGTGAGCATTTTTCATTTATTATTTTTCATTGCAATAATCCTACTTAGCCTAACCTCTGTACATTTACTGATTGTATAACATTGGAGTAACTCCTAGTGACAGAAATTACCTAAGTAGAGAACATGTGTTTAGTCTCTTCAATGCTTTCTTGAGTAGCCAGATGCCTGTAACATGTCCTGTTGAAAACTTCTTTAATGGCTGAAAAAAATTATCACTGCATGTGGTGTCTGTAATGCCAATTTCTTAACTTAGAGTTTGTGTTCTTTTCCTTTCTCTATCTTTAGTAGCTCAGGGCAGCTTTGGAGCACCTGTGATTGGTGCCAACTGGCAGAGCAGAGCTGTAGCAAACTGAGCAGATACCTGCAGTGTGTTTACAGGTGGTGCTGATAAGGCTGATTGCACGCAATTCTCCTTAGAATCCAGCATAATGGTTGTGTCATACAGTTTGCTGAGGTGAAACAGAGGTTGAAAGGATATAACAGATTTTTTCTTTTCCTGCTCCAGTTTTAATTTGTTAGCACACCTGCAGATCTGGCATTTGTTTTGTTGTTTGCTTCTCCTCTTTTCAATATATATATAAATGGCTCACTGGAGGCAAGACTGCCTCCAGTTTTATTTCCAGCTAACTTCACTCTGTGCTGCTGCTTTTTTTCCATCCAGCCTCACCACTCCATCCTTTTTCTTCTCTCTTTAAGTAGTTTGCAAGAGGGAATTGGTGAATGCTGGTCTTGGAAATCTCTATAGAAAACAAGAATTTAACACACTATTCATTTGCAAGTTATTTTCAATGTCCAAACGTAAGGATAGATGTTTCAGAGCTGGTAAGAGGAACACAGTTTATTATTCCACAGGGACAAAACATGAAGAGCATGACATCTGGAAAGTTTGATAATATAAATATGAACAACTGGAAACAGATGGATAATGAGGGGCTCATCTCCTACTACATGTCTTCCTGCTTTAAGAAAATGCAAAGTCTGCTTTTACTACCTGGTAATATTTTTAAAAGGGCTTGCTGTATCACAGAGGAAGTTGATAATAAAGGAACAGAATTCTTCTGTTCCCTGTGGGGCTAGGATTTATTCACACAGGTGAGTAAGAGCATTGGGTCAAATGTTTCAAAATCAGTTACTTAACAACTAAGCTTTAGAAGAAATAACTTATAAAGATGATAAATGCACAGAAAGTGTTGTACCATTTGCATAACATCAGCTAAGTCAGGAGTTGCAGGGATCAGTAGAACTAATATTAATTATTATATAGTATTAATATTGATAATTACTCTTAAAGTAATTATACATAATATTGATGTATTAACATAACTACTCATAATTAGTAACATAATTGCTCTTGTAATTATTGTGTTAAATCCTTATCCATCCAAGTGAGAACTGATTAATGCTAATGACACCAGCCTAAGTGTCAAATTGGTAATAACTTCCTGGGGATGACTCCAAATGGTGTGCTGTGTTATTTGGAGGTGGCAATTTGAAGGTGAGATGACAGCCACAATTAAATTATCCCTTCACCTGCTTTAGTTAGACGTGTTCGTATTCAGGAATACTAATTGAAACAAACAAACACTAAAACCCTTCCATCTTATTTGCCCTCTTTTTCTAACCTTCCTTTCTACTGTCGGTAAATGCTGTCTGAGATCACTTCCTTGGTCACTTCTGCTTCTTAGCAAAAGCTTACTGGAGTGGCTGCCTGTGAGAATGCTATTAAAGAGTGTAGGTTTAAACACATGGGCTTTGCGTTTCCATAATGCTTGAGTACACAATGAGGTAACTCTGTAAGTGGAAGTTGCTTCATAAATCAAACCATATATTATTTGATGCTTTAAATATTCTGCAAAGAACCAAATTACAAGACATACAGATGAGCAAGTCTCTTCTGAAAAATGAAATCTAAGAAGATACCAGATGCTTGCTTTTATTGGATCCATTAAATTACCTTAGGAAATCTGGTTTTCTAATTGTAGGTTTTACAGGTGAAATCTGGAAAACAACTGGTGATCAGGGGATTTAAGATAAGTGGAGGCGAGCAGGTACAGCAGGTTTCTGTTTTCCTTTCTTAATCATATGCATTTTGAAAATACTAATACTTAACTAATCTCTAGAGCCCAAAAACATTCTTGGGTTTACACAGGGAGTTGCTGCAGGGGTACTGCCCTGTGTGTGGGTTGGAGGTGAGGGTGGACTGCTGCCTGCAGCTGACCAGGGCTGTTGTGCACTGCTGGGTCAGAAATGACGCTGCAGTGCGAAGAAAAGGTGCTTTTCTTGCTCTGTAGGAGTTCTGCAATACTTTGGCAAGGTCAAAAGTCAGTTTGATGCTTCTCGGTAACTTTGGATTTCCAAAGCACTAACAGCTATACCTAAGTGTTGAATTTACCTTTTTCCCGCCCCCTCTTGACGGTAATTGTAATTAGAATGAAAGTTACATAGCTAATCTGCGAGTGGTTATTTTCTTTGATTAGTTACACAATGTGAAGCAGACTAAGTGCTAGCTGTTGCAGATGCTGTTCTTGCAGAGGATACTTACATCACATACTGGATATGAGATAAGTCCATGATGTTTTATACTTGTTCTGGTACACAGGAACCTTGTGCAGAAAGCTGAAGCAATTGCTCTTGCTTACAGAGAATGCCTTGCCATTAGCAGTGCCAAGGGGCTGTTGTAAATGAATGGACTGGCAGTTTAAATTCTGCCTGCCAATTTCAACTATAGAAATCTCATGGTCAGTGTGTTCTCTAGTGGGCAGTTATTGAGCTATGTCAGGCTGTAAGTGACAAAAATAACAAGAGATGTTGTTCCCCGTCTTAAAGTATGCATCAGGATTATTCGCAAACAAAGCATATTAGTGTTGGTGGGCTTTTCTTAGGTACCGTTTTAGCTTTGAGTGTTGAAATGTTATTGTACGCTGACAGCTTATTTTGAGTGAAATATTCCTGTGAACCTTCAATGCAGGTAACATATTCAATCAAAACTAAGAGTTTGCTGAATCAGGACCTTAGTTTCTTTCTACTGAGCAGCATAGAGATTTCACAAGTAGGTTTGTTTTGGCACCTTTTCATTAGATCCTGTTGAAAACAACAGGTGTGTGCTGTCACACTTTCCTTCAGCGAAAAATAAAGTAAAATTTGACTATGCATACTTTTTTCAGATTGTTTTTAACAAATGTCTCAAAAGTATTGAACAGCTTTATTTAGACTAGTGTTTATTTCTTATCAAATGTAAGTTTCCAAAACTTACATTCAAACATATCAATTGTATGCTATTTTATTTTATGCAAATTTACAAGATGCTTTATTCTTTAATAAAAATAACATTATTTACTTATTATGTACAGGTACATTATGAGGGAAGTCTGCGTCCACCCTGATTCCATTTAAGCCTTTTGCTTTTAACACATGGCTCTATCTTCTAAAATACATTTATCTTTAGAGGTGTTGAGTGATGCTTAAGAAGAAAAATGTTTAGAATGCTTCAGTGATTGACACCATCCGCTTGACTACAGCTGATCTTTTACAAACCCTGGCTATGAATATGTCAGTGTTGAGCAAAGGTAGTTTGGCTCTGTGAAGCAGAAAAAAAACCTCAAGCTTACTGCGGGGAAACTTGATGTTTAAAGTTAGGCTGCTTCTGGCATTCCTGTTGTAAAACAGCGGAACTTGACTTGTCAGTAAGCAAAATGTTCAAGCCTGGCTCATTTGCATCTTTGTAAAAGGTGACCAATTTCAGTATCAAAACAAAGAAATTGCTGATGCAAAAAGTTGAACTCCTTCTCCAGACACTAGGGAAGGGGAAGGAACCGAAAAGACAGACATGCATTTGGGACAGCATCTGGTGTTTTGCATCACTGAGCTGTGATTATGACAGTAATGAGTAGTATCCTTTGGAAAGAAAACATACATAGGTCACTCTGAAAGTAATGCCTCATATTGATTTTGATGAAGACTAACAACTACAAAGAGCAAAATAACACAACAGAGTAAGTTCTCAGCTACAGAACACTGGTTTTCAACATAATCACTACTATTAGCCACAGATGAATTGATCGACATGTTCTTCATTTTGTGCTGTGACATCTATGTATGGCCATCTGGAATGTTGCTTGCCTTTCGCATTGCTGTTGTTATTGCTGAAATGCACCACCCACCACCTTGCTGTGCTGGCATCCACTGTTTGGTCTCCATAAATGCTCAGCTAGCAGCAGTAAGTGTCAGTGCTATTTTTTCCACATGGAGGAATTCAGTGACACACCTTTACTTCATACATGCTCCTATGCTGTTTTGCCCCTCTGCTGTCATCTGTCACATGGCTAGAAAATGTAACAACATTAGTGAGAAGGTTCAACCTCTCCTGACATATGACCAGTATCTGCCTCTGATGATGTGGGCCAGCATAATGAAATAGGAGGCATTACTTTTGGAGCAGCCTCATAATTAATAGTAAGATATAATGACCCAAATGCTAAGTATAAAAAAAGATATTGGTTCCTTTGTAGTGAAGACAGTATGTGAGTACTGTTAGTCCGTGTGTAATGCTTGTCCCATAGGACAGAAAGGTCAGAGAGACTTTGGACTTCTCTACTGCTTCCATGAAGTGTGGAACATCTTCTGAACTGGAAGTAAAGATTTGATATTTTAATTCCATCTCCATCCTCTAAGTGTTATCAATATAAACTGAACTAAGTGAGAAGCAGTCAGAAAACTAGTTTGAGCAGCAAAAAACTTATATCTAATCTTGAATAATTTGTATTTTACCTTGAAGAAGATGCTTAGGAAATCCTTTTAAGATGTTCCCTGATCTCTTCGTAGCTTTGGATGTGGAAAGATCAGGATGGTTAGGAATAGTGTCTGAAACATAAAACATCCTGACCTTTGCACTAGGTTGTCTATTTAATGCTTGCCTTCTTTACAGATGCCTATTTCGATCTTTTGGCCATCTGTGTTGACGAGTGAGATGTTAATGCAACCCTGGAGAAAAATTACCAAGCAAAGGACCACTTTGGGAGAATTCTAAAAATATTTAAAACCCAGTTAGGGTGGCTTTGAGGCTTTTTTTTTTCCCTTAGGAAACTTGAAAGTTTTAAAAAAAAAAAAAAAAAAAAAAAAAAAAAGAATAGCAGAAAAGCTCGTGTAAAGCAAAATTCTTTATTCATTACCTGTGGTCGTTCCAATTTAGATTTATTTTGGCTCTATAGTGGTCAGTGTTAAATTCTTTGTCATTGAAATGCTCTTTCTGCATTTTTATATTGTCTTTGTATATTTTAGAGTACAGTGATTTCTTATACTTTTATATCTCATAAAATGGGATAAGCAGTGCATAAAATAAAGGTTTAGAGGAGAAGAACTATTTTAACTTAGAACACTGAACTGGTCACAGGAGCGTTGGTGTTTCTGCTATATTTATTTCCCTTCTTTCCCCATTCCTTGGCTGCATAGATGGCCTGCACTATAAAATTCAGCAAAGCAATTATCCTGGTTACATATCAGACAACTGAATTCATGTTTCATGAACAGCTATAATTCTACTATTTATTATTTTGAGAGTTTAATGTGTGTATATAAATATATTGTCCCTTTCATGAGCTTTTGATGTTGCATATTTTTTTAACCAAAATTTTAGAATTTGCTTGCCAGATTTCATCAATTGCACTATTTGCAATGAGTAGTGAAGTAGTTGTTTTCCAATACACAGAATTTGAATTGATGCCCACGACCTTCATTATGAAAAACTTCTACCAGTGCTTTCACATCAAAAACCAAAGACAGGCCATGGTTGAACAAAATCAGAGACTTATTAATAATGACAAGAAATAGACTTTTATTTAGGTGTCTTATAAATTAGTGGTGGCAAATTAATGCAGTTGACTGTTTTGTTGAATGTATGCTGCATATGGTAGCCATGCAAATTTAATGGAAAAAAGGAGAATAAAACTCCATAGGTAAGATATAAGTTTTACTCATTATGTGTTATCTGCTTGAATTCTTGCCTGTTCTGAATGCTCACTTCTTCTCAGCCTCTCCCCATTGTATTTCAGTTTTCCTAAGAGCATAATTTATCTAAACAGGTGTATGTCACAACATTGTATAGTTTGTGGGTTCTCCTTCCATCTTTAAAAATGATGGAGCAATGTCTACAGCTGTAACTATGATTTTATGATAGAGTTATAGAATTATCAAGGTTGGAAAAGACCTCCAAAATCATCCAGTCCAACTGTCCACCTGTCAGCAATATTTCCCACTCGTCCATGTCCCTCAGTAAAACATCTAAACATTTCTTGAACACCTCCAGTGTTGGTGACTCCACCACCTCCCTGGACAGACTGTTCCAGCACCTGACCACAAAAAGGAGAGGAAGTATTTCCTAATGTCCAACCTGAATCTCCCCTGGAGCAACTTGAGGCCATTCCCCCTAGTTCTGTTGCTAGTTACATGGGGGAAGTGGCCAACACCCACCTCACTGCAACTTCCCTTCAAGTAGTTGTAGGGAGCAATAAGGTCACCCCTGAGACTCCTCTTTTCCAGACTAAATAATCCTAGTTCATTCAGCCACTTCTCATAAGGCTTGAGCAATGATTTTTGTTGCGAGACAAGTCACATTGGCAAGCCTTCAATTCTCTGGGACCTCTCTGGTTGACCAGAATGCTGATAGGTGATGGAAAGTGGCTTGGCTATCGCCTCCACCAGCTGCCTCAGCGTTGGGTGGATCCTATCTGGCCCCATGGACTTGTGACAGTCCAGGTGGAGTAGATGATGCTTTCTTTGAATGAACTTGAAGAGGAAGCTCATGATTCTGTTTTAATCACTTATTAAACCTCAATGATTATGCTTCCTGGCCTGAATTGTGCAGGCTGTGAATAGCTTTTCGATTTGACATGCGCTTTGCATACAATTGAATATAAGTAGTAAAGGAGAAATTCTTTGCAATAATCAAACTCCAAGAAGTATTTGAGAAAAATAAATGCTTTCTGTCATAGATTTCCAAATTTTACCCAAGTCTTGCAGATATAATTATGGTTTAGGAGACATTTTAAGTGCTAGTTGAACCTTTAACCTGTGTTTCCTCTGGAATAGTTACTGGATGTGAAAATGGCCAAATGAAATGCGTATTCTTAGAGATTAATCAAAGTAGTTAAGCTACTGTTACCTTATGCTTAATTTATATTGTATGCATAGTTACAAACAGACTGTAACAGCATGTGGGTTTTTTCCTTTTTTTTTTTTTTTTCATACTTGTTGAAGTGTTGTCTTATGTTTTTTACTTGCTATATTATGTGAACTGCTTAAAAAAGCCTTTTAGAGCCTAGCAGGTAGTTGAATTTCAGACTGGCTCAGTGTAAAACAAAACAGTAGTCTTTGAAGCTCCATAATTTTTTTTCTGAAAATAACAGTAGTGGAATTGATTCCATCACCTTCTAAGGAAACAAGTTGAAAGAGAAATGTCTGGACTACTAACCAAGACATCAAATGTATTCTGAAAGCATTTGAAATCAAGCTAGAGTCAGCCATAGTGGAGATAGGGAAAGCTAATATAAATCATTTCTCAGTCTGCACTGCCAAAGTTGATTGAAAACTTAAAAATAAAGACTGTAAGTATGGAGCAAAGTAGAGCATTTAACTTTATTTAAAGAATGTTAATAATACTGGTGTCTTTAAGTAAAGCATTTAAGTGAGCTGTCTTTTAAAACTGGTTTGATATTTTCAAAAGTAAATAATGCATTGTCTTTCTGGCATCTTCAGTTCTGATCTGTGAAGAAAAACATATTGGCCTCAATCTCAGAAAATAGATTACCAGAAAAACTTATGTTTAGAAGTTGGGCAGAACTTGAAATCAGCTTATTAGACAATACTGTGGGAGCAACCAGTCACATGTGAATGGTGTTCAGGTGTTTTGTGTGGAGTGATTCTTGATGTAGCGTGTTCCAGCTGCAGCGACTGTAAGCTTTGTCCAGGGGAGTAGGAGCATACAGTAGTGGTCTTGAGGAGCAGCAGTTAGCTATGGCTCATGGTGATCTTAGTGGCTGTCTGCTTCAGAAGTGTTGCTGTAAGGTGTACAGATCACACTGCCCATCCTCTATATGTTCTGAGAATTCTGGGGCAGTGAATGAGCTCCACAGAGCCCTGAGCATGGGACATCTTGGAGGAGCTGGGTCTCTTAGGGCACGGTGGATGTACAAAAAATGTCTATGCACACTCAAAAAACCATATAAATATATAAAGAATTGTTTCCAGGCGTCTGTCTTTTTTTTTTTTTTTTTTTTTTGCAGACCTTTAAAATTCCAACACAGGCTTACAGTAAATCTTCTGAATAGAAATTTCTTTATTCAGCGATTTTGTTTTGAATGTAGGACCATTTGGATAAACCTGTTTTCCTCTTGCATAACGTACCTTTAGTGAACTATTTTAGTGCTTTAAGATACTGTTTTAATTTGGTTTAGAATTAATATTTGTTTCAGTGGTTACTGCAGACAATGAAAAGGAGGCCTTGTTTTTTTCTTTAAGGGCATGGAAGTATAAATGCAAAGGAGATTAAAAATCAATTATTAAATCCAGATTTCCTTTATTCTCATTTAATTTAAGTTTACCTCTCTTTGATGACTTCCTGTTAAAGTATTACATTAATATAGGAAATTAAAGATTTTCCTTATATACATTTCTGTATCATTTGAGTTACAGGATTTCTCATCTCTTTCCTGAAAAATGTATTCAATTAGTCCACTTATAAATTATAGTCTTATAAATTAGTTTCACGTATTCTTATAAATTAGCATTTACAAGAGAGATGTCTGAACAGAGAGGATACATCTTATTTCTGCATACCTGTGTGTATATATATATCTGTATATATTTTTTATTAATCTTTTATTAATTATACTAAATTTATTTTAAGATAGAAATCTGCCTTTGCACCTTGTAGTAGGGTGCAGATACCAGAGGCAGATATTTCACTGGAGATGCATGTAGACCTGTGGAAAAAAAGGATCACTAAACATGCGATCCAAATGAAAACGATGTTATAAATGTGGGGTATTTGGCCAAAGAGTGTATATGTATGCATCGCTGTGATACTGTGATGGCATAAGAGAGTTTATGGGCACAGCTGTGTGTGCTGAGGTGAGACGCTTCAGTTGGGAAATCACATACTATGCTATCTTTCATCTTTTTGTCACAATGGCTTTTGTTACTTAAGTAATTTTTAAAGAGGAAAATGAAGAAATACAAAGGCTGGTTGAAGGGAAATAATCTTAGCAAATCATTAACATAAAGAAATGTAATAAAGTGCTAAGAAAAAGGAGAGACTGTAGAACTGGAATGTTGACTGTTCTCTGTGCTTGTCAAAGGACATTAGAATACCGTGCTTAAAGTATTTAGCTAAAATTTTAGGTGTGGTTTTAGGATAGGCTTTTCTAAGAATGCATCATTTGAATTGAAATGATGAGACTTCTAGTACTTATTGGAATATAAGTGCCTTTTGAAAATGTGCTCAAACTTCTATCAGATTTTTTTAAAGTTATAGAATAACCAGTTATTAGCCAGTTGTTGCACTTACGGGAATTGTGAATTTCTGGAAAATATTCCTCTGTTTTCTAAGAAATAAAGTTCTGCTCTGTTCTAGGGAATTCATCTGGAAAAAAAGGTTTCTTTGGGGGTGATGGGGACCATCTGTGGAATTCCAAGTATGTGGAAAACCTGGAACAGAGATGGGCAAAAACTACATTGGGAGGCAGTGGATTGAAGATAGGTCACTTTGGTAACCTTGCTTTGAGGAAAGGTCTGAATGCAAGTACTGACCTATCGACCTTTAATTATTCAAGGGTAATGTTATGCGCTTTTCATGCCTAAGTGGTATTTCCATGTCATAATGCTTCTAATCATTCCCAATTTTCATACTGTTTCCATATATGTTTATTTTTTTTTTGTGCGTATGTGACAGACAAAACTGGTGACTGTTATATAGTATGCAACCCCTATAGTTCAAGAACATTTAGCTCTGAAGTAAAGACAGGTGAAAGGAAATGCCCCAAGATTCAGTTAACAAATTACGTTCTACTGTAGTGTATTAGTAACTTGCTTTATACTGTACTAAGGTGCATTTTTTCTATTTGTTAACAAATTACTTAGTACATTTTATTTTTTTCTCTAGAACAGTGAAGACTGTTCAGATGGGTGGAGACCTGGCTGTCATTTCTCTTGCAGCTTAATGTGGCAACTGGATTATATCATTTAAGACAGGACTTCTGCCCCTGCTTTCCCCTAGTTCACCCAATTTTATTTACAGTATGCAGTGAATAGGTATTTTTAAAAGAAACCACAGAGCACTTTCTTGTATGAAGTCTACAAAAGAAGAGTGGTTCCTTTTTTATAAATGGTAATAGCATATCATGTTGTAAATAAGGGAGGGTTTAGAAATTATTCTGATTTTTATGCAGAATTTCACAACTTCCTTACTTTTCACTATGTCAGTCTAAAAAGACCTTTAATTCTATCTCCTGTGGGTTTTTCTCCCCATCTATTTCCATTTTTAGCATTATTAAAACAAACAACAACAAAAATCAACAAATACTGAAGTTTTGTAACATTTTTGTAACCATTTCTCTTAGATATTTCTTTCATGCTGGAGCTATCATAATCATCTGTATTTTAATTTATTTCACTTCTGATGAAATCCTTTCCTTTTAAAGGAAAAGGTTTTGAATTTACAGAGACATACCTGGAAGGGATTTTAGGTGTCTTACTGGGTAGTATTTATTCCATAGTTTTAACCTACTGTATGAATATCAAATTACAGGTTAAGCAGTGAAGGTGGCTCTAACTTACACGTATGTTAGGTGGATTGCAAATTACAGCACAGGGTATGTGTTTGGAAGAGGAATGGTTGACACATTTTTCAGTTGACAGCAAGCATATCAAGTACTTTTTGTGCTTTAAATATTCCTATGTGCTTTAGCCATCAACAACCCATGATTTCATGTTCTGTCTTCTGTAATGTGCCTTGGTGTAAGGTATCGAAGCCACTTTCATGGAGCATGTAATGCTCTGCTTTTGGTACATAACTATTGCTTTTTCTAACATATCTATTAAAAGTGTCCATAAACTCTAGGTGGAAAATATAGTTACTCTGGCTAGGAATTTCTGCAAGTAATGCCAGCCAATCTTTGTGTAGAGAACAAAATAGGTCTTTTGAGTCTTGTCTGTGCCTGAGACTGGAAATGAATTTCCAGCTGTTAATTGTAGGTGGATGCCACAGTTACATTTTTTTAACCTTACTTCTCTGAAATGTAACTTTGTACTCTTCCCTTAAGCTTACCTGAATCAAACCTTCGTGGGTAGTTGCTTCAAGAAGTGTGAACAGGTGACTCCATACACGTGGTTTTTGTAGGACCTTTTCTCTATCACTTCTCCATGGAAAACAACTCTGGAGTGTCTCAAGTACTAATTTTAGACTGGCTAGAATACAGTGTTCCAATATTGACTATGCTGATTAGTCTCAATAGAGCCATGTAAATCTAGAGAATATTTGTTTGTACTTGAACTTCATAAAAATATTTAAAAGTTGACTCTGTTCTAAGCAATGACATTTGTTTATAATCCTGGTTTCTTTTCCATGGAGTGGGAACAAATACAGTGGTACTGCATTTCTTATGATAGGGATGCATTGAAATCCTTTGAAGTGCAGTGGATTATTAAGCGTGTATTGTAGCTGTTCATCAGCCTTTTGAAAATCAAAGACTTATGCAATTGAGAATTTATAGAATTTATGATTTGATCTTAAAGCAAAATACCCTCCAAAATATTCAAAACAAAACCAAAAATCAATTACAATGTTGATCAGTGGCCTCTCTTGTCATCTCATTTGTTTATGGTTGTTTAATCCTGGGATAAATCTGTCCTATTCTCCTCAACGATGCGTTCAAGTCAGCTGCTGAGCTTCTCTGCTTTCAGAGCACAGTGAAAGTCTGTGGGAGATAACAGATAAATGGAAGCCACTGCTTTTGATCCTTTCCCACCTGTATGATGGATTAGTAGTGAATTCTCAAGTCCTCTGTGCAGACAAGAGGAGCAGTAATGACTTCATGATATTCGGAGTTGTTCTACTAGAGAGGTATCCCTATGCCTCCTGTGCAGTTCAGAAGGTGGATGAATGACAAAAGGGTTGCAAGGGCTTTGCACTCCAGTCCTGCTGCTTGTCAGCTGCATTTCTTTCCCAGAATCACAGAATGGCCAGGGTTGGAAGGGACCTCAAGGATCATGAATCTCCTACCCCCCACCACATGCAGGGCCACCAACCTCCCCATTTAATACTAGATCAGGCTGCCCAGGGCCCCATCCAACCTGGCCTTGAACACCTCCAGGGACGGGGCATCCACAACATCTCTAGGAAGCCTGTTCCAGCACCTCAGCATTCTCTCTGTAAAGAATTTCCCCCTAACATTCAACCTAATTCTCCCCTCCCTCAACTTAAAACCATTTCCACTTGTCCTGCTGTTATCTCGTACCTGCAAGCTGCATGGGGGAAGCAGAGGAAGCTTTCTTATGGCTTGCCGTAATTCTGCATGCATGAGAGCAGTTGCAGCAAATACTGAAACCCAATTCATTCTATGTCTTTAACACTGGGAATGTAACTCTGCCTTTCAGATTGGAACGGTAGTTTAGACTTGTTGTACCAAGAAAACATTTGCATGTGTTTGTCCAAAAGACACATACACACACATATATATATGCGTGTCTGTATGTAGGTATATTTACAAACACACATATGAAAGTACACACGTATATATATTTTGTACTTCCCTTGAAAACGGATGGATCAAGTTTCACACTGGATATTTAGCTAAATACTTGTCCTAATAGAGAGCAGAAATGGCTCAGTGTATAAATGGCTGGATAGCATGAAGTACTGTGCATGAAAAGCACGTAATCTGTGGTTGTGGGAAAGTATGAGTAAGAATGGAGGGACAAACCAAAGCAGACAAGGACTTCACTGCATATGAGATCACCCTTAATTTTAATGCCTTCACCTTGGAGAGTCTCTCAGACAACTTGCAGCATTATAACTACAGAAAAACTGAATAGAACATTACTGGAATGTTTTCAAATAGATTTGCCTTCAGTCTATGGCAAAGTTGCAGTGGTTTTATTTCTGTAATAGTATAACTATGTCTTAGGAAAGGACTTTGTGTTTTCCTGATAACATAAGCACTGGGAGCCTTCGGGTACCTGGGAAAACCGTGGGGGAAATTTTAGTCTTAGAGGCAAGATGGTGGTTTGCCAGTGCTGTGAGTTATAATTTTCCCTTCTGGTTGATAGAACATGGGATATAAGACTTCATGGTTTGTCACTGATGGCTACTTTCCTGTGGAACCACTTTTTTCCCAAAGTCTAGTTTAATTTCTCTTGAGCAGAAGATTTATTTGTACCTTTTGGTTATTCTTTTTTCTTTATATACATTTTTAATTTGGTGTCTTCCATTTGTTTCATTGACATGCCACTATAAAATTGTAAGCTTGAAATGGTATTGCAGAAATTTTGGATGATTCTGTCCCACATAAAGAATGAAATTATTTAAGAAACAAGTAGTTTAACAGCAGAGGAAAAGTGGATTTAATACAAGTTGTAGTGATATTGCTAAGGTTGCTAGTACTCATTAACAGATAGCCTCACAGTTTGTTTCGAAAACAGGAAGAACCTAAGCTCTTGCAGCAACTAGATAACGATGATATACTGACCTGTTTATATCAGGTAGATAAGGAAGTTCTGTTTGAATGAGCTAATTTTGTGAAATCAAATATTGTGTGATCAAGGCAAGGAGCTAACTGAGCATGCATAAATACTGAGTTTGCCCAGTGAACACAGTGAGGAAGAGCTCTGACTTCATCCCAAGGGTCTTGGGATCACCACCACAAAAAGACTGAGCTTGTGCAAGGAGACACAACCCTCTATTAATGATTTTGAGGAAAGTACTGAATATGTATGTACTACTGAGAAAAGCTTTTGCATACGTAAGACAAGTAATGTATATAAGATGAAGATCTTTTGTGCAAGTTATGCACGGTAGGTGGAGAATGTCCCCAGTGCGTCCAGTGCTGATAAGAAAGAATGCCTGCTTTCTAAGCTTTATGGTATCAGATTCAGTTTCAGATGGAATGCTCTTATTTTTTCAATCGATGTTGTGAGCTTACTCAGCTCCATGCCTATATTGCAATCATATTTTTTTCCCTGATAAAACATGTAGGTACAAATGGTTGCAAATGCATTAAATCAATTTCATTCTATCATAGCTTTCTGTCATTTGCAAACTAAACCCACTGATGAAAACTGATGTCAAGTAAAGTTATGTTTCTGCAGTCAAATTGCACATTTATTTATGCTGTGCTTATATGTATTACGAGAGTTCCTCATGGACTTTTTCATTAGAATCCAATCTTTTTGCCTGACAGAGGATGCATCACGTGAAATCTTGCAGCTCCTCATATTGTAGCACTTTTCTATAATCTGTCTCTCTTAGAAGCTTTCTAATGGCATCTATTCATTTTCTCAATAGATTTTAAATACTACTGATCCTGAGCAATTTGTTTAATAAGGCTCCAACTATCTGTGTAATTATTCCAATCTGTGCCTCTTTCTCAGCTTTTGCCTGCAAGGCTGATAAATGGGGCAAGGGGAAAAGGGCAGCCTCCTGCTCCAGGCTTCAGAGCACTGGTCCCACTTTGTCTCTGGCATTCCCAATGGGGAACTCCCTTTGAAAGGGCTGCTGTGACAGAATGTGCAGGAGAGCTATGGAAATATTATTCAGCTTTATTTAAGAAGTCTAAAGTAATATCAGTCGTGGCAAACTGCATCCTTATCTTGTGAAATATTACATTTTTATGACTATTGTATCGTTTCCCAGCATTTTGCTGCCATAGTATCACCTTACTCATGAAATCCATGATTATATCAGGAACAGAGTGAAGTTTCTCTCTTTGTGCTTGCAGAGTTAAAGAGGAATGATAAATTTGGTCTGGATTATAGGCGTTTTTTATGCAATTTAGAGTGAATGCTAATGATGAATCATCTTCATATGTTTATAGACACTGACCTTTTTAGCTGCTGTTTTGGTTATGCACAATTATGAGATCAGATACATGGATATCAAGTCTTTGTTACATGGTGTGCAGAAGCACAGTAGAAGTTGTACTGCATGTCTTTTCTGTATTTGTTTCTCAATACTTTCTAGACTTTTCTGTCTTTCTGAGAATAAAATAAGGAAAAGATGTTATACATTTTAACTCAGCCCAGACTGGTAGCATATGGTTAAATGCCAGCTGAAACATTTTTTGTTCAGTGTCACCTTTAGATCAGAAAATGAAATGTGAAACACATTAAGGAAAAGAACAGAAAGTACTCTCAAATAAGAAAGCATGCTTTTTAGTAGCTGGAAGGTTACATGCAGTGTCATGGTTAAAACAAGATTATAGACCTACCTTGTCTAAAGTGAATGTACCTCCATTTGTATATTTAACATTATCTCAGCATGGGCAAATTTTTCTTCTTGGGAAGTTCAAAAAACAAAACAAAAAGACTTGCTTTATGCTTATCCAAGACCTTTGCCTTTTCTGTTCAGGAACGGTTTATTGGTTTGTTTTTTTTTTTCTTTTTTCTTTCATTCTATTTATGTATGTCCATGAAGTTTGCGTTTTCTTCATTGAAGCACTTGTGGCTGTGGATGGTGTTACCATCCTCTCCTCCAAATAGTTCCCATGAGAAGGCAGAAATCAAGTGCTCTGTGGGAGACAGGATTGAGCTAGTTTTTCTGGAAAATGATCACCTTTGAGATAAAAGCCAAAGACATGACTTTTGAGCCTGTAAGTAATTCTCTTATGACTCTAAAACCTTTGCTCCAGAGGAAAAGTTTACTTTAGCCTAGACTTTAGAGTAGGATTTAAATTAGTATTGAATTATATATTATACTTCAGTTTTTAATCCTAAAATTGCTGTGCTTGTTTGTGATCTGCATTCCTTTGACCTCAGAGGTTTATGCCCCTTACTGGGGAGCAACCTTCTGCTGTACTGCCAAGCAGCTGCCAGGTAAGTAATCCTGCAAAGACTTGCATTGCGAATGGATAGACTTCCCCCCTCTCACAGTGATGCTGCAGGACTGGAAGGGAAAGAGTGAATTAGAGAAATGATATTGCACATCAGTGTTCTGAAATACTAATATGGAGTGTCTGGGAATCAAGTAGCTTAAAAAAAAAACACCTTTTCAAACTGTGGCTTTGTGCGAACACCAGGCAAACCTTTAGGATCTATAAACAAAATCTGAGTATTTCAGAAATCATATGACCTTGTGCACGTAGTCTGATGCGAGTGGAAGGGTTGGATCTCCAGTATTCCTTTTGAACATCAGATTATAACAACTGGAGGACAACATATATTCTAAAAGAAAAAGGATAGGTACTTGAATAAGACCATTATCTGCAAATCCATATTGTTCAATTATGACCTTGAGAAAGTTTTACTGTTCCAGTATTGTGAAGGAAATGATTAATATTTGGCCGCTGTTTGGGATAGGAATGAAATTGAGACATTCTGCAACTCTTGAATTGGTGTTGATATGTGTAAAACTACTTCAGATAAGATAAGCAGTGACATAGTAAAGATTTCATAGGAGCTGTCTAAATGAATAATTTCTTTTTTGCATTCTAGTGTGCTAGTGGAGTGGTTAATTATACAGATTTGTGAAAGAAGAAAAAGCTCTGGTCCTCCTGTTTCTTCTTGTCTCTGTGTTCTTGTGCCTTTGTTCAGTCTGTGAAATTGTTTTTTCTTACAATGCAAGAATGTAGAATATTGTTTCTCCTCTATCTTCTTCAGCATCCTTGTGTAGCTGTTGTTCCATCTTCATTTTCACTTGCTTCCAGCCTCAAGGTATAGTTTTCCAGGCTAGTCTTCAGTCCTACAGCTGTCTGGAAAAGCTTTTGCTGAGGACTTCATTAAAACTTGCATGACTTTATCTTCAGAACCCTGCATAAAACTAATCTTGATCTCCATGCTACTTGTGAGGTAGTTGATCTCGCCCTAAGATTTATGATCTCTGCCATAAAAGTTTCAGCTGACTCCCTTTGTATTGTATGGTTTCCTGTGCTTATTGCAACAAGGAGGAATGATCCTTAGTGTATTTAGTTAATTATTTGAGTGTCCATTATTATTTTTATTAATGTATATCACATTGTTTCATTATTCCATGGTCCCAGTTAAGATGTGATGGAAACCTGTGTGGTCAAAGATTCCACAGCAGATTGCAGTGCTACTAGCTTCTATAAACTGACACACATAAAAGTGTAATAATTTTCCTTGTGAAACAGTGTTGTTGAGTATTTTATTACCAGTTCATTGCCTCTTCAAGGGACGTTTACCATGCAGTAAATACATGACTAATTATATACCATCAGTGGACTTTTTTTTCCAGATATCATTAGATTGTTACCTGTCACAGCAGAATTGGAAGTTCTGTATTGTTTTGTAATGAATTAAATCTTCTTTCAGAATATCAGTAATCATTTAAAAAACTTATTTGCCCACAGGGTGGAGTTCAT
The DNA here is from genome assembly GCF_026119805.1 of Tympanuchus pallidicinctus. Taxonomy (NCBI): domain Eukaryota; kingdom Metazoa; phylum Chordata; class Aves; order Galliformes; family Phasianidae; genus Tympanuchus; species Tympanuchus pallidicinctus. The sequence continues at coordinate 31,860,362 of NW_026294721.1, read as the reverse complement.
TTCTTTTCTTCTTGGAAGCTGAATAGCAGAAAGGGGCATTCAGCTTTTCCTGATAAAGGTAAGACAGCATCCATTGATATGATAAGACCCAGTTCATTATCATGAGCTCATAGAAAGTTTGTCAATGGAGGGTTTGTTTATTCTATTTTTTTTTTTTTGGTTCAAGTTCTATGCTTTGTAGTAAGTTCAGTGTGTGATAACATAAGTTGCATTGGGAATGGAATGTGTAATTTTACCACAGGTATCAGTAAAAGCACTGAAGATAAGCAAGTACATGTAGATCAACATGACAAAGTGGATAGCAATTTGTTCTACCATTGAAGCTTGTGACATTTTCCATATGTTATTCAATTGGCCTGCCCAACCGTTGTCCATAATACTTACACATATTCAGTCAGAACTCTTTAAATAAGTAAAAAGAGTTGTCCATGCCTCTTCTCAAGGACAATGTACTGACTTTCTCTGTATTGCTGCATGAGAGCCAGAAGTCTTAAGACCTATTTAAATTGCGATATGCCTTCAAAAATAAGTAGTAAATGCCTATCCAACTTCTTGTTACTGGAAATAGAGATGAGGATAAAATTCTGGAAATCTCCTCTGAGATGTTTTCCCCAATGATCTTTACTTTCCATTGTGCTAAAATATCTTTTTATAACTGCTACAGAACATGTTAGGAAGATTTAAAGGTGCAGAGTGTATTGACATGCTAGCTGCACATTTTGATGCCAAAATTAGCATAAAGCTATTGGCTTTCTTTATCTCCTTTTGGCAAATTTTGAAAGGTATCTATAGGTAAGTTTAATTTGGATGACTGCGAAGATTTGTGTTGTCTATTTTAACAAAGACCACACTTGTAGCAGATTGTTCATCTGTGTGTCCTGCATGCTGTGCCATACAGGTAGGCCCTGCAAATCAATTCTGTTGCAAGACTTTACCAGTTTACACATGCTTACTATACTATAGTCTGCATCTAGAAAGAGAGCGAGCTATAATCTTCATGCCTTTGAGGTTGTATAGGCTGGTAGACATGAAGAGTTGCATTGCCTTCCTGCTTAGCAAACTATACAGAAAAACATATTTTTGGTATAGACGTTTTCTTTCAAATTTTTGTCTGGTTTATGAAATTATGGTTTGTCTTTGATCACCTATTCCCTGATAATATAAAAAATTCTCTTGAGTTCAGTAAAATTCTTCAAATGTACCTTGGTGCAACTCCTCTCCCGTTCCATCTCATGAAGCTGTTGCCCCTCATTTCAAAAATTCACATTTTATCACTGTTGTTTTTTTGTTTACTCAGTGTGCATAATCTCAAAGGCTAAACTGCTTTTGGGTGAATTCTAAATCAATCCCGAAAGGGGAGAGAAATTTTCCTGCTGAAGTGGTACATCTCTTGGAGGACTTGTGGACCCTTAGTAAAGGAATCTGTTTCAGTGTTAGACTGCTAAAGACATGGGGAAAAATTCCTATGCTAACATACATAAAACTGTATTAATAATAATTTAGAGATAAATTAATATGACCTAAACTTAATCTCATTCTAGCAAAACCTATGTTGAAGGAAATGAGGATTTACTGGGTTAGGATCTAATTGAGTTTGTTTTTTTCTCTTTAATTTTTTATTCTTCTCTGCATTGGAGAACTCATTTGAAATATATTTCAATATATAGTAGTACTGTGTCTAATGTGTTAATTTGTTGGTTAGAGTCCAATAACTTTCTTCCTACTGTAAGACTCAAAGTCCCAAACTGTAATGAAACAGAATGCTCTTGCATAATAATAATAATAATAATAATAATAATAATTTGCATTGAATCAGAGTTGTTTCTCCTTGGAGACTGTGGTTCTTGTGCATCCATTAAAAATTTCCTGGTGATATCTGTAATAGGTTAGATCCAGCTCACTGCACTTCTTTCTTTATTTGGAAAAATTAGATATGTTTGCAGTCCCTGGGGTGTTTGGTTCCCTGTAGGTGCACAAAGCAGCCTGTGCAACAGATTAGCATGTCTTTGCATGGGCTTGGTTACTCCATGGGAGTGTAGAAGCTAGGAGTTTATACTCCAAGCTTATCAGTAGACAGCTGGGTTTAGGAATTATACTTATTGATAGAAATTCCCAAATGTGATCAGTGACAGATTTGGTTCTTGTCTGCAATGAATCAATGCTCATGTAGATTTGTGGGAGGAACTTAAGCTGTACGAGGTAGAATCGCTGAATAGTATCACTGAAAAAAAGTACATTATAATTTATGAGCTCTCATACTTCACTGTACTATAACAATTCTTTCAGGTTAAATACTCTTGCAGTATCTGTAGGTTTCATGAAGAAAAATATTTTAACTATACCCTGACTTCAAGCCCTGGTCTGCTGCAAAAAGACTGTCTTTGAACACTAAGTTAATTTAGATTTCTTTTGACATTACATGCTTCCACCTTATACGCTGGAAGTTTTAAACTCTAAGAATTGTGTATAATGATAGTACAAATAGTTTGACGACTGGCAATGCAAGTGGACTGCAAATTCAGTTATGCTTTCTGCTGGGAGCAGACCATGTTAATGTTTTAGAATAGTATTATAACTCAAACCTCAAGGAGGCTGAGGGAGGAAGAGGGTCAGAAATTGTCATTCGTCTTCCCTATGTCTTTTCCTTCCCTCAGATATAATTAATAGTGTGATTTTTTTTAATCATAATGTAGTTTAAGTGCAAACTTGACAATCCTTCCCATGTGTGTCTTAATTCTTTTTTCCCTGGCCTTTTTTTAAAGTCATGAATTTCTTGGGGCAGAAACAATCTTCATATTAGTCTGTTTTAGAACAGAACACAATTTTTTTGCTTATTCTTCCCACTGACCAGGGCTGTGTCAGAAAGCAAAGGCTATCCCCAGTAATAATATTTGTCTCAAAGGAGCTTGACCTTCTCTGTGATGTTATTGGAAACAAAATGCAGGAATGCATAATATCACAAATGGAGCAAGGAAAATAGGATGGTTGTTTTCCTTAAATATGAGCAGATCACTGACACTGCTCAAATGTTTGTTTTACTGGGGGAGCCTAACTTTCCAGGTAGTTAGACATTTTCTTGACTTGCTTATTTTGGATATTTTCACAAATTGATTGTAATCCAATTATCAAAGTATAATGTCAGGCCTCAAACAGACAGTAACTGCTGTTGAAAATATTTATTGCAACTCTTCCATTTAAGGAGTACTGAAAGACAAATGCTGTTTATACTTCATTTATTGCATATAGCTGACAACAGAGTCGATGAATTGATGAAACATGCAGTGGCTAGGAATCATCCTTCTGAAGATGTTCTCAGAACTTTCAGATTACTAATAAATAGCTTAGTTGCATGTTATGATGCAACAGAGCAAGGCTGATCTGTGTGGAAAATTATGCAAGATAACATCTTGTTTCCTTTCCTGTTCCACATTATAAGTAAGTAGTTCATTTCAGATCACTGGTAAGCAACTTTCAGCTTGGAAATGTGAATAATAAAAGACATATGTCTTGAGGAATGTATTTGGTTAACATACACCTCTTTCTCATGTTGTTGCTGGTTTTCTTTTGTGTCTGAAAGTTGATTAGTGCAGGTGATGGAGTGAGGAAGAAGAGATATTACCCACCAGGTAAATTTAACTGCAGTTGAAAAACTGTGTGTTTACTATTGACTCTTATGTTGGGTTAGAGAATGTATTAGCTCCTGAGAAAACTCTAGAAAAATGGAGGAGTAATGCTTAACTTTAGCTATAGCTATATTCTTTTAGAGTAGGGAAGAGGAGTCAGTGCCTGCTGACAGGTGAGGTACAGGATTTGGGAGGGGCCAAACTAATCCTAAGAGAATGCATGACTTAAAGTGCTTTTTTAGCAAGGGATGAAAAAGGGAAAGATGGGCGGTTAGTGGTTGATTTATTACTCAACTTGGAAGAATTGAAGCTTTGGGAAGGTTGGGAATGAGATTTTCTTGAGGGAATCACACAGTGCGTGGAAGAATCACTATCCAAAGTATTGGCTTTGATGTGATCCAAAGGAAGAACCTTGTTCAGGTATTGCATTGAAAGATTAATTAGAAAGAAAGTAAAACAAGGTGTTGTGGCAAGGGCAGGATAACTTAATCTTTGTAACCTTGAGGTATCAAAAGTAGTAAGTACAGGATCTAAAAACCACCTTATCTTGGTACAGAAAGTACAATTTGCATCTTCCCTGGCCTTGAATTAAAAGGCAAATTGTTAGGGTGCCTAACAAGTTCTTGTCATTCATAGCAGAAACAAGCCTGTGATATCCTGTGGAACAATGAATAATTTTCATTATTAATGCACGTCTTGGGGGTCTGTGAAGTTGTGCACCCGCTTCTAGGAAGGTGATGGGTGGCAAGTTGAGAGTAAAATAGGAAGAAGCTGTGTAAGAGTTGATTTTTGCTGACTAAGCATATTTTAACTGGATTCCAGAATATCAGTGTTTAAATATTGACGTCGTCAACCAATGCTGCTTGTTGGAATAACAGAAATTGCTTTGGAAATAAACTGATGGTTGCAGTTTCCTGTCTCTAATGATGACTACCTAATGCTCAAAAATTTAACGTGCTGTGTCCAAATAGTAAAGTAGAAGCACTGTGATAATGTACTGATTTGAAATCAGTGGGACTGAAGGACAAAGTTGAAATAAATCACATGTTGCTCCCCTGAATAGTGGTAACTGAACTTTGAATACATTTCTAGGGAATGTATTTGGAATGGTAGCACAGCCTTTCATGATGTGATTGGGACGCTGAGGTATTTAACAGCCAAATTTGGCTTGAAATACTGCATGTTGATTATCATTGCTTTGCCTGCAGTTCAATTATTTGGATAATATATTGCACAATCTATTGGCATGTTGAATGCATATGAGTGTTTCTGGAGGTGAACAAACGGGAATACTTATTTGCTAATCATGACTCAAAGAGAAAGGATTAAGCCTTCTGTAGAGATCAGACTGCTGCATTGAGAAAATCAAAGTCCACGTTCATGAGCTAAACCATGTTTGACATATTAGACTTTGATTTCTCCAGGAGACGCTATGGTATTTGGTTGTGTTTTTAAAAACCACAAGTGTAAATTAGAACAAGCTAATTTTATAATTATTCCCTACAGACACACAAGTAATTTAGTCTCAAACATGTTTATTTTATAAAGACACAATCATTCAAAAAAAGAAGTGCTGAGAAACCACAAGTGGTTTGAGCAATAGAGGCTTAGAGCTTTTGCAAACATGCACATGTTTAAAATGTGGTAGTATTTGTTTAAAAGCTGTGGAGTACTCTGTCTTTCTTTGTGGCTTCGTGACTGTCCTTAGGAGAGACTAAGAAACTGAGGTGTTGTTATGGTGATGGCAACATTAGTCACTAATTTATGTTAAATTCCAGGAAAGCTCTCCGTTTTTCAGACTTAAGGAACTCAGAACATAATCATATTATTTTAAGATGCTGCTGGAGCAGAGACTGCTTGTGAGACCAAATTGAGAGTGGGACTTTAAAAAAAAATTTTTTAATCCTGATATTTGATATTTGATATAATCTTGATATTTGATTTGAAGGAACAGGGATACCACTTAAATATAGATATATATATATATACTTTTTCCTGTCTCTGTAGCTTGAGAAATTGATCATTGACAGAATTTGAAAAGGGCGCTATATACCAGTGTGTTAAAGTAAAGTTTATAGATATAACCTGTATATAAATCTCTAGAAAGATCATTAGATATGATACACTGATCTTTATAATGACTACATTAACATGTTTATTGACTCACATCAGTTCTTTGAGAGATACACAGACATAACTTAAAAGGAAACAAACATCTGATAATGACAGAAGTTAAATGCCCTACACTGTCTTATGCAAGATATAATGTGGTGATTTTTTTTTTTTTTTTAAATTTTCAGTAGTACTGACAATAGCAGTACAATTTAGAGATGACCACCCTCAAAAGCTCTGCACTGAGAGCAGTAATCTTCTACCAGCTACTTAGTATTTTCTTCTTTTACCAGCAAAGATTAAGGTAACAACTTGAGTTTGGCTGCCTTGAGCTCTCAAAGGTGAATTTTAACTTGCTTCTCTTCTTTGAGGTACTTCTTAAATAAACCTATATTCATATTTTTGCAAGTATTACTATTTCTTTTTTTTTTTTCCTCATTTTGAGGGAAAAAAAGGAGACCTCTGTTGGTTTTGGTGTGGTTATACATACATACATGCATACATACATATATATATATATATAGGTTGTTTTAAATATCTATACTTGCAGTTATTTCCTATGGTGCGGATACAAAACAGATGTCTAAGTACACCTAGGTAACAAACAGATTTTTTGCATTTCCTGTGTGAATTTTTAGAATCAAATAACTAATCCTAGATCAGGCAACGTATCATGTTTTAAATCCAAGTGTCTTGCTTCATACAATTCTGGAATAAGTTATCTAGCTGTATTCGAGGTTTGCTGCAGCTGGAACTGATATTTAAATCTTTATTCCTAGGTTATTTTTGAAAGACCTTCTGGAATCAGGCACCACATTTTTCAATAATGGGATTTAGGAATATAACTTCATATAAGCTTGTAAAATTTCAAGCCCTGTTCAAAACAATATTAGAGTTGGGAAGCCAAGGTAACTTGAATTACAAACAAACAAAAACAGTTAGTAAAATTAAATACTAGACCTTTCTAGTAATTTCCTTAATTTCTAGTACAAAATGGTGGCAAGTATTTTCCAAATGGATCAGTTGGTTTCTTAAGTGAGTATTTATTTTCAGTCTTTCAGTTTGGAGAATTAATTCACTTCAGGCAACTTTAGGCTCTGTATAACATAGTAAAATATATTTAGAACTTTCATCTGATTTCTATACAAGTTTCTTAATACTTTAAGTTCATTAGTTTTGTGAAAAGTACCAGTTTCACAGCTGCAGTGAAAAATCAGATATTTAACTTAAGAAATATAGTCCTAATGAGAATAGAGTTTAGTGGATTGAGGAAAAGAATTCTTTTAAATTTCCACGTCAAACTTCTGCATCAACTTATTTTGTTCTGATCTGCAATATTTTAATACTGGTCCCCAGGCTACCAAACTAATCTAAAACAGGGACTCCAAACCTTGGTCTTTGGTCAACAGTACAAGTCATTGCTCTTTGCTCTAATAGTTATGCCTTCATATTTACATTTTCTATCAGCAAATGTGTGTTTTAAATCACTGAGTGAAGGTTTCAAGATTTCATCTTAAATTTGAGAACGTTATGCAGCAAAGATTCTGTGTGCTGTATCCTCAGTCAGCAGTATGACTCCCATTGGTGCCAGTTGGTCAGAGCCTTTGCTGGCAATTCTTCTCTATTAGGTCACTTTGTTAATTTATATTCTGTGAACATGATTTTGTAGTTTTAGTCCCTGAAGTCCTGCTTTTGAGCTCTTGCAGGAATGTGTGTGAGATGTAATTTCAAAGTTATAATGTAGGTGCACCATTTCACAGTTTTCATCTAAAAATATATTCACAGCTAAAGTATTTGTTCACAACTGAATATAAAATCCTCAAATGTCTTCATCTTCAAATTGGTGTTTTACTTTTAATAGTTACCAAAGATAAGTGCTGTTTATGCATGTTTCATATCAGTTTTAATACTAAATATTTATGCATTTAGTTTTCTGTTTGTTATCTGCAATATTCGTTTTATTCATTTTGATTTAAAATATTTTATGCCTCTAATATACCGTATGGTTCTTGAGTTTAGATGTTGGGCATACAGTTTTTGGAATACCAATTTTGACAGGTGGGAATTAATGTTCCATGAAGTCTTCGTAGTTCTTTGTTGTGCAAGGAAGATATAATAGGTGACTTTTTTTTTTTTATTTGAGTGACTTTTCACCTGTATTCAGCCAATTATGTTTGTTATGAATGTCATCATTCACGATAAAAAATATAATGAATATTGAAGGGCATAAAAGAAACTTCTATTATTTTGTGATGAAACTAAGCATTACACTTTTAAAACAGCAGCAATCACACAAAGCCTACAAGTAAAATTATTCAGCATATATTTCTAGCATTTGTAGGCATATGAATAATTGGACTAGACACTACTGCTATGAAGGAGAAAAAGGAAGAATCCTAGCAGATGTGGTACCTTGTGAAGAGAGCCTCAGGACCTTAAGTAGACATTTCTCACTTCCTTTTAGTTTCACACAGCCATTCAGCGTGGGAATTCTTGTTCCCTTTTTTTGCATGATCACCCTTCAGTGTTATTAAATTGTAAACATAGTAAGATTTTGCTACAAAGACCACCTAAAGAACATCTTCTATGAGGTTCATAACATTGACTGTGAGAAAATAAAGTTATTGATAGCTGAAAAGAGAGGGAGGGAGAAAGGAAAAGGACTAAACCACTAGCTACTCCTATGAGAATTCCCAGCTCTGTCAATACAAAGATACAAATGTAAGTATGCATGCTGGATCTTTTGACAAAATAAAAAGACGACTGAGCAATAGGAGATGGTTGGTACAGAAAACGAGGAAGCTATTTCCATAATTCCATGGAATAAAAATGCTTATAAGTGACAGATAAATTTTTCAAAACTCTAAAGCAATACATTTTATTTTAAAGGTATTTCATTCTAGTTGTAATTAATGATACTTTATAGGTGTTGCATTTCTAGTAGTGCAAAATATATTAGCTATCTAAAGACTCTATCTGAATGTATACTCAAAGAACTTTTTATTCAGTTTTCCTCCATTAGTCTATATGCAGTTAAAAGCTACAATTAAAATGTCATCTCAGATATTTGAGCATTGAATTTGTTCAATGTTTTCAGATCTGTGTCCAAAAGATTAAAAAAAAAAAGGCGAGAAAATAATTATACAGTACTTCAAACACGGTACATGCTCCTGTTTCGCTGCCAAAATTACCCTTATTTAAAATGATAGAGACTTACAATACTTGTGTGTGTGGTGGACAAATGGAAATGAAAATGTAATTGCAAACACTCATCAAAACCTCCAGCTTTCACTTAGCTTCAGTTGAAGTACAGTTTATTATGCAGTAAAGCTGGTAGGATGGCTTTGTGCCTCTTCTGCTTTTTTGTGCTATGAAGTTTTTGCAACCTTTGTAGAGTAACAGGGCAATGTGAAGCTGCAGTTACCATCTCAATGAGCCATGGCTTAAGACTTTTTTTACTATACACTGAATATTAGTATATCAATTTGATATTAAATATATGAACAGTATTGAAGTAAGTTTGTCAGCTAACAGTTGTCAGGGAACAGTCTGAAATTTTTCCCCTCTTACTACAGTAAAGATGAAGTTTTTCTCACTTTTTAATGAGGGACAGCTTTCTTTCCTCCTTTCCCACAACCTCTCCTCCAACACCAATCTTGCTGTCCTTAGTTGTCATAATGTAAACAGTTTTTGTAAATGGGAGTCAGACTATAAGGTAAATTTCCATTTAAAAATATTATCATTTTTTCACTATTTTATTGCATGTTCTATCTATCTATGTCAGATGATGGTACAGTATAATTTCATGTTAGGAAATGCTATTAACGAAGGGTTAAAAGTTTGCTTTTATTTTAAACATCAGTGTTTTCAAATTTCGGTCAATTTGTGGGCTTCATGCAGTAGATGTGGGATTGGTGAAGATTGTTGAAGATAAATGCAGGCCAGTTAAAGCAGTTAATCTCTAAGAAAAGAAGGTGATCATGTGGAAAATGTGATCTTGAGAAAATGAGGAAAATTATGAGAGGAAAAATAATTGTCATGTTCCAAATGCACGTGGATGTGCACACACATTTCTTCCATGTGTAATCACATTACAGTCCAGGCTAAAGTGAACAGAGCAGTCTGTGTAGATAAGTAATCCCTGCAATGTGGAATGTAGGAGGCGAAAAGCACTGCTGAACATCAATTGATTAATCTTTTATAGCATTCTATGAATAAATACACTTGAAAATAAGCTCTCCAGGATTTACATTTATGCGTAGTTGCAGTACTGTCAAGAATTTCAGAGTATTCTCTTGTCTTGACTCTGAACTTTTGAAGCCTTTTTTCAGATATTTTCATCATTTATATTTATAGATTTGGCATCCAAATATCCACCAGTAACAGTTTGCATCAAAGAAATTCAAACAAAATGTGCAGATTTAAAACAATTTATAGAGCACATTTATCTAGTTTGGACCCACTTATTCATGCAATAATTATTCATAAAGGGTTTTGCACAACTGTTTTTTACAGTTTTGCTGTTCATAAATTGCAGTCAGATTGGCAAGAGAGGATTTTGTAGGCTGTTCTGGCAGTATGAACACATGTAGGCAACATCGGTGCTCAGGCAGGAGAATTTGATGCACAAGATAAACCCTGTATAAACTAACAAGCATATCCCTTGGCTGTATGAAAGAAGATGACAGCTGTAAGGTCACATTAAAGTTCTGAATTGTTTAAGAAAGCTGATGTCTTCCAGCTGGGAAACATCACACAGACAGTTCAGAATATACCAAAGTTTTGGTTTAACAGAAACACAGAAAGTCAACCTGGGTAACTTATCTGCTGTGTTCCCTTGAGCCAGTTCTTCAGAAAGGAGAGTAAGATCTCTCATTAGTCATTGTTGCCACTTGTGAGTTATTAATTTATTATGCTCTTTTATGTCTGTATGTATTTTAGTAAATAGTGCTTAGATTAAAGTTAAGTGTATGTATTTGTAAAACCAGATGGATTGGACTTTCAGGGAAAGTTAAGCTTTTTGCCTCTTAGTAAGGCTGGTACCATTCACATATGTGTAAAGCAACTCTCCTTCCCTGCTTTCTGTGACAGGTTTGGTAGAGCTAGAAGCAAGACAAATGGTTGATGATAAGAGCAAGTTGCAGAAACTCAAATTCCATTTTTTTTGGTGTTTTTATTAACAAATCAAGAGCCTGTGTGTACTGGATAACTTCAGTTGAACTTGGTAGAAATTCATATACCTGCCTCTGTACTTGCAAAGAAGATGCTTCCACAGTGTCCTGTCCCAGAGCTGTGGGTATACAGTCATGGAGTGGTCAGAAGAGTGTTGCATGAGAACTGAAGGATCGTAACATGTACATTTAGCTTAGTTGCTTTACTAAGTGTGCTTTCTGCTTTTGATGCCAGTACAGTGTGTCTTTGTGTTGATATAAACAGGAACCCTGGAAATACAGATGCTGCATAATCTACTTCTCCAAAACTCATGAATGCAACTGTGTCCTTAATTTAGCAAAGTAAGCTGGGATGCAGGAACAGGCACTGATTGAATAGTAGGTGAGTGAACTCAGCTTTTTGGAAAGTCATTAGCCCAATCCAGTGCCTGATTTAGTGGTATTCAATCCTGTCCATGGAAGGGGGTTGTAACTAGAATGTCTTTGTCTCTTCCAGCTCAGACCATTCTATGATTCTATGATAAGATAGGTACATTTTAAAGTTTCAGGTGAGCTTTTCATTTGAGTTGTCTTTAGATCAATCAAATACATTCTCTTGCTGCTGTGGTTTGTCTAGGAGTACTGTAGTTAAAGGTCTGATTTCACTGTGCCTTAGGCAACTGCTTCACTATTTTTGAAGTGTTGGATTCAGTCAAAAATGGAGGGGAAAAAAAGAAAAGCCCAGGAAATCTCACTGTGGATTTTGATATTTTTCAGTGGCTCCAGGCAAGCAAGGTGATGACATAAAATTAAGATGCATATTTTGGTTAGTGCTTTGGCTATGCTAACAAGGCAAATATAATAATTAGATAAAATTCAGTTTTAATTTCTCTTTTGGTTTCTCATTAGGTTTTGCCTTTGGGTATAGTCAGCTGCAGCATGATTTTACGATTTATCATGTTGAAAAAGATTCAAGCTTTGGCATGAAAAGCCTTCTGGAAGAGTGAAGGCACTCTGGGAAGGGTGGGTCCTTGAAGAAGGAGCTCCAGAAACAACCAAACCTGTAGAAAACTTGGCTTGTTAATACAGTGTTACCCTTCGTGTGCTGTCTCTTAACTAGTCTGAACTCCAGCGTTTCTTTGAAAGTTATCTTGTTCTCTCCAGATACAGTTTTGCTTGACCAATGGAAATATCTCAGCATAGCAGTATTTTTGGTAGTTTCTGCAGTAGTTCTATAAGGAGGAGGGTGAAAACTTCCTAGAAAGAAGTGGAAGCTTTTGAAAGCATGCATGCAGGTGGAAAGTGCCCTGGAAGGTGACCTCCATCAGACTGTTTAACATTGTAGCCACTGGGATTACCTTTTATGTATATAAACTGTAAATAAATGAATAGCCATAGTAATGGGTTATTAGTTTTTCACCCTTTCCTCTTTAAGAGAATTCTGAGGTGTAGTTGCAATATTGCTACTAAACATGATAAGAAATCTTTACCAAGGCTCTGTTCTTCTTATTTATTTATTTATTTATTTTATTTTTTAAATGCCAAAAAAGGAAGATGGTGGTGCTGCCAGTGAACATGACTTACAGAGCAGAGTGAAGAGAAAAGCCCACTAGATACACCAAGGAGGTTTTTTTCCCTTCATCCTTTGCCTAGAACAACCATGAAGTGGACTTTCCATTCTCAGGTCTCTTGTCATTGTAGGTATCTGAAGGCTGTAAAGTGGCAGCTGGAAAAGTGAATTTAGTTTCACTACTTTGTCTGTGAACACGGATCTTCGTGAGCAGCAGTGACTGCTGCCATTGTTGATCCCAATGATCAGCTCTGGTGCCACATGAAGAGTTTTCCTGCCTGGAGCTTCTGAGGTTGGTGTTTGAAGCTGAAGAAATTTGAGAAGCAAAGAGGGTCATCTAGTAAGTAACACATGGTTATTATTTTAAAGACCGGCCAATAAATAGATACCTACCAAGCAGACAATGTTGGTAGGAAAGGGTTTTTTTTGGGGGTGGAGGCATCTAAAGGGAAAAAAGGTGAAAAGAGAGATGAAAATAGAGATGAAAAAAGAGAGAAGTTGATTGTGGCTTTTTCATTTCCCACTTAATCACAGTCATATGTCAGGCTGCCTGAAATGAGGAGGAAGGGAGGGAAGGCTGTTGAAATCTGTAACGTGCTGGAATTCGATGAGTGTGTGGTGTGCTGTGGTAACTCCTGTGGCTTGATTCTGCCCTGATGAATGGAGCCTTTCCAGAGCTGCCAAGCCCAAAGCAAATGTGGTCAGGGATTTATTACGAAATATACCGAGCTTTGGCATGGGGCTAATTGTGTATAACAAGAAATGTGCTGGAAACTCAGACCTGAAAGGTGACAAATGCAGAAAGTATTTTGTATCTGATGCTGGTGAAAGAGGTTTTGTGTAAGGGACTGTCTGTATGCCCGTGTTTTTTGCTAATGAACTCCCAAACATTACCACTTGTTTTCTTGTTAATAGTTCAAAATAAATGTGGATTTCTTGCTTTTGATATTTATTTCAGAGCCAACATAGAAAGAGTAGTCACTATATGGCTAAAATAGCTGTAATTTTCAAAGCAAACGGTGGGAGCTGTTCACAAAACATCTGATGCACATGTCCAAGGAGATGGTAGAATAGCAAGTTATGTGAATGAATAGCAACAAAATACTGGTTTTGAGAGTTTGTAACTGAACATGAACTTTTCAGAAACAGCCAAAGTGTGAAGCACTGGCCTTGAAGATGTTCTGTTCAGTGTCTTCAAGGGACTGAAGACAAAATTGTGTAGCATGACTGGTTTTAAATTTTATTAGTTCTGAAGCATCCCAGAATGCCTTGTGTTCATTGTGGAGAATATAATTTTGCTACAGTAATATTTAATCCAGTGGAAAACATCTTGCTCCTTTTTAGCGCCTTTTTCTGTTCTTGGTTTGTACAATAGTTGCTTTTTAAAATCTTGCGCGAGTCTGTGTCATCAGATGTAGTTAAGCTTCATGTCTGTGGCCATGCCAAGGTAAGGAACACTGTGTGTATCTTTGATAACTTGTGCCCTGTTCAATCTGACTGACCCTCCCCTGATGCAGGTCCATAGGTTTATGTCTTTACTCTGAATGGGTCACCAATAGTAGCTTGTTGTGCAAATACTGATACAAGAGCTGATATGGTGTGTAGAATAAATGTCATAAAATTGCCCAAGCACAGAGATCTCTAAAGTAAGGAATGCTTGTAGTATCTATCAGTTCTTTTCAGGTTTCTAAGAATGTTGGAAATGTGGAAGAGTTTTAATGTCAGAATAATAGAATTATAGAATCACCAAAGTTGGAAAAGACTCTGAAATCATCCAGTCCAAGTGTCCATCTACCACTAATATTACTTCACTAAATCAAGTCCCTTAGCACCACAATGGTAGTGTAAGATTTCTAATGATGCAACTAGTTAGGTCTGAACATGTACAAAGATGCATCTGAAAGACTGAGAAAAACAAAAAGGAAAATGAGAACAGAACCAGAGAGAGAAATTCTCTCAAGATGTCTAGAATGTTCCATACTTTGGAGTAGAAATACTTTCATATATGCAAGTTGCAGTAGCTTTTGTACACATTACAACTTCTTATCCTTTTACTGAAGTTGGCAGGAAATCTGTTTGATTTAATCAGAACTGAAGTAGGATGTAAGCAAGGGATGGTGCTGAAGGATGAAAAGCAAATGATACTGTAAGTCATCATTTGCAAAGACAAAATGGAGGCACAGCAGATCATAAGGTTTTCTGATGTCTACAGTGTTCCTTCTTGCTGCCCTTTTAGCAGTCCTGCAGTGTAGGGAGGAGAGGATGATTCACTTGCACTCCTGGTTTTCCTACACAAGCAGATGAAATGGCATATGTGGAAGAAGGTAAACTGACATTTTCAAACTAATTTTTGCTAAATGATAGACAAGTTAATCCCTCTGATTTCCTGTTCCCAGCATAAGACAGTTTAAGAAGGATTCGTGAAAGATACAGTTTTCACTCTAAAAACATTCTCCAATTTTGTGGTTTTTTTCTGAGGAAATGTTTTCCTTTTCAGTTTGTATTTCTGATAAACATGTAGAAAGAATGAACATACAGTACTATTAATTACCCAAGCAAAAAATAATAATGAATACGAGTGTAATCATGGGCTAGCTGTTAAAAGAAGAGGAATAAGTTTATTGTTAACAGACAGTGTAAAATTTGAGAGATTCATCAAACAGCTTCCAGCAGTGTTCTCTGACAGATGAATGTGAATCAGGAGCATGTAAAAGTGCTTTTAAAGACTGCAGTAAAGATGGAATAAGTGTGTGGAGAAGATGTTGAATGTCTGAAACAGAAATAGGGGAGATTTAAGACTTAGTTATTTTCCTATATTAAATATCACTAAAAACTGAAACTTTTACATGTCTTTTAGACATGTTACTGTTGCTGCAAGTTTACAGATAATACCAATTACATATGTGACTTGGCACCAAAATCAGATATACTGCCTCTGGCCTGGAATTATTAGAGAGAAGGAAAGTATAGGTGACTCAGTGAGGTGGGTTTTTGTTTACAGAATTCTGGGTTTTTGCAAATACACCAATACACACTTCATTATCTTAAATGTGAATTTCAGATGAAATGTTAGTGGTTTCTAATATGAGCAACACAAGGTGGTTCTGTGATAACACATTAATAGACTAGAAGCATAAAAGCAAACCTCTTGTGAAATTGAAAGCTCTGCAAAGGTGGTTTATGTTACAAATATGGCCTATACTTTTAATGTAAAATCAAATTACCAGTGTTACATGTGTGAACATCTAATACAGTCAAAAATTGAGGTACATGAGACCAGGGCTAGAGTAGTCACAAGCTGGGTTTTTAACAGTGATGGGGGATTATGTAGCTTTGTAAGGGCTGCCTGTAAAATGTGAGTCTCGCAGTAACATTACAATTGCATGTTGAGATGATTGGCTTTCAACTGGATAGATGTTAGCTGGTCAGAGATGAGAGGCTGTTAGCTTGGGAAGTGCTGCTGGAGAAACTTAAAGGAAAATAGTCATGCAGATGTTTCTCATTCGCATGTGTGGAGTGGGGAAAAAAAGTTTTTAAAATGAAAAAGAAAAACAAAAAACCAACAAGAACAAATGTAGCAGAAATGCTAAGTTATGGCTTGAACCAGTGATTGAACACCTGGTGGGAAGGCAGGGCCAATCCAGGAGAGCTCAGATGCATGCAATGGACCTGAGTGGCCAGAAGGAGTGGAGTTGATTGATTGATGAGTCTTTTAATGACTCATCAATAACTTCAGTAACTGTACAAAATACACAAAACCAAGTGACAAAAGGAATGTGAAATGTAGCATTTGAGCAAAGATGCCACATAGAGTTCTCAGCTGTCTATCTACTTGCCTGGAGCCTGTGTGTTTTTATGGATTGCATGCTCAGAGGCTTCAGAATTGAGGGGGAAAGGTGGAGTTTCAGAGCTGAAAGCACCTCTGAGACAGCGTCCTATGTCTTGACTTATATGCTGAGTCTCATGCCAGTTATTCTCTGGGAAGTCTATCACCAGATCTCTTTTTCTCTGTTCATCTTAATAAAGCTAGTTATAGCAGGTACAAAATTTAAAGTACAGCTTCTTAAGTGTTAGCCAAAACAGCTTCCTTGTGCACGTGCAGAGTGATGTGAAGCAACAGCACACCTCATCAGCTGGTGTAAATCTTTTTTTGCTGATTAAATCTGCATGTTGAGCTGCCCCAGCTGAGTCAACAAAATTGTGAAGGGCATGTTAAGACAGGGAACTTTTGGGTTTTTTCTTATTATTTATCATTTCTGCTGCCATGTTGCTTAAGACCTCCACCTTGCTTTGTGTCCTTTGCAATACAATGTGAAATCACAGTCTGCTCCAGCCACTGGTAGGAAACGTACTTCCTCACTCTGTCTGTAGTGATGCTGGGAGTAATATACAAGCATACAAGTAACTGTGGACTGCCAGTTTGTGCTTCCCTGTGTGTTGTGAGGAAAAGCTGGGTGACCAGTATTAGTCAGATAAATATCAGCTTACTCATTATAAACATTACTTCAGCTAAAATTGGGTTTGTTGGCCAGTTTTGCCTAGATGCCAAGTGATGATGCTGTATGAATAACAGCCCTGCCAGTGCAGTTGCAGTTAACCATTTCTGCCTGCTTTCTGCTTTCAGCTGTTCTGCTACAGCTGCTGTGGAGAGCCACAGGTTCCTACTGCAAGGTCTTGACATGCAGCTGCTTTGCTCAGGCCATGGCTGGGGAGGTGGGTGGTGGGCAGAAGAGGGGGTTAGGAATAACCTGCCCATTGTGATCTTTGGAGCCTTTATGTAAACACGACAGGAATGAAATCAACGTGGTTTTTTGTTTTTTTTTTTTTTTTTTTTTTCATTTGGAGACCTGTATAGCATCCAATCATAACATTCCTGGCTGGGCCATGCGCTCTGGTGCAGAAAGGCACTACAGTGTGGGGGATCAGGCCTGTGGATCTGAGTCAGTGCCTGCTTTGTGCATGGCTCCAGTGTTTTACATTAGCTGAACCAAGGGTGGATTTTTGCACTGTGACCATAAAGATGGAAAAAGGAGGAAAAAAAAAAAAAAAAAAAAGACAGTGATCGTGGGGAGCAAAATGGCTGGTATAGTAGCAGTGAACTGAAATAACAATATTTGTCTATCACTGGAATGATGGGGTCTTGGGTGTAATAGAAAGTGTTAATAAAAATAACCTCCTTTCTTCCTTGCTTTTGACTTTTAAAAAAAATGTGTTAACATGGAAACTGCTTAATCTGGAAAGAAGTAGTTTAATATTAGCAGCCTGCTTTGTTTTACTAAGTGACATTTTACTCATTTCTGTACTTACCAAGAAATTTGTCTATAACTGTTTATCTTGTAAGACAATGATGTGGTGACACACCATTTTTGTGAAATTTAAAGTTCTTATACTTGTGCAGTTCTTGCCTCAAGTGAGAATGTGGCTGTACGTTTTCTGTCTGTTTCGAGGATCTTCATTTCATTCCACTGGTGTCAGCACCTCTCTAAATTGGTGCCAAATCTACAGAGTATTGTGCAGAAGTGCCCTCTGGTGTTGGGGCACGTGCTTGCTTTCAGAAATCCGGGTCAAGAAGGCAGAAGCCACTTACTCTGCCTCAAAGTTGCTGATTCTTTGCATGCTGCAGGATCAGACTGTGCAGTCCTTTCACTGCTCATTATGCCACGTTGTTTAAGAAACATGACAACACTTACAACAGATGCTCTGCTCCTCATTGGTTCTGTTTTGATCTGAGGCATCTTGGTGATGGCTCCAGCACACAATTCTGTAGCTTCATCTTTTGCTGGTCCTGCCACTGTTGCAGATAGCTATAAATCTCACCCAAGCACTTTGTTCGTCAGAAAAAGCTCAGTGTAGGGTAGAAGTCTGCAGGTCTGTTCCTTCATTGCAATTACAACCACAGAGGAGAAAAATCACAGAATGGTTGAGATTGGCAAGGGTGCCACAGTCCATGTGATCCAAGTCGTGCTCAAGCAGGAACACTCAAAGCAGTATGGCCAGGATCATGCCCAAGTGCACTGACCTCCGGTTAGTCAAGAGGCACTGGAATGCTTACCTCTGCTGAGCAGCTGGGAACAAAGGCAGCATTCAAACTAGGGAGATGTGTATTTGAAGGAGAAAAACATGAAAGAATGAGAGAACTTTGGCTGAAGTTCTGTACTTTCTTAAGCTGGAAGTAGGTAGAGAGTGAGGAGCACAGTGGGCTTCATGGAAAAGAAGCTGAAAGGCTTACTTGGGTAGAATGTGAATGGTGAAGGCGGGGTACACTGCAGAAACAATTCCCTCCAGCAAAGACTGAAGTCCCTCATGTTTCTGTGTATAAGCAGAATTATTAGCATAACTTCCTACAGTGTTCATTCTAATACCTATTCTAACATTGCAGTAAATGTAGCAAGCTGTGCTATGTTTTGTGGAAGCTTAAACAGCGAGATTAGTAAAGGATGAACAAAGCCTTCCATTTCCCACTCCCCAAAGCAAAAATAAACAAATAATAATGATGGTTAATTAGGGAAAAAAATTATGTTCCATTTAGTGTTTAAATGTTAAATGGAACCTCACACAGAATCATGATTTGCTAACCACATATACAAATTGGAATTTTGTGATGTGAAATTACTGTGGTGCAGCCTTTGTTTTGAAATGTTCACAGAATTTCATTAGTGACATTGTTATGTACTTGAACTCTTTTATTTAGGATTGAGAAACAGTTGTTATTAGGATAAGTCCAATTTTCAGTTAGTGTTTTCTCTTCTAGACAGATTCTAATGTATTTTCTTTGCTCATGTTTGAGGAAAGCAAAATTTCAGTTGCCCTAACTGGAAAGTCTGCAGCTAGTAGCTCAGGAGTGCAGCTATTGGCATGTGCTCTTGAAAGCTTATTAAGAGAGAAGAGTTTTCTAGAATCATTACGTTTAATGAATAAAAACTTTCCTGGGATTTTATGCAAGTGGTAGATTGTCAAGAACTATATGAAATCTCTGAGAGATGTGAGAAACATATCACATGGCCTAAAATCAGAGCCACTCTTACAGAATTAGTTTGCTTTTCCTCTGGAGATTAACACATAGCAATTCTGGGCTAAATTTCAAGAAGAATGAACTCTAACCTGTGCGTTTTCCCTTTGGTTGTTTTTCTTAACCTGAAAACAATCTTATGAGTATATACAGTAAAATGCCAGGAAAAATAAAATGAAATTAAATAATCCATTTTCAAGCTTTGCAAACTACTATTTTCAGTTTGTAAAGAAATCTAAAAATAGCCCTTATGTTCAGCAGGTGCTTGAAGGCATGCTCAGGCCCAACTGGTGTACCATTAGCTGCACAGGGGTATTTTCTGCTGTAGCTTTATACCCTTGTAGAGCTGTTCCTGCCCTCTCAGATGTTCTTGTTCACAAATAGTGTTTGGAACCTCTTTTTAAGTTAGCAGATGTGCTTCTGTTTGCTTTATAGCATCCAGGAACTTCAATCTGCTGCTCTTCTCTCCTTCTGCCTCTGTCCAGGACAAATACTTTCTCTTAGTGCAAGCATGATTCACATTTACCACACAAATGTTCATTATTTCTTCTAATGTATCAAGTATGATACTTGTAGAAGAGCTGATTTTGTATTTACTAAAACATATAAAATGATATAAAAATGAAATATAACTGTGCATAATATCTATACAGATTTTAAATCTGTAAGAACAATAAAAGGAAGGCTTGAGGAAGTGCATTTCAAGATGCTGCTCTATTGAAGCTTGAACATACCAACTCGCATTAGCTAAAGGCTAACCAGTCAATGATACATACAATTTGAGTCCGATTTGAAGACTTTTATTGAGTGTATGATTGTACTAAGAAAAGATAAGTGTCTTAACATGCTAACACCATCCAAGGACTAAGAAATACAGCAAATGTGTGTGTGTTGTCAGCTGACTTATTTTATGTATTATTATATTATTATTATTATTTTATGAATGAGGACTCAGATTCTGGTGATCTTCAACATCTTGAATAGATAGGAAAAGAGAGTTTAGGATATTTTGATTGTCTAAATAATAAAAATGAAGGCAAAATTAATAAAACTCATCTGAAATCTTCCCTAACTGTGAGATTTCTCATCTGATGTAATCAAAAAAACATTTGTGAGGCTCACTCTGCTTTGACTCAATAATACGTATGTGCTTGTTAGCAAGATTTTTCTTTTGGGCAAGGAATATGATTCAAAAGGAATATTTGATACAGCTACGAGCAACTGTAAAAGCTTTACTGGATTTGAAATTGCTAAGTCCTCAATCTGTTTGCTTTTTCTTTTTCCTGCTCTTTGAATACAGAAACCTCTTTAACTTTCACTTTTTCATTAAAAACGATACTATCTTTTGTAGAGAATCCTGTTTGCTTGTACATAACAAATATTTGGCATTCTAAAAAGTATCTTTTACTGGGAGAACAGTGGGATTTCTTTCCCTACATTGGTCCAGACACTCAAGATACCACTCCTGGTTCTACAGACCCTTTTGCTTTAATAACAACAAAAGTTTACACCCCATTTGTTCCACTTGTGGCTTCTTGGGGAGCTGCTTGGGGAGCTATAGCATGAAGCAGGACTGTGAATTGCACAGGGAAAGGATATGCTCCTTGGCTTTATGTTCTCTCTGCAAAGCTCAATCTGAGTCTGAAATGTATAAACATGGTAAGCTGCAGTTGAAAATCGCTCAGGTCCTGTGCTCTCATTTTCTGCTGTCTTGAGTTAAGAACTTGCACTGTGGCAGGTACTTGACTTCAAACACCCGCTATAAGAGAGATACTTTCTGTCTTGGCCCGCAGGGGGATCACATGGATGCAAATCAGCCATGAGACCTCTCATCTGGAAGGATCTGTCATGGAGGTGTGTGGGGACAGTGTTTGCAAGTGGTTTAATCAGTGTAGCTGGCAGTGTGCCGGCTTTCCTACAAGGGGCTTGGGAGGGAGGGAGCTCTGCTTTTCACTTGGAACAATTAAAGCATCATTCTTGCATTCATTTCTGCTAAATATGCTTCCCTCTTGTTTTGATTAATTAGGGAATGCGTGCTATAGATTTTAACCTCTGAGCAACCCCTTCACTTTTGATATTGTGTTCTGCACAGGCATAAGGATGACTTCAAGTCTTTTTTTTTTTTTTGGGGGGGGGGGGGGGGGGGGGTTGATTCACTGGAAAGTACCGTGCTTGCAGAAGTGTTTCAAGTGAAGTGGCAGACCTTTCTGTGGTATTGCTGAGACTCTCTGTGCCAAAGGGGTTTTCTTATTCTCATGGAGGATTTTGCAGGAATTGTAGTAGGGACAAGCCTTCTTGCTCAGCAGCATGAGCTGTCCTGTTTGAAGTGGGGAGTCATCTAATGATGGAATTGTTTCACGGACTGCTGCAGATATATGCAAACACTGTATAACTCAAGAGATACTCTGTTCCAATAAAAAAAATGCCAATGCTGCAGGACTTAAGAATGTTATTTTCTGCCTTGAGCTAGAGTTAATTAAGAAGATAAAAACAGGAAGAAGATCAGCCTTTTTTTCTTTTTGGAGAGCTTATTGAAATAAATTTTATTTTCTTTCTATTTCTTTTTTTAATCTAAATCCCTTTCAGTCATGGTTAAGTGTGTTAAGCACGGAACGTGGTATGTGAACAGCAGAACATGTAATTTCTTTTTCTGATAACTTGTGAGAAAGGCTTTTGATTCTGGAGATTGTCTTCAACGTGTTGGCTGCAGTAAAATTGAATGCAAAAAATAGCTGGTCATATTTTGTATATAATTAGCCAGTTCTAGTAGACTCCTTAAATCAAATAGATTGCGTTCCCTAAATGGAACAGTTTCTAGTAGCTCTAGAATCAGAATGGGAAGGTTTTTTAAAAATAAAAAAAATTCAAACATGCATTAGAAAAATCCACTTGTGCCAAATTTTCAGCGCGTTTTGTGTGCCCTTAAATCCCTTGACACCAATAATATAGAAGTCAGTTAATCCTTTGTTGTGCAGTGTGCCAGAACAGAGTATTAACTTCAGTGTAGAAAAGTTGAGGTTTCATCATTTGCAGACAAGAAGAAAAAGCAGCTTTCTTTTTTATTTTGGTCCTTTCAGTTTGAGGCTAAAACTTGTAAACAATTTTTTAAAAGTTATTTTTTTTAAAATAAATTAACAGTCAAATCTATTATATTTGGACATTTCTGCATTTTTCACTTTCTATGCAACTAAGAGGCAGAATGTGTAATGGTGGCAGTTGTTACTGATAGGAAGACTCACATTTTTGTTTGAGATGTCCGTTATCTTCACTCTGTTTTAGATCTTTATGTTTTGTTTTCTCATAAAAGCATCCACCTTTTTATTTTATCATTCATTTTCGGCAACTTTTGCACTGGGAACTGTATATTTTGGTGCAAACATCATAATCCATGCATTTAAAGTGATGAATTTTGTTAAATCAACATTTAGGAAAGAGTTACTCTAAGCAGGAGGTCCTATTTAATATGTGAGTTATAAACTGGGAGGTCTCCTTAATGGTCCAAATATTTCTTAAGCATATTTAATCCATAAGATTAAAAGGTGAAAATGAATTCTTTGTACAGTGCTGAAATTTGAGAGTACAGCCGTGGAGTGAGATTATCCAGAATTCTGGCAGTCCTGTGGATTCAACAGTAGACTTTTTGTAAAACCTTTATACAGTTCTTTCTTTATCTTAAATGCTTCCTTGTGAGATATTTTAATTTTCATTATGTTTTGCTGCTTATGATTTATACCGAAGTAGACAACATCTATCTGATGTTTTGGACCAGAAAACTTTTCTAGTGATGATATGCTGAAGGAACGCTCTCCCATGTGCCCATCTGGAGGAGAAATACTGACAGACTAGGATTTGTGTGGACTGCAGTAATGGTGAGTGAGCATCTGACACAAAGTACTCAGGAAGACAGTGAATGATTTTCTAGAGTGGACTTCTTAATAAGAAGAAAATATAGGACAAGGACCTTTTCAGTATCTTGTAATCCTTGGATTTCCTATAGCTGATTAAGATGGTTTTTGTAGGACTGTATTCAAAATCAGAGCTTTTATGCGATATCTTTGTCACCTGTGTCGCTTGCTCTGAATTCTTCACTGATGTATACTGTGCTTCGTTTGCTGCTTCTTTTTTTCTTAGATTAATCCTTTTTTAACACTGCTTTCTCCTGTTGGTAGTCCTGACCAAAACACCTTTATCATCTCCTGTTTTGTGCAGACTGTTGACCAAGTTCATAGAGAAATCTTTGAATTTTTTTGTGATGAAACAAATTGTTTTCCATGCGAACTACAAGACTGTGAGGTGCTATATATATGTGAAGAGTAGGTTGTCATTGAATTCAGGAACTGAGAAGGAATATTTCATCTGCTAAGTATGTATAAAAGTGGTAATTAAACAAGAGCAATAACTACTCACTAGCAGAAAAGATGAGAGCAGTTAATCAAGCTCATCTTTCACAGCAAGTGTAAATACGGGCCATGAAGGAAAGGCTATGTACTGCCTTTTCAGTAAAGGTTGTGTTGTTGTTATGTGAATGATTGATATGTTCCAGTCACCTAAGTTATTAAAAATCAAAACCAATTTTCAAGATATTGAGCAGGCGATTTCTTCCCATAGTATTGGAATATCAGATGTTATCAAGTTCATTGGAGTGTATTTGGGTTTCATAATGAATATTCTCTCTCCTCATAGACTTTCTTCATTACTGGTACTAGTAGTAGACTCTGCTGTGCCACACCATCTAAAAGGGATTTACTATTTTATTTTGCACAGGGCAAAGGTTCCAAATGTGAATGCAGCTTCATTGACACTGCAGCTTTTCTATATATATATTTTTGCAGGAATGTGTTATTAGTTCTGTCAGTTAGTGACAAGGATGTTACTCTTGCCTAGAAGGTGAGCTCTTGGTGTAATCTCAGAAAGCAGCCTTTCCAGCTCCTGTTGTGAGCAGTAGTGTTGAACAAGCAGAGAAGCACAACAAGCTTTATTTTGTTCAGATGCTTGCCTGGCAAACTTCTTATCCTCTGTGTGATCCAGCAGGGTTTGTACAAACTTAGGCAGATCCAGTATATTTTTGAAGCAAGGGGAAGTAGTGAAGTGCTATGACAACTCTGTTCTGACCTTTCTCCTCAATCTATCCATGTGATTTGTTCCTTCAACTAAATTTTGTAGGTTATGCAATATTTTCTTCTTGATTTTCTATCCAGCACAGGCTGTCCTGCCTCTTTATGTTGTTACTCATATTCCAATCCATTTGTGAGGCCCTCCCCTGGTTGGTTTGTTTTCTCAGCAGTGTTTCTTTCCAATCTCTATTTCCAGTCCTAGAGTATAAAAACGAATTGAGTAAACTCTCCTTTCAGTACTTGCTCATTTGCAAAGGTAATCCACTTTGCCTGAGACATGCTTGCTTTTGCATAGCATATGATTAAATTTGACTCCAATATCTTGCCTGAGATCAATTGCTCATTTTAGCTTTTTTTTTCTTTTCTTTTTTTTTTATTCCTTCCTTCCCCTAAGCATCTTGGGGATTTTTGTTGTTGATTTTTCTTTGGCTTCATATCACTCATGCGCTACCAAAGTAAACTTGACATTCAAGTAGGATAATGTTATCAGTTTCAGGTTGTACTGTACTGGATACATACTACTTTATTCTCCTGTCAGCAAATTAGGCAGTCTGTACTCATGCAAGACAATACAGTAAGCAAAATAGAAGAATGGTGTGCCTTTTTTGTGTTTATCTGTGTTAATAAAACCTTTTTATTGGTGAGGCAATGGTTAGATTTCTTTTGTAAAGAGTATCTATGTTTCAGCTCAGTGTTGAATACTGCTGAGCTGATACATGTTCTTGCAGAGCCTTGATACAGCTGTCAGTAGTAGACATTGGTTCTGTATTGGTCTTGACTCTAAGATCAGCCAGTCTTTTGAATGTGTGAATATTAGTTATTTTCAGCATGAATTTTAAATCTCAATTTTGGTTAGTACAAATGCCTCACAAATATTGATGTACAATACTTTTAAGTCCTTAATTGAATTTGTTATACTCAGTAAACAAAACCTACTTTGTTTCACTAGATATACTGTCTGTAAATCCATGCTGTCTGGCATTAATTTAATAACTGTTTTTGCTTATATATTAATTGAATCCTCTGAAAATGCTTTCTTGGTCTGGATGTCAAATTACAGATGGCCTGAAAGTTAGGTGGGCTTCCTTTTCAAATTGACATAATTATTAATTTAAGGGTTTTTTTTTTGGTATTATAGGCCTTATCTTTCCTGCACTGGTAGCTTTTTATCTCTTTACCCAAACCTTTTAGGATTTATGCTATGATTTATTGAGTGCAAAGTGGTACCTCACCTTACTCTCGTGGGAATCATACCAGTAGCAGTAACAAAACTTGAGAGAACACAGAAATAAATACCAACAAAAGTGTTTTATTTCTTGAAAGAATACATGACTACTTTCTTCTTTTGAACTGTCATTTTTTCCAGGCACTGAGCACCAACCATGAATACTAATAACTAAATAATTTTCTAGAATATGATCTGGTTTTGGCATTGCAGACCAAGTCCAGTGATGCCTTAGGTAGTGGTATGCTGACACTAATCAGATTCATAAAGCAGGTGTGAAAGATGCAGTTGGATATGCAAGAGGAGTTGAACTGACAAGGCTTGGGGGCAGAAAAAAGTTTAAGCTAACATGCTAATGGGACTTTTTACTGGTATTGTACTGTTCTAGCCAGTATTGTCTGAGTATACAAAGAAGCAAGGCTTGCAGGAAGAAGTAATATAACTTGTTTTTGCTCTTCTTTTCCAGTTAAATTGGTGGATATTGAGCATATCTGCTGCCTTTTAAAAACCTATTCTCATAAATGTGTTCAAAATATCATTTTTTATTTTTCATTAATGTTGGATTATCTGATACGAGAAATTACTTCTAATGGCAAGTCTGTCTTCTGGTACAATATTGCCATTCTTTTTCCTCTTTAAACCCCATCCATAGCTTTAGCAACACTTTCATAACAAGGAGGCTCTGATTTAGAACTGACCAAATTTAGATCTGACCAAATCTTATTTATAACATTGAGACTGAATTTGTTCAAATTCAAATGCTAGATACAAAGTTCTCTACTTGTCCCTCTAGTACCCCTATTTATGTTGTTCCATGTCATTCAACAGTTACTGTACACAAGTTTTTTTAAATTCTCCTGGTTTTGTTTCCAAAACAAACTGAGGACGTTTTGCAAATGTAGGCTTTGGGCTCATAATTTTTGTACTGTGTTTATAAATGTGATTTTGCAGTCTTATTTTGTTAATGCAGATATGAGATAGTCTGACTGTGGCTGCTGTTAGAACAACCAGCCCCTGCATCATCATGTTCTGAGAACCTCTGGATCCTGAAAAATACAGACATTGCTTGTGTTTGTTGTCTTGCGGTAGGCTTTTTCAGGATAAACTTAGGTTTGAGCAGCCTTTACTCTGAGCTGGAACCTGAAAGCCAGCCACTGATTCCTAATCCTTGATCTCATCTGGCCATTTTGTCCTCAAACTTAATGCTTAAAGTGTCAGACTTATGACATGACTTCATCAGACATCTGATTTCACTCACTCAGATTGACAGTTGGGTAAATGTATGTAAGAAGCAGACCCTTTTACTTGGCTTCCAAACTTGATTTCTTCAATACCATGGGAAATACAGATCAGTTTCAAAGGGGAAAACATCCCGAGTTCTTAACTCTTTATTATTTCTCACAGTAAACCTCAGCAGAGGTTCACATTTATTCAGGGATGTTGTCTTCTTTACGTTGTTAGGATTTACTTTGAGCTGGTGAAGATGGCTTTGTCACTTTATTTTATCCACTTCTAAATTTCTGTCAAGTGACACTCTAAACAGTCCCAGGAGCTGACCTAAAATTTCTGGCAGTGGACTGTGCTGCCACAGGAGTTCTTCTTTGCCATGGTTTGGCTGTGTCTTCCTTTCACTAGCTGACAGAAAGTCTAATTACTGATTTGCAAGTGCACTTATATGAACTAATTTAGAAAATTGCTTGTGATCAAGGAGTATCATAGTGTCCTGGTTTCAGCTGGGACAAAGTTGATTTTTTTTCTTTATAGTGTCTGGTATGACGGTATGTTTTGCTTTAGGAGAAAAAGCATGTTGATAACATGCTGATGATTTAGTTGTTGCTGAGCAGTGCTGTACACAGCCAAGGGCGTTTCAGTTTCTCAGCTTCTCATACTGCTCTCCCAGTGAGGGTAGCTGGGAGGGCACAGGGAGTTGGGAGGGGATGGAACCGGGACAGCTAATCTGAACTGTCCAAAAGGGTGTTCCATATCATATGACGTAATACAAAAGAATCTTGAAAAACAGGGGAGAGTTGGTCAAGGAATAACTGCTGTTCTATGACTAGTTGGGTATCAGTATGCAGGTGGGGAGGAATTGAGTTATAACAACTTGCATCGCTTGTATTTCATAAATTTATATAAAATTATCATTACTAACATAATTATTGTTACTATTATCTTTTTTCCTCATCCTTTTCTGTCTTAGTAAATAGTTTTTATCTCAACCCACAAGTTCTATTATCCCCGTCCCACCCCTCCCCCCCCCCCTTTTTTTTTTTTTTTTAATTTATCCCCCATGCCATTGAGGGGTAAAGCAAATGCTTAGCTGCTGGCCAAGTTAAACCAAAACACTTAGGAAATGGGAGTCATTGTCAAATATTATTTTTCCGTGGTGGAACAAAGATCATCTAGATGCAGATTTTGCAATTGCAGAAAACAGCAGTAGTTAACTTGGAGAGAGATAAAGGATTCACATCTTTGAACGCTTCTTAGTATCTTTTCCTTTTGCCTGCATGGCAATTTGTCAGCTCTATTTTCTTCAGTGCTAAAATTCTCAGCGTTAGAGATTTTGCCTTCTGATATAGATTAAGGAAATCTTTGAAGTAAGGTACATTAGCATATAAGCTCTGGCACTCTTTGGTTACACGTGGGTCAGGATAATAAATGTTTGTTCAGGTGCCCTGTACTAGGAACGGAGTGTTTTCTGTCTTGTCACAATGCATTAATGGTTGTGCCATATTTTTGTTAAAGTACTTGTCAAATTTCTCAGACCTGGGTTTGTATTTTTTGGTTTCTGAACCCCTAAATTATAAATCTTGAAAGTTTTTTGTTGTTGCCTACTTGAAATCAGAATGAAAGTGTTCCTTGTGTGCATACGAATGTCTGACTTCTTTGAGGGATTTCTCTCTGACTGTCAGATGAAAAGGAAACAGATCAATCATCTGTCACCTATTGTGTTAGATACAGCGAGCTTCATCTCTTACAGGTTCAGTTTAAAATGCTTGTTCCTGCTATATGACAAGCATCTGCATTTGGGAGCTGGTATCATGCTTTTGCAGGGTAGCCCATATATTTAGACATATAATTGAATATATTTAGACTTGATATAAGGAAAAATATTTTTACAATAATGCTGGTGAAGCACCAGATCAGGTTGCCCAGAGAGTAGTGGATGCCACATCACTGGAGACATTCAGAGTCAGGTTGGATGGGGCTTCAAGCACCTGATGGATTTGTACATACTTCTGTTCCTTGTAGGGAACAGAGTAAAGAGGAGTAAATATCTTTAAAGGTCCCTTCCAACTGAAATGATTCTATGATTTAATGTGGCTTGTATCTGGGCAGTGAATCTGAAAAACTCTAAATATAGTGAATTTACTACGTGTTGGTGAATTGTGCAGTTGCCCTGAACATTATATTCTTCATTTATATAACGTTAATTTCTTCATTGATATGAAGAAAATTTTGGGGATTAATTGTACATATGTAAGCCATCTGTGCAGTGGCAGTGCATGAAGTAAGTATAACAGCCATTCTCCAGGATTCTTGCACACTGTCTGCACAAATGGCTAAGATAATTTTCTGTCTGAAAAAAAAAAAAAAAAAAGGTAGATATCTATTTTGGAAAAACAGAACACATTTAGACTGCCTAGAATGTATGGTAACTTTCTGTTTAAAAAAAAAAAAAAAAAGAGTGATTCTGCATGCAAACAAAAGTATATTTTCTTATGTACTTACTATACTGGGACAGATTATATTATTTTCCTATACTATTTTTTTCCTGTGGCTTAAGATGGAGTTTACTTTGGCTTTCGAATGAAATTAAATGTCTGCAAAAATAACCCAAGAATAGAACATCTCCTTTTGTGGACTATCGAATGTGTCCACGTATCAGAGAGATCCTAACTTTTGTTTTTCCTGGTTCTGCTGCATTTAAGCTCTCATTTGCAATAGTGAATTAACGTAGGAGTTTGAAATTGATTATAAAAGAAGTGGATGACAGCTTGCTTTGGCTGTAAAGCTGCATACTCATATTTTTGGCAGTAGGAAAAAAGGCCTGATTAGAAGAATCTATTTCCTGTATGTTTAAATATAAACCAGATACTCAGTCATGAAAAAGGTCATTCACTATTTTCCAAAGACTTTTTCCCCCCAGTGTGAAATGGTAGTTTGAATGAAAAATTGTGCAATGTATTAGTCCCCTTACATAGAAAGTAAGCATCAAGAAAAGGCAGTTGTACTAATTCTTTCCTTCTATTGTGGATTCAGATTGTTTCTGGCTTTAAACAGACAATTCCCTAATGGCCACACTAGTGGTTTTAAATTTTCATAGCATAAGTGAAAATGTAATTGCAGTAAGTGAGTATCAGAAAGATTTCAGTTCAAGCAGCATTTTCTGGGACTTCCATTTTCACATCATTTTTCAGGAATGAAAGTCTGGTCTATTACTGTAGGTGATGTGAATCCTACCTGTTGGTAGGATTTCTTACAGTCTTTTTGAATATTTATGTTGCCATTCATATTTAGATATGAGATCAGATTTTTTCCAATTCTAGTATGTGAGGACTTCTATCTGGTGCTCCTCTTCCCTAAGCCTGTGTAGAACTGCTGCTGTTGTTTTTTTTTTGTTTTTGTTTTTGTTTTTTTGTTTTTTTTTTTTCTGAGCTGTTTGAGTGGCATGGCTCTGAGTAGCAAGGGGATCTTAAGTAGTCAGGAAAAAAGATTGACTGTGGGTAATAGTTGAATACACAGTATCAGCCACATTCAGCTACTTCTTTTGTTCCAGTGAATTACATAATCGGATTTTTCATGACATGATAGGAGAAATGTAATATGCACAGGCCTGTTTATCTAGAGAATCTCTGCTTTCTAAGAAGATTTTATGAAGTAGAAGCAACTTGATGTTCCTAGTGGTTCTATGGCCAAACTGACATCCAGGAACAGAAGCAATGGAAGAGCTGGAGGTGCTGCACTTGATGAATATGATCAGGGCTACTGTTTTCATCCCAACACATGCTTCTGTAATGCTTTTCAGAGTGGGTCCTGCCTTCCCTTCTGTCTGAAAATAACCAGCACTCTGTGCTACAGGTAACAGTTTCAGAAATTTATAGAGCTTCTGCTGAAGGAGGAAGGGTCATTACCTTTATGTGTTATGGAAGAAAAGAGATATATAGAAAAATGCTGATAGTACAGGTTGTGCTGCGATGAGCAGCTTGATGCTTTTTCAGTCCTGTCCCCTCAGTGCTATGTGAATCCTCTTTTGAGACAGATGTAGCCCTCTTCTCCCTAAGAGGAGTTATAACTGAGTGTCTTGTATCTAAGAATAATTTATGAAGGGACCACTGAATGGCAGTATCCCACAGAAGTCACAGGAGCAGCAAATGAAGGATCCATCTTGTTTGTTCTAACCTACTTCCTATGGTTTAGCATAAGAATGGAAAAAAAAAGCATTCTATAATTATATTGATGTTTGCTATATGAATTGTGATTTGAGGATGCAAACTTGAAGGCAAACAATGATACAGAAACACATGGTTGTGTTTTGAGTTGCTCACATTGCAGTTATGTGGCTGCTAAACATTCTTCAAATGCAGGCTTGTTGTTTCCATTAAAGGATTTTATAGGGCTCCGTACGCATCATATCTTACTAAGCTTACCATCTTGGATCTTAGAAAGGGCTTTGAGCACAATGCCAGGGCCCCCAAGGCACAACTTATACAGTCTGTGGGTGGGCTGGGTGAATCCTGATGCTCATTGCCTACAGACAGATCTATATGCAAGTACCCCTGGATGGGACTCAAAACTCCTCGTGGATGACTATGTCTGGAAAAGTATGCTCAGAGTATTTATTTCATTGGTTTGAAGTCAAGGTGAAGGCTGCAGGCTGGAATGGTTTTCAGAGTGGGGCAAGCTGTTTCCCAGCATGGGTGGCACCTCTGTGCTGCAATGGCAGCATCCCCAAGTGCAGAAACCTCTGACCAGCCTAATGTGGTACAGTTGTTTGAGGGAAGTGTGTCCTGCTTAAATGTAGACAGACTTCTTGTTTGGGGGCTGTATGGGCAGATAATACAACTTTATCAGTTCTCTGTTGCCTGCATAGTCATGGGTACTTTAGGGCACATGGGCACAATTAAAAGATTTACCA
The DNA here is from genome assembly GCF_026119805.1 of Tympanuchus pallidicinctus. NCBI lineage: Eukaryota > Metazoa > Chordata > Aves > Galliformes > Phasianidae > Tympanuchus > Tympanuchus pallidicinctus. The sequence continues at coordinate 31,828,420 of NW_026294721.1, read as the reverse complement.
GCAACTGAAGGAGACCCTTAATGCACAATATGGCTGATATTTTTAGTATTGATATTCTGAATAATAGATATTTCTATTTTGAAGACTAAATTTTACAGTATGAGGAGAGGAAAGCTAAATGGAATAAAAACGCACAGCATATTTTTTCCTCAATGAACACAGAGTTAAAATCAGCTGCTTACTAAACTCCACTCAGAGATTAGGTCAATGAAGATACAAAAACAATAAGCTTTTAATATAACGATAAAATATTCTACTTTATTTTTAAAGAAACAAAAAACACCCTAGAGATTATATGCAAGCAAGAAACACATGAAAGTGCCTCCTAATATAGAGGCTTGATATTCTGTTGAACTTCAGGTGGGAAGATGAAAGGCCTCTGATAAAGAGAAGAGAGAAAACAAGCAGCTCTGGCTAAAACCAAGCTTTACCAGATCATCGGAGAGGATTTCGGAATGTAGGGCAGTGTTGAAAAGTCGTTGTCAAGTTAATTTTTTTTTCTATGTAATTAATTAACAAAAAAAGAGAAAGCTTATAGTTTTTTCATGCTCACCAGTGTTGTAGTTCTGTTCTGTAATACTTTCATGTTTCTCTATGCTGATGCAGTTGATACACAGAAGGAGGAAAACTTAGAAAATAAGGGGCATTATTGTAAGATGAAAAGGTAAGTGCAAATATAAGGCTGGAACACACTTGAATCTTTTCATCATGTGGAAAAAGCCAGTTATGACTCAGCAATTGCTTTAGACCCTCTAATTTATTTATTACATGAAGGCTACAAGAAATATTAACCAACAAATAGAATGTTTTATTTTTGTATTATTATTATTTAGCTTTGGATGTTGATTCATCTGACATTGCTGTGGTGTACCACCAAGACAGAAATGGCCTGATTCCTTTGACATGATTGCTTTATGATGCAGTGCACTGCCTGGTTTGCTTGATACTACTACTAATGGGAAAGGAAAGAGGAAGAAGGAGGAGGAGCAAAGAGGAATAGGAGACTATGAGTTTGCCATGAATTTTCCCTCTCCTCAAAGGGCTCTCCTGTCCTTTACTAACTACTCCTTTACTAGCTTTCTGCACTGCATTATAGGACTGGCCGTGTCCTTGGCCTTTTGCTGGTTACACTGGCACTTGGGGCACCATTTATTCCTGCTGCAAAATCACTGTGGGCAGAGTAACTGTGCTGCTGCTCCTGGCACTAGCTACCAAATCTGTGAAGCAGGAGTGCCTTCCTCTGAATGTAACAGGAATGCAAAGCTCCGAACATTTTCCAGTAAGCATGATCCTGCTCACTTTCAATGACCAGGTTTATCTGTTTACTTGATTCAGTTTTGTATAGATTAATTTTCTTTTTGTAATGATTTTTGATGTGAAAGAACTGAAATTTTATATTCACTGCCAGATTTGCTCAGATTTTATGATGGAGGTAATTTATAGGTTTTGGTAGTGATAGAAATTAATTATTTTCTCAAATATTAAAAGACAATTTTGCACTATGCAGGCTCTGTAGGACAGAGTGCAAACTTACTTAGGGGATGACTCCAAACCTTTTATTTCCATAGCAGAGCAGTTTCTCAGCCTGTTCATGCTGAAACATCAAATGAAGAGCATGCTGGTGCCAGCTGGGATGGGAGGCATCCGCCGCTGCTTGGGGTTGTGTTTCAGTTGACAGGTGGAAGTCAGGATGGCATTGAGAATGTCTTTGATGCAGTATTTAACATGTGCCCTTTTCCTAAAGGGGGAAGATCAAACAACAGGAAGCAGCTTCCTTGATTCTAAAACAAAACCTGGCTTCTCAGCCTGCCTTCTGTGCAAAAATCTGCCCCTCTTTTTTTCAGAGTGGGAACAAACTTGTTATTTTCCTGCTGTGCATGGAAATCCATGTTGATTTTGCTCCTCTGTGAGAGCATCACATAGGAAATGGAGCTGGATCCAAGCCAGCTCCTAGTCTCTGAGGTACACCTGTCCTTTTACAAAGGGGAGAGAGTGAAAGCCTCCTATCCCTCCTGTGTATTTTATACCTTGTCTTTGCTTCAAGCAAGGAAAGTAAATCCTGGAGTTGGGAAACCTGGCCACAGACCAGAGTCTCTTGCATATTTCTTTTATTGTCCCTGTGAGCGATGTGTTTCGAGACCCTGGCAGCTCCCATTATGAATATAAACCAGATCACACCAGGTGGCCCAAGAACTGCAGTGTTTTGTTGAACAAACCAGTCATAGGGAGCAGAAATGTAGCTTACTACTTGCACCAGACTTTGTGCTGTGGCTTTCGTTATCTCAGTGAACATAAAAAAAAAAAAGTCTGTTTAAATGGTCCTCTATTTAGCTGGGTGGCCGGTACAACATCAGCCTTGGAAGCAGTTGTTATTGCTCACATTTAAGCCTCATCTAAGATATTGAGAAGGTAAGTACTGAAAAATAAGGATTTAGGGGTTGGGACTAGATCCTTCCATGGTTTTGTCTTCTACCAGTCTGGTATGTTTCACTTCACTGAACTGTATGTTTTCTATACTGTAAATCTAAAGCATAATTAACTTATAAAAGGAGGCAAGAGAAAATACAGATTATGTAGACTAAAGGAAAACATTACATGTGGAACCATACTTTTTTTTTTTTTTTGAGATATTCCTTGTGATTCAGAAAACTGAAAGCGATGGAGGATATAGGAAGCGTATTTAGTTGTGTTTGTGTAGGTGACCTAACATTTGCAGTTGCTTGGTGTTGTGAATGTAGGCTGCTTTTCGAGCTTGGATATAGCAGAGCAATCTTTCTGTTGTTTTTAATGTGGGCATATAATATTTTGGTTTGGAATTCAGTAATGCAGCATGTGTGCACAATATATTCAGAACAATATAAGTCAGGTTCTGTGCTTTCATTATTTTTTCTAATGCTATGTTAATTAGTCTGAACCATCTTGTTGAAATGTATTCAAGGTCAGCACTGCATGCTGAGCTGCTGGTGTTACTGTATTACTTTCTCTGTTAAGGCTTGCTTGATTTGAATGAAGAGAGTGCAGCCACCTGGCAGTAACACGCTGCTTACCCAGTACTTCTGCTTTTGAATGTCAGGGAATCATACAGCAGCTGCTGGCAAGCAAACGCTTTGCATGTTACAGCATTCATGCTTTTGCTAGTGGCTTGATCACAAAATCTTTGTCATCCAGGACAGTGTAAGTAGACATCTCATGAAAACTGAAATGAATCAAGCCACAGAAGTTATGATTAAATTATTTGCTCATATGACTACTTTAATGCTTGTAAGTATGCAGAATGTAGTGTTAGTTATGTATGTTTGTAATGAGCTAATAGAATGAAAAAATCCCTGTGTTTTAATACATTATATCATATGTTTGATCTCTTTCCGTGAACATGGGAAATCAAACTGCATGAGTGTGTTCTTCTGTTGCATAAAGGAGAGAGCAAATAAGAAGTTGTTCTTCTTTCACTTATGTAAGTAGGTTCTATATTAGCAAGTAGAGGGGAGAAGGTGAAATATTTTTATGCCTGTAAGCTAGACTTCAACTAATACAAGTGCTGTTATGTGTAACCTCTTAATTTATGTGGGTAACAAACTCAAGGGTGGGATGACCCAGATCTGATTGCGATCTTGAACCAGCATAAAGCAGATGGACAGCAGCAGCTCTGTGTGCAGCCACTGCACTGGTATCAACCTGAGATCAGGATCAGAAACATTTACATATTCGAGACAAGAAGGTGAAACTTTATAGTTTGTTTTTCTAGTTTTGAAAGAACTGTAAAAGAAACCATATCTTAAATGAGTTTCTACCTTTCATTTTCTTGTACTGTGAATTATGAAAAAAGGCAACGTTTTTTGCTCTAACATTCCAACTTCAGAAAATGAACTTTCTCTGATCAGTACCTCTGCTACTGATGGTGTACAGTTAGGACTCTATAATAAGTATACAATAGGGCATCTCTACTCTTTGGACAGTGAACAGGATATTCAGAACTGAGCACTGTCAGCATCTGGAATTAGCACTTGTTACCTCTGCATTTGGGACAGACAAACATACTAATTTAATGATGAATTTTTGGCTCTCTTTAATTTTGAAATGTGGGGAAATAACTGTGAAAATTATACCCTAAGAGAAAAAAGGCTCTTAGCCTTTGCTCAGTTACAATGTGTGTCCTTATCCTAAAGTCATGAAGTATGAGATTTTCTTATGGAACTGAAGGTACCATATGAATGCAGATGAAGATTCAAACAAATTAGTTAGCTAAAATAAATAATAAAATGTGACCAGGAGGTGTAAGGCAAGGCTGCAGCACAACAGGATATTAGAATTATGCAGCCTTTTAAAGGAAGGTAAGATAATGCAGAGGCAGTGCAGCAGATTTTAGAATTGAGGTAGGCATCAGATTATGCTTCCTTCTTATATGGTTTTAGGTAAATAACTGAAACTCTAGTCTTCAATTTCCCATATATGAATACAGTGAAATAGTGTTTCCTACTTGCATTAGAAAAGTGAATGTTTGTTTCTCAAAAAATTGTGTAGTTTATTAACACCGTATATGTTTTTATGTGGAGCAGGATGTTAAGATATGCCATTTGAAGAAATGTTTTTGTGGCCTGCTGAAAGGAAAATCTTTTCTTGAGTCCAAACTGAAAGGTTGCTCACATGTAAGAATTTATCTATAAGGTGGTTCAATAAAAAGTTATCAAATAAATGTTTTAGTTTGTAGGGGATACTGAAGAAGTACTTGTTTTTCTCGGGGGCAACTTTTTGTACCTTACTTTTATATTATAGCACTCCATTGCTGAGAATCTTATTAACATAATCATCCATTACTTTTTTAAATTTCCAGATAGGATATGTTTTTATTTCATATGATCAAATTTTGTGTTTGGATTGCCTGAGTGTATATGTGAAAATAATTACTGTGCAAATTGCTTGGTAATCTTCCATACAGTTTCACCAGAGGAAGCAAAAAATATGGGAATAAAAAATAAATAAAGGAATTCGAATTTGAGGCCTCCCATTTCTAGTTTTTTTTGTTTGTTTGTTTGCTTGTTTGCTTTGGTCATATTGAGTACAAAGCAGAAACAAAACTTGGAGAAGCAGAACAAACAGGAATGTGGACCAGTGTTGAGTGGCTGTCCTCTCAGTTCCTTTCAAACCAGCACATACCTCTGGGGCAGAGATCCTCTATCTGAAAACAAAACTTGGACAAAGTGCAAATCCTTCATTTCCTGAAATCTCTTTGTTTAGGCCAACAAACATGCAGGTCAGCATGGAGGTTATGGAACTGAAATTGAACACCATCTCCTTTTTCTTGGTCAATGAAGTGTAATTTGAGTCTTCTGCTTGTGTATCCTGCTTGCAGAACTGTCTCTGAAAACAAAGACTGGACACTGGTTCCTGGAGATATCCGAGCATGAAATGCTTTTACTGCCAATGGTCAGCTCAGTGCTGTGCAGTTTAAGGAGGCTGTGTGTAAATTTGCTATGTTGGTTAAAGTGTGGTTAGAGACAACTTGTGCTGTTGCTGTGTAGCTATCTTGAAAGAAAAATAAAGGAATGAAGTTTGAGGTCTGCAAATGTTCAATATCTTATAACAGCTCTTCTTGGGCTGGCAATAAGTGAATCTCTTTAGAAAATCAAATCCGCAAGGAGTTTTCAGTGGCTGATAACTGTGAAGTTTTACACAAGACTGGCCTCAAATACAGATTAAGGAGCAGTAGATATAATTGCCATTGATATCTAGTGGTATTTTCAGATGTGTAAGAAACTGAATTTGTAACTTGTCTTTATCTGGGAGATACAGCATACAAATATGTATGGTGTTTTGACTTGAATATCTTTGCTGTGTCTCTGCGCGTTTTTAGATAGGGAGAAACTAGTGGATAGAAACTGCTGCCAATAGTGTTTTGTTTAGCTACATTTCAGGATGGTAATTAATAATTAGATTTTACTGATTATTCTCTAGGATGAAATTAGATCTATACTTTAAGCAAACATTTTTGCTTGTTTTTACTGATGGGTTTGTTAGATAGGATTTGAGTGCATCTGGGCCCAATCATGTACCTCTTCCCCAAGTGCCTAATTCAATTGATTGGGTTGTTTAGTAACAAGAAATAGGATGTTAGCGGGATCTTAATTGTTTAATCTAACCACGACACAGTCATTAGGAGTAATACGTAGAGGTAGATCAAAGCTTACATCTTTGTGTTTGAACAGAAATGCTAGAGAAGGAAAGAGGTACTTCTTACTAGTGAGTCAGTATGTGATATTGTACAATTCTTGCTGAAGAATTGCTACTTGGCATAACTCACATGTAAAAGTCATGCCACAGCATAGTAACAAAAAAATTAGCTGTCAGTTTTCTCATATGTGATTGAATTACAACGCTCATGTTAAAAGTTGATGTAATTGATATATCCTTCTGTTCTATTATAGGTTACATCCATTTTACTTAGACTACAAGACAAAGATTTCTTGAAAATTGAGATCTTCAGGTAAGGACAGAACTCATTTTTAAACAAATGTGGACTTAAGAAAGAAAAATAATGCTAGCATTAACTGAACACAGAGAGTAGTTACTGTTTGTGATCTAGGCTTTGAAAAGCTGAAGAAAAGTCACTTGAGATGCGTTGAAAGTGGTGCAAGCTATAGAAAACAGACTACTTGAAAAATACACAGATATACACTTCTGGATGGTTTTACTATTTTGAATGCTTTGTACCTAGCATATCTTTTGAGGAAGGAATGGTAAAGAGCTGTCTTCAGACAGAAAAATGAGAGTGGGCTGAGAAGGCGAGTCATGGGTAGCTCTCTGATACCAGGTTTTAGCAAAATGACTGTGCAGATTGCTTGTTGTAGTCTCTCTCTTATGTTTTGGGGAGCTTTGGTAGACTCAAACTTCGTGTTCAGGAACTGTTCTTAGTCCCCTAGGGATTGTTGCTAAATAATAGCAAGTCCAGTAACTGAAGTTGTCCTTGTTTGACTGATCTCTCCCCTGGGATAAACAAGCAGTAGCTCTGCAGAGCGAAAAATCAGCAGCTCTTTGTTTATACAATCTGTTAAAATGCCTGCTTTGTGCGTAAGAATTCAGGCATTTTCAAGACAACTGTTGAAAGATTAAATATTTTTTTTGTTATGGGAACAGTCCCAATTTGCTGGAGATGGCATGTAATGGCACATACCTACAGCTGACATAAAACGTAAGTCTTTATACTTTCTCACATTTCTCACATAATGGGAAGGGAATTGTGAGTATTTTTACTTCTAATACAGACTAGTACAATGTGAGTGAGCAGTTCATGTATTTATGAGTAAGAGAAAAATCCACTAGTATGATAGCCATTTGCAAAACATATGAAGTTAGTGTTTAAAACTTTCAGTGCAGCATTCCAAGGGAATTAAAACTTTCTGAGCTGCTTGATCTGCAGAACCTTTGCCATCTTTTCAGTTTATACTGCTTATAAACATATTTCTCATCTTAAAGCTTGTAAACACAATACAGAAAGTTTTTGAAATTGGATAATTAAATCTTTGCATAAATAGATAACTCTTCTTGACCCCTTAATATTCTGTTACCTTGCTGAAGTATCATAAAGAGCCTGAAATAGAAAAACTGCGTTGAAACTCCTTTGGGCTTGCATTCTTGGAACATATCCTAGAGCAATTTCATGACTTAATTTGCATTTGGTGTTGGGGAATTTATAAGGCTCTGGTGCTTTGTTACTTGTGCCTAGGTTTTGAAAGGAGAAGAATGAATGCCTGTTAAGTTCGAAATAAAATTGAAGCCTTTTCTTATAAACATGGATGTGTTACCATTGAGGTGCCAGTTAGTTCATGGAGGTATTCAGAACACTAGAAGCTATCTGTTATCTTCCAAAGCTTACAAGTTATAGAAATTAAGGACAAACTTTTCAATTTTAATATTCATTTTTATAGAAATCAGTTCTACAAAATTTTTAAGACCATTAAAAGTAATCCATTGCTTTTCTGTTGTTTCCTAAATCTTTGTCTTGCCTTGGCTATGGAAAATGATTATTTTTTCTTGTTAGGTATTCAAGTAGGTTTTAAACTAAATTTTAGAAATATTGCATTTTACAATAAACTTTTTAAAATGCAGCTCATTTTGAATTCTTTAAAGGTTACTGATTTGTTTACACTGTGTAGCTGTAAGATAACAAATGCTGGCCCTGCTTCTTCATTATTCTTGTTTGTCTGCTTGTCTGCTTGAAATAAAGAATACGCAAGTAATGTTACCAATTTAATTGCATGAACATCGACATTGCATTTGATTGTACATCTTTGTAGATGTAATGTCTTTACTGCTTCACAATGAGGGTCTTCTGAAGGTCGTAGAGTTATTCTATGTTTAAAATGCTTCTCGGAATGAGGAGTTATTTTTGACATCTTGCATTATAAGTTAGGTCACTTCAGTCATTTTAGAAAGAAAATACACTAGTAAGTTGAGCACAGAAAGAATTGTGAATAGGTCCATACTTGTTCTGTGTAATTCTTTGTAATGTTACTTTTAGTTATTTTTTTGCATTAAACTTGCAGATGATACGATCATCTTGAAATTATTTCAAAATGCTGTAGAAGACTGTCCAGTCTTTGACAATAGCATTTTACCAATTTACCACTCACAACTGAAACCAAACAAATTTTAGTGACCGTTTACATTTTGAACTCACTTCTGTTGTAAAGGTTGAAGTAACTCTGTGTTGTATGGCTGTTGTCTGTCATTGCTTTGCAAATATAGGAACTGTTGAACTTCAAAGGCTGTGTATAAATATACTGCACTAAGTCTTGTTTCTTTTTCCTGTCATTTATTATCGACTTTTACAGTAATAATAGGTCTGGTCTTTCATGCATTGTACATCTGAGAAACCCATTTGAGCTTGATTTTGCTTTGAGAAGGATTTAAGCATGGTATTCCACAGGTATTTCTTTCATGGAGAGAATAAATTATATAATAACAACTATTAATGATAATGTTAAACCTAATAACTTCAACAGCTGGAATGATTTTTCTGCTAATATTTCACATGGAACCAATACAGCTGAGATAAGGTGTGCCTGGTTCCTTTTATTCCTTATGAGTCATCAGCAGAGCTGAATATCCAACCCCAGCCCTGCAAGCAGCCAGTATTGTGGAATCACCTTGGCAATGTTCAGAAAAATGTTGCTCCATAGCCTGGGCTTGAAACCACCCCGATTCTTGAGCTGGCTTTTAGTAGTTCCACAGAGAGTTATCTTAACGGAGAAAAAGCACCTGAATTCTATTTGCTTTGGGTAGGAAAGACCAGGGAGGTTGTGGAGGAAAGAGGAGGAGGTAGCTGCCATGTGAATGAGCTTTGTAAGCTGGTGTCACAGGCAGGGTTGTGGGGAAAAAAAAAAAGAAAAAAAAAAAGTGGTATTCCAAGGGAAATGAGAGGGTGAGGACAGGACTGTAGGGGGAGAACTAGGGGAGGGGAGAAGGGCAGTACCTTTGGTGGCAACCTGTCAGTTCCACTCAGCTGTCTTTCAAAAATGCTACTTGTATATTGGGAGAAGTCTTCTGGTCTGCTGAGAATAAAAGAGTGAATGATGCTTGAGCACCAGACCCCATGAAATATCTCCATCGTATCAGTTCTGAAGGATCATATTCCCATAATTTCCCTCCAGCTCAGAATTCTTTTGGAGACTCCTGTTCTTCTATTCTTCCTTCTCTTCAGTCCTTTTGGCAGATTCAATTTGCATTGCGCTCTGGGGAGTTAATTAATTTCCTGTTGGCCCAGACTACAAACCCCTGTACTAAGTGTTGGTGTGTTGTGTTGCATATCGTTGTTGGTAAATCTTATTTTTGCATGTTTCAATTACGGCATGTTTGATGTGCTGGAAGATATATCCAAGTGGTGTGTGCTTGCTGAATAAGTGGCACTCAAATGTGAAATCTACTTTAGTAGCAGAGTGAATAATCTTACCCTGTTATAGAACTCAGAGACTTTATAAAAGCAGTTTTTAATTATATGTCTTAGTATTGTAACTTAAAATTAAACTTTCTGAAATTGGAAATCCAGATTTGAGCTGACATCATAACATGTGACCTTCAGTAGTTATTGAAAATTGAAAAATTGAAAACATGAGACAAGGGCATTAATTGCTGAATGGTTTATAAGCTTGCCCTGGATGTTCATCTTAAGTGTTAGCACTATTTTATTATATACGATAATAGTTATCATTTATGGATACTATGTGTGCCTGAGATAAGGCATTCAAACTCATTTTACTCACCTCTAGCTCAAATCTTTTGAACTTTCAATTAAATACATAGAGCTACTTGCATATAACCTATTGCTTTTAGCAGATCTGGAAATGTGAGCAAAACAGTGCGGGTCTGATTTGGCAGCTAGGCTTGTTGACTCTGGGATTTGTATGCAGCCAGTTGCAGGAGAAAGTGTTAAATGAATGTATCTGTAAATTTATATTCTTTTATTATTAGCAATTTGAATTTTTGTTTGCTAGTAATCCTTACAAAGATATCTTGAAATCTGGTTGGCAACTATCCTGCAGAAATGGTTGCTGCAGTCTTCAATACAGTTTAATAGAGTGCAATGTCTTGTGTGATATGTGTAACTGACAAGGGCTGTAATCAAACTTATTTTCAGGTGACTCGATAGTTATAACTTTAAGCCAATTTGCAGCTACATTCATTTTTTGGAGTCTCAAGATATTTTCCTTAATTTTGTTTGTAGCTGGTATTCTATAACTGACACAATAAGGTACAAAATTTGATAGTTTGAAAAATAAGTTTAAGACTGTCATATTAACATTTACTCAATTTCAAATCTAGAATGCTTATTTCTAAAATATATTCACTTTGCATGTAGCCTTGTCTGTGTATTTCAGAATATCCAAGATTTGAAATCATATGTAGTTGACTTCATTATATTTTGGTAAAACAGGAGAGAAAGTAGGACCTCTGCTTTCCACACTGTTCACAGCTGCTGTAGAGCTGAGGATCTGTTTTCTCATCTTGGAGAATACAGCTCTTGCTCTCAAAGTTAAAACTGCCTGTGTTATTTGCATCTGTTGTATTTTGGTCTGTGTATGTCTCCTGTGACTTTAAAAGATTAAACATGATCATTCTTTCTGTACTTTTCTAGCATCACAATATGCTAAAGTTGGCTTGAATATTTAAAAAGTGGGGTCAAAATATGATCTTGCATTAGCAGAAATATATGCATGTTGAACCAGGTGCCACTGCATACTGTTGCAAGCCAAAGAGGCTTGTGGTTTGTTATATTGACCCCGGTCCCTCCAAATGAAATCTCGGAATACGGCAAATGTGTTGATGAAGCAAGGACGTGCTTTTATTTACTAAAAGATGGATGAGTGAGAGAGGAAGAAGAAAAGGAGAAAAACTAAAAGAAGTCACCACTGCAGATCCCAAGATGTCCTGAGGGTCTGTTCTACTCTTTCTAGAGTGTTGAGGATGTGATGGGCTGAGCGCTGCTGGCTGTGGGTTTGGCAGTGCCTTTTATGCCTTATGATAGTCCCCTCCAACTGGGTCAGGAGCTGTTGCCAGGCAGAGTGTCCAGCATCTCATGCTGTGCATGTGCTGCACTGTCTGTGCTTCTCCCTTTGCATGGCAGTGGTCAGGCAGGGTGGAAAAGTGGTGAGGGCCAGGAGACAGCCTTAAGCAAAATGGCTAACTCCTTGCTGCTGCTTTGCTCTTGCACACGTGTGTTTGTTCTGTAACATTCAATAGAGTGTTACTGTACAATTTTTTTGTTCTGAGGCCTTCTCAAGATTAGTTTTGTTTCACTAGTCACCAGTTAGCTGTGAGCCTGTCTCTTAACCAGTGGGAAAGAGAGCAGGAATTTACAGTATTACAGTTCCATCTATTGTCACAGAGTCTGAGCCAGGAACAAACAAACAGGTTTGGCAAACATTTTCATGGCACCATCAGAAAATCCTTTCTGGTGATATTCTTAGGGGGTAAGGTGTAGCTTATCAGAAACGGGGCAACATTTGATGGTTCAGATAGGCAGATCACTACCAAATTTATCTGCTCTCCACCATAAACTTTTTTTCTTTTTAATATACTCCAGAGAAGAGAAAGTATAATGTTTGAGGAAGCCTTGTTCTATTCAGATTGAGGAGAGGCACGCAAACAAGCTGCAGCAAGATGTGCAAACTTTCCATGGCTCAAAAGTAGCATCACATAGTTAGAATGTCTGATCAGTAATTTTAGCTGATTTCAGCCAAACTGAAGCCTAGATTGTGCACCTTCTAACTGTGTGTTTTAATTCCCTACTTAGGAAAAATATATCACCCTGACCCCCATACCCCCAGCCCTGCAAAAAAGCAAATCACCTTTTGTCTCCTTTGTCAATGAGAGAGCTCCTATGTAGCTTAATCCTGTGATTTCATAAAGATTTAAACGCTTTCATAGGTGAAAATGAGATTATTTGAGAGTGAGCTGGCTGTAGCTTTTGTATTTTGCTTTATTGGATAGTTCCAGTAGTAAACGTAATTTATTGAAGGAAACCTACGAAATGACTTTAGTTACCTGTTCTGAATGATATTTTTTAAAGAACTCTGCTCTTTGCTTGTTTTTATTTTAATGTAAGGTACATGGTGCAACTTGTATATGTGTATTGTCTGAAGGATTTGAATGGCCTGCCTGTCTGATTCATTTTAATAGATTCCAGCCTTTTTCCATGACATCGTTATTATAACAGCCTTCCTAGCAAATATGAACAGCTGCTGTGTATTTTTTTGTGTTTTATATTAAAGCAGTAACAGCTTTTCCATTCTCTACCAGTGACAGCAATAGTCTTGTCTAATGTAGAACAAAATGAAAAAAAGTTAAAAGTAAGGATCTGTGATGCTGTTAACAGACCAGTAATGTAACAGGTCCCCATGTATGAATCGTTTCATAATGCAATAAGGGATTACTTATGCTGCTGTCATACTGGTCAAAGGTTGGTCCCATTTCCTTCCGCCTCTCCTCTGACCCAAACTGTGCATTAAAGTTGATAAAAACAGTGTTGTACTCAGCTTCCAGGCCCAGAAGGCAATTTGTGTGAAGTATGTTACTGTAGTCTTTTTTTTTATTTTTTTCTTAAATATCATTATTATGTTGACTGCATGTAGAGGTTTTAAAATTCTTGTCAATTCTTATAGTTCAGGTCAAGGAGACTTGCTTCACTGTTTCTCTGTGCATCTAGAGTTCAGTGATGCCATGGAGGCCACTTTATGGAGAGGCTGTAATACTGAATAAAACTAGGAATTTGTTGCTATCACTGTTATGTCTAATTTCCTATCACTCCTTCTAAGTAAAGGTGGCAGAGGATACAGGCACTCATATTGTTGTAGTGCATTTTGTCTGGGATGCCTCGACTGGAGTCTCGGTATCTTGTTGGTGATATGCATGAACTGAACTTGGGTCTCTGTGTTCCAGTAAACAATATCTGCATTTAATGTGACAAAAATAGAAAGTATATCCAAAACACCCCCTTGACATGTCCCTAGATAGACAGCTGCAGTGCTACACAGAGCAGCAAGATGCTTGTTGATCAGCTAGCTCATGTCTCACCTCGATCCACCTGATGCCTGGAGTAAGGAGACAACCACTGGCAATTGCTGTTCAGTGACCAGTAGCCTGACTGGGGCATGACCTGGCTCACAGACTTGCCAAGCCTCGTGGAGGAACATGGCCACAAAAAGATAGACAATCAATTAATGCTGTTAACTTAGCTGTCTTTTGCAATGCTTTCTTTGTGTGGAAGAAGATCCAGCAGCTAAGTGCCTCTCATGTCTCCATGATGCAGAGGGATTGCTTGTACACCAGGTAGGTGGTTCTGAGACAGCTGAAGATACTAAGAGAAAATCAATGCTAACCTTGCAACATGAAGCTAGATAAGGAGTATATTGTTCCTGTCTATGGTATTAATCAAATGATGCCCATTTTGTGGCTGCATATAGAGAAATAATTTCATAAAAAAAAATAACTTCAATGCCTTCTGGGGTTTATCAGTTACAAACCATTCTTGTTATCTAAGAGGAACCTTACAAAAGGTGCCTGACTTTTCTACAAACGTATCCTAAAGCAGATGTAATACTAATATTCAATATAGCAAAACATATGGAAATTGCCTTCTGATTTGTAAATGCAGAAAGAGTAATTCAGGAGGTGAAATATGAGGTGGCTGCCTACTGAAAAGAAGTTATTCTTTTAAACATTTGACACTCTGTTGTACCCAGTGACTAATGTTTGGTGTCCATTATTATGGCTTTTGTGCCAAACAATACTCTGGGTAGGAGGACACTTTAAAAACATTCCTATTTTTGATGGTATGGATGGTATAATTAGAAAAATTCCAGTTTCATTCTAAATGTAAATATCTTATGAAGGCTCTTCTTATCATTCTCTTATTAAAATTGGAAGAAATGAAAAAAAATCAGATGTCTAGTAGAACAAAATCTAATTTTTGTGTTTTTTTTTTTTAACAGACTATTAGAAAGCAAATGAAGAAACACCATGTTACACAAAATATTTTCAGATTATGGTTTTTTATCATTACTCTTCTGCCTTGAGGAAATATCTCAAATCATTGTCATTAGACTAAAGTTCATGAATACACAGAAATTTGCAGTCACCTACCTGTGCTAAGTGCAGAAATTAATTTTTTCCTTCCCCTTTCTTTAATTCCATATTGTTTTAGGAAGTTTTGCTTTCTGGCATTGCACTTATAGCCAATTTGGCTTATATGTGGTGTAAAACAAAGTTTTGAACTAGTTCTTATCAGTAAATAAACTTCGTTACGGAACTGTTTGTTCATTCCTCCCCCCAAATTGTTTCAGAGAGTAATTGTTATTTGCATAAATATAAATTTTAATTTTAAGACTTTAGATTTTAATTTTTAGATTTTAAATACACATTAGAAGTAAATACTACCTAGCCTACAAAAGTTTTATCTAAAAAAATAAAGATATTTTTATCTTTTTGTTTTTAAAAATGAAAGTCTTCAGCCATCCTCAAGTGAATAATACATTTTACTATGGAAAAGGATTATGCATTAGTTATAACTTACAATATATAGAGCATGAAGTTGTTCAATGGTAACAATTGCATGTGTTTGATATATAAGGCAAAGCAAAATTATGGAGGAATTCCATGAAAATTAATATATTCAATCTATGTTCCATCACTGAATCAAATATAGCTCATGTGTTTGTAATCTGAATATGAAGAGTTCTGGAAAATAAATGTCCTGCCTTTCATGAAGGATGTTTTATGTTTTGCTGTTTAGAACTCTGAAATAAAACTCAATGTATCTTGGTAAGAGAACGTTCTCCAAAAATGTACTTCACTGAAGAATTACCTGTCTTTTTCCAATTGAGAGCCCTCTTAGAAGGATTAAACTGAAATGGCTTTGCTAATGAAAGCATGTTTGAGTGAGAGGAAATGGCAATGAAAAGTTTTTAAATTCAGTACATTCATTCTATAAATTAATGCTAGTAAATTGTTTTTCTCATGTTACAGTACAGCGTTTATCAATTAGATTTGTACTAAAGCTAATAATGGACTCTGAAAAGAAAAACTATATTTTAGACAAATGTACATTTTCAGATATTTATTGCACATCCTGGTTACATTCCCTGAGCATGAAGCATGTCAGTCAACTGTTTCACCTGTTCTGTCAGAAACAATCAAAATATCAAAATATGTAAGATAGGAAGGCCCACAGCATTTGAAAGGCTTTCTTTCTGTGAGTGTTTCTCTGCTATATAAGCATGTTCCTCATGATAAGTCCTTTAGGGAGTAGCGTGTGTTGGAGTACCACTTGCCAAGTTCAGTACTTATCAGTCTGTCAGTGTTACCATAATATAGGGGAGAATCTGTGGAGGAAAATAATTTGATCTCATTAGTCCTATTAAAAATCTTCTGTGAGTGAGATTGATTTGATAACGCTTTGTAATCAGTGGTTGCCTTTAAAACCAGTAGCCTGTTCATTGTGAAATAAATTGACGCCTGTTAAACAAAAAGTTTCTGAACAAAAGTCAATACTGCAAGGCATCATTACAACAAAAAGTCATAGTGTCTCTGTTGTAGCCTCAGTGTTAATGAGGACAGGGTTTTTAGGAAGAGGTAATATTTTTTATTAGATTTATCATTCTAGCTAAGAAAAAAAAAGCAGACTTTCAGGCAACCAAGCCTTTATTCAAGTCTGTGGAAGAAAGACTTTCTGTGCCCAAAAGCTTGTCTGTTTTCCAACTGATCCGTTGCTCTAAGGAAATATATTGTTTCTCCTTGACTGAAACGTTAGCATTCTTGTTGGCCCTGCTTAGTAGGGGAGCCAGCTGTTGCATGGACATGATGTTTTGTTGAATTTCTTATCTTGTAACTTTGCTCGTGCTTTACCTGCCCTGCACTTCTTAGACATTGGGTCCTCCCTATGGGCAGTAAAGGAGAAAATGTTCCTGTACAAAGATGACTACTCAGACTGATAATATTCAGCAGAGAGTTGATGGCTTTTCTCTGCTTTGAACTTTGCACAAAAAAGGAAATTTTGCCCTTTGTGGGATCTTTTTCCTCCTTGCTGCTTGTGAGATGTACATCCCTATCTCCTGTTAGTTCTAATCTTGCTTGTTTGGCCAGCCTATGTGCTGGAAGGGTTACAGAAGAGAAAATCCTTCCCTGGGCATCCCCCTGCTTTTTAATGGGTCTGATTTGTGATGTGCCATGACGCTCCACCAGTGGCTGCTCAAAAGTCTCTTGCCTGATTTTAGAAAGGACCCACCAGACACAAAATAGAAGACAAAAATATTTGGTGTCTTGATGGAAAATGAGTCTAAAGGGGTCTGCTGTAACATAAAAAACAAAAGGAGCAGTGTTTCCACCTAGTGCTCCAAAAATCTTGGAGTCAAATGCGGAGAATGTTTATAGTGTTGTATAGTTTTATTGCTACAGACTGAGGGAAAACAGCTTATAGAATGACTTTCAGGAACTATACTGTGTACCAGTGGGCTATCAGATAGAGGACAGAAGAATACAAAGAATACTCTTTGCTGTAGGGTGAGACTGGGGAATCTGTAGTTGTACTCAGCTTTCTTGCACTGTATATGAGAATAAATGCTGGTTTTGGATTCACTGAGGTTCTAAATTCAAAGGGATGAGTTTGGCCGTAGTGCCAAAGACTGTGTGGGTACTAGAGGGTATGAGCCCCCATGGAGCACTGGAAGCAGCACCTGTAGGACTGTGGCCTTTCCCCCAGTCCCATATAAACCTGCTTATTGGGATTTAGTGTTTATCTGCTGTTCTTGAGCTATGTTTTGCCTGGGTTTCCTTGGCATAACATACACTACCATGTTAAGAGTGGTTACTGCTTTCTGGACCATGCATGTTTGCTGTAGTTCTTGTATCATTCTTGGTAGGAATAGCCTCATTTGGAGCAATAAATGTTATTAAAATGAAGAAGCTCAGTTGCAAGCTCATCAGTAACCAATCAGTAACCAGTGACCACAGTCACAGTACTACACTAATTCCTGTTAGCTGCTGAAGACTAATGGCAGGCTGAAGCCGGGGTGGCTGTGGAGTTCTCAGGCAGTCTGGCACTTTCTGCTGCTGCAGCTAGGGAACAGACTGCGCTCCAAGCCTGCTGTAGAATGAGGTGCGACTGAGTTGTCCTGTCTCCTTGAGGAGCTGGACCGGGGCACGAGACTGAGGCCAGGGCCTGAAAAATGTATCCTGTGCTTTTATGCCAAAGCATACTTGAGCTGCTGTGCTCCATGTTTTGTTCAAAGGCAGTGATTAAGGAAGACATGGATTTAAACATGAAGATGGATATTTGCATGTTAGGTAGACTAAAAAATAAGTGTGGGAAGAAAAGTGTGGAGGAACAAAATGTTATAACTGCATTTTCTCAGATACCTTTTTTGTGGTGTGTTATGTGTCCATTACTTTTTGGTATCTGGAAGAGGAATTTATTCTTTGTTTGCTCTCAGTTGCTGTGAACTGGTCCACATTTTCCTTCAGATCCCTTAATATCCTTAAGAATTTTGACTTAACATCTGTCAACACTGACCATCTAACAGACCCTGATATGCTGAGTCCTCTAAGCTATGTGCTTTGAATCCCATCCTACCCTGGTCCTTTGGATGGAATCTTTTTGGCTTTGCTACCTTCGGACTGGGATGAGCAGATGAGGGAGATACTTCTTAGTATCTTACTGTCTCCAAGTAAAAAGTGAAAAACTTGAAAACTTGAAAAAAGTCCAACACCTATCGCGTTGTAACAAAGGAGCCTTCTGTTGTAGCAAAGAAGGTGGTAGCTGTCCTTTCTACTTTGAGTTCTGCCATAGTGGGTGCAATCATGTTCCCATTGCTGTTCACCTTCCCACAAGCAGCCTGGCCTTGATGCTGTCTTTGCACCTTGCCTGGTTCTTATTGGCTGCTGTGATCAGCCACAGTTTGGCATAGTTCTCTGCAGCTGAAGAGGTATCCAAAATTGTTTACTTGCTTGCAAATGTGAGAATCCAGCTGTAATATTTATTCCCCATTCATGTTTAGAAGATCATTTTGCAGCCAAAATAAAGCTTAAAATGTGGAGACCTATCCACACGCTCCACTTGACAAATGCCAAGTGTTTTGCTTTCAAGCTTTGATTAAAGAGCATCCATTGAGGCACAGGAGTGGAATAGAAAAGCAGTGAACACATAGTACGAATTACTGCTTGGTAGCTGGAATACAAGCAGAACAAAATAGTTCACTTGGAACTGACCTACAAATATCATGAAATCCATCTGCCTGAATACTTTAGGGCTAATCAAAAGGTAAAACATATGATTAATATATATAGCGACAACCAAAAACACGAGGTGCGAATAATTGGCAGGTATGGCTGAGAAAAGCCAAGGAGAGGGACAGAAAAAAAAGTGGAGGAAGAGTCTGAATAAGGAGGCCATCATTACTAACACAGTCTGTGATGTGTGAGGACTGTGTATGTAGGACAAATCACTGCTATCCAAATCTCTTGAAAAAATAATGAGACGCACACACAGCTACCACCAGTAAAGCTTAATGTAGAAGGTCTGCTGTAAATTACGCTTCAGCAATGTGCACAGAGACTCTGAATGTTGAAACTGTGCCTCCCTGAGTATAATTTGAGGTACATGTGGTAGTAATTCAAAGACACTCCATTGCCTTAATTTCTAATGTATGCATCTTGTAGTCTAGTTGAATTTTGCCAAATCTAGGATACCAATAATAAATAATGTCTTTTTTCTTTTTTTTCTTTTTCTTTTTTTGCCTATGTAAAGAACTTGGAAGCCATCCTATTGAATCTAAATAGCTTTATAATGATAAAATTCCAGCAATAAAAAAATATGGAAGCAGTGAGAATCAAGTGGAATCTTTTCTTTAGTGCTGCAAATAACACTAAAACAAAATATATATTTTTAATTGCGCTCTGGTTTCTACTTAACTACTTTGAGCATTGTCATGTCACAAAATGAAATTCTCTAGATCTGTTTGCTTCAGTAAGCTGAAAGGAAATACAGCCTATGTTCTTCGTAACTTTTCAGAATTTTGCAAAAGGATTTCTTTTTTCTGTCTTTGTTCACAGCACCATCCTCTTGACAAATGCTTATTTTTTGGGGGGTGGTAAATTAGGTTCATTTCTCTGCTTTAGCAAAATTCTATTTTTCTTATCCGCATATATTACAAGGCACGGCTCATCTCTAGTTGCTACAAAGAATGTGAACTTTGGGAAACCTTAGTAAACGTACTATAATTCTACTTCTTAGTATTTGCACTTTGCAAACACTTCAAGAAACTTTTGTTCTCCAGAAAGTTTTTGGAATGATTCCTTTTCTCAGAACCCTTCCTTATGCATCCTCACAACATTTTGTATCCATGTGTGCTGGAGACTCCTTGCATACCCCTTGTTTTCAGGCCCCTTTTCTTCTGTTGTAAATAATGTACTCATTCCCTAGACATCCTTTCCTCCTCTTAGTTTGGGATTTTTCCTGATTCTTCAGGTGCCTTGGGTGCATAATTCCTCCTCACGGGCATCTTTTTTAATTCAAGAGCTTTTCTGTTCTTCTGCCATGTCCTTCATGTCCCTCTCTCTTTTTATCTACTCTGTTTTTTGTTTTGTTTTGCTGTTTTTTTGTTTGTTTGTTTTTCAGGAAGAGATGGAACTGCTGTTGTCTAATGTTAGTTCAGTGAGTCACATGTTATCTAATCAGTGGCATTTTCTGGGGGCTTGCAACCTTCTGGTTTAGATTGCATTAAGTATCTGACGTTTATCTATTAGACTCTATCATTCCTTCATTGAAAGAGGACAAAGTAACTCCAAACACCTTCCTATCACTAGCTATTATGACTAAAATTATTTATCTGTCTCAGATCTCATGGTTACAAAGTGTAAGGTGTTATGTTTATTTATTTATTTATCTTACATCTGAACAAAAAATACAGTATTTTTCTAGACAATGTGATTGAATTGCATGTAATTTTTAGGATGTTCTCTTTTCATGTATGTATTTTATTCCTTTATTTTCTATCTGTGAGAAAATGCTGCTTTTCTTGCTCCCAGGTGACTGTTTTTGTTCTAAACCTTTTGACCACCAACTTTAGAGTGCTCAATTTCTTTCTTGGCTCCTGCAGCCTGAACATTTCCCAGAAAGTATATGTGAAATATTAATGCAAAATCACCCTGAGACTGGTTTCCCCAAAGCTTCTGAAAGAAAACTAGAAATTGATTGAGTCTATGAATTTTTATTTTTATTTATTTTTTTTCCTTTACAAGAAAGAGCATAGCCAGGCTTTGCTAGGTTTCCAGTTTCCTAGAAGGCTGTGCAAAATTTTCTTGTTTGTGTTAACAAGCAATACATATAGTTAATCAGATATGTAGTTACAGGAAGAAGAATGGTGGTTGGCTGCATTTTATAAACCCCTGTGACATAATTGGCTTTCTTGCCACATGTTGTGTGCCCTTGCTGTGCAGCCATAAAATCAGTTTGCAACTGCATGGAGCAGGGTTCAGAACAGCATTTCCCTTATTGCTTAATTTTTTTTTTCAGCTAGTAGCCAGCAGATCAGGTTTTGGAAGGGATAGAGGCAAAAAGCAGGGAATTTTTAAACAACAGTTTTTTAAGGGAAATGGCCAATAACTTCTCAAGCTTTGAAGTTTCATTTTCATGATTTAGCACTTAGATACATGGGCTCTTAATCATTACAAGCTAGCATTTGCCAAAAAACATGTGAATAGTGACAGGAAACAATTCCAAGACACAATAACTATGGAAACATCCATAACTGACTGACTGAATGATGATCTTTTGTCAAAGAACTACTTAGTACAGTTCTTTTTACTTGTCTCTAGTCCAGTGTTTTAAAACAGATGTATTTTCAATGTCTTTTTAAGCTTAGTTTGGTAGTTTCGTTAGTCACGTGCCCATCTGCCCTATGTTTGTAACATTTTTTTTTTTTAACTCAAACTTTGTCTAAATGACTAAAAACAATGTATTGAAAGCTGCTTTGGATTAGAAAATGAAATTATTACATGAATTTTTGACTAATGAGAGGAATTTTCCGTGGCATGAAAAGGCGAAGTAAGGAAGGCAGACCCAGGCTCTGCTCAGTGGTGTGTAGTGATGCGTTAAGAGGCAATAGGCACAAGTGCAAGTGTAAATGTATTTGATGTGTTGTTTTCATACTTTAATGTGATGAATCATTTTGTTCATATTAATGTTAGCCCGAGAGAAGTCACTGTTCTGGCTGGGAGGATCTGTGACAGCAAAGCAGTGAGTTTTTTTGTAATAAAAAGCAGAATACAAGTTGGTAGTGCTTCTCCGTTTCCAGGTTTCCCATGTCATGGATCAATGGCTACCTGTAAACAGGCTAAGGAATCCCGTGTACAAGTTTTGAACCCCATTCAGATTCCACATCAAGACTCAGCATGCTCATGTTCCTTCTGCATTTCTTATCTTGACTAGCCAGGGAACATAAGCGTGAGACCTTGGAAATATGAAAATTTGCTGTGAAGGTTTGGTGTTGCTGACATGATTCACCAGGAGGTAATAAAAGAGTTTGTGTTAAGTCTGGAACAAACTGTATTTCTGTAACTGTCATTGGAAGCAGAATGAACATGGGATTTCTGCTGGCACGGACAAAGAAAACATCTGACCCAGTTGCACTAAATTTTAAATGGGAAGACTTTTGCATTACACTATATGTGATAATGTTTAGATTTTGTGAAGAAAAGGAAGATGCCAGACTAAAGTATAACTAAAGAATTCAGAATAACAAATATTCCCACGTGTATTTGAAAGATACCAATTGCAATAACTAACTCTTCAAGAAAAGTAAGTTATATAGGATTGCAAGAAATAAATCAATTACACTTGTCTGAGAAACACTTAAGGAGTTAGTTTGTTCTGCCCATGTATTGGAATCCTATTTATTTTATATTTCTACTCCAGTGAACTCTTCTATCATACATATGCCTGCAATATGTGTTTTAGAAGGAATTTGACTCTAAGCCAAATATTTAGTCTGATTTAAACAAGTCCAATTCACTGCATATAATTACCTCTGTTTTTGCTTCTGCCATGAGTACTGTAGCTGTCCAGCATCAAGCATCCAGCTGAGAGTGCTGGTATCCAGCTGTATGGGGAAGTCCAGCATCAGGAGGAACGTGAGGTACCTATAAGACGTCTATGAGATATGTGTTTGTGGAAAAATAACATATTTTATTCTCCCTCACTGCTCAGAAACTTTGCCACAGAAGACAAAACTTCAGTACATTTAAGTAAACAATCTTGTAAATATAAAATGAATGAAAATCACGCATGTAAAATAATTATAGCTTAAATTTACACTGCTTTTTGACCTTACTGTTCCTAATATTTTTTTCTATAAAGTTAGGAAAAAAGACATTGGACTGCAGAACTCTGGAATTGTTTGTAATGTTCTCATTTGTGCTATAAAGTCACTAGTGCACAACATCATAAATAAGCAGGCATTCCTAAACACGTGTCATGTTTGTTTAGCCTTCACCAGTTCTTAAAGATATTGTTTTACTCTGCTGGAGTACACGCCTTGTGTAAGATTTCTTTAGAATCATCTTAGTGACACAAATGTATCACATGGGAAATTTGAGTATTCTAGTGAATTGGGTTATTTTTATATCATAATTGGAAATCATTGACAAGATACAATGGCTTTTATCATTGGAATGAAGAATTACTTCAGTATTATTTCTGACATACATAGTGCTTTTTCTCATTGGGAACCTTGCAGATTAACTACTCCTATTTACTATTCATTGGTGGTAATTTTTCTTTCCTTTTCTTTATTTTTTAACTTTTTATTTTTCTCCTTTTTTTTTTTTTTTTTGTTTTGTTTTGTTTCCTTTTCCTCTTCTTTTTTTTTCTTTGTTATATAATTGTTTACTATTACGTATTTTGACTCTTTCTGCTTTTCTCTCAGTTATTGTCTTCCTCCTGTACAATATGTCTATGTTATGATTCTATTTTTGTAAGCAGTTTGAATTTTTATATTTTTCCTTCTTGACAGCGTTAAGTGACAGTTATGTTGCACATAGTTTATAAAGTGCTGTCTTAAAAGCAGCGCATTAAGTCACAAAAAGTTTGTGATCATCAAGTAGCATATAAATAGGCTGGCTTAGAACATTAGAAGTTTTAAAATGGAATATTTTCCTCTTTTAAGCAAAATTAAAAATAAGGAGAAAAAAACATTCAGCCTTATAACTCCCTTGTAGCTTCCACTCTAACAACTTGCTGGTGGTTTGCAACAAAGTGGGCTCTTCACAGAGTTCATTGGCTTAGTGCTTCAGGGCAGCATATTCCCTGGTAGATCCAAGGCTGCCTTATTTGTCCAAAGAGGAGCAAAATGATTACTTTGTATTATAAAACTATGCTAATATGGTTATAATTTGCATTAGTGCCTCATTTCTTGGAAATGGCGAGGTTGCTCTTACGGTGTATAAATGGCCTACAGTCAATTTTTATTCAAGTAACAGCATTTTTATTGACGCAGCATTTGTTGATTGTCTTGGGATGAACAGAAAAGTGAAACCACATTCCCCAAATTGCTTGCTGTGTGATGTCTTTATATTTTTAATGGTCTTCTCTTCAGAAGTCCCGTTTCAGTATTGCTTCAGTTGAAAAGAACAAATAGCCTATTTATTAAGTGTACAGTCAATACCATTTCAGCTAATAGTGAACAAGCACTTACAATAATCTAGCAACAGTAAACTTTTTTTGGAGTCATGTATGATCTTCCTGTCTGCTCCCTGGAGCCCAAAGTATTTATTACTTGGAAACAAAGAACCTTAGAGCCAAAGGTAAGCAACAGTGTGCTGAAAGGGTGGGAGCATGGCTATAAATGGGAATATAGTGGAGAACAGTGAATAACAGGTCTCTGATGGGACCCGCTGTGTGTTCAGTGTTCCCTTTTCACCCATTGCCCTCCCAGCTAGTTCAGCTAAGAGGTATGACTCCCCTGGCCATGCTTGTAAAATGTTCATGCTGTACCCTGTATTACACATGTATTCATTATTCTACAAGGAATGCATGTTTATGCCAGCCAAACGCAAAACATTAGGTTCTGCAGCCCCTGTTTTGAGTGTGTTGTTGGTTGAGTAGACCCGGCATTTTGTAGGCTCTGATCCTCAGATTGTGCTTGGAGGAAAGCTGTTCTCAAGTCACAGTATGACCCACGTAAGTCACAGAGTGAGCACCCTTTTGCGCCCTGTAGTTCTTCAGATGTGGCAAATCTGTATCATGGATGGCTGTAATCAAGAAAATGATGTAGTCTTTTTCACATTAACTTTTTCACATTAATGATGTAGTCTTTTCCAAATTAACATGCCAACAACTTTGAGGGCAGATCCAAAAGTAATGCCTCCTACTTTATTATACTGGCCTGTTATGTCAGAGGTGGATGTTGGTGGTATGGCAGTACAGGCTGAACTTTTCTGCAAATATTCCTTTATCTTTTCTTGCCATATCATAGATGGCATCAGAGTGGGCAGTCTGGCAAAATGGCGCCTGACATGGAAGTATGTATGAAGCAAAGATACGTCATCAAATTTCTTGGTGTGATGCTGGAATGGGTTGCCCAGAGAGGTTGTGGATGTCTCATCCCTGGAGATGTTCAAGACCAGGTTGGATGTGGCCCTGGCCAATATGATCAATTGTTTGATTCAGTGGCTGGCAACATTGCCTGTGGCAGGGAAGTTGGAACTTGATGATGATGATCCTTGAGGTTCTTTCCAACCCAAGCTGTTCTATGATTCATCTGTAAAAAGTAAATAAATAAATAAAAATTGCACCCATTCATTGATGCTTGCTGAATGCTATGGAGAACGAACAGTGGATGTGAGCACAGTGTGGTGGTGTGTGATATGTTTCAAGCAGTGGCAACAGAGATGTGAAAGACAAGCCATGCTCAAGACAGCCATGCACAGTTGTCACACCATGTAATGAAGAGCTCTTCATAATAGTTGGTGAAAATGCATAGCTAATGTTGGTGACTATGGTAAAAAAGAGCGTTTTGTAGCTGAGGATTTAGTCTATGAAATAGTGTCACTGTGTTCTTTGTAGCTATTGTAGCTTCCATGGAAATAAATGGGAGGCATTACTTTTGGAGCAACCTATGTGTTACATGTTTTACAGGGCTTTAGCAAGCTTTAAGAATGCAAGTTTTGTTTTACTTTTAGCCATGTATGAAAAAATCCTTTAAAACTAAATAGAATTCACTCTGAGTGAAAGTTATTAGAATGGTTCATAATGCTATTATGAATGAAATATGATGAAGTCTCAGTGCAGTATTTGGAACATGTTTGGAGTTTTGAATAGACATTCTCAAGAAGAAGAAAGGAAACTTTGTTTATATTTTTAACATATGCCTTCTGACATTTTAAATGCTCTTAGTGGCACATTTGGTGAAAACAAATTCACAGCAAACACTGATAACACTGCAAGGTTGTCTTCCTTTTAGAATTCCCTTTTCTTTGCTCATTTGTATTCATACTGGAAACGGCACACTTAAAAAAACCTCTAAACAGTGCTGATGTTAGAATATATGTAGTTTTCCTGTCATATCTGGTAAGGTGGAGTTGTTTGGCTTAAGAGAAAAAGGGTTAGTGAAAATCAGGCTAATCATTAAGGCTGTGGGAGAGAAGAAACTAGAAACCCAGGGTCACAGGAATCTGAAGTCCAAATTTCACAAATCTGAATTAGGTGTTCATCTTTTGGAAGCAGAATAGTGTGTGTAGTCACAAGCAGTTCACTGCCTATGGATTTTTTTCTGCATTATTTTGTTAGAAATTAAGAATTACGAGATCTTTTGTGGTTTTATTATTTATTCTCCATTTTTGAAAGTTTCTTTCTTTTAGAAATAGCTATTCTACTGATGCTGTGTTGTAAAACCAAGGGCCTGCTTCAGAGTGCCCTTCCATGACAGCACCTCATTAGCTGCTGTCAGTATGTATTCCTGAAGGAAAGCATATGTGGAAGATATGTATTGTAAATTTAATGTGTTGAAAATGACCTCTGTTAATTACATTATTTTGCACATTTGCTTTTTTGCTGGAGGTCTGTGACAACTCACGCTGCCGTTCTGCTTTTCCTCCTTTACCTTTCAGCATTTTCCCAGGTGTTTTTTTCATGTGTTTGAGTCTTTGCAAAAGCTTGCAAAAGAACTGTAGGAAACAGTGATGTGTCTGTCTAATAAGTTCAACCAAAATCTTTTACAGAATCAGTTAGCTTTTCCTTCACTACTCAGTGGTATCCAAAAAACATTTTTTTGAAAGAATTCATAACCTGTGACTATGCAGTAACATGCAACCAGAGAGAAATTGTAGGAGGGGTACTGCAGATATGAATATAGATAATTTCATGGCCTTAGCTATGTATACAAGAGTCACTTCACATGGAAGTCTGAAGTGTTGTGTCGCTTGTTTTCCGAAGTTTGAACATAGTAGTTGGCAAATCTAGGGTTTCTCATTTTGGAAGTGGCTTTCCTCCACTTCTTTTGCCTTTTTTTCTTTTAAGGTTAAAATATTGTCAAAGCTTTGACTGAAGTATTAAATTCATTGTCAATTAAAGTAAGGTAATTTAGAAGAATAAATATACATTATTTAATATAATAATAAATATATTCTGTAGGAGAATAAATATGTTCACTTTAAATAAATAAAAATATTTGGGTTAGTTATTCTTCTCCAAGTCAGTGAGAGAGTCCCCGTGAACTTTCACTGAAGCTGATAGACTCTTCTGGGAATTGACTACTTTGGAAAAAAAATAATCTTTTTGGTATTGTCTCAATATGTATAGAACAGAATCATTTTTTTTCTTTTTTTTTCAAATGATCTTTTTGGAGGCATAGAGTCTTAATTCTTGCAATGTATCCTCTGCTAATCGTCTTCATAATGAACATGACATGGTTGATTGAATTATTTTTAGCAGCTTCTGTTCCTATATACCTTCTAATAGTGTTTTCCCAATGTATGCTCCACTACGCAACTGATTCATTACTGTCATATCCATTTCTTTGTCGATTGAACAGATGTGAATTCTGTCTGTCTAGGCATCAAATAAATAAGGAGGCGAGGAGTGAACAAACAGCATTCATTTCAGCGTGAGATCATTGAGTTCAAACTGATTTTAATTTTCCTGAGATGGAATGCACCTATGAAGCAGGAATGAATTTTCACAATTTCTGGACGGCCCTGTTATTGCATGACAAAATCCCTGCCATAATTTCCACAAATTTTAGTGGTCTTTGAAGTGAAGAAATGACATCATCAGGGGCTAACTGATTCCTTCTGGCATACTGAGACTAAGATCTTACCCTTTAAAATCTGTAACATAATTCGCTTTCATTATTTCTAGCTATGAATGTCTGCTGTGAATTATTTATTATGTTCTTGCTGAATTTCTGTGCTAGATTTTTGAAGATTTTCGTGAGAACACATCATAGCACTAGTGGGCTATTCTGGTCAGGCTAGAGACTTTATAGACTGCCACTCAGAGACAGAGAGCAGTTAATTCAGAGTGGGGTTACCCCTAAGTGGCTCTACTGTGATTGATCATGTTCTTTTCTTTGGTGGTTCTCACATAAAGCATAACAGCACCAAGACAAAGTGGATGTTCGCTGAGTAAACATTAGAGAATTTGATCCCTAGTTCTCAAGAAAGTCACTAGGAAGATGCTTGGTATGTCTTACTTTTCTGTAAATGTATAAGTGATCAGAAACCTCCTGATGGGAAGAAACATTATTTATATTTAACTTGTAGACTCGAACTTACAGTTCTAGAATTGTGGAATGTTAACAGAATTCTGCAGACAGCATGTGTATTATTGTACTATACTCCTTGAGTTGAATCACAAAGTATGTGGAAGAGCTGATTGTTTCCAGTAATGTCTTTAACCTCTTTAAATTTCATGAAAGCGAACTGAAGCCATGTTCAGGAGTGTCTGTACTGCTGATAAGCTTTCCTGTTGTGCAACATACACAAG
Source organism: Tympanuchus pallidicinctus (assembly GCF_026119805.1). Taxonomy (NCBI): domain Eukaryota; kingdom Metazoa; phylum Chordata; class Aves; order Galliformes; family Phasianidae; genus Tympanuchus; species Tympanuchus pallidicinctus. The sequence continues at coordinate 31,799,895 of NW_026294721.1, read as the reverse complement.
AACAGATTGTTCTAAAACTGCAAACTTCATCTCAGAATGAGCACAGTTTCACAAACATTACATTTGAAAACGCACCGGTCTAGAGGACAGATGTTACTAACCTTGTGTGGTTAGTATAGGTTTGTCTGAGTTTTTACTACACTGCAAAAACTCTTAGGAGTGCTCATTTTCTTATTTTTCTTGGCAGGTTGAAAGGTAACACTACGTAATACCATAGCATTCGGTCTTGCTTCAATCATCTGTTCAGAGAACAAATTCCACATTTTTAAAGCACTTATTAATCAGAGAAAACAGCAGATAGATTTATGGAGGATCTATATCTTTCTAGTTAAATGGGTGCATAAGGTGTCTTTTACAGTGTAAGATAATCAGTAGCTAATTTCAACACGTACATTTTCAACTGACTTCCAGTTTTAATCTAGGAAACAAGTTTACTACCTATAAAGTTCAATTCTGTGATGTTTGTATAGGATATCTCAAATTTCTAATTCTGGGGGAATTTCAGAGTTTTGGAGGAAGAATCGGAAAAACAGAAAAACATGACCGTTATAAATAAATATGCAATTTGAACTTTAGCATGAATCATAACTGTTGTAATAAAAGAAAACAGAATTAGGTGCTTTTAAAATACACAGAATATTTAAAATATTTTTTATTATTTAAACTTTTATAGTTGCAGAAATCCAGGGCTCTGGGTACAATTTGGGTCTCAGTATCTGCTACAATCTCCCAGTTTTATAGCATTGCTGGAAATATTTTTTTCCTTATAGTACAATTCTTGCAGACTGGTGCATTCCTTTTTCTCTTTCCAAATAGATTGAATCTGTCACATTAATGGTTTTCTTTTTCTAGTTACATCAGTCAGCAGTTTTTATTTCAGTTTTTCACTCAGACTAGGTGACTGTGAGACTTTGTTATTAATCTTGCTAAAAGGGTGTTTTGGAACAGAACTGGTCCATACTGTTCCTATATAGTTCTTAAAGTGTTGCAGGGATTAGTTATCTAACTGTTACATCCTCTTGAAATTTATGATGCTGTTGGAGTATTTTAAATAAGCTTCTTATCTTTGATTAATATTTGCAGTATAACCTCGATCTAGGGCTAATCAGATTGTGTTTTAAGACTTTGAGCTTAAGTGATGCAGTAACAGCCATCAGCCAAATTGCTGACTTGATGGGCAGCAGTCTTGGTCTTATGCGAAAAAAAGCACAGAAGTTCTTTTTCACGGGAGTTTTATCACCAAGAAACTTGTGATGAGCAACTTAGCTTGAAGCCTTTGCTCCTGTTCTCTAAGTTTAGAAATTACTGGAGTCATCAAAATGTACTTTCATTTAAAGACAAAAGGTTTCTGTGGCAGTAATTGATGGCTTCTAAACCAGTGTTTTAAAAACAGTGCCCATGTAAACAAAGTCTGTTTTGGTAATATTATTAATAATTATGAACTTATTTTTTCAAATGATAGAGTAAAAATAAATATGAAAGTAGGACAGTAATTATACTAACAAAGTACTAGGAGCATTTCCAATAGCTACTGTTTCTGTAAGTAGTAAAAATGTGTTGTTGTTTGTGGTTGTGCTTTGTTTATTTGTATACCTTTGGTGTTTTTTCAGCAGAGAGGGTTTTTCAACAGAACTGGGCATGATACTGGTGGTAATGTCAAAGAATACTGACCACTGGACCATGCCAATCTGGTGTTTTCGGATTTGCTTTATTCACGCAAACTTGATGGTCCTGCAAGCCTTTGAACAGACTTGAGTTTATGTATATGCAAAATCCTGGGGAAAGCATAGAAGGAAGGAGGATAAGGAAAATATTATGCTCATAAGCCACCTTAAAAAGACTGATTTTAAAATAAAATCAAAGTTCAGCAGTTCTTAAAACACAGCATCTAACTGCTTTAACTATTGTATTTTATATTTCACTTTGGATGAGCACCCCACATTGTGTCATGCAAGTTTATTATAGGCAAGACACTTCTCTGCATTTGTGATACTTGTCTCACTGTATTCACCAAAAGCAGACAGTAAATGATAAGTTGCTTATGGTAATATTGCCAACTGCTTTTCAGTTTCTCTGTTTTCAACTGCAAGGCACACATTGCTTGGCAGCAGTCTCTCAGGGAGTTCAAGGAGATGGGTAGGAGATGATGATTCTGTGGTTCAGGAGGATTTTTAAACTTTGAAGATCAAACTGTGAAGCAGGACTGTAGATTCCTACCCTCAGTGATGTCACCTGCTTATTCATCTGTGTGTGATTACAAAAAAAAGAAAAAAAGATGCTGGGCATAAAATATTTGACTACTAACAAATTATATGAGTCAATATTAATGTGTATTTTTATCACTCTGCAAATGTGTGTGCAATTTTACTATAAGTGCCTTGAATTCTTGACAAAAATGCACCTTTTCCATTCAAGACCTTGTTTTTACAGGAAATGTACTTGCAGAGCTTTTTGACATCCACGCTATCTGGGAATTAGAGCCTATAATTGTAGATAAATGATATTTAGGTATGTGCTGCAGTGTGGGAAAGATTAGGCTGCTCAGATGAAACAAAAGTGCTTCCTCCCCCTTTTTTCCACCTGCTTGCAGAAGCTGTATTTTTTCTTTTCTTTTTTGGACGAGCCTCATAATTACCATTCTGTGCCTGCTTTGGGCCTCTGGGAACAGCTGCAGCATCTGTAGGGCTGGCAGGAGAAAGGTATTTCCAGGAAGGCAGTGTTGCAGGCACAGGAGCCAATCCATGGCTTTGTCTGAGCAGCTGAGAACTTCATCCCAGCCATGCCGCGGTGTATGGTGACACAGGTCTGTGCTACGGGCAGGGCGAGCGCTGAGCAAGTGTTGAGGCCAATATTTATAGACCACTGCACACCAGACCCGGGAAGAGAGACGGGGAGGGAGTGAAGGAGAAATCTTGGCTGAACTGAAGGCAATTTTATCTCGGGTTCTTGTCAGTTAAATAACATGAAAATAAATCCCCCTTGTCAAGCTTAATCTTCTCTTGGCAAATTATAGTGGTCCTGCTCTGCATTATGACCAGGTGGAAGCAACAGATTTAAAACAAGAGTTTTGTGGGTAAGTAATTGATTTAGTGTTGTTTTACCTCCAGTTTCCTAGCCAGCTTGCTGCCATTGAGTGCATAGCATCTGTAAGCAGGAGCTCAGTTTGTCTTTTGGGTACAGTGTAGCGCTGCCTGCTGTGTAAGGATGTTCCGTGTGCGGTGATTTTGTTTACGGTTACAGGAATATCAGGTTGATTCCTCATTTAGCAACATGCCTGAAAAGGTCAGCTAGCATCAGGAGAAGTGCACGCTCTGCTTCCCCTGCACAGTGGCAAGTGGTGTGGGTCATTTAAAACATGGGTGTTCAGCAGTGTCTATGCTGAGTTTTCAAGTATCCATTTCTCAGTGTATGTAGATGGTTGCACTTACATGACAAGCCTGCTGTCCTGTATGTGCAGTTTTTAGTAGCTGAAAATCAGAAAATCTGCTTAAACTTCTGTTCTTGCTTAAGGTATTCAGTTTCAATGTTGCAACAACTGTGTACTTCTGGAGATCAGGACAGTAATTAATGGATGTCACATACAACAGATTTTGGTTTTTATTTTTTTTTAAATAAAGGTTGGGAAGGCAAGTGGGCTATTAGGAGAGGAAAATCCCTGTTTTCTTGCATTGTTAAAGGTGACAAAGAACACACACCCCTGCAGGATGTTTCCTGATAACAGAAGGGAAATGAGTGTTTACAGCAAACTGTTACAACCAAGGTGCAAGCAAGATTCCCCCTCGCCCACCTTCACACAGGCAGCTACATATGGCTTTTGAAAAATGAACCTTTTTCCATTACTCACAGTATCTTTTTCAACAGCCTCCTCAACTCACACAAGCTGCTGAGTTCATTAGTCTTCTTTGTTTGCATATTCTAGGGTGTAATTTTAAAAGCCAGGTTACCTAAAAAGGGGATAATTCTTCTAAAACTCTCTCCTGGCAGCAACATGTGAAATCTGTACAATTCAACATTTATGTTTACTATGGTTAGCTCAGAGAAGATTAATGTGTTGCTTAAAGAACACAGCATTTCCCTCAAAGAAATTTATCAGTTGACAGCCCTGGAATTACTTCTTTAAGTTAGGAAAATATAGACTTTGGCACTGGTTGAAGATTTCTGGAGGTGAGTAGGAGGGTGGCTTGCAATTCCAGAGGGTGTTAGACACATACTGAATATGTGCTGAAAACAAAATTATGTTAGAATAACTTTGAGCCTGAGGTTCAGACTAACAAATATGAGGAAGTGCAAGATAGGGCTCATGTTAGATCCTTAACTTTACTTGTTAGCAGCAGCATTTTGCACACACAGGGCACGTAACATGAGCTGCTGTCTGCAGCTTTAAGACTTACCAAGCAAAGCATAAGAACAGAGGTGGTTTCCAGGTAAGAAAAGCAATTTATATGGAAACCTATAGAAAAACACGTATATATTTAATGATTATTATGATCATTATTTCCTATGTATATCATATACTCTGTGTTGAAATACCATCACAAACACTAGAAGTGTTAAGAAGCTGCTCTGGGATGTTCAACAGGCAAGAAAGAAATCTGTGTTATATGGACAATTAACACTAATAAAATTAATCTACTCAGAAATTCTCTCATTATGGAGTTATGGAGCTATTTCAGTACATGAACATTGTGAAAAATAAATCAAAACCAAAATACAATACATAAATATATAAATCATCTGTCTCTTAAACATAGAATTTTACGTAGGTGTAAAGAGCAGCACTGTTACATTTCTTTGAGGTTTATAGATAAATGATATATACAAGCTGAAACTTCCTGTTTCTTCCCATCTTTCTTACCTAGATTTATCTGTGCTTCCGCTGGAAGGTGGCATGGGTGTTCTTTGGTCTAGTATGCTGACAAAGGCAGCTATTAAGAACCGAGACAAACTAGTGTTATTGAAAAAGGAATTAACATGGTGTAATTGCACAGAGTGTATTAATAGGCATTACTCCACTTCTTCAGGACTTCATTGTTATGACTGTATGTCCCTTCGTGATTGCAGCCTTGGTAGTTTTTACTATTATTATTTTTACTGTTACTGTGCCCCTTACTGCTATGGGCCCATTATTTATCAGAGGAAAATTTATATGGTCCTTACAGAGCATCAACTGTTCTTCAGTGTAGAAGAATATATCCCTGTGTGTATGTCATTATTCTATGTTAATGTGGCTTAACTGCTGGTAAACCACATATTTAACCAGGGTACATAAATTGCAAGTTGTGGAGTAGCTAGTGTATGATGTTATCTTCTCAATCTTACAATGAGGTGGATTGTTTGCTTTCCCATATAGTTTAGAAATTTTTTTTTTATTTTGCATAGTCAAGTGACATCCAAAGGAGGTTGCGGAGAATAATATCAGGACTGCAGATGTCCAGCTGTGGGGAAGCACATAGCCTTTGAGCAGAATTTGACCAGTTTCTAAATGCTTTGGTATAATCATGCATGGACTCTGTAGGTGTTTTTGTTCTTTGTGATGGAGTTTTCTTGACCCTTCCTAAGCCCTGCAGAGAGGTGCTTTAATGGCATGTTAACCTACTGATCAGTGAACTCTGTGCTAATAGGTCACTGCAGGGGCAGAGACTTCCTCTCTGATAGCTGGGATTATCCATGGAAAGTCCAATTACCTGCTTGGTTTGAGTAAGAAAAGTCACGCACTGCCTTGATAGCGCATGTGTCTGTACAGCATTGGGTATTGCAGGAGTTAGTGTTAGGACTCTTTGACTGTTGATCGTATATCTGGGAGGGTCGTCCACTCCTTACCTGATTGGGAAGGATAAACTTCAAGGCTGGGAGGGTTTCAAATTTTCTTCCAGAGATTTTACAAACTGACGGCTAAGGAAGGCTGCACTAACATGAACAGCGATTACTTTTTTATGATGTCACCCTCTTATTAATTGGAGTAGCAGTGAAGACATGAATATATTTCAGAATCAAATTCCTTCCTCTTGTTTCCTTCAAAACAGACTACCAGTGTTCACATGTGCACTTATTCCCTATGCACTTATTCACTTATTCCACTGGAAAATCAATATTTACTCTTAAAACCTCCTTGGGCTCTGAAAATTCAGGAAAATGAGCTGGAACACCACACAAGGAATTGAATGTCAGCCATCATAGCACCCACATCAACCTCCAAATCTCCAAAGTAGTAGTGTCTTATCAATAAAATCAGAAGTGAAATGGAACAGGAGCCAAAATGACAAAACAAACATCAGAATATTTTCAGTAAGATCATGTGTGGGTAGCAATGGTCATGACTATGCCTCTCTGTGGTCGTGCCATGTCTGGAATTGGATGCAGTTAATCTTAGTTGCTTGAATGCCAAAGGTGAACTAAGAGGAAAAAAAAGCCCTACTGTGAGTGAGTCCATGGCCTAACCAAAAAAACCCATGCAAAGAAAGGAAGGGAGGAACAAAGTTAATTAAAATAAAGTGTATATGTGTATATTTGTAAAGTTACTATCATAGAAATAGGTGAATGCTTTGGTTAGAAATAGTGCTTTGGAGTATTAACACATGAATAGGAAATAGGGAGTTGGGTGTTACTTTTGACATCATTTCTGATGTAAGTGATGATATGTCAGGATGGGAGTATTGCTTATGACACACATTTTTTGGAAGAAATTTTAATCAGGAAAGATATCTTGGATCTGGGACTGAATTTCTAGTCATGACTAGAACAATGAAGTAGAAAATATCTGATTTTCTACTTCACAGATGTGAGCTGTGAATGACTGAAGTTTAATCTTGTGAGTTTGTCTGATTTCTTTCATAATTGTGGGCCCTCATTTTCCTCTACTGTAGCTGGGTACTTCCCACACTAGCCTATAAAATGCTGTGAGTTTCTCAAGCCTCAAAGCTGTTTCTCTCTGTACATGTGCTGAGATACATATGGGACTGAGGACTCATCCTCTGGTTAAACACACAATAGCTCTTCTAACATCTGGACTACCAAGTACTTCTGTCTATTATGACCCGTCTTAAAAGTACTAATTTCTATGTGCAAATTCCTGAAGTCAGGGCAGGCTGAAATATATTCTTTTTCTATCTGTGATTTTTGAGAAAATGTTTTTGAAAGATCTTGGTTTCCCCAAGAATTTGAATGGAAAGAAGATCTCAAATGTAAATAAATTTAAATTGTTGGGATCATATATTTCAGTTTAATTTGTATTTGCAAATTGCTACTAATCCTCTTATCATTGAATTTACCCAGTGTCTGTGGCAAAGATTTCTTAGGCAAATATTCTATTATCACAGAATCATAGAACGGCCTGGACATTTCATTTAAAATAGTTATATCAATAACATCATTTATGGATGCATATTTATGGTACATATCCAACAACACATGTTTACAGAAGACTTATTTATGGATGCGGAGAGCCTTGATCACTGACCTTTGTCATTTTTTCCCCACACATAGCAAGTCCAGTCTTGTATGAGCAAGAGTTATTCAATTCACTACCAGTGCTCGTTTAGGTAGACCTGGAATGCTGAGAATTACATATGTTCATTCATTAATGTTGGTTTAGAAATAACACTTGTAGCATGAAGATTTTTTTTTTTTTTAATTTTCTTAGTCTATAAAGTGAAATGTGACAACTTAGAGCATGAAGAAGGCTTAAGCTTACACATTATTGTAAAAAGTGTGAATTTCTTATCTAATATTTTTTCTAACATTTGATGAAATTAGATTATTTGCATAAAATAGGTTTGAAGAAGGTTAGAGTTTTTAATGTACTTTTTAGTTTAGATGCTGTCTTTGATATTGGCTAGTATGGGCAGACTTGACCATAGTCAGTCTCAAAAAAACCAGAGGTGCTGAAAACACAAACTGTGCAGAGGAATAACTGGATAGCCACTGTGTTTCAAGAGCCTTCAGGCTCCTCTGTCAAACTGACACTCAAGAATACATTTATTTTAGCAAGGGACAGAATATTCCAACTTTTCTTAATCTTTTGCTGTGAATTGTTATTTGGCTCATAGGCCGTGTATTTGAAATCTTTCTCTTAAGGTCAGCATACCCTTTCTTAGACTTTGCAGTTGTTGCCAGAGCACTGAAGTGGGACCATGGTTTCTATTAAAATTAAAATAAAGCAGTGAATTATTGTTGCTTACTGTATTTCATTCCACCTTAGAAAGCATAAGTGTAAAGTGTGATTTTTAATTAACTAGCACATTGTCTTAGTGCTTTGATTTGGAAAATTACATATCAGTATCTCGACTGTTCAGCAGATCATTCATTCCTCTCTGTAAGCCATAAATAATAACAACTTCAGTTTCCTAGGAATGTTTTTCTGCTTCCTTTTAGTAATCATAGGTACACACTAAGTGTTAAACACCATGGTAAAATAAATGAAGGGTGGTAATTGAATAAGGCTTTTGATAACCCCCCCCAAAGATTTCTATTGCTGCATCTCTTTTACTTCATCAGTACAGTGGCTTGTCCTTATATCCAGCAAGAGTTTTGTCTACTAACCTTGAAACATATCTTTGTGTTTATTGTCAGTACCTTGCTGGCAAATTAGGCTTGACAATAAGATAGTAAAGGCGAGGGGAAACAGAGTGACCTGGGACACACAGTTCTGCTAAAATCTTTCAAGGTTTGTAGAGTTCCTTTTCTTCTCTAACAAATCAAATTACCAATTGCATGGCCAGTTCAGTTAGCTAATCATTAATGTGGAATGCATTAATTATTGAGCCTGTAACCCTTTCTTCTGCTAATTAATTTCTCTCTGTATGAAAATACTCTTCCTTCGATGCTAAGTGCCTATGACTGAGGCAAGTGCATTTAGAAGTGCCCCACGTGGTTATGGAGTTGGGTCCATTCATCCTTTGCTGAGGCTGAATCACAGAGCCACAGAATATCTCGAACTAAAAGGGACTCATAAGGACCTTTGAGTCTGACTCCTGGCTCTGTACAGAACCACCCAAAACTCCAACCCTATTTCTGAAAATATTGTCTGAACACTCCTTGAACTCCAGCAGCTTTGGGCCAAGACCACTGACCTGGGGAGCCTGTTCCAATGCTTGACATTCCTCTGGTGAACAGCATTTCTATAATCCCCAATCCAACCTTTCCCTGACACAGCTCTGTGCTGTTCCCTCAAGTCCTGTTGCTGTCACTAGAGAACAGAGATCAGCATTGCTACTTCGTTCCCCTCATGAGAAGCTGTAGGCCATCGTGAGACCTCCCTTTGGCCTTCTCTGTTCTGGACTGGACAAACCAAAGGACCCCAGCTGCTCATTATAGATCTTGTCCTCTAGACCCTGCGCTATCTCTGTAGTCCTTCTTTGGACATTATCTCAATTTTTTCTATCCTTCTTATATTGTGCTTCCCAAAACTGTGACTTGAGGTGAGGCCATACCAGTACAGAGCAGAGCAAGATAATCTCCCTCAACTAGCTAGTGTTAGTGAGATAGCTAAGCTGTTGCCTTGCTTTGAACAAATGAAACTGAGGATTGCAGTTTTGGGTCTGGACTGAAGTAGGTCCCCTGTCTGTCATCCCTTTGCATCCTGGGGCAATTGGAGGTGCCCATGGGGGTACTCCTGGTGATGAGGAGGTGAGTGTGCATGGTGAAATGTTGATTCCTGTCCTTCACTTAGGAGGTTTTTCACTTGGAAGAATTCCTTTCTTCTTTTGCTGAAAGATGCATTTCTCATGTTTGATGCATGTGCAGTGTTTGGGTTCTGATTGATACATATCTGCTTTAGATATGTATCAGTAAGAGCTGTGTCAGGAGGGTACTGGTTGATGTTCAACTCATTTCCTTCTTCTCTCTGTCTCCTATACATATGGCATGCAGGACCATACAGAATGGGTTGAGACTAACTTATATGCAAGTTCTCTTGGTGTAAAAATGAAGCAAACTGAGAGAATTATGCTTACATTTGCTCATGGCTGCCTTGTTTCAATTAGGCTTTAAGTCGTGTTCAAACCTGATGTCACTCTCCTTATTCAGAGCACTTTTCTTTTGTGTCCTCAGATTTCTCTAGTCCTGCTGCTTCTGCTCCTATTTTGTCCTCCTGAAGCAGCATGAGCCGCAGTGATGGTACTGACTTCTGGCTCATGCTGTCCCTCCAGCTGTCCAGATTTGATTACCAGAAAGATGGAGAAGCACATGTATGGTGCAAGATTTTTGTTTTATATGCATAGGCAGAACAAAGATACTTCTTATTTCATAATAACAAAGGTTTCATATAGCTGGTACTATCCAAATTTCTTAAATCACCAAATGCTTTTTGTGCATCTGCCAGTAGTCAAATAGTTTTTTTGCAGTTATTTTCAGTAGTTTGATGAAGGAAATGCATGTGACTGGAAAGAGATATTCTCCAAAATGCAGACATTTTTCCAGTATTGAATTAGTCCAGCTAAGATGTTGCGATAGGGGGATTGTTTGTGAAGTGCATATACGGTCAGAAAAGGACTGTGTACAAATGCTATCATCTTTCTCCAGGGATCTAAAATCTGTCTCTATTCCAAGATGTGTCTGCTTTCTTTAGTTCAAAAATAAACACTGATGACTTTTTTTTCTGCTATTGGATCTATAATTGTGTGAGAAAATGAGCTGGAATCCATTTTGATTTTGTTGATTGACAAAATTGTTAATTGTTTTCTAATATGAGGAAGGGAGAATACAGCATGACTTCAGCTGTGGTTTGTGAAGTGAGCTGTTAGAAAAGAACAACTTGTTTAGCTTTTTATTTTAATTTTTGGTTAGTTTGTTTTAAACTTGTAGATTTTGGATTCATTGTAAGATAAATATTGAATTTCAGTTTGTCTTTTCTGCCAAACCACTTTTCATTCTCTACTTGATATATTAGGTCTTTTTTCTCTCATGGATATTTTTGAATATTTGTGCCTGTTAGCATCTTTTTCCACCCTCAGATCTCTTTGGAATATTTTCTACCACTTACACAGCAGTTTCATCTTGAGAAGATTTTAAAATCTTTGTTAATGCATCCTTCCTGTAGGAAAATGGTAAACTGTGTGTTTTATGGTGAAAGTGGAGAGTGTGTTAAGTAACTTATTCTGAGCACAGAAGGAATGTGTGCCTTTTAACCTTAGAATAACTGACTTGAGTGTATAGTGCTAAGCATATGAATGATAGGAAATTAATTGTAAAAAGGAAAAATGAACTCCAGTGTAATTATAACACTTGTATTTCTGCGATAGGTTCTATCATGGTACACTTGCCAGTGTTTTATAAAAGTGTGCCCATGAGGAGTGGGCTCTTGATCCTGAGGCCAGATATATAAATCACATCTTAGTAATATAACATTGAAATAAGCAGGCAACTTTGACTGAGGACATCAGCCTGGCTCTTGAAATTAAATTAAATAAGGATTGATATCTCTTTTCAGTTCTTTTTCCAAGAAATGAAGGGTGTGATTTAAATGACAGACAGCTGTGTTTTTGACAAAAAGCCCTCTGAAGACAGCAGTAAAACTGTCCATTGGGACCCTAGTAAAGTTGCAAATCAAGGGATGCAGGATCACAATGCAGTTCAGTGTGAAGAATTCCCATTGATTTTTTTTCATGAGTAGAAATTTAGTGATCCCAGTCCTATAATGCCCAATTTGATTCTTTCATAAACTTCTCATCAAGGTAATTAGAAGGATGAATAGTTTATAGAAATCAAAAGTAAGTTCTGATTTCTTTTAAAATGGTGAATGAATAAGGAATATGATTTGAGTTAGACTGGAGAGCATATCATAGAGCGGACATACTTTTGAGTTACCAAAAACTCTGAAGTATTGGGTGTGTAAGGTGCAGTTCATCAATGGGAATAAAAATTAAGATTAGGTAAATTTATGCTGTGTTTTGTGCTGATCTACAAAGTAATGCCAACCTTTATGCCCACCTGGAGAATATCACACATGTAGCCAGTGTGACCAAGTACTCAAAGTGAATTTAAAAACCTGCCTCTAAATTTTAGAGATCAGTTTTATGCCCACGTGTAAGCTGGAAAATATCTATACTGAAAGAATATAAATGCTGAAATTGTCAGTAACGGAAAAAAAGAAATGACAAAGTGCATTAAAGCTAAGTAAGTTTTCAGTTTATCTAAGTAATGATGAACTTCAACATTAACAAAAGTTCACATTTATTGAAAATACGTGAGTACAATCAAGTATGTACTGGTAATATAACTCAGTTTGTTGTTTTTACATTTCTTTTCTGTCAAGGTGAGATGCTTCTCCATAGTAAAATGGTATGTTAGAAATCAGGTTGTTTCAAACATTTTGATAACATCTCTCATGAAGGAGGATATTATTTCATGTGGGTATGACTAGTAAAATTTGAGGCTTTGGTGGATGGTTTTAAAATATTTTGCCACTCAGATCCTCTGAGAATTTGTGAGAAATACTTACACTTCAGTCATTGACGATATCATGCTTGCCATATTTCTTGGCCCTGTCATCTCCATTCTTTGGGAAATATCACCTCTACTTGTTCTGAATAATTGCAGCAATGCCTGCTGGCATGCTCTGAGAAACAGTTTGCATCCTATGCAGATATTTTTAATTTCCTTTTCACATGGGATTTTAGATCTATTCTTTTACTACAGTAAATTTCAGTCAGTTCTTTCAGGATGTTTACTATTAGAAAAATATATAGTGACTGCATTACTAGCAACTTCTGTAGGTGTTACATATGGGTCTTATGTCTTATGGATTTCTTTTTCAATTCTTCAGTTTTACGGAGTTCTGATAGTTTGTATTTTTAGCTTTATAATGAAATAAAAAAGTGCTCTACGTTGTCTGTGTTTATATTATAGGTCAGCCTGATGGTATTCGCTCTGGTTCTTTGTCTTACTCCATTAGTATCTTAAAGCAGTAACTTTTGGTTCCATTTGATTTTAACATCCAGGGTGCTCAATTCCTTGCTTGCTAACATTCTTCATGGTTTACAGATTTCTGACTGCTTTCCTAAAGGTTGTGTCTAGATTTGTTTGTTTAATTCCTACAGTATGTGCCACAAAGGCTTTGATTTTCATTTAAAGAGGAAAAAAAAAAGTCAAAATCAACAAACGATAAAATATACCCAGATAAATGGCCATAGCAGTGGAAAAGAATGAACTCTCTAACAATAGGCACATTGGATCTTTTTGCCATCAAAGCAAGAGAAAGATATATTTATTTCATGTAGATTTAAATAAATTAAAAGTTCTATATTACTTGGAAGTGTTTTCAGTTGCATTTTTGGTTCATTATTCTTTGATAGGGTAGCTACCTCTAGTCTGCTGATGCCAAAATGATATTTTTTCAGTGTGCAACATGAACTAAGTGTTACTAAGGGTTTCAGACTGGACCTTGATATATGTCATTGATGTCTGCCCTCCTTCCCTCTTCTGTAGAAAAAAAATATTACTCTGTCCTCCTATTAAAAATAACAACAACAAAAAACAACCAAAGCACTCAAAAGCAGAAGAGCTATTACAAAATCCTACAGAGAGGAAGCAAGTCTTACTGCTTTATCAAATGTTGCATTAAAGACTGCTAAAATGAGTATATTGTCCTACATATCATATATTTTTGCTGGACGCCTTTATAAAATGCAAATCTACAAAGACCTGGACATAGGCTTTGTAGCCTGTTGTCACTGTATCTTCTGCATTTGATGGGGATAGCTGTGGCTCATGAAGCTTATGATTCAGCCTGTGTTTTTTCAGGGTTTTAATTTTATACATCTAATGCCAGAGACACTTTGGAACTTTGTTCTTTCTCTGAGGCTGATTATTACCATTTCTTAGTTGCATATACTCTCCCTTAAAGAAAAATTTCTCCAAGGTGTTTGTTTTCATCTGGGAAGGATTTGTTCATCAGTTTGAGTGTGCTTTGTACGTAATCCTTTTCTACAAGGACATTAGTCTTCTGCCTTGCAATAAACAGATTAGTAAATGAAGGAATTTTAGAGACACAAACTACATTACTAAAGTTTAAGTGTATTTGATCTACTGACTTGTTTACTGAATAACAGATATTGTATGATTCTGCTTGCTATTAATTATACTCAACTGACAATTTTGTCCTGTAACATTTGAATCAGTATCATTCAAATGTGAAGTAAATTCTATCTTGGCTTGGGGAATTATGCTCAGGTCTTATCCTGGTCAAGAGTTAAAATATTTGCATACAATGCCCTTTACCATTATATTTTTTTAATAAGGTATAGCCAGCATGAACAGTTCAGATTGTGTTAGTTATAAGTAAATTATAAACACCCTCTTCCCACCCTTTCCTTAAAGTTAAGATACCTAGATGTTTGCATTAGTACAACCGTACAGTGTACAGCTATTCTTTCTTCTGGAAGGCTGCAGTTATAATCATCTCCAGGCTTCAATTTGTGCTGTACATGATCATCTATGTGTTTTTTTTGTACCCATTCCAACCACCTGTGTTCTATTACTACCATTTGGTTCCCATTGCATTAACTTCCTGTCTGTATTACAGAGTGGACTTTCATTTTTAAGCATTTAACATAAAGGGTCTTGTATGGTCTGTATGTGCCAAAAACAAATAAACAAACAAACAAAAAAAACACATAAAGAAATTTAAAAAAAGAAAGAAAAAAGAAAAAAAATCAAGACAATACTTCATAAACCAATAATTTCATTTAAGTTCTGTAAATTTCTTTATTCTGCATATTTTTGCAACGTCAGTCCACAGGGAAACCAGTATCAAAGTGTAATAATGTTTCTGGACATTGTTTCTGCATAGAACAATGTTTCTAAAATTTTAACTTTTAAAAAAAGTTGTTACAGAATCACAGAAAAATTCTGGAAAAGATCTCCAAGTGTCAGCCGACCTACAGTTGTCCCATGGCAGGATCTTTACGCGCTCAGATTACTTTAGAGAGATATTTTTCTGACCTTCTTTTAAAGGGATGCTCTGCAAGCTTTACTGGTGTCTCTAGACCACACGGTATGCAAAAGGAATTTTGTTCTGTGCAGTGATGCCTGATATTGAAGCTAAATTTGCTGTTCTTTTTCTCACTGGGAATTCATTGGAATTTATGAGATACTTTCTTCATTTCCTCAAGGACAAAAATGTACTTCCGTGCTGGCTATTCTGCTATTTCACATAGGAATATAGCTGTTTGATATTGTTGTCTCAGAATATCATGGAGGAGATACACAGTGGCTGAGTAATTCCAGTAGTTTTGCACTTTGTTTCCGTTTTCCACTAGACAAAAGACTAATTGAGTGCTATAGAAAGATTCATTTTCATAGCTACTTATTCCAGAGTCAAGTCCTTAAGCTATCTAGAAATATTTATCTCTATTATATTCCTGTTGGGATCAAGAAAGCAAAGAAGAAGTATGGGTGTTTGCTTCCATAAACTGAAACGACTCACAGGCTGAAAGTAATGCCATAAATACTAGAAATCTGTGAATATTTAACTTGTTTGGAAGGTGAAAAGACGAAGGCACAGTGGAAAATATTCACCGATTAGTCTTGTGTATAAGATCTATTCATGGTGTACTTCTGTATAAAAATTAATTAGAGCATAGTGCAGTGAGTCGTGATCAAAGAGTATATCTTTATTGTGAAATATATGGTTTCTGAAGACAATTGTTTTTTAATTTATTGGATTCCATAAATTGTTTTCTGGTAGGTTGGGAGCACAGATCTATCAAGCTTGTCCGTGCAATACTGGCAATGGTAAATAGCTAAGTGAATTACAG
This sequence comes from Tympanuchus pallidicinctus, assembly GCF_026119805.1. Lineage (NCBI taxonomy): Eukaryota > Metazoa > Chordata > Aves > Galliformes > Phasianidae > Tympanuchus > Tympanuchus pallidicinctus. Next base: position 31,784,143 of record NW_026294721.1, on the reverse strand, counting down.
TTCTGAAGTATATCCTTACCCTTTAATAGTAGTAGACATCAGTGGTGAAACAACAGGGGAAGTAATGCTAGTGTTTTTTCAGAATTGCAGAAGCAGAAGAACATGTGTGAAGTTTTTCTGCACTGATAAATTTGTCTTGATCTGTCACTAGGGAGAGAATGAATCTGTCCTGTTCAGTGCATATCCACTAGCTGTCTTAACTTGCACCTTGCAATTGCCCTCCCCCTCCCCATTGGGAAGTTCATCAGAATAGTGGTAGCAATAGGATGGGGATGAAGATAGGAATTGAGTGCTACTCTCCCAGTTTAAAACCTTTGGTTTAATGGCATGCCTCCCCTACTGTTTCTCAATGTAAGTAGATATTTTCCTTTGAATCTTTGTTTTATCCTATCACAAATTGGGATGCTTAACAAAAAAATGTTTTTTGTGTTTCTTTGGAAACTAAACTTTTATATATATATGTATATATATATATATATATATATATGACGTAAAAGCAACCCTTGTGTTTTTCCTTTTTCTGAATCCTATTTGTATTAATTTTTAACTACAGTACTTTATGATTGTCAAAGATGCTCTGGTAAAGGAGAATAATATATTTTTCATTCAGAAGAATCATAAAACATCTTTTCAGAAGAGAGACCTGAGGGATGGAGAGTATATATTCTCAGAACTGTGTTTGTATATTCAGTAAAGGATGTATGCCAAACTCTTCAGGAAAGCAGCAGGATATTTTTGTTATAAGGTTATTCTGATATTTTGGGCCTTTTTTTTTATGTTATTCAGAATATCTGTAGCTATTTAAATATTATATGCTCCATGATTTTGAAAAAGGAATGAGTTTCTCAAAAAGAAACTGTCTGTAGATGTTTAACAACTGTAGATATCCAGGTGTGCACATCAAAATCCTATGGAAGTCTACATAGCATCAGACTTTCGTTTTCTGAATAAATAAGCTATTGTAAATCAGCAGGCATGATGCCAAGTTATAATAGAAGAATTTATTATAATTTAATGTAGGTGAAGAATAGAATGGGTAGATTGTAATTGCTAAGCTAAGTGAATAATTCCAGTAAATAATTTATTCAATAAATTTATACTGTTTTTCTACTCAGAGATTGTTTTTACTCCCTCTTTTTCTCTACTTTCCCAGGTTTTATAGCCCCTAAGTTTTTTTCCCTCTAACCATTATATTTGTTTCCTTACATGATGGCCTGTGCTGGCCTCCATGGCAGCCTAGCTGCTTTGTGCCACTGCATCCCTTGAGGACAGACCAGTGAAGTCAGTGGGGTTCCACATGAGATATTTCCACCATGATGGCAATTCTTGCTAAGATGTGGGTACAGCTGTAAGCATTGGTGCTTGCAATTTGCTGCCCCTGCAAGCTGTTCTCACTTTGTTGACTGACTGCCAGCACTGCAATGGGCACCCCTTCAAGTCAATAATTAGGTATGTTCACAGGGTTAACTAGAGTCATCTGTGTTGGGGGAAACCTTCAAGATCAGAAAGTCTGACCATCAACTTCACTTATGGACTCTCATCACTAAAAGTCTGACAGTGCCACATGCATGTCTATATTGAATCCCACTGAGGATAGGTTTTTGGGTTCATGATTTTTTTCCAGGATCTACTTGAGGCAGTAGCACTTCATTTTCTAGGGGCTGAAAATGGTGATTCACTTGGATCATTGATATTTTCAGTTTTATATTTGTGTATGTGATGTTCTTTGTTTTTTTTTTTTTTTTTTTTAATCTGGTTAAAGTACAGTCCTGTTAAATGCTGGTTACAAATTGCAGCACTCTGTGTAGCAAGGGGAGTAGAAAAATTTGTGCCACACACACTTCTGGAAAACTTCTAGTCCAGGGAATTCCATTACTGAGTATGAGTTGTGCTGTTCAACAGTAAGCCTTGTGGGATTTTGTTTCTGTTACTGTGGGTGTTAGCATTTTGCCTCGTGATCAGTATCAGCATGCAGAGTCCTTGCCTCTGTTCTACACTTTCACCTCTCCCCCACCTGCCCCAGTTTTTAAAACAGTATTTCCAGATTTAGGAGGCTTTAATAAAGTTTTGTCTTTCTTCAGAAGCCTATTATGAGCTTCAACATAAATTGATACCTATACTTTGAATTAATTCATTTTCTTTTTCCAGTTTCTTCAAAGGCTCAAATTCTCCACACTTCATGTAACAGCAGATGCGGGTTTTTGTTTCCTCTCCATATTGCTTTGAGTAGTACTAGTTTCATGTCATGTCACAAGAATTAATGTTCCTAACTGATACTGGAAGTGGGACTCACTGAAAAGAAAATCAAACTTCTGACGTAACATAGCAATCACTGTTACTGTTTCAGGCTGGTTGCTGACTTAAGTAGGCATCACTTCATGAGGATTACAATGCTTACAGCTTGCTTAGTTGGTACTCAAGTAAATGAGGCAAAATCTGGAATGAAATTTGGCTGGTAGCATGAACTTGTACTCTTTAGTATTGGAGCTCTGTGTCATTGGACTGGGATACAGAAATTAAACCTTTAATGTAGCAGGAGATCAAAAATGAAGTGCTACTGATGTGTACTCCTCATTTCCTCCTGTGGAAGCCACAGATTAATGTTAATGAGCAGGTCCTGAAGTGATTATAAGGCTGCTGAAATCAATCCTGTAGTTACTAGATCAAGGTCTTCAGATTTTACTATTATTATTCATTGTATATTCTATGTCCTTGCTCTTCTTATTTATGCACAGTGTGTATTAATATCAGAATTACTGATATAATAACTCAGTGTGTGCTTCCACATATTATCTCAACTTCTTGCTCATGTAGCCCTTAGATATTTACCAGTAATTGTGAAAAAGGGCTTTTACCTCAACACTTAGCTCAAGTTTGTAAGTAATCACACAAGGTTGTTCATTGTTCAGACTTGCTTATTGAGAATAAAATTTCTTAATCAAACCTTGCAACTTTGTTTCGACAGAAAGTGAAATTTTGCATAAACAATCCATGTAATAAATAATCAAAATGACACTTCTCCAGCAACTTAAAAATATATGATTTTAATATTAAGTTATAAAAGCAAATGATTTTAATAATAGTATGTATGAACAATAGTCTAATATGTTCAACGGTCTGCTATGTTTTTTCATTGATTTCTATATAAATATTGGAGCAAAGACAGTAATTTCTGGTGCTTTTACAGCTGTGAAAACATGCCAATTGCAAAAACAGACTAAACTGTACCAAAGGACTCACTGTGCCAGCAATATTTAATACTTCATTGTAGGTCCACTGTTTCAAACATCTGTCACTCATTTACTATATTTTTAATACAGAATTTTTAGTGTAGGCAAAAAATGTAACTGTTTACAATAAGATGCTTTCTCTGCTACTGAGAAAAAAGCAACATAGTTAGGATTCTGTCAGAAAAAGTATTTTTGATTTATAGGATTTGGGTCATTGGCCTTACACTTCCATAAAGTAGTAAGTCAATTTATTGAAACAAACACATTTCTAAGAACATGGCTGTGGTTGATAAAGGAAATTTTATTTAAGTAAATACAGCAGACAGGAGGGATCTGGAAAGAGATGATGACCTTGTGGCCTCTGAGTTCTGTTGCATGTTGAACATTATAAGAAAGTCATTGAGTTATCCAGGCTGCAGAGGGTAGATGTAATGGTCTCTTGTATTAAGATAGAGGATTTAGGACATCAGCTGCAACTGAAGATACTGAAGATACTGCTGCCTGATGTAATTATTAAGGTTCTGAGGGTATGATTGGATTGTCAGATTGGAAGAATTCTTGGGAAGTCATCTAATTCTGTCTCACGGTTAAAGCAGGTAGCTGGAAGTATGGTGGAAGACACATTAGCTGGGGCAAATGATTCAGCTGTACTCCATCAAACTCCTTTTTCAGCTTGTTCAAACACTGCATTGGAGTCTTCATCTGCAAGGTGATTTCAAAATAGGTGTTCATGTATCAGAGAAGTGCCGTCATATTAGCACTGAAGCTAAAATGCATCTTCTGATTGTTGTGACAAAAGTGTTGGAATGACACACTGGATTCTTGCTGTGTGTTAGTCTCTTGGCATGTTCAGGGGATTGGTGTATAATGGAGCATGCTGTAGAACTGTTCCATATTAGTGGAACACGTTCTACTGCTATTTCCTGGAAGAGCACTTCACTAAGTGAATTTCCACAGCTTTATATGCAAACAATAAAAAACTAAAAAATGCTTGTTCTAGCTTGCATGACGAGCTTTATTATCAATGTATAACTTTTCTGTAGTGATGGTTATAGAAAAAAGTCATATCTTAAAGTTTTTTTAAAATTTATTCTCTCTAGGGAATGCAGCATTCCTGTATAACATCCCTATCTTATCTTAAAAAAGTCCACAAAAAGGCTCCAATAAAAGATGCTGTAAGTGATTACACAAGAAAGATGATTTACAGATACATGGAAATTATGGGTCATGTACTAGCTATATACATGTGGACATGCTTTCTAATGAAAGTATAAGACTGTCTGACATCTTTGTGAAAAGAGGACTAAAAATGTCATCTCTAACAGCACAAAAAAGTTTGCCATTAATTTTTTGTCTCTCATTCATGGTTTTTGCACCCTAATCAGCTTCTCAGATGATGTTTACTTAGATTAGCCTGCTGGAGTTATATGGAGATGCAAGTTGGGCAACTAAATCCTAAATTTCCTATTTTCATTCATGAAGTAAAGAGATCAGAATGGGAACTCTGTTCTGACACATACAATTTTAACAGGGAGATTAACTGGTGTATTAATTACTAGGAAAAATGCTGTAGACCTTTAGTGTAGGAGGAGTGCTTGAATCCACAGTTTCATGTATTAAGGCTTCTATTTGTTCACATATTAGAGTAATTAATTTTTGAATGAATTAGAGTAATGAACTTTTGAATGAATTAGAGTAATTCATTCAAAAGGGATTTTTACTCTTATGTGTTAGAAGAAGAGTTGTACCTTTCTTTGTATACTTCATAAGAGTATCTCCCTGCCAGTGAAAATAGCCTAAGCAGTGGGCTACATTGGAAACTTCCAAAAAACAGGATATGGAAGATGCTAATCCTAGGGGTTTTGTGGAGCCAGACTTCTTAATCTATGCCTGTAGTTGTTTGTATCTGAAGTTGTTTAACGATGTCATGGAGAACAGAAAGCCTGCAAGGAAGTATCTTAGCCTTCTCCCTCATCCAGTATACAGAGAGTAAATGCACTCCTTTACCCAGGAAATGTTTTCTTGCTGTGAATCAAAGAATTATAGAATGTCCATAGCTTGAAGGGATCTGCAATGATCACCAAGTTCAACTAATGAATGTTGTTGCACTGGCAGGGTTTTCAATGTAAAATAAAAGGAAAAATCTGTCTGAATTTAGATACAGATGCTAGATTTGTTTAGTGCTTTTCTTTATTTTTTTAAGTAGAAAATGTTTGTTTCCTCTGTAAAGACTCAGTGAGTTCGATAGGAACTATATGAATTCATTAAAGTAGAACTATTCTGATGGTTTTCAGTGATGGAATGGATATGTGGATTTTTTAGCAATGTAACTAACTTCAGAGATGCAAATTAAGAAATAATATTCCACAGTACATTTTGTGTATATGGTAATGACGATGAGAAAGGAAGGAAAGGAACGTTTGCCCCTTAATTTTCCAGAAGTGTTTTGAAAGGATTGCCACAAGTGTTGGCAAGCTTTCTATTTTAGTGGAAAGATGAGTGATTCATTTTCTTCTCAGAGTTAATGCTTCACACAAATAAGGGATTGTAAACGAAGGTATTGTTTTAGAGAGTGCTGATTTATAATTGGCATTTAAGGTAAATCTAGAATTATTTTGAGAACAATAATTAGTGATTTTTTTTTTATTTTTTTTTTTTTTTACATGGAGTGTAGGGAGTATATAAAATAAATATAAAATAAATAAGCCTACACATAGAATATACTTCTTAAGTATTTTGTAAATTGGATTACCAAGCTCTGGAAATGATTAAAAAGTAATAAAAAATTATGAAAAAATCCATAGTTCACAAAATTCAACAAAAGCTAATATAAGAGATCTATTATATATAGTATACCAGGCATTCTGGCATACTACATGTGCAGTAAAAGCAGCATTCATGCTCAGATGATGATGTTTAGAAATTTGTCAGCAGAAAATCTATTTTCTTTTGAATTTCAGAACAGTTCCATGCACTCATCTAGGTCATCCCAAACTATGTATGTAATGACAAATGCCCCTGTGGGTCTCCAAGGCAAGCTAAAGCAGACAGTTTCTTCTTTTAGGATGTCCTAAAGTGGGTATCACTGAATCATCTTGATGTGATTGCTACCAGGTTCCTGATTCCAGAGAGCTCTAGGTTGGCCTGGGGCCTGGCAAGGTAGAAAAACGTTTCTGACAATTCCTGTTGTCGGCTGTTCAGTTCCTTCTGCTTGGCCTCCATCCTCATAGGAGTGCCAGGATTAGGCCTGCAGCTGTACAGATTTAGTTACTAATTAAGAGAACCTAATTTTAATGGAGTTACATCCAGGGATACAAGCTCCATGTGAGGCCATTTGAGTGATTTAGAGGGGCTGATTCAATTCAAATTGTGATCAGATCACCCCAAACTTGTTGATAGTAAAACTTTGTGCCTTTTTGCAAGAATATCCAAAGCAAAAATAGTACTTGAACTGATCTTTTCATTGAAGACTGAAATAGGCTTTTACATTCCTTGCAACTTTATGCACAGATTGCTGAGGCTCAAATATTTGTTTATGACCCAACTTTTTAAACACTATAGAAATAAAATCTCTTGCAGTACAAAGGCCCTCATCCTCCCCAGTCTCAGCCATGTGACTGAGCATGCAGTTCCATTTGCAATACTGCGATAACATTTGCAAAGCAGCCCCAATGTAATAAAATGTGTTGATTTCATATGAGATTGTAAATGACAAGCTCTGTGTCCAATTTAGCAGCTCTTTGGAGGTAAAAATGGAAGCAGGGAAAATTAAGAGCCCAGTATAATTAAACATCTTTCTGAACTGTTGCATTTTATATATTATGTTAGTTTTTAAAGGTGACAGCCAAAGTAAATGTTTTGAGTTCACCCTTGGCTAACAGATTGACACGCGTTTACTGTTCCATCGCGGATATTGGAAAAAACCCTGCTCACCGTTCAGGAGAAACGCACTTGGCTCCCGGTCAAATGCGTTGCATGGAGGCATTTGCCCAATTAGTGTTTTAACAGCTGCTGAAGGTTTGTTTCAATGGGAAGAAAATTATTGAGCACAATTTTATGTAATTAGTGGAGCATAAAACACGTGGTGCGTCTAATTAAATGTTTAAAACTATTGACATTACGTAGCTACTGTTGAAGTAAATGAAGTGGAAAATCGTTATGATTTTTTCGGTTGGTAAATTACTTCACAATACACTCAAAGGCCCATTTGATAAGATGAACTCAATCCTGATGGCTGCCGATGAGTGCCAATGGCCTTTTCACACCCCACAGGTATGCAAGGTCCGACCAAGCTGCCTGGTGCCAGCATTCTGGCACTCCAAGTCCTGCCAGTTCGATGTTTCCCTTTGGAGCACTCTGCACCAAGTGCAGGCACTTCCTGCTCCTCAGTTCACTACTCCTATGTGCAGAAAGTGACAAACTTTGTATGGTGCAGCTTCATTCTTCACTTTCTGATCCCAAAACAATGAAAGCCGAGTAAAGATTCAGCACTAATTTTGGGAAAAGTAGTTTGGAATTGCAAGCAGACTTACTTTTAAAATCTGTTGTATTTCATCCTGTTTTTGTTAAAATATTTGGATATTCATTTTGTGTTTGAGCAGTTCTTGTGATAGGTACTGAAATGCGATTATGTATCATGCAGCATCAACTGTGTCATTAATTTAAATTCAACTGCACTACCTAGTTGAAAATATTATGTTGTGATTGTTATTCACAGGAGTATTAGAAAATGTTGACAGTGCAAACAATTTTGAAATTATTGTTTTCTGTTTAATTTACTACAGCAGCTACTTAATGATACTCTTGCTATATTCAACACTTTTAAGTTTCATATGCAATAAAGAAGAAACAGTGAATACCTAGGGAGAAATGTTCACCTCCATATTAAATCCTGCAGTGAATGGAACTACATGGAATTTACATAGGTTGTTGAGGGTTCATCCAGCCTTTAGTAACTGAGTATGGGCAGATTTATCATTGTCTTATCTTTAACAGCAATCAGTGTAACTATAAAATAAGCATATGCATAGTGAAGAGGTAAACATTTTCTAAATTAAATTATTGTTCAGTGAAATTAAGTAGAAGAATGTTCTGTGGCTTTGCATCTGAGTGTCCATTTATGTTTTATGACCTTCAGGGAACCGTAAACTAGGGTTAAGGGGTTACTACAAATGTGCAGGAAACATACTAGCACTGTTTCTTCAAAGAAATCAGGAGATTACTCTTCTGCTGAAGTTGGTTCCAAAGGCTGGAAAAAATACAGAAGCCCCACATATGAAATCCTAACTCTTCTTTATGCCACGACTTCAAGCTTGTAGTTTTAGAGGAAGTAGAGTTTTGAATGTTTTAACCAGAGGAGAAGCTTTACCACCAGTTTTGAGTGATCCTGACTGCAGCCTGATTTTTGTCAATAATTGAATTCTAGCTGTAGTTTTTCTGTGTAGTTTGAAGCTCTCTGATATGTCATGGGAAATGATCTGCCACTTCTTGATGTACCTCAACCACAGTTAAAAGTCCATCTTCCTTTTTTGAGGAGACCCATCAAACTTAAATGATAAAAATATCATTTTAAGTTTTCTAATACAATTTAAAATCTACATGGTGACATTAGGACGAGTAGAAGTAGTCGTTCTTCCCACGACCACGTGAAATAAAGATCTGTAGTAGTCCCTTGTGTTGTCAGTGTGCAGCTTTTGGAGGACGCTAAGTGGGAGGCTGTGGGGCTTGAGCTGAAATAGTTAATTTTCAAGTTCACCATGAGCTATGTTTACTGATCCTTTCCTATTGCTTCATGATAATTGGCACCTCAGATTCTCCACTAATTAATTGGGTTGCAAGGGGCAGGTGGTGCCATTCTATTTTGATAATCCCTGTCAGCAATGTCTGTATAATCTCTTTGTTTAATTAAAATGAATTTGTAATAGGGGTGCATGAACTCGCGACAGTTTTTTTTCCACCCTTCCTTTCTCTGTCTCCTCACTTTGCTCTGCTCCAGTGGGAGCTCACTGCTGGGGCACAGCTCTGTGGCTGCAGCACCGCTGCCTTCTGTATGCTGTCACTCTCTGGTCTCTTTGGAAATGTCTTACTTCATTAATACTCTCTGAACCATAAGCCATTTATTTTGCAACTTTTTTTAAAAATCTTTTTACATAAAGAACAACTGTAAAGAAATTCAAAAATTGTTTCCTACTTTAAAAAATAAGAAAGAGTTAACTATAAAGCTGTTTTTGCTTAAAACCACAGTATTTAACCATTGAAACTCAAGCTGAGTTTTAGAAAGTATTGTTTTATAGACTCGTTGTAGGTTTCCATGGCCCTGACAAAAATGTAAAGCAAGCAAACACTAAAAAGTGTGAAAAACCTAGCCTATCTTAACACATGTCAGTTTGGCCAACATGAGAAAGGGTCAACCATTTATGATAATTGCTTGCTAATTATGGATTTCAAAATGGAGAGCTGAAAGTTTAAATTTGTGCTAATGGGCACCGTTTCAGTGTGTGTTTTATTCTAATTTTTATAACTTGCTCATTTCAGCTGCCAGTAACAAAGCATACCGCAGACTTAAGCAGGCTTCCCAGATTAGAAGCTCCCTCCTATTCTGAGGGCTTCCCTCTTGTTTTGTCTGGCTAATCTCATGTTCCCAAGCAGAGGACAGAAAGCTGCATGAGCTAGAACAAAATACGGTACTTGTTCTACAGATACTTTGAAGTGATAAGGAGGTGAAGGATAGATGATGCAGGCTGCTTTTCCTGAGAATGAAATGAGAATTTCAATTTTGGCCATGGTTTAATTGCTAAGAGATCACTAAAGCGTCGTGTTAAACTTTTGCAGTAATGTTGAATGCACACACTTCTGGAATTTAAAAGAAAAATGAGTGTTGCCTTATAGTTTACTTACAATGCTCTCCCATCTCTGTTTAAGAGAGGTCAGGTCAGGAGTTGGTAGTGGTTGCTCACTGCTTCTCCATGTTCATTTGAAGAGGATGGTAGATCACTTCCTCAGCTGGTTTTGCCACAGCATCTCACATTATCCTAGGACTCTCTTTACAGTTAATTTTGCTGTTACACTTCACATGTTTGCTTGCATTTTGTGCTAACGCTCAGCTCACAAGTGCTTACAAGCCTCACATTCAACTCATTCTCCTGTTGTGTATTTGCCAGTGATGGGGATAGCTGGGAATATTCCTGTTGCATATATGCAGAATTCAGGAGTTGCATGATGCCAGTCAGTATCATGATTCAGAATGTGTTTCATGCCTTCTTTCCTACAAGTTTATTTCCTAGAAAGTCTCCCTGAGGTCCTTCTTTCCTCTTAATGGAAAAGCAGCCAGCAACTCAGCATGAGCAGGTTCAGGGCAAATAAGACTCCAGGCGTCCCTCAGTGATCACACCAGGGAAGGCAGCTCATGTGCAGGAAACAAGGTCTTAAAGTTATGATGAAAACAAATGGTTTAGGAAGTCTCATTTGTAGTATTTTTTAAGATAAATTGCAGTGAATGAGCATTTTCAATAGGAAACAAATGGGTAGTTTTGTCAACATTCCCCTGCAACGCTCTGAATGGCAGTACAGAGCCTCCAGCTTTTGTAATCTCATCATTAGCCTCCCAATCACTGCTCTTTGTTTGATATCCCTGTGTCCACAGACAAATGATGACATGAAAATTTATGCCTTCATGCAAAATAGAAGAAAAACTAGGTTTCCGTTTCTCATGATGTTAGGGAAAAGTTTGAAAACATGATCACCAAAGGCTTGAAGCTAGTGTAGGGAAAAAATAATTTCTCTTTGTTAAAATAATATGATTTTAGCAATTCAGCTGTAGCTACAAATGAGCCTTTAATGTTAAATAAGAAAGGAAACATAAGCATGGCCAAAAGGGATAGCAGTGTGCTTTTACCTCTCCTGAAAATCCCAGCCTACAAAGACTTAAGCAGTACTCCAAATGTATAGACAGTGGTGTATAAAACTGTGGATCTTACTGTCTCCTTTATAAGCTATCTCGTTTAAAACAGGAAAAAAAAATAATTCTCACTGAACAATGGCAATGAAAAAAAAAATAAAGAAAAGCTAAAATTCCAAAATGCTCAGGAAATCCAAACTCTTCCTTTCTCCAAGTTGTGGATGAGTATAAATGTCAGGGTTCAGCGTCACAGATGGCATCTATCACAAATGACTGCAGGATGCTTCTTTTTTTTGTTAATGAAGAGTAAGGCATGTTGGACTTGATAGTTTGCACATCTTTAAAATCTAATCTCAGTTTTTCTCATGTTGGAAAGTAAGCTAGTTATAAATATCTCTATCTCTAGTTTATATTTGGGTCATGTGTTGCTCCCCACCTTTCTTGAAGTTCTTTATTGTGTGGTTGTTATCAAAGACGATGTTCAGCTCCCTCACAATGCTGAAGTGGGTGCATTAGTAAAGTGAGTTGCAGACAGGTATTTATGGCTGGGACAGATGTACAGGTATTAATACATTACTGCTTATGTACTAGTAATCACAACCTCTTTCCCAAAGAAGAGTAGCAGGACCGGTGAGTACTCCTCTTTTGCCTTTGCTGTGGTGCTTGGGTGTTTTGCCTTAACCTGTTGCTGCTGGCTATTCAGACTAAGCCCAGCTGTGCTCTTTTAGTTGAGGAGTTAGTATAACTGCTGTCCTTCTGACTGTAGGAAATGTTTCCCAGCCAGTTTCAAGGTTTCTTAATGAATATTTCCTTGTTATGTCTATTTTGTATGTACAATGATGATAAATAGTTTCACAATTCTAGTTATGATTGGCAATTCAGGGTTTCTAAGAGAAGTATGTAATGTACTCAAAATATTCTAATTATAATATAGATATCTAATTTGGCATTTCAAGTAATTCCATTTCTCCTGTCCTAAGAGTTTCAGATTTCATGGATTAGTTAGAGCTCTTTTGTTTCCAGATTTAGTTATTTCCAGATTGCCACAGGCAAGTACAAACACATATGATATTATCTCATAGAATGGAGATGACAAGTGTAGCATTTGATTTCTTAAAATCCAGCTTTGGATGTGGATCATTGTTTATGATAATTTCAAATTTTAATACAGTAAGACCTGAGTCCCTCCCAAAGTGATCCTGTCTATGATCTATATCCTATTTATCTATGCTATATGTTAGCAATAGCAGAGTAGTAATTCTGTTGCAAAGAATATCATTCAGTATTTGAAAAAAAAAAATAAGATGTAGGAGTGCTGGAAACTGAATAAAAACTACTCATGGCTCTGGGTATGTAAAGGATTAAATGCCTTCTGGGAACAATGAATTCTGTATTGAAACATAATTCTGTGCAAATGCCTTGAAATGATAAATCCATTTTTGTGCTTTATCCATACTTGCTAGAAAGAACGTAGTTTTTCTGACATGAAAATAAAGAGTTGACCCTCTCAAAGAATCCCCTTTAATTGCATTTGCTTTATTTCCCATATAGCTTGTGAACAATTACTTCTGATTTGAGGCTTTTACGTACAAGGAGGTAGGGGCAGTCTTTGGAAACTTTTCACTGAGAGCATTTCCCATTTCGCAGCTTAGAATGTGAATATTAAGGAAATTGTTTTCCCTGCGCCCCCATAAATTTAATATTTCAGAAGAAAAATATATAAACTACATGTTTTTATAGAGTATGTATATTTGAGCATTGGAATTGGTGGGGTGAATAAGACTGAACGGTAGGAAAAATTCCATATGGTTATGAGGTAAAGGTGTAGAAGGAAGCACACAAAAGAAACAACAAATCAATTTACAACAACAAAAATGGTAACTTCTCAATGTATATACAAAACAATTTGTCAAGGCCAACTGATGGGCATGAGTAGCCAATAAATATGACATTCATTGTAGATTATCAATTAACAAACTACGACTAGCATTGTGGATAATTACTTTAGTACATTTCATCTCTGCTTCAGAGTGATGGTTTCATGACATGTTAAAAACTTTCATATTTTCAATAGGCAAATGAAGCTGCAGCATAGAAAACTATCCTGTTGGCAAGGAAGTATACTGATGTGAGATTTTAATTAATGTTTTTGTGCAGTTGTTACAGAGACTCACACTGTAGAAACTCCCCTCTTCTTACTTGCAAGATCTCTGTCCATCTGAATGCTAATGTAGTGTCTTATATGTAGTATCTGATGATGACTTCTATAAGTTATATGTACAGCCAAGGCCAAAGTTTCATCTGTATTTCCTACTTGGCTGTCTATTTACCTGGAGGTCATTCAACATAGGCCTTAGATATGAAAGTTTTGTGCCTTTTTTGTTCTGTCAGTGCACTGAATTAAATCCCTTCTACTATCTATTGACTTTTAATTGTTTATTGTCTTTTTTTTTTTTTTAAGGTCTGAGTGCCCTAACTCTCACTAGAGAGATCCTATTTAGGGTTTTGTAGGAAAGTTCCTTTAAATTCATCGTTGTTTCAGTAAAGATCTTTAGAAAAAGAAAGTCAGTGTATATACATATATCTCCTCAGGATAACAACCTTATGGGTCGGTTCATCCAAAATGGATGACTGGACTAACAAGCTGCTGAAGTAATCAAGATGCTGAGTCATCATCATAAGAATTTTTTAACAAATAGGGCACGTTATAGGTTGACCTGGCTCCTGGAAGTGATTTTTAATCAAAATTCTTGGTGTATATAATTTTTCTTTTCCTAGGAACTATTTACATACTCCTTTTACTCCTACAGGCTGTCAGCACCAGGATGTTACCTTGTAACTAAATAGCATTTGTTGTAGCAAAATTTTTAAGCCCTATGGTGACTGCACTTTCATACTTAAACTGTATTTTTAAATAGTATATTTTAAAAGATAAAAAGTTGCCTCTTAAGGAAACATGGAAATAACATCTTGATTTGGTAACAGTTCTGAGAAATAACACTTCCTCATTGTGTCTGGATTTAACAAGTTGAATAAATAAACTAAGAGGAAAAAAAAATATTTAGTTCTTGGAACCTACTGCAGATGTGAGTATTTGTAGAATTATTGTCTTTTCAATATTTGGCATAAAATCAGGGTCACAGCTGAGAGTGACCACACTCGGCCAATGGACGACTTGCCATTCTCATCCTTGCACTGCTGCCTGGCTCCATATGGCCTTTCTCATGCTCCTCAATTCTGCGTGTTTCTCTTCCCTATCCAGCTTATTCTGCTTCCTTTGAGATAGCTTGCTCTTCATCTCTAGCTTTGAGGCTGTTTTGTCTTCTAGGTATAAACTGCCATCTGAACCAGTGTATGTTTTGAGTAGTTATAGCACTCCAGTCCTGAAAATGAAGTATTTTCATTTCTGTAATGGCCTTTCAGTTATCAGAGGTGGACTACAATAAATGCTTTAAAGCTATGTTTCTGCATCTTTGAGAAAATTTAATGCAGCAATTGTAGTGTTTTAAGAACCATGAAAAAATTACAATAATATCCTACTAATTTGCAGTTAGGATATTCAAATAACTACATTTCTTTGTGTTACTTTTCAGACTTGTATCAGACTTGTGCAAGCTTGTAGGTGTGCAGGAAAAAAGTAGTGCTGTTTTCTAGATATTAGGCTGTGTCCTAACAGGGTTAGAGGGCTTTTGATCTAAGATAAGTGGTAAATGTATCATTCAAATCCCCCACTAAAAAGCTATGTGTGAATATGTTTGAGCAGCTCTTAAAAAGATGAAAGAAAACATGGAAGTAGATGTTACTTCAGCCATAGAGTTGTGAATAGAGTTGTGGTAACTGCCTCATCTATGTAGGGGAAATCCCTTGTAGGGGTTCTGAACAGAATACTGGAGACAGAAAATGCAGACAGCACAGCTATTGTATTGATTTGTTGTTTCTCGAATTACAAACCCACTCTTCACATAAAATCTGTGATCAGGAGTGGGGTCACCTGATCTGTGACTTAGTCTCCATTTGTTCCTCTCCCAAGCAACACATGTATATAGACAAACCAGGTCCTTTCTCTGCCACATTCTCTTCTTGGACTCGCAGTGCTGTGCATCAGTTGTGCAGACTTCCCCACTATGTTAAGAAGAACTGGTTGCAGTAATACATACCTTTTGATTGTCTCTGCACAAAAGTGGGTCTTGTCATGGCCAAAATTGAGTTAGCATCTCTGCTGTCTTTCAACATGATCAAACTGGGAAGCACTTTTCCCAAGCCAGGATCTCTGTGTATTCAGGAAGAATGGGATTTTATGTTATATACAGTGGCATATGCCATGTGAGCATGTGGTTTATAGGTGAGCAAAGCAGATCAGAGTCCAGCAAGTTCTTGTGGAGAATTGATGATCATAGGTGATTAACACATAACCTGAGCTCAAAATCAAAAAGATCTGTAAACTTCAGTAGTTTATTTATCTAATGGTAAGATTTAGGAAGCAAATTAGCAGTGAATAATTAAGAACATCTCTAATTTATACTTAGATCAGGCAGTGCCCCTAGTCTGTGCTTGATATTCCTACTCTATGTGATAATTATCTATGATGATGCTGAACTCCTTTGCAGTGCTGAATCCCAGATGGGTACATTGGTAAAGCAGAATGCAGACAGATGTTTTCTACTGGAACAGATGTGCAGGTATTTCTATATTGCTGCTTGTCTGCTGATGGTTCTGGCCTTTTTCCCAAAAAGAGATGGCAGGAGTGGTAAGTGCTTCTCATCTGCCTTGGAAGTGCTCGAGTGCCTTGCCTTGAGCTGCTGCTGAGGCTATTCAGACCAAGGCCAGCTGAGCTGTCTGAGAAATAGATGGGGGGGAGAGGGGTTTCTCAAGTGGTTCACTCTGTCTGGTGTTCTATGAGAAAACAGCACGTTTCATGAGGGAGAAACTGATGTGCTAAATTTCTGTACTAATTTAAAAAATAGCAAAAACCACCTCAAAAGAGGCTCTCCATCATGTTCTTAATCAAGGTAGGAGATAGGAAGGCATGTTGTCATTACCTAGAATTAGTGTGCACCCTCAAAAACCCTATTAACTTAATAATCGTATATCCTTCTGGTTTCTCTCTAATGTCATTTTGAGATTCCTGGTGCTTGGAGTCAGTAAATATGTCATGCTTTCAATTTTCTCCTTTTTGTTAGAAGCATTTATGAGGTATGAAGATTTGTGCAGTACCTTCCTCTGTTGTTCATACAACAACTCTGCACAGAATTAAAGCTGGAGCATCCTTGTGATTATGAAAATCAGCAATGGAATTAAAGAAACACAACCAGTGCTTGGAAAATATTCCCTAAATTTCAAATAGATAACGTATCTTCAACATAGATTTTGGAGCTGGAAACTGGAAGTATATTTCAATAGATGCCTGAAATATCTATTTATGTGTGGACATGAGGTAATGTGTTTTGCAAGAAAAAAATGTAAACATCTTAAAGGTAAAATATTGTGTGCTTCTATAGAAAGCAAGGGGTATGTAATTTGTAATGCCACATGGTTAAACTAACAGAGTTACAAATACACCACTAATTAGTGTGACAATTCAGTGGAACTGAACATGTCGGTGAATAGCTTGTGTTTCATCCAGTTCTACTGTATGATTCTACAGGGTGATTTCAAAAATAATAAGCATGAGCATAACAGAGAGGAACTTTTTGAAAAGAGGGTTGGAATATTTCTTAAATAGTTCTTAGATGTTCTGTCTCAACTGTAGCACTTGCTCAAAATTGCTTTTAGAAGTTTCTTGCTTTAAAGTTAAGGGCATTATGTTCATGTATTGAGTAGACTGCCTGCATGAGTTGCTGCAAAATTCATTATACTGCTAAGGCTGTCAGTGGTATTTATGGATATTCATGTGCAGTGAACCTTTGAACCTGAGCTGGTCATCTGAGCATTGCTTGTAGTTAGAGTGGTGTTTATACTGAACATTGGTAGCAGTATTTAATTGCTCCCTAGAAAAAATAATTGCAATTTGAACTCAGTCGTATAATTAACATAGGGATTGTGAAAATGCCAGATGAGCAGGAAGGATTGTCCTTCTTACACGAGTATTAATTATTACACTTTTCAAACTCTCCTTTCCACAAAGTGTCTAGCTGAGTTTGAGAGTGAACATGGAACAAGTATTTAATTCAAACTGTGCCGTGTCCCTCTCCCATTAAAGTCAGTAATGGCAAAAATCATGCTATGGAATTAATTCTGTTTCAGAAATATTTTCCAGGCATTTTTCACGTCAGCTGCAAACGGGAAAAAGAGTGATGATACCATTTTGCAATGGAGAGGAGTGGAGAACTTGCCTCATGCTCATTTGAAGAATTTTTAATTCAAAGCATTGCAGTGTTATCCCTGCTAAAGTTTCAGTTCTCATCATATAATATCAGATGAGAAAATCCTGCATAACGTATGGCATGTCAGCAGAACTGTTACGGTTCTGCTCCATGTGGTATATGTGTCTTTGGAACTGCATTTCAGAGCCCTTCTGCCAGTGTAAAGAGAGTTTATATTTCTGTAACTCTAGTGGGGATTCCTTTGGCTTGACACAATCCCGGGAATGTCTTTCAAACCATGTACATACACAGAACAGATGGCTTTCATGGGAAGCAGGAACTACTGTTCAGCATGTCATATTTTTTTGCATTTCTCAGTAGCTTTCTAACTTGAAATAATCCTTGCACAGAAACTGTGTAACAACAATGTCTTGATTCCCTCTTTCCCCATCCCTCTATTTTTCTTTTCCTAACAATTTCAAAGGAAAAAAAAATATTTTTCTCAGATTCAGAAGGTTTTTTTTTCCAAGCTTTAAATTCAGTGACTATGCAATTTAGCATTCAAAATGAATTCTGAATTACTGAAACTAAGTTTTAGTCAGAAATTGGATAATACAGAATAGTATTCTCTTTCTTCAAGGTGTTGATGCTATATGTCCAAAACTTAAAACTGTAATTACTGACAGGAACATAGCTGTTTATGAAAAAATATTTTAAATTGAAATTTATTTTATTTGTTGTTTGATTATATGCTACCATTTTGTAATATTATAGGACATTAGTGTATGATATGTTGTGACAGATTGCCATATAACCTGATAATAAGGTAATTGAAGGTCGTATTTTCTATTTTAAGAATGAATCTTCTAATTTTCACACTCTTGCAATTCAAGAGATTCTGACCATAAATAGGTAGTGAAATGAAAAATGCACATATTGACTCATTAAATGTTTCTGATGAGTCTTGTGGCCTTGTGGGAAATCGGCCTTTTTTGGGCACAGAATAGCAATAAGTAGCTACCACTGCTTCAGTTGTGTTACACATTCTTCTACACCGTTGGCAATCAGTTTCTCACAGATTTTGTCAGTATTTCCGTATCTTGATAAAAAAAGTAAGAACAAAACGAGAGAAAGGAAAGCAAAGCAACTTCAACTTTAAATGTTTGCTTGGTAGATTTCTTTGTGATAAAATCAGGATTTGACCTTGAAAATGTTTCCTAGTTACTACAAAGACAAAGAACAGAAGCTGTAAGTTAATATTCAGCTGCCTGTACAATAATGAATTACAACCTAACATTAGAGAGAAAAAAAAAAAGAGTAGTCTATTGTAATTCTTTAATTGAAAATATATCATTGTGGAATTGTTACTTGGATACCACTCGTATTCCTATGGAAATGTGTTTCCTTTTATTAGCAAGTCGATTTATTGGATGATGTTACAGAAATGTAGGTTAATTTTAATCTACTCTCCTTGTGTCATGTTGATACTGTCCAGCTACATGTTTTCAATAAGCATGCAGCTTCTGGTGTCCAGTTCTTATTTTCCATCTGAGTATTTGCGAGTGCTGAGATTGATGTATCATCTGCAGGCAGAGAACATCTTTTAACGTGTGCTACTTCTTTAGAAGGTACACACAGGGAACATAGAAAACAAAAGATTAACCAAAATTAATGAAAAATATGGCAGAACTGAATCTGCATGAGGTAGTCATTTTTACCTGAGTGAACATAATAGGAGCTGGGAGCATAAAAAATGATTTCTTTCTGAATCACGTCCTTCCATATAAAGGGAGAATCATTCAAGAAAGCAAGTTGCATTTCTGGGTTTGTGTTTCGATTGTTTTGGATTTGGGAGTCTCCTATCAACTTCTAGCTTTAATTTGAGGGTATGAGAATGACTACAGTCTGATGTTCATTTAAGGTTGGTGACAGAAAAAGTTATCAGACTAGTTATCTGATCTGGCCGTGCAGATGTTGCTGAATTATCTCCACCACACATGAAGTACATATATTGCACTTCAGCCTCTGCCTTTCCTGTATGTTTTGGCACAGATAGATGGAGTTGCACTGGAATGAGGAAAAAAAAAATAATTGCAATTTCAGTTCTGTTTGTGAATTTTATTATAGATATTTAATGAGTTCCTCTGATAATGAGTGACCAGTGCCAGCCTTGTGTGATTTCATGGAGTCAGAGTGTTCCTATATTCTTGGCATAAGTACTGTGAAAAACTCCATTTTGGGGGGCTGGAATTGCAGCAGGTCAAGTGAATAATATGGGCAGCCCTTTCAGTAATGACTGGCTGAGGGCAGGTCAGCATCTCAAAACTCATGTGGCACTTGTTGGTGTAGTCGCTCCTGATTGAAGCAAGCACTCACTTGATTTGCAGTGAGTGCTCCAGACATTGACTTACAATCTTCAGTTTGAGAGTGTGGAAGGATTAGAAAGCATGTTGCTGCCCCATTCAATGAAGCTTATATAGATAATTCTACTTTATGAGAGTTTAGAGAAGTGTGTTTGTTTTCCAAATGAAGCTGGAGCCTGCAGGCCAGAGCAGCTGTTGGCAAGACGTAGAGACTTGCATTGTGTGGAGATTCATAACCGTGTCTGTCTTAAATAAGGTGTTACAGTAAAGCAAAAAGTCTTCTTCAGTGAGGACTCAGACATGAGAGCTTCTCTGAATGGGGAAGATACAGCTTGTGCCATTAGTATTGACTTCCTTCCACATAAAAGGAACAATAGACAGTTTCCATTATAGTGCATTAAAAAATGTGAACCCTCATTGGGAACTTACACTCCAATCAGCCAACACTGAGTGTCTGCAGGGTGTGTGTGTTTTGATAGAGAAATTCTGCATACCCTTAAAAACTGCGTAATGACTGCTTGAAGTGCTACCAGGGCAATCATAAATAGTGACATCTATATTTATAGCCTAAATAAGACAACCTGTGCTTTGATCCTGTGAAATCCTACCGTAATGCTGTGCTATAGAGCCTTGTCCTTGTAACAGCAATCAGATATCCTCAGTCCTGGTTCTGAGCACTGGGCTCTGCTGCCGTCGGTGGGGAACGTGCCTGCTGAGATCTCGGGTTGTGATTACCAGCTAATTTTACACAGGCCATCCTAGAGCTGCTGGAGACATATAAATCAATGCAGAGCTGTCCTGGATGTAAGCCACTGAAAAGCCCATGAAAATATTTGTTATCCGGATACCTGAGTTCTCCTATTTGCAGGCTTTAAACCAAATTTTGCATTGCTCATTTTGGATGAGTTTAGGCAGGCAAGGTGAAAAAGTATTTTTGGCCATTGGAACAGGAAATGTGCATTTGCCATTTAAGTGCATGTAAATAGGAGAAAGCCTATTAAACTGGAATTGACGAGACTACGTCCAGTAGAATGAAAATTGGATATTTTGCTCAAATTAATTGGTACTGTCCTTTTTTTTTTTTTTTCTTCAATGAAGCCTAAAAATTGTTTCCCCGTGGAACAGTGTAAGACATCCAATTATTTTATTTTACTTTATTTTATTTTATTTTATTTTATTTGGTGTTGCTCCTTATAACCTGTTCATCACCAAGATGTCTGGGCTGAGCTTTCCTCAGTGAAGCTCCTGTCCATTTTGAGGACATGCACACCATGGTTTTGAACATCTAATCAGAAGTGTATCTATAAAATCTTTTTTATTTTTAATCACTGCTTTGGAGGCTTTTCTCCCCATCCGGTGGATCGCTAAGGAGGGTGAGCAACCAGGCTGGTGGTAGAGCCTCTCCTGCAAAGCACGACCACTGCAGCTCAGTGGAGATAAGTTCTGCTAGTTGAGCAGAGAAGGGATTTTTCTACATTTAAACAAAATGATCTGTAGGTAAAGGAATAGTGGATAGTACAATTTTCATGCAGAAATTATTAAAGATTGTGTTCTTAATGCTGTTTTTTGTCTGTAGGAAGAAACATCAAAGAGAGCTGCTGCATCTTAGTATTTACTCCAGTTTCTCACTTTGAGCTAAGCTGCTCCTCAAACTGCAGAGGTTTGCTCTGCATAGAGGAAAGGTTTGGATGACTTTTAAATTTAATTTAATTTAATTTTTTTGTCAAAAATGAGAGTGTTTAAACAGCCAATCCTCACTGCAGTCATCTGGACTAAGGAAATCCTGTATGAACTGGAAAGTGTTAGATAGGATTTAATGAGATTATCATGAGCTGTTACTTCACAAAAAATCTTAACCCCCAGAGCAGCTGTGCTGTGTAACTGGGGACAGGTGAAGGAATTTGGAAGACTTAAGAAGCTGCCTACTTATTTAAAGACGCAGAGCCCAGTTTTGTTGCGTTCAATATGTATGCTGGCTAAGAAAATCAAGCAAATAAAACCTTCCATCAAAAGAGGGACTGCTGTTGAAGTAAAATATTTTAAAATGTGTGTTTATCTTTAATAATATCATAGAAGTGGTGGTGAAATTACTACTTGAAAATTCAGTTTGCAGGCTTCTCCTTGCCTTCAAGTTCAAGAAATTAGTTAGATGTGATTCAGAGACATCACATTGTGTCCATATGGTGTTAGAGATTGCATTGAGGTTTTGGTGTCTTGTATTGCAAAACAAAGAATTTAGTAGCAATGGAATGAAAATGTCTTTATTACTGTTATTGTTGTTCCAAAATGTGCTAAACCTGAAAATACAGCCAAGATTTATTTTGATGCCAAGCACTGCTTGTGCTTTTTGCTAGTTTGAAATCACTAAATGCATTTGATTTCTTGTGTTTGATGTCTTCTGTAGTCCTGGTGCACCTGTCATTAGAGGAGTTAAAAATACTGGATGCATGTTACAGCATTAACTCCAAAGCAGTGCTGGGCATCTAAGAGCAGTGTGGTTCCCCTGGATGACTTGCTGCACAGCCAGAGTAGTATAATGGAAATAGACTGACCAGTTGTTTGACTTAGTAAAAGGAAGTGGTTTGAACTAAAAATTGTTCACCTGTAAGAAGTTTGTAAGAAAAAGGTCTTCTTCATGAGTATTTAATAACAGTTTTGGCAGGTGCCTATTTTGAATTTATAGGACATTTGCCAGATCCAGCAGAAATACCTTTTTTAGCCCTAAGAATGTAAATCTATTTATTTGTCCATTAGTTGGGAGAATAGTTTGGATACTGAAATGTAGACTGCGATAAAAGGAACTTCATAAATATGAAATTGTGTACACTGAGAAACTCTGCCATGACTTAGTGAGAACAATTCATTTTATGAAAACTTCGCCAATTATTTTTATGCATGCTTAGTACCCCTTTACTTCATTTTTCTCTGCTGTGAGAGAAGACAAATTTCATGATGGAGTGGTCTATTGATGTAGGTTTAAACTTGATGTTCTATTCATTCAAGTGTCTGTGCTGGCTAATGGTGCATGCACCTAAATCTTCCTAAATCTTCATCCCTTTATCTGGGACAGACCAGGGGGCTAAAAGCACATCTGGGCTCCCTGTAGCAGCATGGCTGTGGGTACCAAGAAAGTAAGTGTCCCACATTGGGCACTGCAATGGGGTCCACACAAGTGTAATGCATGGTAACCATGTCTATAGTAATGCATTCTCTATTAGAGGAAAACTAAAGACCTGAGGAATCAATGTGGGTTATTAACAGTTATTTGAGGTGCTATGGGGCAGTGTTATGGGACCTCTCCTCTATACCCAACCATGGTTCCCTGTTGTTCTTCCCATTCCCAGTCTTGCACTGTGTTCATAAGGAAAAGAGAATGAGGGATGTGGAAGATATGATGCTCCTGCAGTGTTATCTAGGAAGGCAGTGATATACTACTTCTGGAACTGCTTTTGCACATAGTAAGCTTTGCAGGACAGAATGACTTCAGAAAAAGAGAAGGTAATGACCCAAATAAGTTTAGATCAGAAAGATTCAAGTGAAGATGGGAGAGATTTTCTGAAATAATATGAATTGAGGCAGGTTGAAGTATTTTTGACAAATGCTCATTATCAAATATGCAGTCTCAGTATATTTACTGTATGTTGAATCAACTGAATACAAAAAATATCCTCCTTGTCTTCTGTCAATGAAATCTTCTGCTTAGCACAGTGAGAAAAACAAATAAAACATTAGACTCCAAGCAACAGGTAGAGCTGACTTCTGGAAGTGGCTGTGTTGCCTAGTGCCACATCCTCCCCAGGAATGCTGCTTTTGTATCTGGCCATCCCAGTCTATATAAAGAGGCAGCAGAAATAAGTGAGTGGCTAAAACACAAGATGAGCCATCTCTCAGAGGAGATCAGAGTTTAAAATGAGAAGGCAAGAGAGGACTTCAATAACTGGAGACAGAATGAGGAAAATAAAATAATATGTATTTAAAAAAAAAAAAAAAACAAGGCAAATTGGATTCTTCCATTTAACCTTTTACATAATAAAAGACAGGAGACATCTCAATGAAATTAAAAAGCGATGCATTTAAAAAATAATAAAAAGCGTGTCCTTTTTATTGGAGACAGGAATACAGGCTAACTGAGCTGTTGGTCTGACACACTGTGCCAATTCAGAGAGTGGTGCATGACTTTTCGGGGGTACCTTTAGCCTCTGCAGTTTAGCAAACTTTTCTTTTGCTACAGCATGAGACATCCAGACAGCAGCCTGCACTGTGATAGGTGGTGAGTTGTGGTGGTGGAGTTATCATGATAGGGTCCTCAGCTGCTTGAGCTGATGGCTGATATGTGCTTTTGCTTTCCTGTTTGTGAGGCTCCCACCCAGATGTCTAAGTGCTCAAGCAGAAGTCTGGGTAGACTACATTAGGCAGAATATGACAAAACACTACTTACAGTTGTTTCTGCTTTAGTCGAACACATCCAAACTCCTTCAACTTTCCTAATTATATACCTTTTGTGATGTTGATTCCTTATTGAAATATACTCAAATTAGCAAGGAGCTTTAGAAAAAGTGAAGATGCATTCTTTCTTTCCACTTTTAGACTTTGATCTCCCTTGTCTGAAAAATGTACCTTTATTCTATAATGTGGTAATTCCTTTCCAATACGCAAATGAACTTTTAATGGAGTGAGCACCTGTATGCGTCTTTGTGTGTATTGCTCATACTCCCTTCTTCACAATAAAGTACTCAAATTTCAAGAATGTTTCTCCTTGGGTTCAATCCACAGGCCTCTTCCTGTCTTGGCAGCATGCTGCTCCTTCCTTTTCTTGAGGATCAGTCATATTTGACACACAGCTGAGAAACAATTTTAAATTGATGGGGTTTTAAAAAAAAGGGGGTAAGCGGGGACTTTGGAAAAGCTGCAGAACTTCCCCACACAGAATCCTAGAATGGCTTGGGCTGGAAGTGATGTTAAAGACCATCTGATAAACCTTCCTGCCATGGGCAAGGTTGCCACCCTGGTCAGGCTGCCCAGGCCCCCATCCAGCCTGGCCTTGGACACCTCCAGGCATTTCTGGGCAGCCTGTGCCAATGTCTCACAATCTTCTGGTGAAAATTTTCCCCCAATGTCTAATCAAAATCTCCCCTCTTTTAATTTAAAATCACTCCCTCTTGTCCTGTCACTGTTGGTGTAAAAATTCTCTTGATTATAAGATCCTTTTAAGTACCAGGAGGCCACAATGAGATCTCCCCAGAACCTTCTTTTCTCCTGGCTGAACATGCCCACCTCCCTCAGCCTGTCCTCACAGGAGAAGTGCTCCAGCGCCCTAATCATCTTTGTGGCCCTCCTCTGAGCCCTCTCCAATGGTTTCACATCTTTCTTGTGCAGGGGGCCATAGACCTGGACACAGTACTCCAGACGGGGCCTCACAAGGGTAGGGTAGAGAGGGACAATCACCTCCCTCATCATACTGGTTCACCCCTCTGTTGATGTAGCCCAGGATACAGTTGGTTTTCTGGGCTGCAAGTGCACACTGTTGGCTCATGTTCAGTTTTTTGTCCACCAGGACCCTCAAGTCTCTCTTCCCAGGATAAGATAAATCATACTGTGAACACATTTCTTAACTTGCAGCAACAGTCTCCATCAGTGAGAGCACCTAAAACTGGAAAAGAGAGAACACGCTGAAATCTTCAGAGCATCCTTGGCAAAGACATTAGCTAACAAATGCATTCCCTATATTTTTCCAACTTTATGACAAATGCCTTTGCTTAGTCTTACTGCTGGTGAGAGCAGTTGTGAAAGAAAGCAAGCTTACGTGGTGTAAGTAGGTTTCAGAGTCAACAAACATGTAAGCAAAGCAAATCATGCCTTGTTCTAAGGGTCATTTTGTGTCTACATAAATTGGGAATAAGAAGTGTTTCAGATCGATTTTGGATGGTTTGGAGGGCTTTTTGTTTATTTGTATGAATGTTTGCAGTCTGTTTTGTCTGTAAGGCTGATACTCCATGGAAATTTAGACTTTACAAATTACGTTGGGCCCTGCTGGTAAGTACATTTTGGAGCAGCACATGCATCATCTGCTGTGTTCTCATTTCCAACTGACTGTATGTTGTAATTTTAAATAAATGCGCAGACTGAAATAGAAGATTTAGCAAATGAGTTGTAATTCTCATGAAATCAGGAAAGCTTAAAGAGAGGTGTCCTTTATCACAGCAGATGAAACAAATCAGTGGTGATCGTTGTTTATAATATATTCTTTACAGAAGCACACATTATTTGAGGAAATGAGTGTAAGTATTTGCTGAAAATTGCATGTGATGGACAATAGATTTAATGTGTTCCTAAGGTTGTAATTTGTGTTAAGACATGTTCAGAAGTTACTCAATTTTTAGGATTGAATATAAAAATGACTTTGCCTGTAAATAGTGAGAAATAAAAGAAAGAAACTTAGTTATTTAAATGATCTGGCAAACTCTTTGTTCACTTGCCCTCCTCCCTACAGTCTCCCTGACCAAATTTGTTAAAGACGAATAGTTGCCCATGGTAACTGCAGAGAATTTGTTGAAAAGCACACTTTTAAGAGACAATGGGCCCCGAATATACTGTGGCAGAGCTTTAAACTTTATTAAGTCTGTCTTGGACTACCCTCTCCTCTCTCGAGCTAAATGGAAGAAAAGTTTGGCAGCCTCCATGCTGTGAGCGTGATTGATGCCCAGAACATCTGAGGGACTTTTGTGTCCAGCGTGCTCTCCATGAGTGCATAATGTGTGAATGCTCAAATAAGGTCAGCCCTTATCACATGTAATCTAGGCCTGAAAGCAGATCAACAGTGACAGTCATACCCCATAAGTGAGAACACAAATCATCCTTGCATACTTTGGACAAGTTGAGGGATTTTCTCCCTTCTTGCTTGCATTTTCCCCTTTCCAAATGGGGGGAGGTGATGGAGGGAGGACAAGCTTTGGCAACACTCTGAAAAACAAAACAAAACACTATAAAAAACAAAGTAACCAGGAGGGAATACGTGTCTGGAATACCAGAAGGCTCTTTCAGCCATGCTGTGTGTAGGGGGCTGGGGGTTGTTTGCAAGGCAGTGCTGGCCCCTGTGCACCAGAGCTATATTGTGAAGCTCTCCAAGTGTGGATTGGGAGGGGAAAAACTTGGGCAAAATTTGTTCAAGTCCCTTCTTTTAAGAGTCTTTTCAGAGATTTCTAAACGCATCACAGCTTTTGTTGTCTGCCTACCCCTGGGTTTGAATGCCCCGGTTTTTCAAAGTAGACTAAAAGCATCTTTTTGTTCTTTTTGAGTTTGTGCACTGTGAATGGGAATCTTATATTTCACTACATGAAAAGCAAAAATATTAGAAAATTGCATCTTGAAGAATTTGTTTTTGCAAGTTCTCATGGAGAAAGCATCAGTAAGGAAGGTTGTATGAAGGGAGAATCTTCAATTTGTGACTGTTACTTACTGTAGTTTAAATGCTGGATGGTTATCCAAAGTAGGGGGGGAGGGAAGCAATGAAATGTTGTTAATTCAGACTTGATTTGTGTTTTGGCTTAGAAAAATATTTTAATGGGCAAAGAGCTTTTGCAGAACACAGAATTTATAAGAAATACAACAATTAGCAGGAAGAAATTAAAGATACAGTTACATCATTGATGACATTAACAACTATGGAAACAATTATGTCATCCTCTATGATGTAGAAGTATCTTTTCCACATTTATGATATCTTGAAAATTTTCTTCCAGTTTTTGGGAATATGATTTCCCTATCAGTGCAATCGTTTTCTTGTATATTATGCAGTGTATGAATATTACAAGTCTGACCTATTCCACAAGACTGAGGGGAAAATCCATGAACGCTGTCAGCCTTCCTAGAAGTCCTGTAATTACAGCACATTATTTCTTGCCTTGTTTATTTGTATTGCTTTGTGCTCTAATACCAACAGGAGTTCCCCGCCCCTCATTAAAAATGCACTATAGAAAAGATTGCTTAGTTTTACAGCTCACATCTTGAGCACCGAAGACATCAGAAAAATATGATCATTATATCTCTCTGCAAAAAGCCTCTCTCTTTCAGTGGCTTCCCAGAACTGAGTTATCTTCACATCTCTGCTGTGCTGAATGGGATGGTGTCCTTTGTGCATTTAATGACTGTTTACAAGGGTGGATAGTGATAGGAAAAGGGGGAATGGTTTTAAACTGAGACAAGGCAGATTTAGGTTAGATATTAGGAGGAAGTTTTTCACTCAGAGGGTGAAGAAGCACTGGAGCAGGTTGCCCAAGGAGGTTGTGGATGTCCCATCCCTGGAGGCATTCAAGGCCAGGTTGGATGTGGCTCTGGGCAGCCTGGTCTGGTGGTTGGTGACCCTGTATGCAACAGGGGGGTTGAAACTGGATGATCACTGTGGTCCTTTTCAACCCAGGCCATTCTATGATTCTGTGCTAAGGTCAAAAGTACTGGAGTATGGGATGGGAGACCTCTTGTGTTATTCAAGAAACAACCATGTTAACAGCTGTACTTGAGCTCCTACCGCCATGCACTTTACCTCACTACTGAAGTGGAGTAGTTAGATTTGTGGACAGATACAAACTTGAAGTACATATACATTTATAAAAACTTATTTTTGCACAAGAAATTATTTTCTGTGGCATCCTAAAAGCATCTCAGTTTAGATTCCCTATGCCTTTAATGGTAGCCTTTCAAATTACACCATTTGCAAGTCTAGATCTATCCAGTTCTTTGCAGTCACAACCAAGAGTTGTGGTGTCCATCCCATGTGTCTGCAATAATGATTCTTCCACATCTTGCAGTTTGAAAGCTCACTGAGCATCACCCTGTCCTTCTAGTGAAAGGTGTACGATACATGACAGATTGGGATTTTTGGATAAGCTCTTCTGCTTTTTTGTGCTTACATGGGAGACTGGGAAGGACATCAAGCATATACACAGCAACACAGCATATACATTAAATGTGAGGTACAAGAATATTTCCCATGCAAACTGATATTAAGTGTGGAGCAAATCTGTAATTAGGACTCTTTAAAAAAGAATAGCTTAGATAATAACATGTTATATATTGCTATATAATTCCAATGAAAACACGAACAGTCTCATAAATGACGTATTCCAATTATGTGTATAGAAATCTATGTTTCTGTTGCTTTCATGCAGCAAAATGACATATTGATCAACCAGGGCATGGATATTTAAACAAGGATAAAGAAAGGAAAAATAAGTGCTCCCCATCACTGGGAAGGCAAGACCAATACTCATTGGGCTTTTGATGTCTGGACAAAGCTTAGGAAGATGGCTCTTGGTCAGCTGGGTTTTACCACTTTATTACTGTGTGTTGCATGACAGCTTCCAGGTGCCCACTTTATGGATGCAATTTTCATTTTGCTAAGCGCTGTCAAGGATGTGGATCTTTGGCTCGCTCTTTTTAGTGTGAAGTACCCTTCAAAACACGGCAATGAGATTTGCTCACTGAGATGCCAGGCTCTCATTAGCTGCAGGAGTAGAGAGAGTGTCAGTGCCAAACCGAACAAACTGGTAAAAAAGAAGCTAATGAATCACCAAAGCTGCTTTTCTCGTTATTAGTGTTTTCACTGCTAATTGCTACCTGTAGGTAGGTATGTAAATGAATAGTACCCTGCTCTTGTTTTTTTTTATATATATATTTTTGCTTAGTGATAGTTGGGAGTCTGTCCGTTGCAGTCCATCAGTCTGTAGCGTTGCTGGTGTAGTTCTGCATTCCAAGTTTGCAAGATCTCACCTCTGTTTTACTCACGGACTAGACCCTGCACTTGTTCTGTTTGATGCCAGAACACTTCTAGTGCTTGTTGCTGTGCCAAAGAGCAGACCTGTTGCTGGGTTATCTGCTGGGACTGCATCCACTTATCCTGCTTGAGCAACTGGTAAGGGATCGAAACTCGTGTAGCGACAGAAAGTAGCGTTTTCTTGAGCAACTGTCCACATGTAGTTAACGCGGACGTTTTGCAGCCTCAGCCCAGCTGAGGCAGCACGGCTCGGGCTGCAGCCCGGCTGAGCCGCCGGCAGCCCCGCGCACATGCCGCAGGAACTCATTTAGCGCCTGAGCGATGCCACCGACTCCCCCGCTGCTTACAGCAGTTGTCCAGTGACGAGCTGCGGGGCGGGCGTCTCGCTCCGCTCACGCTCTCCCCCTCCTCACCTCCTACCGCTGCCGCTCGGGAGCCGCTCTCTGCTCGGCGCACCCCTGTAAGGCGACTCGGGAGGGGGGCGGCGATCGCGGCGGGGCCGGGGCTCTCCCGGCGCACGGAGTCTGCCCGCGGCCCGCCCCGGCTGAGCCGCTTCTCGTTCGCGTCCCGGGGCCGAGCGGAGGAGCAGCAGCGGGGCAAGCAGCCGGGACCCGCAGCCGAGACGCAGGAGCGCAGCCGGTACGTGCGGCCGGAGGGTCGAGAGGGGTTGGGCGGGGGGGGGGGGTGGAGGGCTCGTGCTGTGCGCGGGGCTGGGGCAGGAGGGGAAGGGCAGCTCCGGGCTCCATGCGCCGCCTCACACGCCGGCCGGGTGGATTAAATCTTCCCGTAGGAATCCTGAGTGGCTTTAGGCTTTAACTTTGCCTGATTACTCCTTCTCAGAGCTAGCTGTTTGCTGTTTGTTTTTTGTTTGGTTTGTGCTTCTTTAGTGAGAAGGTTGAACTTGTTCCAGCTGAAGTCCTAATAGGAAAGCATCAGTACAATGATAAATGAAAATGCTATATTTAACCATCAGGAAGCAAAAATTTGACAGAGCTAATAAGAGAAGGGGGCACTAATTAGCAGCAAACGGACTGTAATGAGGCAGAATTTTGATTGACAGCACAATTGTGGCAGATTTATTATGGAGACTGAAAAATATGGAACGTGTGTTAATGAGTGAAATGTATTTACAGCAATTGCATTTGAAAGCCAGTTCAGTAGTTGGCAAATGCGAAGGCATGTTTTCTGTAGTTCATCAACGTGCTTACAGTGGTGTGCTTCGTTCCTGAACCGATGTTCTTTGGAAGGAGTGTACATCGCTGTCTTTGAAGAGTCATTTTATTTGTTTGCTAAACATTAGGTCTTTAAAGATGTTGCAAATAAGGTGGTAAAGCACTCAGTCTTTTGGCTGTTAGCAATCTGAGTATCACATCTGAAAAGAAGAACACAAAGCAAGGAAGTTTTTTATTTTTTCTCTATTAATTAGTCAGCTCTGTTTACTAAACAGTTAAACTTTCTGTGACCTCACCTGCAATCTTCAGTCTGCAAAGTGAGCTTTTCTGATGCTTCAGCAGCACTCATGCAATCCACCTGTCCCGCAGCTCTGTGTGATGGGGTGGCTCAGGGGGGTGGTAGAAATGGGATGCAGGGTAGATGGGGGGGCTGCAGTGCCAGGTGTAGCAGCTTTTGCCACTACCGGTTGATGGTTTTCTTTGTATGCCAAAGAAACTGCTGAAAGTCATGTTTTCTGTCTGATTATCAACCGAGCATCTCATAGCCTATGTGTATGCATAGGATTGAGCACTGTGTCAATTCTGCAAAGCACAAGCAGATCTTGCAGGCTGTAGGTGCTATTTCAGCCCTTCTTTCAATCCATTCTGTGGTCCTGTTCATTCTCAGAGACCCTCAGTGCAGGCTCTGGCCCAATTGCTTACCCACCTGGGGATGATTGGAAAGGACCCTGTGGTATTCTGCCAGCACCCTCTGCTGCTCAAGCGGGCAGTGCAGCTGGGGATGTACACAGCTCACCCAGAATCAGATGCTGGCCATAAATGTATCTGAGTTTTATTAGTGTCTAATTTCTTTGGAAACTTTCCTAATGTGTTAGTGATCTGGCACTTTCTTTTCAGTGTGATCACTTGAAAAAACAAAGGGCTTCCTAAATTATCTTCAGAGTTACTAATGCAGAAAACAAACAAACAAACAAAAACACAAAAAAACCAAAAAACCAAAAACCATACACAAAAAAAAAAAAAAAAGAAAAAGAAAAACCTTAACATCTAATGTAGTTTAGAAATACAGACATCAGCTGCATTTGAAAGTGCATTTAGAAGCTATGCTCTTAAAAACACCAGCAATCTCAGTGTGATGACTGGCCCCAGAGCTGCACTCTGACATAGGAGCATCTGCTGAGGTAATATGCAGATTTGTAGCAGAACTGCAGTGAGTTGTGCCCAGAAAATTCCTTTGGCCTGGAGGAGACCAAAATGTGAGGGTGGTGTGTCACTGGAACAGACTGCCGAGGGAGGCTGTGGATGCCCCCTCTCTGGAAGCATTCAAGGCCAGGCTGGATGGGGCTTTGAGCAACCTGGTCTGGTGGGAGGTGTCCCTGCCTATAGCAGAGGTTTGGAATTAGATGATCTTAAAGGTCCCTTCCAACCCAAAGCATTCTTTTGTTCTGTGACACCATTGCAGAGGGTTGCAGAAGGTGCAAAGATCAGCATGAAAAAAGTACTCAAAGTTGCTCCCCAGATATTAGATCTGATCAACACTGTAGCTGCATGTCACAGGAAGATTCCTAGGAGTCTGATTTGAAATCCAGGAACTGAGTTCCTGAACTCAGTTTGCTTTGAAAATATGCTCCCATCAGTCGAGAGTGAAGCTTGATTTGATTTTTGAGCGCTTATCCAAATTGCAACAAATGTAAACATTGCCTTGTTCAGATTGGCCATTTCTGCTTTCCTAAGCCCTGTGTGCTGACCAGCATGGCTCTGCAGCAGAGGTTGGTGCTGGGAGTCCACAAGGCAGCCCTCAGTGCTCTCACGTGCTCCTTGTCTCCTCCTGAGAGCTGAAGGGGATGGAGGCTGGCCCAAGGCCTCTCAGCAATTGAAGAGAGGAAAGTAGGAGCAACTGAAGCCAAATGCTTTAGGATAATTTTAGGAGAGAAATCACTGGGAAAAAAAAATTGCAAAGCTATGCACTGTTAAATTATATTGTTAATGTGTTAATTTATTTTTCAGTTACATGACTGTAGTGCTTTGCGTCCTCCTACCCTTTAGGTTATGTGTCCGAGTCCTATTGCTCTAGGCAGTTTCCAGGCTAGCTGTTATGACTGGCATGCTAAAAATCAAATTAAGAGATCCTTTAAGTAATTTGGCCTCAGGCCAAACGCAAAGTTTCCTAAAGCAGTATTCATTCCAGCTTAAATTTGCTTGGTAGATGCTTCCACTTCTGCCCTTTCAAGTGCCTGTTTTCAAAGTGATCACACTGAGAAGATGATCAGGCTGTGGAGCCTGCATTTTGCCTGGAGATACGCCCATGGGGGTGCTGATGGTTCCATATAATTACTACAGCACCTGTAGCCATATAATTAATGGAACAGTGGGTTTACCCTGAATGCAGGGAGGTGTGCAGCACCCGGCTCTTAATAAGGGATCTTGAGTTGCTGCTGCAGAACAGCTACTTGTTGGGCTGTGGCTGTTTGTACATCACAGTGCAGTGTTTCCCTTTTTCACAGTGGCTTGTCATGTTTTCTTGTGTTCAGCTTATAAGCCTTTGTAATTTGCAGATCCTTTTTCAGAGAAAGGCCATTTGGCAGATTGTTTATTTGTGCCATTGCATGTGCGTTATGTTACACTGTCTGCATATTATGTTGTACTGTCTGAACAGCAGGCCTGGCTTTCTCACTGACTTGTCCCATTTCTTGAGAACACTTTTAGTTTGAGTCCTGTACTCCTGCTCATGTGCACTCTTCTCAGCTCGGTAGCAAGTGCAGTTTTTTGTAAGCAAACACGTCTAATTCAGTGTCTAAATTGTTAGTGAAAATGTGCTACCAGATTGCACTCAGGGCAGAAATCTGCTGAATGCTGCATCCTTCTGTCTTGGTGACAAGTTACTGCCACTGGTGCTTTGGATGGAGATCCCTCTGCCCACACTGTACCCAGTGGGTTTTGTATCTGAGACTGCGGCTGTGTTACACAGTGCTACGACAAAAACCTCAGTGTGAGTCAAGGCATTTGCTACATCTGTGACTTATTTTCTATCCACAAGACCAATGCCTTTTTCTAATTTGAATTTAAATACTTCTGACTACACTTGTTTTACCTGGACCAGCAATTACTGTTCTTGACGTTATCTTCTAGATGTTTTGGGGGTATTTTTGGCTGGGTTTAATTTTTTTACTCCTAATTTTGAGGGCAAAGGGTCATCCTGACAACATGTGTTGAGGGTAAATCAGTTCAGTCAGATAGAACTGCAGATTTAGTCTTCAGGATTTTGGACAGAATGCTATTTTATGTTTCTATCTTGCATTGCAAAATTGCAGGTGGTAATTTTCAAAGCTGGAATTCAAATTTAAGGAAATCTTCAGCAAAGACGAGAAAGGTAATTGTCATTGACATAGGATAAATTTTAAATTAACTGGTCATTGAAAAAAAAAGGCTTACTGAGCTTGATGAGGCAAATGAGAGAGCTGTGTTGTAAAACAAATGGGGAGTAAAAACTCTCTTTGCCAAATCATCTCTTATATCCTGGGGGGAAAGTAGGTTATATTCCATAATCTGACCAAAGTTTGGCTCCAAAGAAAAAAAAGAAAGAAATGTTGCATGGGTGGCTGAGTGGCAAATCACTAAATAGCTATATCAATCCTATATGTGGAATGATGCCTTAAGATGCTGTAGCGTAACATGTGCCAAGTCCTGGTTCCCTCCTGCCTGTCTTGTGGGATATAGATGGGATATTTATTTGACAGATCCTTCTGCCTTCCCAATGAGCACAGAGCAGGTCATAGGTTGGTCCAAAGCTGATTCCTGGAAATCATGAGGGATTTTTCTGAGTACAAGAGGGTAACGTTTATGAAAAACAGGGAAGAGAAGGTTGGAGAAAGCTGTGCTGGAGCCAGTGGTGTCTTATGGGAGCAGGATGATGCTTACACCTACAGTGTAAACACTTACACCTACCTCTCTGTTGATGTACTCCATCCTCATGCCGCACCATGACACATCAGCCTCTACAACCAAAAGATCCAAAGTCACAGGGACTTTGAATCACCACAGTTGTTATGGCTGCAAGCTGGTGAGTATATAAACCTGATGTAACAAAATTCCTTAGAGTAGTTACTTGTCACACAGTTCACTGCTCAAGGGATTGAGCAGGCAGAACTGTACTTCATTTTAATCTGAAAAAGAGATTTGTGTTCACCTGCTGGTCTAGCTGTCATCTGGCGAAATGCCAGACCATTGAGTCCTGGTGGCAATATTCAGTACTACTCCATGGGTTTTTGCACTCTGATAAAACGTTCATGCACTTGCAAGATATGAGGTGACATTGTTTGGCTTGTGTGAAGCTGAAGGATGAGGCATGAGGACAGGCAGCCTTTGGGCTGTGTTATTTGAAAGGTAGATGTACAGTATTACTGTTTAGTATGTGTTTAAATAATAATTTTTTAAGTGTAAGCTGATCCCAGTAACCATATGGCAAAAAGCACTGCAAGTATGAGCACATGTTAAAGGCATAGCTGTGGCTGTGTGCTCTGGAGTTTTGTGCTGAAGCCATTATGTGGTATCCCCAGCTATTAATCTCTCACTATTAATCAGCAATAAAAGTGACCTGTGGTGAGCGTCACTGATGCTGGAAATCTGATCTCTTTAGCATCATACCTGCAGGGAAGACAGCAGGATATGCGTCTTCTTTCCTATATTCCTCCACCACCTCACTTGTCTAGAAGGTACAGTTCAGCCCAGGACGCACAAGGTATGCATGTTTTGCACCCACATGTTCTGAGTAGGAGTTTATCGCTCACAGAGTGTCTGCTCCTCCACTATCTGGCCTTGACAAGATGTGGGTTTAAAGGCCAGGCTTATTTTGCAGTTCAGCAAACACTTCTCTCCTACAACTTTTGGGTGCTGTTTGTTTCAGTTTCATAGCTAGACTGCAGAATATTTGAGTGGAATGAAACTAAATGTGCCATTTGTTAGCCAAATTAACCATGAAGTCTTTACTTGTGAAGTAATGTAAAACACCTATGCAATTTTAAATGGAAATGATCTTTTGGGGGTTGACAGGGCTTTGGGTACCATGACAGAAATGGAGGCTTAAATTTTTGATAAAAGAAATATAGCACTATCATGTCAAGATTAGGGATTCTAAGGAAGTCTACTCTATCAATTTACTAAATTCCATTTGCATCTTTCTGTTTTTCAGTCTTCTATGTTGTAAACTAGCAGTAAGGAGATATTATCTAATATTTTTGATCAGCAAATTTAAACTGTTACTTCAGATATTGTTAATGTAAGTAGGACTCATCATAATTTCACTGCTGATATCTGCCTTGTATCACTTTAGCATCATAGAAGATACTCAATTCTTGATGTATAAACATCTCATGAAAAGAAAATAGAATATTTGTTGCTACTCCTTTGAAAAAGAGTTTGGGAGACATTGTTTGCTCTGCTTCTTCAAATAAATCATGGATCAGCTCTGGGATGATTATAGTGTCCTGGTTTATCCCATGGCCCTGGCATGCTGGTGGAAAGCATTCAAGCAGCACAAGAATATGGGAAGAGTTGTGTCTCTGGTTTGCTGAAGTCAGGGCTAAGCAGCACAGATTGCTGCAGCCTCTTTATTATTAATCCTCAGTATAAATATTAATGCTGTGTCTCGGTTTTGCTTTGCTAGGACAACCGCATCTGTTTGCTTTAGGTCACAGTTCCATGTGTGTATGGGTATTTGTATCATGCAGGAATTTGGAATAATTGAGTGCTAAACCATCAGAAGGATTATCTCCCTAAAAGATCTTCTGGGTTTCTCAATCCCATAAAGAGATAGAAGAGCACCTGGAAAAGAGAGTGTCACCTTTTCTAAGATATTTACTTCTAAAGAGATGAAAGATAGGATTGGGTAGGAAATGAAAACCTGATCAGCAGAGCTTGCTGTAGTGACAACAGATCTGCTGAGACAGGCAAGACTTGGACCACAGAGAGAGATGCAAGCTATCTGGGGGGATTTCATGCAAGATGTTTGCCATTGGAAAAAGCAGGAGGTATTTTGTGCTTCTATCACTTTATTTGAATCTAAATGTTAGCTCATTTTTCTGTTGCTGTGACTATTTTACCCCACTGAACTTTTCTTTCATAGCTCTTTTGAGAAAGCCAGTGCAAGGAAAATATGAACATTTGGTAAACAAACAGCCTGAAGGTGTCTCTTTCAGAATGTATTCATTTACTTAAATATCTGAAAGCATTCTCTTAAATATTTAACAAGGATTTTGCTCATTCCAGCAATATTCTGTTCTGGCTAGTGTCAGTACACAGAATACCTCATGTGATATAAACATTTTTGCAGCCTTCAAAATACCTTTTGGTGAAGAAAGAGTAAAACATAGTATTTCATTTGTGTGTGTTGTTTACAAACACTTGATACGCCAGTGTCAGAGTCAGTATCTGTGGTCGCTGCTTCTGGAATCAGTGGTTTGAGTAAAAGCTAAGCAGGCTGCAGAAAACATAGGCATCTCAGAGGCTTGTGTGAATACCACTGCTATAACCTACCATAGCCTGGTTGGGTGAAAAATGTGGTTTCCTGTATTCATTTGAAAAGAAATGTTTTTCAGGCTTACTGACATGCATTCTGCAAATTTAATTTTCATAAATATTTCATCTCTTTCTTATGCTCAATTTAATCTATCAGAGCCACACAGTGTAGGAGACATATGAGATTGTGCTTAAGCAGCTGGGTTTCATTTGCAGAAGGTTTCTAGTAATTTTCTTATTCTTGCCAGCCATGGAACGTCTTTGTGACTACACAGGAGCACTGGGAAATTCAGAAGCAAATGGATTTCATTTCTTTCTTTAGTTGGGTTTTGTACCATCTATGGCTGTTGATAGACAGCCTGGTTCTGTGTCTCTGTGTCTGATCAGCCCAAACAATAAGATAACCTTTACTTATATAACTTATTCTATTAAGTGGAGATGTCAGGATTAACATTTATCATTTATTTCTACTTTTTTTTCCCCCCCTTCTTTCTTGGATCCAATTTTTACCTTCTAAATGTTACATAAGAAAATGAAGTGGCTGGATGATAAATTGTGGGAAATCCTAGCAAGTGAACCTTGAATCAAAAATAAAGAACTTAAAAATAACCAATTTGTTATTTTGCAGATTCA
This sequence comes from Tympanuchus pallidicinctus, assembly GCF_026119805.1. Classification (NCBI taxonomy): domain Eukaryota; kingdom Metazoa; phylum Chordata; class Aves; order Galliformes; family Phasianidae; genus Tympanuchus; species Tympanuchus pallidicinctus. The sequence goes on along the minus strand of NW_026294721.1, from coordinate 31,746,264 downwards.
CTCTGTGCAGATTTGCCATGATTTGTGTTAATTGTGATAAATTCAATACAGATTGATAAATTAAATACAGATTGAACCTTACATCAACCGGACAGATTTTCCTTTTAAAAAAATGTATAAAAGTTATGTTCTGAAATAGAATTGGATTATTAATCATTACATGTTCATGTAGGTTGAGATCAAGCTACATATGTATTATATTTAAATACACAGTGTGAAGAATATAGATAAAACAATTCTTTCACCTCTCAGAGCAGGATATCAGCATTATCTCCTCTTGGCAACTCATTTCTATCAGAAATAAAAGGCGAACAAAAGCATCACATGGTCTGTTTCCTCATTGTTGGCTTTTATTTAATTATGCTTTGGTTCCTCCTACCCAAATAGATATCACGTATTGTATAGTATTTGTTGCACTTATTCACTGAGATGCCTCAGCATAAATTATGCAGCATCTTTCTATAGGATAATGGTATTTAACTTTGGGTTGTTGAAAATGGGTATTCCTGAGATGCTCCATTCTTATAGATGGATACATTGTGTCTACTTTCATGGGGCAACCCAGTGCTCATCTGGGACTTTCTGATATTAACCTTTCAGTGCAAACTAGAGTTTGGAAGCTGAAAGAAATTCCTTTTTTCTTAAATCTGAACGCCTCCTGATTAAATCAATATCACATGATAATAACCTCTTTTTCACTTTGACTGAGTAACATATGGGAACTCATTATTTCTATTTAAGAAGCTAAACTTGTTTTATTTGAATATGGGCCACCAAGTAGATTTTGTTGGATGAATGATTGCTGCCTGTGGGAAGCCAACAGCTGAAAATACAGCTACAGATGAAGAAATAACATAATCTTCTTGCGAACTGGTAATGAATGGTTTACATTTTGTGAATAAATTTAGGTTTCTCTTGCATTCTAATCTGTTTTCAAAGAACTGGAAGATCTCATCAATTCCATCACTACTTAAATGTAATTTATTTTATACTTTCTTAACAGTTTTGTTGTCGCTATGTGCCTAAAGATGTGTTTGATTTTTGCAGCTTCCTGTATACCAGGAGGCATCACTAAAAAGAAGAGTGCAAAAAAAAGAAAAAAAAAAAAAAAGTTATTCTATAGTTATGTTATTAATATTTACTCCTTTAAAAAAAGAGAAAAAAATAACAAAAAAGAATGGAGGCGGGAAAAGTTCTGTCTAGAACTAGAATAAAGGAAATTTAGAAAAATATGTTTCTGTAAATGGGAATAAATGCTTTAGGTGGGCAGTGAGAGTTTGAACTGTTGACTACCAGAAACAAAAGCTTGAAACTTGAGCTGCAAGGGCCCAACTGTGTTGAGCTGAGGTACCACAATAAGATGCCATTGCAAAGCTGCCTTGGGGCAGCCTAGAACAGGCTCTGTTCCTATCCTTGCTCCTAGACTGTCCTTTCCCCAAGCCCTTCCTTGGGGTAGTATTGAAAATTGTGCATTAAAATATGGATGAATTAAAGGAAGGAATGGAAAAGCATTAAAAAAGATACTGCTGCCTGTGGAGCTGGAAGTGCTATAGAAGAAAAAATGGTTTAGTAGAGTGTTTTTGTCACTGGAAAAAAGAAAGATAAGGAGTAATCAAAGGAAATTTAAAAAATGGCAATAAATTACATCAGTGGAGCACTTCTACTGGAAGCAGTATGATCGCAGTCTGCAGGAAATGCTAGGAAGAGACTTGTTTGTAAGGGAAACTTTGGGCAGGGAACACCAGATGATGGTGTGTTTGATGGTTCCTCTTCAGCAGTGGCCTTATGAAATTCTCTTAGATTACTGTCTCCATGCAACAAGCTGTGCTAACTCAGGGAAGTGTAGTTATGTTCTGATAGCTATGATCATCAAACTGGTGCAAACTGACTATTCTCTGAGGGAATTGCAGTCCTTTGTGTGAGCTGGGCAGAACACATTCTGGAGTATCTACTGCCACTACAACACAATGTTGTAACTTTTCCATAAATCACTCAGAACATTTTCTTTGGGAGCCTAGGGGGGGAGAATCCTATAGACTCTTTCAAGCTATGTGAACATGCACTTGAGTTGTGTATGTTTTGTTTTGTAACAAAATAATACCACCAAAGATGAACAGACTAAACCTCATAAACCGATAAAATGGAATGGCCCTGAATTATGGAAGCATATAAAGTGTCTGGACAGTCCTTTATATAAAAATCTAACCTTTGTAATCGAGTTTACCTCAGCCTCAGGAAGTAGATGCCAAACACATTACCCTTAAACATGCTTGTGCACTATCCCATCATTTCATCACCCAAAATAAGTTAAAATCAGCTTAACAATATGTTCCTTTTGTAAAAAATATATGCAAACTTGTATTTATTTTAGATAACAGAAATAAAGGCCTAGATGATGCAAAAAGAAGAGAAAATAAATTGTGCTTCCAAAACACACTTTTTAAAATGTGAAGAAGCTCCTATTTTTCTTCAGTTTCTGTAAGAGACGTTTGTAGTTTCTTCAGCATTTTTAGAGAGCAAGGAGGGGATGTAATCTGTAGCTTTACAACTTTGGATGTCAGCATCTGCTAAGAGCAAATATTTGTACCTTTGTTTTTATGTCTTTGCATAAAGATTGTTGCTTTGGAAAGCACCTTCATGCTTTTTGGTGGGCAGTTATTAGATGGGCTGTGTGCCTGCCATTGGCATGCTTGTTGGCAACTGGGGAAAGCAAGCACTGGGGAGAAAATTCTGACGACTTATGTCTTCCTCTGCATTCCCTCCAGATTGCATGTTTCTGCTAGTGGACAAGCATGTATCATACATGTACTTGAAGAGTTGAAGGAGCTCTGTGGTCCTGTAGTTAGGTTCAACTCTTACTTGTCGTCAGAATGGTTTTGAAGAGCTAACTATAGACGTTTTGTAAATTTTAATGTATTACTTTCACTTCTGAAACAGCTAAAATGACAAGATTTTTATTTTTGCATGACAGCATTAGTAGTTTTTGTATTTTCTGTGTTTATAAACTTTAAGTTTGTAGTTTGCTTTTAGTGTATGGACAATATTTGTGGGAGGGAAAGTCACAGACAGAAAGTGAAAGAGCCATCAAACCCACCACAGCGACCACTTGGAATAAACAACTCTTTTCATTTTTCCTTTCCAAATGTCTTGCCTGTTTAATGTTCTATCGTGGTAGTAACGGAATAGAAGACTTTACTGAAGGAAATAATACAGACCAGTTTTATGAATGTGCAGTTTGTCGTTCAGGGTACATGATCTTTTAGTACAGATCAGCATTGTTCAGTGATCTTTTAGAGATGTAATAGATAGAGAATTAAAAATCTTAGATTCATATTGCAGCTTTGTAGTGTAACACCACCTAGATGGACAACCATTTTGCAGATACAGCTCTATAGATACTGTTTGGTTAAGTCAAATTCAGCTGATTTCCGCAAGAAGCAGAAAGATACCTTCTTCAACCTGGTCTGCTCTCCTGTTTCACCTTTTTTCTTGCAAAATGGAAATAATAATACAGTCTGATACCACAGAGTTGTTTGTGAGATATGTTAATTGGGAGCAGCTGTCTCCAGAGGTGGAGACAGGCCATAGAAATATCTGTATATATACATATATATATATAAAAAAGGCTGTTTCTATTCCATATGCTGGACTAAATAGCTTTCCAAATTTGTGTACTCCTTTGGTAGTGCATTTAGACTACAAGCTTCTTTCATGTTACATGCCCATATATATATGTGTGTATATATATATATATATATTTTTTTTTTTTCCCCAGCATGACTTAACCTAAAATCACATTGAACAAATTTCCCTCATAGAATGGAAGTGAGTTTTGCCATTCATTCGTTGCCAGTCTCACAACCAGGATTTTCACTTGTGAAGTCTGTACCACAAGGACCAGAGGTGGGATGTGCTGGAGGAAAGGTGTGCATCCTAACCTTAGTAGCCCAGACTGAATCTCTTGGGCTGATCTCCTGCCTGATCTGGGCATCTGGGCCAAAGAATTTCCTCGAACTCTTAACGTATCCAAACTAGTAAATTTTCAGGTGAATAACACGTTGTTTAGAAAGACTATTTACAGAGATACAAAGGTAGTGAGTTCTGCCTTGTAAGCTTTATATTCAAAGTATGTAACAATACATAAGCAAAAATTTGCATGAAAATACCATTACTGGATTTGTTTAAGACCTCTGTATTTATGTTGTGGGCAACCTTTATTTGACCTTTGTGCGTAAGCATTTCTATGCAGGCTTTAATTACATGATAACTAACAGATTAGCTTTTCCACTGGACCCCTGCTTTGTTCCAACCTAAAGATGGGCAGCACTTGCTTAATGAGCCCCTATTCAGCATTCTGTTTTACTTTCATTGTTCAATGTGTAACCATCACTTTATTTACTGCATGCTATTCAAAACCTGCTAAGGCTGTAATTATTAATTTCCTCCCATGTTTCCCTGAGACACCCATCATTGTGGTATCTGAAAGTTCATTAAATTTAGTTTCAGAAATCCCTGGTAGACAAAGAGGTGTCTGTACTGCATGCTGCATACAGGGCAATGGGGCAGAGGAGGGGCAGGTTGGGCGAAATCTCCAAGTCCGTGCGTTCATAGTTGGGTTACAGCAGCCTCACTGTGAATGCTGGAGGCAGGATATCTCTCCCCATTGCCATTCCCTTTGTAGCCCAACATGCAACCATGCAACTGCATGGTGAAGCAGACTGCTGATGTGATTGCAAAATGGCTTCACCAAAAAGATGGGATGCTAATTTTTGAGTGGGCTCTCTCTACCAATGGAAGTGCCTTTATACATTGGCTGAAACTACTGGCGGAGTCATTTCTGTTTTACTTCATGCTTATTTGTAGTGTGTTGGGATCACCTACCATATCTACCTTCTAGATTTCTGGGGAAAAAAAAAATAGGATTCTTCAGGCAAAAATAATTACCCTTTATGAAACAAACTTCGAAGAGTATTACTGTAGCATCTTTTGTGGATGGTTAAGCTGGTAATTTAAAAGTGTGCTTTTAGTGTAATGTGGTTATACTTGGCGTTGTTTAAACTCTCTCTCAAAAAGAACTGTAAATAGAAGTCTCACCATGCAGTACAGAGCATGATGCAGCATGACGTCCAGGCATATCTACTGCATGCAACTTCTTTAAGTGAACAGAGTAAGAGGTACAAATAATAAGTTACAAATCCTCGCCTTTCTCACTCTGAAAAGGGACAGGACGATTTATCAGGGCTTTGCAGAAAAGTCTTCCACAGAAGAGCAGTGTGATTCAGCAAATCTCAGTGCCATACTAAGCAATAGAGAAGCATGCCGTAATTTTCCCCTCCTTATCCGCTTCCTCTGTTTCCTACTTGATTCAGTTCTCCACAGTCTATTATCTTCCTCTGAACAAGTTTATGTAGTTTTTCAGCTCACTTCGCTTCCTTGTCAAGCATGTCAGTTTTACTTCCAATGCTTTTTCTCAACATTGTGGCCTTTAATTTTTTAAATTACATTTTTTAAATGCCCATACTATTTAAATGTGTTTGGCAGTGTCTAGGTTTTTGCTGTTGTTTAGGAAAAAAGTCAAACTATGCAATACATTTCAAAAAATAATTTCCTTGTACTCACACTAACAGTATTCTAGGAATAGAATGGAAATGGAAATCAAGGGTCATGGCAATGTATGTATCCAAGATCTGCATTTTCGTTTAAATAAAAAGTGGCTTTTTTTTTTTTTTAATTACAAAATAATGCTCAGTGCAGCACTAGAATAGCTTATGACTGCAAGAGTGTAACACCCTCCACTCCATTCATTTCTATAGGATCAGTAATCCAGAGGATCAGGTTATTATTTGGATGCTTTCTGTATCCCTGTAATGCCTAATACCACCTGGTAGAAAATTTTTACTTTGATCTATGTTTAAGAATATAAAAAAAAGCTGTTTCTGATGTTGTTAACCATCTGTCAGACGTTTTAAGTTTGCAGTTCAGGCAAGAAATTTGCTCTTCTCTACCACTTTCATCCCTTGACTTTGAGAAAGGAATTTTTCACTTAAGCAAGATGTGGCCTTTTCCTGTCAGCAGCTGGGAGAATGAGGATTACATTCTCTAAACAAAGCTCAGCGCTGTTGTCAGAGCTCCCTTTTCAGAACATCTCCAAAACCATAACAGTGGCAAAGCAGGTTTCAGACAAGAATTCCTTCAAAACACCTGCATGCACCCCAGAGCAGGATGCTGATCATAGTGTCCAGGGCTGCTTCTTTGGGAATGTTCTGGACACACACGATAAAGAAATTCCAACAATTTATGCAATGTTGTAAGCATTTGCTGTCTGATTCCTTAAACCCCTGAGAATGGACATGGAGGGACTCTTAAATAGCATTTTTCTTCCCTTTTATGAAAACATTTTTTGGCCTGTTACAGACTTACTCTAGACATATAACATTATTGTTTTGAGTAAAGCAATAGTAATGCTTTGCAGTTTCAGTTGAGCAGAGTTGACACTTTTTACCACATTTCCTTTATTGTTCATGCTTATTCATTCCTTGACTATTTATTCTCTACATTCACTCCAGGCGGAATATATTGCTCTCCACCTTCCCCTATAAGTTAACAATTCACTTTTGTGTGCATACATAGCAATTCTGTGGTAAATGAAAAGTTCTTTAGTGCGTAAAGAAAGACATTTGGAAAGGATAAAAGTAGCCAAGCCTCAACTGGTAAATGCTACAATTTGCACAAGCATATGTATGTTGAATGTGGGCAAAAAACAAAACTTACATTGTTTGTTAGAATTTCATTTTTACTGAAAAGTCTCTCTCTCTCTCTCTCTCTCTCTCTCTCTATTTAGTTAAGTCACTTTTCATTTCAACCTACTGATCAGTCTTTTGCAATAAAAGAAGACTTTGTAGATGAATCTTAGTGTCTTCATACAGAAATTACATTAAATAATTAAAAGTCTGAAGACAAGTGTGTTATGGATTATTTTACTTGGAAAAGATGCTTTCTTTCCTTCATTAAAAATTATCTCAAAGGAGATTAGAAAACATTGCATTGTTCCTCTGACATAAAGCTATCACAACTAAAGAAACATACTGCAGAATCAGATTCAGTAATAAAAATAAAATATGTTTTAATTTAGCCCAGGACTTGCTGTAAATTCTGAAACTAAAGAAAAAAAACAAAAGACTGTAGTCTTGTTATTTCTAGAGCTCCCGTATGTCTCCTCTAAACAGTTTATTGCCTGAGTTCTCTAGTTCTAAATCTTAGCATTTCTTAGACAGTAGCTTTTTCCCTTTTTGTTTTCTTCTCCCTGGTGATAACAGTGATGATTTCAGACTCTCACTAAGACTGATTCTGTATTTGGTCTGTTCATACTCTAATGTGAGCACAACAATGATGACATAAGGTTAGTTGATTAGAGCTCTGGGGAGGATGGATCTTTTATTTTGTTTGGCAACTAATATTCATTTTTAAATTATGTTCTCTTGTTTATTAGGTCAGAATAGAATTTAAGATGTTCTGAAATAAAAAACTGAAAATACATGAGAAAGTGTTGATGCTTTGAAAATTGAAATCCATTGGATCAATTTTTAGATAAGTCATGAGTTTTCAGAAAATGAGCCTAGAAGGCTCTAGAGATTTTTTAAAATAGGAGCAGGCAATTATTCTGTTACCTCCATAGACTATCTGTTTCCGTTCTTATTTGCACTTTCAAATATAATCTCATTTTCAGAATGTCTAAGAGAGATCTCAGCTGTAAAACGTCAGCCCTTATTTCTCATCCTGTGTGAGTGTACATGGAAAAAGAATGCATTCCATCTCTCTTAGCAGAGACCTCCTCATTATTTCAGAGTTGTTACCATGTGGCCCTTGTCTCTAGACTGACATTCTCCTTTTAATCATTCCTCATAGATCATTGTTTTCCCATGTGTGACAGTTGTAGTTGTTCCTCTCTGAGCTTTTTTCATAAGCTCTTGTCCTCTTTGAGCAGTGCTGCCCAAAGCAAGATACACCTTCTGAAGAGGTTCTCCTGTCCCCGAGCAGGGGGCTCGTTTCTCCTATCTTATACAGAGCAGTCTCTGGATACCTCCTGATATAGTAGCTGCTTTCTCATGAATTATTGCACTGATGACTTCATTAATCCTGTGACCCCCTGTCTAATGCTGCAGATTATTGACTAGCCAGTTGTTCTCTGTGTTGTATTTGTGCAGCAGATTATGGCTGCTTTTATTTGAACTTACCCTCACTAAGTTTATGATGTGTTAGAAGAGTCTCAGACTGAGCTGTTATCAATGCATGTTAACTGTTGTTAATAATTGCTATTTTATAGATAAGGGAGCTTGGGGTCAGGCTAGAAGGAGAGGATACCATCATTTCTGGGGCAAAGTTTCAAAAACCTGTGAAAATAAAACTCGCTTTGTAGTAGCCATCTGATTGCAACAGTTCCTTTATGTTGTGTAAGATTTTTTTATAAACTGTGCAGTCATATTTTTTGAGAACTTGTGGCTTGAAAATAGGAAAGTGTGTGGGGTGCATGCATAGCTCGTCTCAAAGCACGTAGAGGAGGATGGCCATTGAAAACACAAGCAGAATCAAAGGATATTCAGGAAAAGACAAGCTTGCAGCAAGTGGAACAATTCTGATGCTGCCATACTGGGTGTTCTAAGCTGTATAGTGGTCCCACTCAAGGTGAAAGTCATTTAAAATTAGTCTTGTTCCTTTCACTTTCTGCTAAAGATGATATAATTCTTTGGAATTTCTTATTGAATGAAACAGAATTTTCTCTTATCCTTTCCAATCTTTTTTTGTTTTTGTTTGTTTGTTTTTTCCTTGATAGAAGGTAAAACAATCCATAATTGCTGCAGTAGTCTTGTTCCAGGTGATATGGGAACTGGAAATAGATCCTTCTGTCTGCTACTAGGTGTAATCTATTTATTGCGGAATCACAGAGTGGTTTGGGGTGCAGGTGACCTTAAGGACCAGTTACATCCAGCTAGCAGGGCTACCATCCACTGGATCAGTCTGCCCAGGGCCTGACCTTGAACACCCGGGATAAGGCATCCACAATTTCTCTGGGCTACCAGTTAGTTTCCCACTACATTCACAGCGAAGAGTTTGAGCACATCTTTGTTAATATATAGTTTTGCCAGGTGTTAAATTTGAATAAATGTGTGTACGCACAAAGAGCAAAAATGCAGCAGTGCTGGGAGAGGTGCTTGCCAGCAGGCACAAGCATGAGTTGCTATCTCCCAAGCCTGCTTCCTGTCACCCCCAATTTCACGTCGCTCCTCTTGCTAATCTTTTCAAATAATCCAAAGAATATGTGATCGACGTCTGAAACAAGAGATTTGTTCCCAGTAGCAAAGACTAGTCCCAGAGTAACTTTTTGTAAAGCTCTGTTTTTACCAGACAGCAATCCATATTGAAGCTTATTAAAGTCATGTGTTCAATTTTTTTCATAATTGCTCCCATTCAAGCTGTGGCAGGCGGCCAATAAAGCACTAAGTGGAAGTTTCTGTCGGTCCACCTGTCTTTCTGTAGCTAACAAAGTGTGCCGTTTTTTGTCTTGTAGACATTACACGATTCATTGTCAGAGGAACTTGTTATATATAGACTTAAAATATATTAGTTTTAGACAAGGCCAAAGCCATTCTGCTCTACTTCCTTGTATAGTAAGTCTTATATTTATTATACAGAGTGACACATTAATACTTTGTTTGGGTGGAGAGCTTATTCTTAAACCAGAACAGGCAATTCTGGTTCTTGGCTATATATTAGTCTTTTAAAATCCTATTTAAAAAGGAAAACATACTGAGCAGCATAGGTTTCAGCATAGACATTCACCAATCTCTGCTATTTTGCTTCATCAGTGAATTGGAAGTTCTTCTGCAAGAGTTGATGTGGTTTGGGACCGTCATCCTCTTCCAAAGCCCAGTTTTGAGATGCAGTTTCCTTACACTATGCTTCAAATCACAGAAAAGCAGAGATTGCTCTACATAAGCTTACTTTGAGAACTGGGAAGTTAATTTTGTAGTCTTCAAGGTTGTAAAGAATTTTTAAGCGTATCACTCCTGATACCTATGAACAACAAGTATGCATCAAATCTGCAATTAATTTGTAGCTGGAAGTGCCTTCAGGATCACAAAGTTGACTCTAGAAGAGGCCATCCTGGCAAAGGAAAGAAAAAAAATATTAATCTCCTGTCTTCTATCAAAGCAGTTCATCTTGAAGATTTTCTTTGCCTGCAAGAAGATTGGCAAAGACAGCTGTTTTTTCATCCTGGAAAGTGGCCCAAAAAAGGTCTTCCTTAATCTGAAGAAAAAAAAAAAAAAAGACACTGCAGTTATTTTATTATAAGCAGTAAGTTTAGCAGCAGGGTTTTGGATTTTCTTTTATTTCTGCTATAAAATTCAGGTGTGCTGAGGCATATTTATAGAAGAAGAGGAGCAAGCCAGCAACTTGGCTTGCTTGGCCATTAGCAGCAAAGCAGTTCTGGATGATCTAAGAAAATTCCTCCCTCTGGGAGAATGATCTCATAGTAAGACTGGAACCTTAATTTTGGTGATACCCAAACCATCAGCATAAGATTTCCTTGTCCAGATGGTTTCAGAACAGCCAACAGTCAGGTTTGGTCAGGCAAAAGAAGAAGTAAAACCTGGGCTTCTTTGCTCAAATTTCAGCTACTCTTCCTGCTGTTAAGAGAACCCCTTCCTTTTATAGACTGCCTACTCTCCCTGAAGGCTTTTTCTGGTAGAAATACATGGATGCATTTAGCTTTTTGTTGCTGAGGAACTTGTAAAAAAGAAGAGAGGAAAAGAAGGGTATAAAAGAGGTTGCCCATGCTTAAATCTCGTTAAATTTGGGCCTGTGGCAGATGTCAGCTGACTGGGCACATGACTTATTCTTTGTCTAATAGTTTTTTTTTTTATTATTTTAGATGTTTTTACAGGCTGGATTAACTTCTGTGACCTGTTTTTCCAGGGTGAGCATAAACGTGATTCAACCAATATTAAGCCTAATCAGGATTAGCTCAATTGTTGATTTTGCCTGGAAGATTAACTAAGATGATTTATCACTGGTAGATGGGATAAAAGATAATAGGTCAAATTGCCCAGTTCAATCTAGCTACTTGATTGAGCAATGCAGAAATTTGTCATTTGGTTGAATCTGAAGTATTCAATTGTGCAGAAGAGAACGAGAATTGATCTCCCATCTCTGCCCATACAAAGGCTATTCATATGCTTTTGGGTTTGATATGTGCATGTTAACTCCTTTGGCAAGGAGTTCCAATTTGTTAATGATCTTCTAAATAATTTGAGGCTGTTATAAACTTACTTATTAAGCACTAAGATATCAGTCTATTCAGGAATTAGAGAAAAGTCTCCTCAACAAAGTAAGGGGCCTTCACAGTGTATCTCAGTTTTAGTCAGAGAGAGATTATTTGTTTAAGGTCTTTCACACAGTCATACTATGGGGCTCTTTGACACCAGTAATGCAGTCTAAGATCATGATGTACCTTGTCCAGGTACCTTTACCCCTTCTGAAGGAAATGCCAGAGCTTTGAGTTTCATTTTCAGCACCTCCCTGTAATATATCTCCTTGTTTCTGTACACTTAACGTGACTGTTCACAAGTGTGTCTATCAGCATCTCTGCAGCGCATGGGAGCAGGCGAAAGGGTTTTGACTTAAGGCTGCACTTCCATCAGAGCCAAAGAGACTGAAAAGAGAAGTGGAGTCTTATTTTCAAAAATACAGCAGGCATGCACAATTGAAAACTAAACTGATCAGAATCAGAAGTTTCTCAACCCAAGTTATCTTCTATTTAGACTTTTTAAATCATCAGATGTGATCTTTTTTAACTGTGGAGCTTCCCAACAGAGTGCGTCATTCTGTACATCATTACGTACTCAAACATAAATAATCCTAGTGTGTTGTGAGAAACAAAAGACAGAGTTTAAACTCAGCTGGTTTTGCTCTCTTCAGTCCATCTTTCCCTTCTGTTAATGAATAAAGGTGAACTTCTGGGTAATAGGATGTAGGGGAGAAAGAATTCAAATACCTGTTTTGCCTCTGATCTATAGAGCATGGAAGTAAATCCACTGCCAAAAATCTGAAACTAACCCCAAAAAGAAAATCAGAGCTATTCTTTTCTGCTCATTTACTGCTGTTTTTCACAGTCTGAGTCATTGGCAACACGAAGCTGAAGGACAGATGGAATTATTTTTCAAAGACAGAAACACTTCCAGTGTGAGTCAGTTTCATCTGTAATGCTGTTATAATGGCTGTTATACCTACAACCCCAATTTCCAGATTAAAACTTTTCTTTAAAGTTATATAAATGAAGATTTCTGTGTGAGATGATGAATGAAGAGGTGTTCTTTGTGGATGGATTTTGGCAATGTTTTACTCTCTTCCTGCTAAGATTTGCTTCGGTCTTCTTATATTATTCTGTGAGGAATAACATTCATGTGTTCTTCTCCTAGTAATGCAAAATACAGATGTCTTTGGAGAATTAAGACTCTTGCATAATTTGGTTTCATTTTCAGAAGTAAACGTTTATGAAAAATAGTATATTAAACAGTTTAAGGTAAGCTATAAATTCCCCTAGGTTTCCTTGCAGCTCTAGTCACTGCAGTCAGTGGCAATTATTTAAGATTTGCTCTATAGACTTTATATGTTCTCTATCTAAATATTTTTCTGTATTGGCATGAAAAGATCCCAGAGAAAGTAGCATAAGACTGACATTTTGAACATTAAAAGTTGAAAAATAGAAACAAATGCCAGAGTTCTAATGCATTTTAATCTTAAATGCATTTAATGCAGCAAAAAGTTAATGGAAATATAATTTGCATTGACTTAAATAGCTACCCTTCCTGGTGGGCTAAGAGTGACGGAGACAGAAAAGGAGTGCTGAGGAGCTGCTAGAAGTGGTCTGCTACAGGAAGCACACTAAAATTACCCTTGAAAGTCCAAATTGTGGATGAGGCATGCTGCCAGACCTGGAAAGTGTTTCCTACAGCCACCATGTAGACTACTAGAGACTTTGTGCACCAGGGATGTTTAACTAATGCTAAATGTCTGATGTTTGAAGTAGAAGAATACAATTGTTTACTATCAAATGCAGATGTAATTAACTTGTAGCTGTTTTGCACATAGTCGCCCAGAGTCTGAAAGGATGTGTGTCTTTGGGTATCCTCTGCATCATAAAATCCAAGCAGCTCTGTGTTAATTAAACTATGAAAGACCCCATGAGATTTACCACACTGCAGTGTTAGCCTTCACACTGTAGGATGTTTTGGAAAGAATGGTGTTCTTGAATGCTGGGTTTGGCTCAGAGTTGCTCTAATTATTTTCTTCCTTCTTAAATACCACTTTTCTGTGAAGTGCTGGAGAAACAGAGCGTGTCCCCTGGGTGATGTGTTTGATCAGCTCTTGCTGAAGTCCTTGTTTCTCATTTGAAATTGAACCATCAGTGTAGAACTGCGGCCTCATAATGTATTTAAATAAACAACAATAACAAAAACAACAAAGAATGCTATTTACATTAAGCTTTATTAAAACCCAAAATTACTTTTAAATCACTCACTGGCATCTTGATGACACCAAACTTGGGAGGTGAATTTGCAAGGCAGGGATGTTTGCCACCAGTGGATTCTCTCCTTGTGACAAGATCTTGAACACTGAGTGGATGAAGGATTATGTATTTTAACTGGAGCCAGTATGTCACTGTTTTCACAGATATATGGAGTTCTTTTAGGTTTTTATAACAAGAGGTATGTAAATTGGTGTATCATTATTATGGGAACAAGCACCTACTGTGACATCCTGAGAATTTTCTAAGTGCTGATTTCTTAGCATTTCTACTTTTGTATAGGCACTTTTATTTACTTTTAACTTACATTTCTTTTCAGTCTGGTGCTTGATCTTAGTATCCTATTAAAATTTACAGCTACAGTAGAAACATCTTAATTAACATCATTGACCTTAGTATGTTTCCTATGAGTTTGGAAAGCGGTACAGTTGATAGAGCTGATGGAAAAAGTCAAGACAATAAACTTAAGATAGTGCAGATAAGCAGAAAAATATTTACTGTTTAGGCCCAAGGTATTCATAAGTATGAGTTAAGCTTGAGTAATGCTTTCAACTAGATAAAAGGAGAATTTTTGAAAAACTGTGGGGATAGTTCTCAATTAAATGCAAATACTTTTGTTTCAAAATAACATTTCTGTGTGGACATTGACCTGGCTCTACACACCAAAGGCAAAAATGCAATGTTTTCAAGAAGCAGTAAATATTCTAGTAAAGAAACAAAATACTTTGGGCTGAATAGCAGGCATGACTTAAGCTGTTTCTTTGGGAAATGTTTGGGGGAATTTTCCAAAGCTTATTTAAGTTTTCTTTATTTCTTTTGTTTAGTCACCAAATTTGAAAATTCCTATTCTTTTCATCCTAAAGCCTGGGCACACATTTTATTTACATATGTATATACTTCCATGTGATCTCCTTTGAATCAGTGGCCTTTCCTCCTTACTCTCATTGTGGCATCATTTGTGACACCAAACTCTCTGGGGGAAAAATCTTACTTGCTGTGCTACTTCTCCAAACTATTTGCAAGTTAAACAAATCTCCTTCCAGGCCAGAAGTCCCAGTCACTTAGGGCCTTCCCAATATAGAATCTTCCTTGTGTCTCCATTTCTCTGAGTTGCAGCGGAGAGTGTTATAAACATACAGTCTGAGGAGGCTGGCCTGCAAAAATAACGTGTGGAGGCAGGATAAATAGTTTACTTCTCCTTCAACCTCTGTGTTGTGTCACGGAGCTGCTATCTGAATCCAGGCAGTCTGCTTTGGCCCAAAATATACATCTTAGACTTATGTAGGAGGAATAGATGGGTCTGGCGAAGTGGAGAGGCTGTGCCTTCAGCATCTCCTGATGGCACATGGAGATTCCCACCAACATCCTAGTGAGCCTCTGGTTGAAGCAGCATCCAACCAAAGAACATTCCAGTTTTGAATATCATGTGCCATTTTTCTTTGCTTTGCAAAATGAAAAAAAAATAGGCAGGAAAGGAATTATCTACTTCTAATTCCTATCTTTATGAACTGTAAAGTATAAAAAGAAAGTTGTGTACCCATGCTATGGGAGTACAGATTGTGTCACCTCTCCTGCCTATGCTTATCCAGCACCATAGTCAAAGGAAGAGGAAAGATGTTTTAAAAGCATTCAGGTGTTTAGAGAGGTCCAGAAGATGCCTGTTTGATATAAAATAAGAGTGAATAATGTGAGAGAAGGCATAGGTGACTAGATTTTGGCAGCTCACATAAAAGAGAAGTTTCCACAACTTCCACAAACTTCTGCTTTGTTTACAGATTAAATCATGCTTAAATCTGATCTTTGGGGCTTATTTAAGCTTAGATTTCCATCATTTAATTTCTTTTCTTGACAATAACCCCTACAGTCTAGTGAGGACCTAGCTCTTGTCATTTGGGTTCGGAAGTCCAAGAGGTCCCTCAATGAATGACCTAGAAAACTAGAAGCAAGTAGTCATTGCTCATGCCTGCTGCTGAGGAATTTGGAAAGGGAGCTGCTTTTGGAAAGAAGATTTCCCTAGTTTGGGTCACTGTTATATGGCTGTGGAGCCCTTTGTCTATATCTGAATTGCCAGAAGTTTGAGAAGTTTGTAAACATGGATAATTGCTCGAGTGCATTGTCCTCCATCTCTTCTCCTTGAATGAACTTCTGGAAAGCTTTTGGATTGATGAAGCTGAGTGTCTGCCTCTCAAAATCTCTGAACCTGTTTGATTGGAGAAAGGCTGGCCCGACCTGTCAGTCACCCCTGTAATGTGATTTGGGGGTGTTTGGTGACTGAAGGAGTATTGAGTTGCCCTTCTCCTGAAAAGAGAAGAATGGCTGGAGTGGAAACATTGGTGAGCTGATCCATGTTTGCTGTAGGACAAACTGAACAGTGGATAGCATCTGCTGCTATCACAACAACTAGGAGAAACAAATTCTTTGGAGAGATGAGGAAAATATGGCAAATTTATATGCCAAATTTTCTAATGTATCTGTTTTGTAAATAATTCTCTGCAATTTTTCCCTGGTATCTCTGGGTAATGCTTAACTTGTGGTACAGTGGGTATAAAGGAATTTTTCAGAGTGTGTAGCTTTTTTTCTTCTTCACATAGTTTAAAAGGGTCTGAAAGAAGCACACACGCAAAAAAAAAAAGAAATCAGAGAAAGAATCTGTTTTACAGGACTTTATGGAATTGTGCAGGAAATACCGTGTTCAGGCAGAGTAACTTGATTGTGCTGGTTTCTTGTAAGTATGCCTGAGAAGCACGTTCTTTTCACTTTTAATTTGGAAATATTTTGGTTTGAGCTATTCTCATGGCTTCTCATAGAAGTTTCTATATAAAGTAGATCTGGTCCTTGCTAGAAGTGTGCTGAGCCCCATTGTGCCACCAATGGATAGAAAATGAATTTGCCTTTTGCAGGAACAAAAGCTCCTGAGAGTGCTAAGAGGGCACAGGTTTGCAGGGAAGAGAAAACTAAGTCTTAAAACACTTGATTAATATTATTGCTGAATCTGAAAACGTTTTATTACTAGTAAAGGGAATTAGAAATATGATGCTAGAGCGCTGTTTTTCCTAATAAGATGTTTCTGAATGGTGTGAGGTCTTAAAGTCAGGGATTTTGACTTCTTCCCAAACCCTCCCTAATATTTCTCATTCATTGTTGAGTGAGAAATCAAAAGAGATCCCATAAACCTATTACAGTGCATGCTGGACTTAGTTTTACATTCAATTTTAACGGCATAACTCAGTTTATTTTCAGTGGTCTAAGGTCTAGGTGAGAAACAGGGGAATTACTGCAATACGTAATTTTTTTAATTGACTTTCCCTAACTGACAAAGAGAAAGCAACAGGAATTCAGTGCAAGGCCAGGATTTTGTTATCTAGATTTAGTTTTTCTAAACAGGTTAAGATTTTAGATCATGGTTTGTACTGAAGATGTCAAAAGAGAAATCACTGATTCTCTCCTCAAACATAGCCAGGTTTGGAATTTAATCAGGTCAATTTAATAACTCACATCAACAGTGCTGCTGGGGATAAAACTGAAGAAGTGTGGATTTTTTTTTTTTTGTTTGTTTTTTGTTTGTTTTTTGTTATGATGAGTATCACAGACTACTGAAACTGCAGCAGGCAGGATGTAGAATAAATTATAAAGTGTTAATTCTGTTATTTTTTATTTAACTCCTCCTTTTTTTGGATACTTTTGAACAGATACCAATGCCCTTTATGCTTTGGTGATTTATGATGTTTATGTTTATATGAGAACTTCTGGTACTGGATAACAAATTTGTGGTTGATTATACAAGAAAAAATATATATTTTCTCTCTAAGTACACTCTGGACTGTTCTAAACAGAAACTTCTTGAACTTATTATGTCAAATAAGTGTTAAAAGTTTTTGTTTTGAGGTTAAATGGATATTGTTTAGTACAAAAATAATGTGTATAATGTTAGCTTGATGCTGAGGTTTATATTTTCATTATGTTTGTAGTCAGGTTTTTAAACTTCAATTTTAAACCAATTTCTGAGGTAAAACTAATGGGGTACTCTCCCTTATAATTCTTGCTACAACTCATAGAATGAAGTGTGTGCCTCAGAGCTCAGTTGCTAAGCAGGATCCTACAGCTATAGCTTGTAATCAATTTAGCAAAAGTTATTCATAGTTTCTGCTGATTTTCTTCCTGGTGTTCTTGTTTTTTGCTGTCTGTTTTTTTTTTGTTTTTTTTTTACATGTTATTTGTGTAAAATTACATGTAGGCATTGCATATAGTAGCCATACTATAGGAGGATGTGTAAATGGAGTATTCTAAATAAGTATTTTTTTAGAAAGATTTGCTAATTACTTAATTACAGTATATTTTGCAGAAGAATGTTATTAAAATTAACATACTGGTGTCACACACACTCATTGATTTTCTGCTGAATTCAGTTCCAAATCTTATAATTAATTTCCTTGTATGTACTAATAACTGAAGGTGAAAAAATTTGTATCCTGTGCTGAATCAACTGGCCTTTTTCTATTTTTATTTTTTAAGAATTTTTTTTTTCTACAACCCAAGCACGGAGGTGAGTGAGACTGATTCTTTCATGAACACAGGTGGTACTTGTGTCCACTACCTTCAGTCCAAGGGGAAGTTACTTTGGAAAGGAAACTGGTATATAAATGTATGGACTCCTGCAAAAGGAATGCCTTCTATTTTATTATGTTGGTCCATGACATCAGAGGCAGATATTGGCGGTATGACAGCAGAGACTGACCCTTCCTGCCAATATCCCATTACATTTTGTTGCTGTGCAACAGATGACAACAGAGGGGCAGTCTCACAAAGTGGTGTCTGACATGGGCGTGTGTATGAAGCAAAGGAGTGTTATTGAATTCTTCCATGTGGAAAAAACTGCATCTACTGCCATTCATTGATACTGAACTTTTCTAGAGAACAAATAGTGGATGTGAGTTCAGTGACGTAGTAAGTGATGGTGTCTCAGCAGTGGTGATAGAGGCCACGTTCTGGACGATCAAGCTGCTATCACACTATGAAAGGAAAAGTATCTCAGTCAGTTCATCCACATGAATCAGGAAGTTATGACCAGGGAACTATGTATGGAGCTGCATTTTCAATGCGTTGGAACTGATAGTGGCAACACTGGAATATCACAAATTTTGCACCAGGCAGGTTCCATGAATGCTCACACGGGAACAGGAAGAACACTGTGCAAGTTTTTTAGGAGCAATTGAACCAATACGAGGTTGGCGGTGACAGTTTCCTGGATCACACCATTACCAGTGATGACATGTTGTATCACCACTACAAACAAGAGTTAAAACAGCAGTCCATGGAGTGCTAACGTGAATTCCCCATCAAACAAAAAGTTCAAGCCACAGTCCTCGGTGGGTAAAGTGTGTCTTTTGGGATAGGAAAGGAGTGATCCTTGTGGATTTCCTGGAACCCATACAAATCATCACTGATCACTACATCATGATGTTAAGCTGACGGCTTGAGGTTCCAGAGACAGTCCAAGGAAGAAGACAGGCTTTCTCTTGCAACACAGTAATGCCAGGCCCCATACCAGTGTCTCGCTCTAATTACAAAAGGAAGAGGAGATTCCTTCATATATGTATACCTGACAGTGAGATTAAGACACAACAGTTCAAATCTTAGCCTGACTAGTTAATTATGAATCTGTGAATCTATGAATTTCTGTGATTCTGTTTCTTTACAAGGAGAGTGGTTAGGCCCTGGAACGGGCTGCCCAGGGAGGTTGTGGATGTCCTTGGACGTGTTTAAGGCCAGGTTGGACGGGGTCCTGGGCAACCTGATCTGAATGTGTATGTTTGGTGGCCCTGCTAGGCAGGGGGGTTAGAACTACATGATCCTTGAGGTCCCTTCCAACCCGGGTGATTCTGTGATTCTGTAAATCCTTGTTGCTTACGGAGATGGGGAAGGGAAGATGGGTGATAGAAAGGAGATAAGAAACAAGGATTCTTTGTAGAAAGCAAGAGAAATAGTCACCACCATGGCTCCAGAAGGTGTTTGAATAGCCAGATGAAGACCTTCAGTAGTGATGGGTCATCGGAAGTTGTGTTGTTCAGTTGACGACTCTCAACAGCAACAGAGCGACCTTTGAGTCTAGAAAAAAGAAGGATTCAGACAACAAGTTTGAGGACTGTGGAGCATGTACCTTGGCTGGACTGTCGTATTGCACCCACCAAATAGTCTGGATTTGGTGCCTTCTGACTAATATTGATTTGAAGTGATGAAAGATGGACTGCATGGGCAACATATTCCTAGAGTGATGCTATCATAGCAGATGTGAATTGTTGTGTCACTTCTGTTGGTGCAGATTTTTACAAGTACAGCATGCAGGTTCTTGTTCATCACTGGCTTAAATGCATAGCTAATAGTGGTGATTATGTTGAAAAATAGTTTTTTGTAGCTGAGAATTTGCTGTATCAAGCAATGTTACTGTGCTCTCTGTACCTATTGTAGTTTCCACAGAAATCAATAGAAGGCATTACTTTCAGAACAACCCATGTAGAGTATTGCATGCCTGATAGTGAGTAAATTTTTATGATCATCACCATCATTCTAAAAAACTCTTTTCAATTTACCCTTTTCATTCTCCATCTGTTTGGTGCTGCTGGTTGGCTAATCCAGTGCTGTTCCCACCCAGGAAAGGGTCATAGAAAATCATTCTAGTATTGCCGTGCTGAGTAGGGCATTCATTTAGAAATGATGCATGAAATAAGCAGCAGTAAGAAATACAAGTCGGCAGAGAGTAATTGCATATGACTTTATAGGAAAGTAGTATTCTCTGTGCATATTTACAAAATATCCAAACGCTTTTTTTTTTGATCCTTCGTAAAGGTTGACCAGACCAATAATCAGACTGTGTAGCAAGGAAACAACCTCTTATTTGTCAAAGATTTGACCACCAACACATTCTTTACGAATTTTGCTATTTTAGAGAAGAAAGCTGGCTTGTTATTCTATTTTTTTACCCTATATTTGGCATCTATTCCCTTATATATTTTGATGGAAAATGTTGCACAATTCGTGCATTTAGTTATGTTAGCAGTGTTATAGTGAGTTACAGTACATTACAGTAATGAAGAAGTTTAATTTTACATCTTTACCTAGCTATAAAATAAACTATTTTATACAAATGAAAAGCTGAAAGCTTGGGAAAATATTTTTCTTTCTCTCTGAAGTTACACAGCATCTCAGCTTGAAACACATATTTGCTATAGGCCCCTTGTTCTTATGACTTCAATTATTTTTAGAGATTGAATGGACCAAGGGGAGAAAAATTTCAACTGAATTTCCATCTTTTTAAAGGAGCTAAAGAGAAAAAGAATGATCTATTTTTGACTTTTTATTCATACCTGTGGACATAGCCACTATTGTGCAATTTCATATGAGATGTTGGGAAGATGTACACTATTCTGTTTTGCTGGCATTAGTTGCAGCTTCTCATCGGCTTTCATTGAGATTGAGGCTTCTAATCAAATTTTAATGGACTAATGGAAGCTCGGTAAACTTCAGATTGGATCTCATCTGAAATACATAGTGTCGCAGCCTGTATTCTCCTATCCTTTTCTGTGAGAAGCGTACACAACCTCTCTCCCTCTTTTGAGAGGGAGGGCTGGCTGCAAGAAAAATAGAGTGAGTCTTACTTGAAAGTGGGAGCCCAAAGCTTTTTTTTACCCACAGTAAATATATATAAGATTTGAATGTTTTGAGTCACTGCTGAATGCTTTTGAAATGCTTTGTGTCAGACAGTCACTGCTATGGGGATTAGGCAGCAGTTATGGGAGTCTGCTGGTATTGCATACAGAAGCATACATATTGCATACAAACTCTGTGATTCTGACCATCATCCATGCAAGACATTCCCTCCAGAAAGGTAAATATTATGCTTTCCTGCATACCAAGGTGGTATACTTAATATGGCATAATTTAAGCATAATTTATAGTCTGCGTCACTTGTGCTTTTAAAGGGTATGAAAATGGGACAGGGCTATAAAGGCTGACAAAAAAAAAAAAGGGGGGGGGGGGTGCTGGATGGTTTAGACAAATATTTTAGGAAGTGAGGAGAAAAGTGAGAGAAAGGGGAAAAGATCAGGGACCTCGTCCAAGGATCCTTAGGAGGGAGAGGCTGGAAGAGTAATGAAGATACAAAGAAAGGCAGTTGAGAGAGAGAGAGAGAGACCAGGAGGATATTAACTGGGGGAAAGGAGTTATTGGAAAGAAGCTTATTTGGTTTATTTAAAAGAAAACTCCATGAAGAAAACAACAATAAAAACAAAATCAAAAGATGAAAAGATACAAGTGCTTAAAATGAGAAATTATGGAAGAAGACAGAGTAATTTGAACAGTAAAGTACAGAAACAGTGTTTTATTTTAAATGATTTAAAACAAGCATGACACTCAGATTTTCCTTGTCAGAGTGGTAAGACGAGCACAAGGAATTTTTCTGGCTTTGGTTGGTGCCACGTGGATATCAGCAGCACACGTGCACTTTACGTTATTGCAAGTTCCTTCTCTCTACAGTAGGGTCTGTAATTGAGCTGTCTGGAGGATTGAGTGCCTGTTTTTTTGCCTAGGGATGTCCTAGATGTGGCCATTGCTTTGGCATGCTTCGTAAGTGTTTGCAGACAGTGATTTTCACTTAAGAAATCACATAATGGACATCTTTTGAATGCATATAACGACAGTGTTATACCTCAGATTTATGTTCATGGTTCACGTGTGACCACTGGCTTATTATAAGGACCACAGCTTTTGTACCTGCAATGCTGATATTGACATTACCGTGTTGAATATTAGCTGTATTACCAATATTGAATAATTCAGTGTTTCAGAGATTTCATTTTCCCAGCAATTGTTTCAAACAGTTCCCCTGGTTTATTTACTTATGGTTTTGCTTCCTTCTAAAGAATCCCTATAAGCTTGCAGTGAACTGGCCAAAATGTTTTTCTACATGTCTTGCCTCCTCCATGTCTTTCACGTGCATTTCATTTTGCCTGTGTCCTTTTTTGTGGCAATCACTATTGGGTACTTGTATGTTGAGCAGCAGGTAGAAGAATCAATGGGAATTAAAGCACTGTTTTTTCTACTGTTTTCCTAGGAGCAAGCAACTTACAGTCCAACTGGTTTTATCATTTCAGGATTGTTGTTAGACTGTCCTTACAATAGGCATATGCTCTCTGGCTGTCTCCTTTTTGTAGTTTGTTATCCTGTGCTATATATGGGATTTCAGAGTATTCCAGAAAATCTGGATATAGTGGGGAAAGAGGAAATCTCTATATGCTATCCTTGGGCCAATCCTTTAATAATGATTTTCATCTGCAAGCCAGGAGCACTATTGAAGAGTAATAATGTTTGCATCAATGATTCGCAGATAGCCAAGATGCATCACAGAGCATCTGGGATGAGGTTCAGTAATTAGTTCTCACCTTGAGAAGAGAATCTACTTTCTTTTTAGCCTCACTATTATGTTATGCTCCATTGCAATATACCTGTGTGCAAGCTAGTTCTTTTTGATAGGCAAAAACATATTCAAATTTTTAAATTATTTTAATGGCAGTGGATATTCATATTAAGAGAATTAAATTTGTGTGATCCTACTGAAGGCCAAAAGGATTTGTCTAGGGATGAATAGGAGGTCATTTCAGGAGCATGAGGAACCACAGGTCCAGGAGAACACCTGCTTTGGGAATATTGTCCAGCTAATTCACTTCAGCTTGCTTGCCAACTGGATGAGTCACCAATATAAATCTATCAGACCCTGCTTGGAGAACAGTGCCTTTACTCTATATTTATTTACGGGAACATAACCTCTCTCTCTCTTAATCTCTGTGTCGTAGTCTTTAGGACATTACTACCATATGATGAAACTGAATATTTTTATTGAATCTATTGTGTAGTGCCAATGGACCTGAATAGGAGAAGTGATACCAGAGGTAAAATAAAAGGAGTTGCTTTTCTTCTTAGACAGGCGTAAGGGAGTTCAATATTACCAGAAAAACAGCTTTGAACAATGCTGATAAAGAAGAGGTTTAATGAGGTTGGGGTTGTTTGCGGAAAATTAGTCTGCATTAGGGTAATATTCCTCCAGGGAACGTTTATAATGCCTGCAGGAATGTGGAGGGGAGGGATAGGATTTCAGCACAACCTCACAAGATTTCAGCTGCCAACACACTGTGCACCTGTGTGTTCCCCACTCTGACCCCTGAGCTGCCTTGAAAGGCGCTGGCATCTGTAAGCACAAGGAAAGATCAGGTTTTTAATTGTTGTGACCAAAAGAAAAAAAAAAAAGTCCTTCTTTTTCTTGACTCAGAACACTTTTGCCTTTTATGTCTTTGAAAGGATATTGGAAACTATTTTGTGGGTGTGCTTTTCAGTGGTTTGGTGCCTTTTTTCTTTTTGATTCTATTAAATTATCTTAAAGATCTCATAGAGATACAGCCAAATGAATAATACTCAATAAAAAAAAAAAAAAATAATAAAGGGTTAGTTGGCAAGACTCAGGAAAATAATTTCATACTCTGTTGCTTATCTGGGTAAGAATGTTCTCCCTAGCAAGTGTGGATTCAGGCATGACAGGTTTAGCGTTTATCACACTCTCAGAAGTCTTTGATAGCATCTGAGTTTCAAATTGTAGCGATGCGGAGGTGAACTTTAAATATTGTTCTACAAAAATTTCTACTTTATAATACTATACTTCAACCTTGATATCTCTGGTAGTAACTTGGAACTCTGAGTGATTGTAATCTGCATCACTTGGAATTAACTGTTTTGTAATTACATTTTGATTTGTGTTGCTTTCTCAGATATTGCAAAGTGGTTAGGTTATACTGCTTATGAACTTTCATGTCACTAATTTTGTGGTAGAAAATTATGCTTATTAAATGCACACATTTTCCTTTTTGGAATTTAAAGTTGCTCAGTTTGGCATCTGTAGCTTATTTCTTGCAATCTTGTTAATTGAGTAGCTTCTCTGTTTATCTTCAAATGTAGATAAATGGCTTTCAGAGCAGTGTTTATAGCTTAATAGTTCCTGAAATAAGAGTCAACATTATCTCTGAGACTCTACCAGTCATAACTAATGATCCCTCTGCTTACACTGTTGAGCAAGTAAGGAGACACTGAACCCATCCGAGAGCAAGGGCCCTGTGCTATGGGAGGATAGTTTGCGTGTGATGGCGCCTAGCAGACAAGGCTTTCATGGCTCATGAGTGTTAATTGGAAACCCAAATTTGTCCTCAGCCACCTCTAACCTCCTATCGTTGAACTGTCCTACAAATACAGATTGTATTGTAACTTATCCTGCGGGTAAGTTAACAGCATGTAGCAGTCTTGTTTCTCTCATCATTTAAAATAAATACTATCCCTTTGCTCTTAGATTTGCTTCAGTTTTGTCCATCAGAGCACATTTTGCCACATAAAATCTCTGCAGAAATTGGGGATATTTTTAATGTTCCAAACATCACTGGCAGTGAGCCTAAAGGAGGCATTATTGAGGGCCAGAGGAAGATGAGAAAATAATTTGGCAGCTGGCAATTACTACATTTTGTGCTGTAGCATTTTTTATGACATTTTAATGTATTAATGAAAGTAAAATACCTTTTTTTTTTCCCCCATACATTTTCCTGACAATTCCCTTGGCATGGTTCCTGAATGTAGTAAAGTGGTAGCCTTTCCATTATGATAGAGTTAAGTGCATGCTTCAGGAAAAAAAAAAAAAAAAAAAAAAAGAGAGAGAAAAAAAGGAGTAGATTTAACACTCATAGGAAACGCTGTATTTCTATTATCTCTGGAACAAAATTTGAAATGGGAATAATAAAGCAACAATGCTTCTAGGCTTTGAGCATTAATGTTCTTCTATATTTCTGCCGTCTTCTCCATATGATCTTTGACCTGAGTTCTTTTACTTGAAAAAAAATTATTTACTGTAAGTTGCAGATACTGGCAGTGTAAGGTGAATATCTGTTTGAAGAGTTCCAGCTTGGACAAGGTTCTAGTTTCAGATAAGCAATCCAGCAGCAAGCTTTTGCTTGCTTTAGATCAATTTTTGCTGGTGACAGGCAAAGCAGTCTCCATAACTAGTTCCTAGTCTCTACAGCTATCTAGTCCACTGTTTTGAAAAGCTAATTCGGTATAAAGATGTAGGTGTGTGACCAGTTGTAAAATAAACTGCAGAATTTATTCCTACTTAAAGACATTGTTATCAATCTTGCTTATTCTTCAGTTTCCATTTTTTTCACGGTTTTTTTTAAACGTGCTTTGCACATTGTATTGAATATTCGTATGTAAAGATGTGTGGATAACACAGAGTGAGAGCACTTGGCCTAGGATTTGAAAAAATCAGAGTTAAGTTCCTGTTCCTTTACACAGTGGTACAACCACTGAATTTCTTTGTCTCGATCTTTACTTGATTTCCAGCATCAGGTAATTTGTTGTTTAACTCTGGTTCTTGGATTTGAGGAGCCTGGGCTGCTGGCTGAAGTTTTCCCATCCCATTTTGTCCCACCTTCCCCTGTCAAAAAGGCTGGCTGACTTCCTCCAGGCTCCAGTTGAAGCAAAAATGAGCACTGTGCAGAGCTTTTTCCTTGTAAAGGCTGGGCTCACATGTGAAGTGGAACTGAGCTGGGGGCTAACCAGATGAATAAATCTGTGACTTGGGGATCACCATTCCCTGGCTCTAAAATGAAATGTCACTTTGGAGTGTGCGTGGTGGCAGTAGGGGTGAGAAAGAAAGGCTGCTTTACATTATTTTGATTCATTTTGACTTACCACATTCAATATAAACTGTATGAAATGTTAAGCAAATTGGCTTTGTAGTTCATCTCAGCATCTGAATGCATCCTCATTTTAGGAGAACTCTGAAAGCATGGAAAATGAGACCAAAACATGGGGGATACCTCCTCCTTCCTTCTCACACAGTTACCCTAGAACATCGTAACAATAATAATTTAAAAAAGAACACAAAATGACAAGACAAGGCAACAAATGGGAAGCCCTTGCAGCTAAACAGAAGTGTGACTGTGGCTATCAGGAGCACTACCAGGGAGTTCAAGGAATTTCATGCTGGACTGTGTCCTGTCCCGTCATTGCATTGGCAGAGTGTTGTAAGTCATGTGTCTTTTACACGTGGTGCTTGTGATCTCACTGGCAGAGATCAGTAGTTCTCTAAAGCAGAGTTGCAGCAGGAACGCACAAAACAGTGTGGAGCAGCAAAGATTCAAATGTTACCTCTGGTAACAGAGGGTTGTCTACAAGTATTGAGTAATTTGAAGAAAGTGTAGTTAAGTATGCTTTAAAAAAGAAAAGAAAAGGGTATTTATAAGGGTAATATACATATATATTTTTGAAAATGGAAACTTGAAGCCACTGGGCTATTTTGATGTTGATGTTGTTAAAGTCTTATTCCTTACCTTCTCTTCTATACATCAAATTGAATATTCAAATGCCTAAGTTTGATAGTAACATTAAGAATTATACTGCTTTCCCTCAACATTCTAACGAGGGAGCCCTTCTGTAGTAAATGAGTTGAAAATCTGGATAGTTCCAAATAAGTTTTGAACATTTTCTCGTAAGAATATAGTTCTACATTTTGCCTGAATAAAATAAACTTAATGTACTTATTTAGAAATAATCTCATTGGTAAACAAAAACAGCGGTAAACATTCAACAAGAAATCAGATACATAATTTCCCAGTACACCAATTCCTTTTATTTTCAATAGTAGTTTGCAAACTTGGAATTAGATTAGGTAATGATCCAGTATCATTTTGTGGAGAAAAGCATTTAAGTAGAAAATGTTATGAGGATATTTTCAATGCAGCATCAACATGTTTGCAGCTTAATATCAAAAAGAATAAAGCTGATTAGAAACCCTAACTTTCGGTCAACTATAACAATTACATATGAGCTTGGAAATGGTAGATGTTATGTGTGTTGTATGGAGGAGGTATAGGATATTAAATGACCGGGTTATCTGGAATAAATGTTTGCTATAAGATTTAATTGTGTTACAATCTAACTATATTCAATACTGTGACTTTTTTTTTTAAATTTAAATAAATAATACTGTTTTATTAAAAGCCTCTGCAGATCATAATTACAGGGTATTTCAAATACTGGTTAATCTTGAAGGCAAGCATCAGGACAATTGATTATTCTAAACTGTTGTGCCTCTACCTTGGAATTAAAAACTTCCCAAAATTTTTGCTATCTTTCCAACAGGGGACCACATTTTCCTCCTCTTTGCACATAGTTTTTATTAAGTTTCCTATCTTGTTGTTGTTGTTGCTGTTATATGCTCTGAAAAGCTGTGTGGCATGGCAGAGGTTTGAAGACCTCTTCGGTGGCTTTTTCTATTAAAAATAAAAAAATAAAAAATCCTTGATTGTAGGCCATATATTTTAATTAAACTATCATTTGCTCTCTGTCTCTGTTTTTTATTTTGCCCAAAAGGTAAATCACAGGAAACAGAGAAACCATCAAAACTTTCTCTCAGTTGTGCCGATTGGAAGCCTTGTGTTGGTCTGGATACATGGGAGCCAGGGTATAGAGGTATATCCCTGGCACAAGTAGACAAACTTTAAAAGGAGCTGGGGAGCAAAAGGGGAGTTCCAGTGTGTGTTTCACATCCTAACCTTGGAAGCTGAGTGTAACCATCTGGAAGTAGTTACAAATTCTGTATTGCTCAGTATCTCTATTTGTAATTCCAGGATTTCTTTCACCTTTCTTCTGTCATATCCTATGCAGCCTGAAAAATTCTTTGTACTTGGCTGAAATAGCATTGTTTGCCAGCTTACAATCAAAGGGAAGGCTGAGGAAAACAGCTGAGTTCTATTAGGCAGGAGCAGCCTGGACTGCATTTCTTTGCTGCTGAACAACACATCACAGGTGCAGGATTAGCACAGCACACTGCTGTGTTTCCTAGCTGAGCTGTGTGCTGCCTCCTCACATGACTCTCATCTTTGGAGAATCTGGTGATGATGTAGCATGCCCAAGGAAACTGCCTGTAAGTAGATAGTTTAGCTTTACAGCTCACAAAGCACTTATCTTCCCCTCCCCCCCAATCTATTTCTTAAGAGCACTTCAAGGAAGCATTAAAAAAATATAGAAAGAGGGATAGCCTGATGCTTGCTGAGTTTTTCACCACTCTACAACCGTGGTGTGTGAGGGCACTTAGAGTTTGGAGTTCACCTCATACCCTTCTGGGAGGTCGTGCTGCAAGCTTCCTCAAATGCTTTGCAGGTGCTCTTTTATTAACAAGAAATGGTAAATTTCCAGAAAAAACACTGCAGCTAAAACAAAAGATTTCCCGTTCTCCTTTCGGTAAGGAAGAAGAGACTTTTAGAAGACCTGTTACTTGGTATTCAGCCTGACAGTTTAAAATGAAATGTGCTTGAAAATGCTTTCATGTTAGTCTTTGCTTTGGAAGTTAATTTAAAAGTGCTTTAGTAATTTTATTAATGACCAATTTTGATGCCTGGTTTGTGTTTTGAATATGAATTACAGAGCTAGGACTGGGGTTAGCCTTAGCAATAGATACCTTTCTGTCTGATTTTAAAGCTACGGTGGAAATGTATGCGTATGTCAATAATGCTTATTGAAAAGTTGTATCTGTCCTATGCATCTTAAACACTGATTAATAGAAAAAATACCAAAATAAGAAACAATTGTATTTTATTTTTTTAAAGCTTGTTTCATCACTGTTTTTGGGTGGTTGACTGCTGAAAAAGGCCAGTTTTACATTTGTCCAGAATTGTTTCTTGTTTCAAAATGTAGTTGTATGGGTCTTAACTTTTATTCAAGTAGCTGTGCATGAGAGATACAAGTTATAAGGACATTTGCAATGAACTTTTGGTCCTTAGACATATCCATGTACCTTTGTTAAAGAACAAGCCAGCCAAACCCTGTGTGGCTTAGAGCACAATCCCTGTCTTCCAGAGGTGAGTGTAGCCTGGCTGATGCCTTGGTAGTAGTGCCATTGGTGCCGTGTGGCACACACAAATGAGCTCAGTATATGCTTCTAAGTGTTCAGGCAGGGAAATGCTTTTAGGCTGCTCAAACGCTTCAGGAAACCCATAGTACTTACATCTGTGGTTGGCACTGATTATCATCATTTCACACGTGCGCTGAATTTTGGTTTGCAGTAGAGATGCTTTCCTCCTCCCTAATTTGTTTGAATTATTTGTTCTCTCTCAAGTGAATAAATCAGTGGCACTTTCTGTTGCATCCAGCCATATCTGCAGAAAACAAGTTTTGTACCTTAGCCCTCTTTTCCAAACACAAAGATTTTCTTCATTGCTCAAGCCCCCATTCATGTGTGTAGCTAAGGCAACAGCAGCAGCAGTCAATTCAGTTCACTCTCTACTTTGGCAGCTGAACACTGTAGGAATTTATCCCTTTACTTGTTCAATTACTTCTAATATTGCCTGGCCTGGTGACTTGGCAGGGTAGCATTTGCCTCGGGGAAGAAAAAGTCTTGCTGATGCTTCAGTGCTTCATTCAGCAGCATTGAGTTGGTCAGTGTATAGTAACCACATGTGATTTAGGGCGTATTGGTGGCATTCACACATGAAAAATGATCAAAAGGTACCATTGCTTACCCCAGATACTGAGTAACCTGTCCTTCTGGCAGATGGATGGGCACTTGTGGGAAATCAGTGTGAAATGGATGACTTGGGAAGCATTTGTGATGAGCTAATAAATAAAACAAGTTGAAAGAAAATCATATAGAATTATACTTCCATTTTTGGAACAGATCTCTTCAGTTTTTTTAATAAATGATCTGGATGCGGGATTTGAATGCAAAGTGAGTTTGCAGATGATACTAAATTGGGTGGAGCTGTTGACTGCCTCAGGGGTAGAGAGGCCTTGAAGAGAGACTAATTAGAGGGCTGGGTGTTAGAGAAAAGTTTCTTTGCTTGAAGACTGGTCGGTCACTGGAACATGCTCCTCAGTGCAGTGGCCTGAGCTGACAGAGTTCAAGAAGCATTTGGACAAAGCTCCCAGGTATTGAGTTTGAGTTTTGAGTGGTTCTGCATGGAGTCAGGTGTTGCACTCAGTGATCCTTTTGGGTCCACTCAAACTCAGGATATTCTGTAATATTGTAGGAATATTTAGTTTCAAAAAGTTGCTCAAGACCAACATCAAGTCCAATCATCAGCCTGACTTAGTGAGTTCCATCACTAAAACATTTTCATTCGAAATGCCATCAAAAATGTCGCATGCTTATGCAATAAGATATATAGCAGCTCTCTCTTATTCTTGTGAATTCTGCATTCTGTAATTTTCTAAGGGAAGTCAGAAGGAATAATTCCTATACAGTGAAGTTGAAACAGGAGCTTGGGAAATACAGAGTAGATTTCTCTTCATGCTGCTCTGAAGGTATGTCATACAGCCAAAGCACGTCTGTCAGAAGGGCACTGGCTTCTGTGAGCATGGCATGGGCATATGCTCTTACGTTTTAATGTACGGGTGCAGTCTTTGATGTTGGGATAGAAGCTGATATTTTTATACTCTAGCCACTGTGTTCATCTTGACTGCTGGGAGTGGTGGTCTTGGGTCTCTTTTCTTTTGAAAAGGGAACACAAGTGGTGATGATTTAATAAATGTATCTAAGAAAGCCATGGGGTCAAGGCTGTCTCTTGCTGCTTCTCTTAAATGCTTCTCATTGTCTTAATGTCTCAGTCAATCATAATATCATCTGAAATAAGAAATAGTGCTTGTCAATTGCAATCTTTGATACCTTCTTAAAGATCAGATAGCAAAGCATAATTCAGTAGCATTGGATTGCATTGCTTCCTTTTTTATTTTTTCTTGCTAGTTCAGTGAAGTTTCAAAATTGCTTGCAGTGATAGTGGAAAAATAGAAATAACTGGGTTTGGTCTGTGACAGCAATCTTCCTATCTCTCTTTGCATGAAAAGCTGCTAAATGGAGGAGTGACACAAACTGAATGCTGTCTGCAGTTTGAAAGCTGGATTACGTTTCACATCTCTGTCTTTGAGCCTTCATTACCAGTTTTCATCAGGTGATGCCCATAAATAGTAAACAGGGTTGTGCAGCTGAGGGTTGGTTGGAGTAGTTTTGTGAGTTTTGACTACATTAGCTAAACAGTTTCCCAAGGTGTTCTTAAGGAAAAAATGAAAGAGAACTCTGGTTCATAAAAGGATAAGAGATGAAAACACCTGTCAATCAAAGAAGCTGCTTCAGTGGTTTCAATGAAATAGTTTGTTTTTTGTTGGTGGTTTTTTTGTTTTGTTTTGGTTTTTTTTGAAGAAAAACCATGAGTTTGGTGGAGACATGAGGGTATCATTTAGCGTGCCTTTATAAGCCATTATTCGTTACTTTATTTTCCATTTAAAATTATCCTGTAAAGTAAACATAGGCATCCAGTATAAACCAAATTGATAAAAGAAGTAATATAAAGAAATGCCAGCTTAGCGAACTTGGATTTCTGAAGCTAGGCTCATGTGCATTGGAAATAAATATCTCGGATTATTTTTAGTACCTTAAAGGTATTAAATGCTATTGGGAAAATAGAACAGACCTGCTCTAGCTGTACCTGCATCTATTCTGAGTTTTTTTTTTTTTTCAATTGGTGATAATGCATTATGACAAAATCATGCGGAGGGTTAAGTCAAGTGAGTTAGTCATTCTCAGAATGGGCTGTGGATCTAACTTTTGCATTTGTAAAATATCTGTCTTAGTGTTCTAGTTTTATTACCTGTTATCCTCATATATGCCTCAAACAGTAGAGCTTTTGCACAGATGCCTATCTGTATTGAATTTGACAATAGCACAGTTAAGAAAAGCGTAATGATAGATCTAGTTCGTGGAGCCTGTAGTTTGGCTGTGTATAATGTGGTTGTTAAAGAGATCAGAAAAAAAGGAAAATATTTTGAGGATGATGTGAAATACTTTTTCATTCATATCCTCAAATGTTAAAAAAGTGATTTAAGTTTAAAAGGCTGCTTCTTCTAAAGAAACATTTACAGATGGACCAGATGATGATCAACAGTAGAATTTTGAGGTGTTTGATGGAGTTCTAGAAAATTGCAACAGCTATAGCTTAGATTTTTCTCTGTCAAGAAATCTACTTTGTGTGAACTTTCTTTTGGAAATTTGAAAAAATCTTATTGTGCTTTTCCCTCCTCCTCCCTCCCCCCAGCTGTTGGGATAGTATCTAGAGTTATGAGAAGAGAGCCAATGGATTCTCATTTTTTCCAAATGAAAAATGAGACATTAACTGGATAGCAGAAATGAGAGAAAACCTGGAAAAAGTAACACTCAATCAAACTGTGATGTAATGGCGGACAGCAAATTATATGGGAGTTTTCCATGGGTTATGACACCATAGAAGCCTTTGCATTTTTAAGTTGAAAGTAATATGACATGAATTTAAGTATTAATTTGGAGAGTCTTGTCACAGTGGTTTTGTCACAGCCTATTGGATTCCATGCTGAACTTCACTAATATAGCTTATAACATGGAGTATGATCAAGAAGGTTTAAATAGACTTTGTGGGAGAAGGATGCTTTTCTTGTTCAAATCAAATGCAGAAGCATTTTCTGAAAAATAAATCTGTTTTCTAAACTAGTATTTTTTTTTTTAAAGATACATTGACTTAATATTATATCTAACCATAGTCCACTTATTTGCATCATGAGTGAATGCAAAAGCATCCCAAATTTTGAACCACAACGATGAGATATAGAGAGTGAGAAGGTTCTCCATGCTTTGGTGAACAGCAGCTCCAACATGGCTGTGGAATGAAGCAAATCATACAAGATATGCTCAACAGTGCTACTTTTCTGTCAGTATGGCAGCTTTCTGTAATGGATGAGTGTCAGGGTAAAGATATTTTCAGCCATTGTTTGATGCCATTCTTACTTGGAGCTCATTAATGCCGTACAGTTGTCCACTGAAAAGCAAAACATGGTTATTTTTATTTTTCTGGTGTTTTATGCCAGAGTGTGTTCACTGTGGTTTTGGATCAAATGAGCAGATCTTGGTATGTGACTTTGGCTTGAATTTTATGTCAACTTTGAATATCCGATGAAGAGAAACTGTCATGATCCTTTTTTCCTTCTTTATAAATTGATTGTCACCAATAAAAAATGCTTTACTTTTACCTCTTGACTATTTTACACAGTGGATCAGGCTGACTTAGGAGGTTTAATTTATTTCAGCTTCTTTAACCACGCTGTGTTTTCATTGCTGACTATTTGCCAAAAAATATCCCATGGAAATTCTTTTATCTGATGACTGTGAAGTGCAGTAAGTTAGCAGTTAGTTATTTCCCTTTCTCTTAAAACAATTGTGTCAGTGGTGTAACACTGGCTTGGTGGGATGTCATCAGGCTGTAGTTTATGATGTAGCATGGGAAACTCCATAGTCTTGTATGATAGTTTCATATTTTAATAAAAGAATGATTTGATGAGAAGCCTGCTGAACATGTAGGGCAATGCAGGCTATAGATAAAGTAAGCTTGTGGCTTAATGAAAATTCTATCAATTTGACTAACTTTGCCACCTTTTAATCAAAGATAGATTTAGAAGATTTTCTTTAATTCTTATTCAAATGCTTTGATGTATTTTATGCACATAATTTCCAGCACAAAGAAGCAGTTGAAAGGGCTCTTCAGTAACATGCAAAGCTTCCTTGGTAAACCTCTGAATCAGCAAACAAAACACTGTCAATGGATGCTGTAGCCAGCTGTTATTGGCATGGGAAAATATGAATGGATGGTACTTTGATTTTATGAGGCTTTGAATACTCTATCTAGAGAGAGGAGTGAACACGCTCTTTGATTTTTCTTTTTTTCTTCTTGTACTAGTTTGTCCCTTAATATCTCTTTTAATAAGAAGCAAGTCTGACTTTTTCTCCTGGCAAAGAATATATAAGATCTGCTTTTTCACTGGATGGCTAGCACATAAATCACATGGTTGTGGCACAGAAGTCAATCTATCAAGGTAGCTATTGCTAATTATTCATCCTCAGGGAACAGTGTGGCTTAAGATTTGGACTCCAGTAACAGTACAGAGCTTTTCACCTCCTGCATTACTGGGTTTGTTGAATCAGAGTAGTGCCCAAAAGTCATTACCATCTGATGGCTGTGAGCCGGTGTGAAATGAGTTATTGGGCTTTATCCAGATTCTAGTGGAGGAATTCCTGTCCAAATCACATAACTATGGCTATAGTTGGCAAGGGCTGGAGTGCTTACTGGCAGCCAAAGCAGAGCTCTAGGACTGATTTCATGTCAGAAGATGCACTCCGTATATGGAACTTATGCTCTTACATGGGTAAATGCAAAGAAGCTAAAAGAGGTGGTTTTCATTTTGTGTGTAAAGTATCACAATCTTATAGACTGCATTTAAAAAGTAAAATATGTCTCATTCTGACTGTTAATTCACTGGGTAATGCAATCACTTTTCTATCTTTAGAAAGAAGATAGAAAAACGAACTGAAAAACAGAAACAATTTGACACATAGAAAGGGAGAATTCAATACTTAAAAGTGAAGTGCTAGTGATTTGATTACCTTTGATTATCTTTGATTACCATGAAATCCAGGAATGATGGGAATCAAAATAAAACATTTCTAAGAAGGTTTATTTGTTAACATGAGGGTTTAGACTAGATACTTTAGTCATTCCTGTAGTCACCCAGGCTATACAGAAAAAAGCAGGCACACCTGGGCACACAACCTTCTTTTTCATTCATAAGAATGAATCACAACACAGTTGAGTAGTTGTAGTTGTACAGATGGAAATCTTTCATAAACAGCATTCCCAGTAGACTAAGAACTGTAGAGGACAACTGCCTGTTCTTGTGGTGGAAGGTACTTTGTACATCCAGATGAAATTCTGAGGGCAAGCTGAGAAGGTCAACTGAATTTGATGAAGAAGTACAGGACTGCAGGTGACCTATTGCTTGCATTAATGGCACTTGAATATAGCCCTTGGGGAGCACTTTCAAAGCCCAAAAGATTTCTAATTGCTAGACAGAGCCAGGTCTGCATGATCAGCATGTGCTTGTTACAATCCAGCAGCAAAGGCAAGAATAACAGACCTAGTCATCTGAACTTTGACATCTGAAATAAGGAAGAACTTGCTGTCAAACAATAGAAAGCTCATATTGTGATAGGGTTCATCCTACACACTTTATATTTTAAGGGTGGGAAATTCTGATAATCTTTCTGCTCTGAAGCCAGGCAGGCAAAGAATTCAAAAGACCAAGCAGAAACTCCTCTTTGACCAGGAGATTTCTTTAATGTAAGGTGAAATATCTGAATTTCAGAGGCAAGAGATTTTTTTAAGCTAGGTCCCTGGAAATTAAGACCTGGGAGGAACAAGAGAATAGAGTGAGAAGGATTTTCTTTTGAAAATAAGAGTCTAAGAATATGAGATTCTTTTATTTGTATTTGGTTGTATACATTGGGCACTGAACTGCAATGGTTTTCCACTACTTTTGACCCCGTGCATGAGTTGAAAGCAAAATCTTAGATTATCCCCTATTTCACAATCTTAGAAAATGTAGCTTTGAATGCCAGCTTGCCTAGTCCTGTGTTTTCTAGAAGGATGTTACACCTCCAAACAACCACCTGTTGCTTTAATGTTACTTTAGATTTCAGATTTTAGTTTAGCAGCTCTTGTCTTTTATTTAAAAAATATTTTAAAAGTACAGACAGGTCTAGGAATGTAACCTATTTACAGCAAGTTCTGCAGCTCTTTTTGAGCTTATTCTTAATGAATGATGGACATAGACTGTATTGGGGTCTTATTTCTTGAAAAAGGATTTGACCTATCGTTATATGTATCATGAGGTAGATATTTAGTTATTCAGTCTCCTTCACATACATGAAAAAACTTTTTTTTTTAAGTGGTAGATATAAAGTGCTTTCATTTTTTCACTCTTCCTTTGCTGAGGAAAGATCCCTAATGGAATTGCAGATGCTTATAGAAAAAAACACAGAAATGTTACACAGAGCATAGAATTTCACTCAGTTACCTCATGAATGAGCAGGTCACGTTGTTGCCTCATGAGCTTGAAATTTGAAAATTCTTGACAGGAATATTAATAATATAACATTCCCCATTCACTGTAAGAATACAGGCAATCTGCTTACTGGAAGAAATTATTTAATAAACTCTAAGCCTGTGACCCAAGGACCAAATCTCTGTTGATGTTAATTTGTTGTACACATCAACTACATCAGCTACATATCAAAACATCATAAATATGTTATGAGAAACAAAATGCTTTTTTGCATTATTTTTCTTAAACACTTTCTGTATTTTAAGTGATAGCAATGAGCAAATGATTAGACAAGTGAACCAAACCATTACATTCTAATTTTCTACTTTTTAATAGTTATTAAAAATATTAGTCTTCAACAGCCAGTTGCGTCATGAAGGCAATATCTTGATGCTGAGCACAAGGATTACAAGCACAGAGTTTGCTTTATAACGAGTTTTATGGTTTGGCTTTCAGAAAATGTGAGCTAATCAGAACCTCCAGTTGGTTTCAATGGGATTTGTAGGTACTGAACAAATTTTATGATCAAGCTCTTTTTCATAGATATTATAATTTGATCTGGTGAATGGTTGTAATTCATTTGTGATCATAATATGCAAAGAGTGAAAGGGCTGTAATCTTTAAAAAAAAAATTGTTTAAATAACACTTTTCTCACACAAAGTCTCATTTTCCTCAGTGTTTCCTCAGTTTCCTCAGCTTTTTTCCCCAATTTGCTAGGGTATTCCCCAATTTGCTCACTTGAAGATGAGAGCATATCTGTCAGCTGTTGCCAGTGTCTTTATGAGTGCAGGTAATTCCTACCATGCCCTTTGCCTGCTTTTGCTCCAGCCTTACACTATCTCAGGATATTTCAGCCTGTTATCAGTCCTTGCTTGCCATCCCACTCCCGAAGCAGCTACTTATTCCTATCCCCTCTGCCTGTTTGCCCACCCCTTCTTTCACTAGGGAGTCAAGGAGGATGGAGTTTTCTTTCAGCTTCGCAATATATCAGTCCTGGTGTTGGAAATTTGGGAAGGATTTCAATTAGAGACAAAGAAGCAGTCAATCAAAACAATAATAATAATGCCAATTGTTCCTGAAGATTTAACAGTAGATCAAGAATTTCAAGCCTGATCTACTGCTCTGTTGGAGACAGCTGTTCATAAATGACCCTTTAGTTAAGATTCTTTACAGGGAAGCACCAGGAAAGTGAGAAACTGCCTACTGAAGCTTTTCATGCTGATCTCATTTTTGTCTTTGAAAATTAAAATATTCACGAGCGCTGAAAGCTGATATTTATGAGAAGAATTGGGGTAGGGGAAAGAATGAATTGCTTAAGCAACTCCTAGTCCATCATCAGCATCTCCAGCTGTACTGCAACAGCCTCATGGAGATTCAGTATTCTGATTTTTTAGAAGTAATCATCTCCATGTATTTCTGTTCATTTTAGGGTGCGTTCTTGCATTTCACATTGTTTACAATATTTTATAAGGAAAAACGAGGAAAGTTTTTATAAGCAGCCTTTATACCATTCAGTGATAGGAAGTTCTGTTGAACTTGAGAGAGCATCACTTTGTTAGATCCTTTCCAAATTATACACATGTTCAGTTCTGCCTTCAGAGCTGTAAATCCCAGTCTGTGTTACAGAGTTCAATGGATGAAGATATGTGCCAATTACAAAGAGAAACAAAGTGCAAAGGTGCAATCAAGGATCTGAGCTATGCAATGCAATAGAAGGAAAACTGCACTGCAAAGTATGTAAAATCCCAGCTCTTATTTGGAACACTGGCAGCAGCTGAACTTGAACATCAGCACCTTTAATTTAAGGACACGGAGGCTCAGTGAGCCTCAAACGCCACAGCAACTAGGAACTTCTAAAGAAAATTCTTCTGTAGCAAATCACTGTTCAAATAACTCAAATTTTGATGTGAAGGAATACTTTAAAGCCTCCATTTCGTGTCTTGCAATACTGCCTAAATATTTTTTCCTCTTCCTTGATTTCTTGCTAGTTTTCTGGACAAGATGCCCTTGCTAAGCTCCAGCAAGTTGAGCGTGGAGAGCAGAAAAGAAGATGGTGAAGGCACAGCACCTGCCCCTCCACAGAAGAAGCTGTCATGTCAGTGCCACCACCATTGTCCTGAGGACTCAGTCAACAGCACCTGCAGGTTCGTGGAGCATCTATCTGGTGGTAAAACATGAGAAAACCTGTTTGTGATGGCTCTGCAGTCTCAAGTTGGGTGTTCTTGTTTGAGCAGTAATCAGTAAAGGAGTTGTTTAGAAATTAGCTGTTTATTTTACATAGATGTCAGCTACACATCTATATTTTCTTTTTATAGTATTTACATCTTTCAAGCTTTAGATAAATACTTGTGTTAATTCTTTTTATATATGATATATTCTGAATGTAGTAGTTTGTTTTTAAAGGGTGCATGCGATTGATGAGAGGAGACTTATTGGAAATATTTTGAAGTGTCTATAAATGCTCATAAATTTATAATCAATCTTCATAAATTTCATTTATCATAAAACACCTACTCTTTTGTATGTGTTTTTACGGATGTGTTTTGTAGGTTGATAAGACAACTTGTTTCATGGTAGAAGTCTTTTCTTCTCTTGAGATGAAGTGTTAAATACTTTTTTAATGTTAACTGTACTCCCACAGTCTTTCTGCAGGCACTGGTTAGAGTTCTTATTAATAGAGTAAACTTATTTGGGTTGGATTCTGCTTTTCCCAGAGGTCCTAACTCCCTAAGATGGACATATGCTGTGCCTTGGAGGCTCGGCATTGATACTGTCTGATACAGCAGAGTGGACCAGTGGCACCTGCAGTGGAAGCACACTGCTCTTCCCCCACTGACTTTTTCACTCCTGCAGCAAACACATGAACTATTGCTGCTGAATTAGGGTGCTGATCTGACACCCCTCTTGGCTTGAGATGAATGCACAGTTTGTCTTTGCAGTCATGGAGGGGTGAACTCTTCATCTGCTTCTCATAAATATCAACTTTTTTATTCTGCTTCCTTAAAACCAAGTAAAATACTGGAGATACTGCCTGCTCTGGTTTAGTGGAGTTGTGCAACTGCAGGAAGCATCAAAGCAGGACACAAATATGAGCTCACCTGGATAAGCCAGTGGTGTATGCAGTTATTTTTCAGGTGAAACCGTCTAACACTGTGTCTGTGCTGACTAGATCTTCCAGGCAGCATGTTAAGAAGATAGACAAGGAAAAACCCAATGTTGTTGAAGACAAATTGCTATTTCTTGGGATTTATGAGTGTTGTTCTGTAGCTTGACTTGGTTCAGCTCAGCCTGCAGTTTCACACAGAGGTGTATGGCAGTTTTTGATGACAGCTGTAAATACTACTTCCCCCTTTCAACCTTCTTTCTTCAAACCCTTATATAGCTAGAAGTCAGACCTAACTGTTCTCAAATGGC
Source organism: Tympanuchus pallidicinctus (assembly GCF_026119805.1). Classification (NCBI taxonomy): domain Eukaryota; kingdom Metazoa; phylum Chordata; class Aves; order Galliformes; family Phasianidae; genus Tympanuchus; species Tympanuchus pallidicinctus. Next base: position 31,706,227 of record NW_026294721.1, on the reverse strand, counting down.
AGTCCATTTAAAAAAAGCTATAAAAATTCCCTCTGAGATCAGTTTGCAGATCTCCTGCAGCATGAATCAGTTTTCCTGTTCCTGCCCAGCAAGAGCCACTGCTTTCACATATGCTGCCTTGCATGCATCAACAGGAAAGATGCAGAAGACTTGAATCCATTAATTATGAAGCATAAGAGGACTCATGTTAAGGAATTGACTCATTGAACGATTTATACGCTATCTTTGGGTGCACTGTTGCATGTTTTATCCACTCTTTCCCATCCTGTGCTGTTACCTGAGCACTATCCAACTTGCCCAATGAACAACAATATAATTGCTGAAGAGTTTAGACAAATTTAAAATTAAAAATTTAGATTATTTGAAATTAAATACCTTACCTTTGTGGTTTACCAGCAATAATCCTTTTCAGGATAGTGATCGTGGCCGTAGCTCCCCTTACCTTGATATGAGAGCTGCAGTGAGGTCAAAGGACAACAAAGCATACAACATGCCTTGTCTTCTCTGCACCTGCTTAACTGTGTCAGTCTTTTGCTTCTTAAATTCCTTATGCTTAGCTGGAATTAAGGATGAAAAGTGAAAAGGGACCTTACAGTGACAAGGAAGTTCTAAGCCTAACATTCCAGTATCTGGCTTTCAAAAGATTTGGCCAAGCCCAGTCAGGTGAGCAGGGATTATGAGTTTCCCCATGCTGTGAGCAGGGATTTTGAGTTTCCCCATGCTTTCAGAGATTTCTACTAGTCAGCCTGTAACTTTCATGCTTCATGCTATCCTGAATGACTATTGGCACAGTTTGAAAGCGCTCAGGAATTTTCATTTAACTTCACTCTAAAGAAAATTACACCATATTGAAATTCAAATATTATTTATTGTGCTGCGTTTGTCTGAAGAAGAAATAAACTGTTCAGATTAAAAGTTATTGCATTAATTATCCTCTTCCCTCAGATATAGTCACTAAAAGCTTTCAATATTTGATAAGAATTGAACTCTGCTGGCAGCTCTGTCAGTCTGTTAAGATTTGAGCTGTACTGGAGTCTGCAGGGCTCTGAGCTACATTGATTCAGAGCATCGTGCACAGTTCCTACCGAGGCTTCCACAAGAGCAGAGGAGCTTTTTGTGTGCCCAGGAGCAAGGAGTGCTCCCATAGTTCAATGGAGAAGCAATTCCAGCTGTGGCTAAATTAGAAGCCCTGGAATAAAAGAGGCAGTTCCACCACAGTCACTAATAGAAATCTCTTATAAATAGCAGTCTGCCATCCCTGCTGAAGTTTTTGGTCTGCTACCACAAATATTTATGTATCAGGACACACATACTGAGCAGATACGTAGTACCCTGAATGTTTATGAAAAAATGAGGACATCTGGTGGCCATTTAAAGTTCTTTCTGTAATTGTATTTTTTTTTTCAATTTGAAATAAATATTCTTAAGCCACATCTGTGTCAAATCTTTGATCAGCCTTCTGTGTTTCTATACAGAACTACCCTTTCTCTGTATTTTTTCAACTTACGTGCAATAGTTCTTTAGGAAACTATCAATGATACCACAGCTGCAAATGCACGTTATTTTATCATAAACAAATCAGTAGCTCTAGCTTGAAGAGCATTCTTTAAAATGGATCAATCCATGAGCACGTAAGTTTTGAAAGATTCATTAGAGGGACATTTCATCTGGAGTCAGTGATGGGGAGCAATGAAAGGACAGTGCTATGTGTAGTAGACCAAGCGAGGAGCAGAGGGTGATACAGGCGCTAGCTGTTGCCTTACCCATTAAGACCCTGTTCCCCTCACAGTACCTAAACACACCTGGCAGATCTAGATCTATTGATAGCTGTGCCAAGGGACCTGCTAGTTCTAGGCTGGAGCAGCAGCAGGAGAGGGAACTAGAGATAGGCACTCGCTCACCATAGATTGGAAGGGATGTAGTGCTTAAACCTGAGGTCAAGCAGAGCTCCTGGGCAGAACGTGTGGTTGGGTGGTGTAAGGATACCACTCGGGGTAATTAAAACTCATTAGTGCACTTGAGGCCCTCATGATTAAGGTCTTTGTAAAAGTTTCATGGTTCTTTGCTTGTAAAGGGTGTGCTAGCCTGTGGTGTGTTGGAACTTCATTCTTTTGAACATCTGTGCAGTTCACAAAAGGCTTTCAATAAAGAAGCTCAGTGCTGCTTTGAAACAACCAGGACCTCATTTTACTGTTTCATTTTATGTTTTGTACGGGCAAAATGAGTGTGTGGGCAGTTGTGTCTAGTCAAAATTAGTTGCATATTTTTAAAAGTACTGTTAGATTTAATTGGCTATCAGTGTAATGGGATTGCAATAAAGGCAGAGCTGATTAGGTTCCTGGTTGTATTCTCTTTACATTCATAAATAAATGCTGACAGTTTTAGGGATCAGGGTGATAGAATTTAATTTCTTATGGTTTCTGCCCAACTGTGTCTTAAGGTAACATTGGTTATCTAATGCAATAAAATAATTAAGTTGCTTTCTCAGCATTACCAGAGGTGATAATTCACCTGACCTGATTTTCTTTTCATTTTCATGTTCTCTGGATAATGGGATTGAATTTTCTATGTAATTTGATATGTAGAGGATTTAACAGTAGGCCAAAGCACTGAGTTCAAGCATACTTTCTTTTAGTCACTTTCAATTTTTAGTGTAAAATTGAACACTTCCTAATGAGGGAGCTATGATGAGATGTTGCATGGTAGCTTATCTTTATTTTTTAATGTAAGCCTTTATATGGGGCTGCACGGGAGGCAAATAAATCTGTTTTGATCGGTAAAATCAAAAGCGAACAACCCTTGCAAGCTCCACTCTTTTCTTCTTTTCCCCTTCAGCCTTTTGTCCCATACATGGCTTAGCAGATGACTTCTCCCTGAGTGCTCAAACCAAGGGCCAGATCTCCATCCCACCCTTTTGAACCATGCTTCAGAAATGTCTTGTTCTTTCTTAGTTTTGCTTAGAGGCTGCCTGTATCATATATTTTAATATATGCCTTATGCTAAACAGTAATGCAGGTCCAATTTCCCTGTACAGAGACCTGCTGCATTACTTTCAGATAGCTTTTTTTAGCATGTGGGAATACTTTGGTGTTATTGTGTTGAAGTACTTAAGATTTCCCTTGCATATTGAATTTACTTAAACCAAGAAAACATTCAAAAATAGCAAATATCCATGTTGAAGCTGGCCTACCACTAAAAAGGAGAGTACATCATACAGATTCAACTGTACTGTAGTCTTAAAGCCAGGTAAAAGAAATTATTTGGCCAGTGTTTAAATTTTTTTACACAAAAGAAAGAAAAGGAAAAAATAAAGGGAAAGGGAATAGAGAACAGTCTATAGCTTTATGTTGATAGTTTCCTTCTTCACAGTTCTCACATTTACTGAAATGGATTTTGTACATAAGTGAACGGTACTGGAGAGAGCTGGTGAATGTGCAGAGAGGTACCCATGCTTGGTGTGACTGTCATAGCCAAGGTTATGCTACTAGATCTGTAGGCTTATCAAATCTCATATAATTATCACGTAGCCTGGATAGTCTGGCATTGTGTCTTGAATTCTGCATTGTGACCCACATATCAGGGAAAACTGTGGTTGATTTGTGATGAGAGCAATGTGCGACACATCTAATAGGCTGAGTCATGCCTGGGAAGATCATACGGAGATAATATTGACAGATAGACCTATATGGGAAATAGGATATATGGGAAGATATTCTGCTAAGATATGTTGGGTATCTTCCCCTCCATGCTCTGTGTGTAATGTAGTAGAGTTGTCACTGAACACCCTGATGACCTTACTCTGATCTTACTCTCTTCATCATCATATTGGTTTCAGCATGATGCCAAACGGTACGACATACAGTAGAACGTGGTTGGACAAGCATCACTATCTCAAATACTAGTCGGGCCTGGAACTTTGTCCTCCTGTGGGCCATCTCCTATGCTTTGTCACGTCTGTATGTCTCTGATTGCCTTTGGGGTAGCTGTGCAAATGTGAAGGTGCATCTGGCTCAACAATTTTGTAATGCTCTCCTTCCCACATGGTTTCACGTTACTTCTCTAATGCACAGCCACTGTTATTTCTTCTGGAACATTAGCCTGTACTGAGCACATTTACAGGGGGGCTCTTTGTTTTAGGGATGACACTGTTTTGCTGAATTTAGCCTTCAGCATCCTCCTTAAGTGAATGATATGACAATAAGTGAAATAGATGCAAAAAGAGTCAGCCAGCCAATTTTTGAATTAAATCATTTCATCCAATCTTTATAGAAGTATACAGACTTTCAATTTCTGGAGATTGTATATTCTAACACTTTTTAATCATTTTTAAAAAACAATACAGAAGTTTGCCATGTTCCCTAGGATGAAAATGAAAAGATTGTGTAGTTCTTTCTGATATCAAAACTAGGAGTATAATGGGGATGAGGGGAAAAAAAATATAACACCGATATGGATTCAATTGCAAACGGAATTAAATGTAAGGACTCTTTTCACCAAGTTATTTAACGCATCTGCTTGTCATAGGCACCAAATCACATGAAGGAATGATGTTGCTTTTGCAAGTTATATATTGCCATGCCTTACTGCATATAGAAACCAGGACAGGAAATCTTCAGCAGGCAAGTTTTGGTAGCTAAGGTATTGAATCTTCTGTGTGCGATGGCTGTCGGCCAGTAAGGACATCTGTGTGAGCAGCTGCAGAACTGTTGGCCTCCATTCCTCTCTTCTGACATTTAGTAAAGCTCTTGCTTAAGATCACCTTTTTTGCTCAGGTAATCTGTAATTGTAGCAGCACCTTTTATATCAGTGCCTGCCAGTGTTTCTGTTACAAACTCCCTCTGTTTCCCTGGCATTTGTCTTGGCTGTGAAAATTCACTCTTGGCAAAAGTGTGACATACCAAATCTGTACTTATTAGCAATCACATTCAACTTGCATTCAATTACTCTCCTGCATCTTACCTTAAGAAGCTGATGCTTTAGTGAAGGAGGTTAGTGGATGTGTATGGGGTTGTATCATTGGGATGAATTCCTTCTTTACGCAACAGTCTCAGATTCTCAGAGTCAATTTATGCAGAATTCTAATTGTGCATATTAAAAAACAAATTGGTTGGAAGCAGAGAATGTGTTTTTAATATTGCTTTGGATATGTCAGCAGTGTGCGTATGTTTCTATTTTGTGCAGTCACCAAACTAAACATCAAATTAGAGATGATACACAGCTAAATTGTTCCTAATTGTTAGAATAAGAAAAGTTTGAGGCAGGTAAGTCAATAAACCAGCAGGGGTATGTTGTGCCTTTTCCTTGCAATGTGCAGTTCATCTGATAGCCTGTGAACCAGGACAAGAACTCAGGGCAGGAGGTTGGGAATGAAAGACTTCGTTCTTTTCAGAAGAGTCACCTCTATCTCTTTCCCAAATCTGCAATAAAACAAAGAATTCTTATATTGTATGAACACTTTTTATTTTTTCTTAGTGTTAGAATCAACTGGAACCAATATTTATTTTGATCGGCATTGCTATTTTTAGTTTTCTCATATGTTTCCCTCCTTACTCTATTGTTGCCTGTAAAGAACATGATTTACCCTTATTGTTGGAGCTTTATAACTTTTATGTTTTGCTCTATTTAGTGTAATATTGTTTGTCTTTTTAAATCTGAAGTAAAATGACACAGTGGAAGGAATGGATGCCATTCAGAGGGACTTCAAGATGCTAGAAAGGTGGGCCCGGGTGAAACTGATGAGGTTCAACACGGCAAAGTGCAGAGTTTTGCACTTGCGCCAGAGGAATTCCAGGCATCTGTACAGACTGGAAGGAGCGGTCCTTGAGAGCAGCCCTGTGGAGGAGGATCTAGAGGGTCTTAATAGATGAAAAATTTAACATGAGCCAGCAGTGTGACCTTGCGGCTCAGAAGGCAAATGGTATCCTGGGCTCCATCAAAAGAAGGGTGGCCAGCAGGGACAGGGAGGTGATTGTCTCCCTCTACTCTGTTCTTGTGAGGCCCCATCTGGAATACTGTTCAAGTGTGGAGCCCCTAGTACAAAAAAGACAGGGAGCTGTTGGAGAGGGTCCAGAGGAGGACCACTAGGATGACCAGGGGACTGGAGCACCTCCCCTATGAGGACAGGCTGAGGGAGCTGGGCTTGTTCACCCTGGAGAAAAGAAGGCTGCGGGGTGACCTCATTGCAGCCTTTCAGTACCTAAAGGGAGCCTACAAACAGTACGGGAGTCAACTCTTTGAAAGAGTAGATAACTGCAGAACAAAAGGAAATGGTTTTAAGTTGAGGGAGGGAAGATTTAGGTTGGATGTCAGGGGGAAGTTCTTTACAGAGAGAGTGGTGAGGTATTGGAACGGCTGCCCAGAGAGGTTGTGGATGCCCCGTCCCTGGAGGTATTCAAGGCCAGGATGGGCCCCAAGGCAGCCTTGTCTAGTATTAAATGTGGAGGTTGGTGGCCCTGCATGTGGCAGGGCGGTTGGAGACTCATGATCCTTGAGGTCCCTTCCAACCCTGGCCATTCTGTGATTCTGTGAAAATTTTCAGAGGGACTGAAGTACTTGAGGATCCCAAATTCAATTTTCTAAAATGAGCAAAGTATCAGAGTCCCACGACAAGTCAGAAGAAATGAAATAAAATTGTGACTTTTCCTGCTTCTTTTTTTCCTTCTGCAAACAATTTGGCTTTTCCTTCCGCCCCTGTCCTTCGGTGAACAGAGAGTTTTGATTTTTGCTGTGGATTGCTAGCTGAGGAGTTCTTTTTTGTGTTTCACTAGATTGCAATTTATTGTTTTGTTGCTCTGTCCCCTGGGTTACACTTACTCATTACTTTGAATCAAAGGCACCATGCAAACAAATAAAATCTAATCTAATATAATATTCTACTCTAATGGATTCCTTACAGTCTCTCTTCTTGGCAATCCTATCGCTCCTATCTTAAGCTTCGGCAATGAAATCAAGGTGGTTGTTGCCGAGAAGCGCAGCTGTCTCCCTTGCCTTGCTTGTATGCACAGTGTCAGAGGGGAGTAGAACCCCTAGCTCTCTTTTCTCTGAGAAAGCAATTTGTAACATACAATTGGTTACTTTTCAAATCCAGAAGTCAATAACGAGTGATAGATTATTATTTGAAGTAATAAGTTTACAGTGGCTAGACTCTGCACCACTAATATAAAAATATGCTACTGCAAATGTTTGACATGACTCTTTTCTAGCCAGCATCTGTCTGTCCTGTAGCTAATACTTACAAATGGTGTTTATCTATTCCATGTGTAACAGCACTCTTTGAATCCTACATCTCATTTTCTTTTCTCTTGCTGCTCTATTAGACTTCCTTTCCTTCCACTGGGAGCAAATGATCTGAAATTTTGTGGTGCTTAAATTTTCTAATCCTTTTTTCTATTTCCTTGTTTTAACTGAGTTTATTCTCCTCAGAAAAATACTTGCTGAACGTAATAACCAATGCTAGTTTCCCATGAAAATAAAGGAATATTTTTTGTGAAGTAAATGTATTGGATTAAATAATTCTTTATTTCTTGATCTTTTTCCTCCAAATCAGTCAACTTGTGTTCCTCACTTATGTTACATGCTCGCCAACAGTAATTAGAAATTAATGCATGGCAATCTCAGTAAAATGAAGTCCCCCTTTTGTACCTTCCCCCCCCTTTCTGCAGCATGCAGGCATTTGACCTTCATCAAAGAAGGACATTTATCACCAGCACCATCTAGCCATCTGTTATTATGCTTATCTTCCATGGGACACGGTTGTGTGAATGGGAGTGTTTTGGATAATTTCAGGTTTGTAACCCAAGTAAACAGTTATGAAGAGTGTTGATGATAACTCAAGGACTCACACACCAGTGCCACAGTTTGTAATACATCTAAAACAGGAATCACAAATCTCTCTTAATAAGATTTCACAGCAAGGATCTCAAGAGTGTTTCTTTTTCCATATTCCCACCATGGTGTGTGTAGCCATGCCTTGTTCCCATGCACAGGGCAGACCTGCTGTAGCATTGCTGTTTGCATTTATGTAGTTTTCCAAAGCCTTCACACATTAATGGCTGCAGGAATTTACAGAGAATTAAGATGTTAGTGAGCTTTGTAGCTGTGAAATTTTGGGTAGGTGAGTATGTCATACTGTCAGCTGTCTTGTTCTGTTGCAGCAGATTGCATGTGTGCCTGACTTTCCACACGTGCAATAGTGCTTCAGCCCTTTGTGTTTTGTCATGCTGCTGGAGGAAATATGTTGCTTCGGTAATGGAAGATTTTCCTTCCAATGAATAATGCTGAAGACTGTATTTAACACCATGTTTTTCACTTCAGAACCTTGTACTGATTCATTCTTTTCAATCCTCAGCACTGATGGCTACTGCTTCACCATAATAGAAGAAGATGATTCTGGTGGACATTTGGTCACCAAAGGATGTCTAGGATTAGAAGGCTCGGACTTCCAGTGTCGGGTAAGAAAGTGTTGGCTGCCTGAGTATTGCTTGAATTTTGATGGCTTTCAGTTAATTACTTTGCTTTCTCTGAAATTATTCCAGGACACTCCTATTCCACACCAAAGAAGATCTATTGAATGTTGCACAGGCCAAGATTACTGTAACAAACATCTTCACCCGACACTGCCTCCACTGAAAAATCGAGGTAAAGGGAAGTCTATCCAGGCTCAAACTGACCTTTTTCTGCTATTGCCCTTTGTGTCTCAGGAAGAAACAAAGCCATAACCAATGCACCCACATCCAAGTGTACATGATCAGAGAGATGAGTCCTACTAAAAACTGTCTGGATTTATTGAAGTAGAGAGCAGTGTCTTGACCCATGGTTGCAGGTTCCTGCTGTTATTTGTGTTGCTCACGTGCAGTGAGCACCGGATGAATCATTTGCTCGATATTGTCATAGATTTGCTGGCTGTTAGTGGTCATCCCAAAGATTGAAGTTGCATGTGGCAGGGGATGGCTCTTGCTGTGTATAGTTTTTCGTGATAATAAAATTGAATCCTATATCTGTTCATAACAGCGCATATATCTGGGACCAGATCTCTAGAGGTTAATCTAGCATTTCAAACTGACTGAAATCCATAAAGCGTTTCTTACTTATAGAACCCAGTAATCCACTGAAGTGGATTTTCTACTTGAAAAATGTAACTCAAAATAGAATGAAAAGTGAAAACTTGCACAATTACTATTATTTTGTTGGTGTGTGCTGCTATTAAGAACAAATGGAAGTGTTTTAACTTTTAAGTAGATTCTGAGGCAAGAGTAGGTCAGATTTAGGTGTGTTTGTTTTGTTTAAACATTGCTTTCTGAAAATTATTAAAACTACTTTGGCTTGATATGGCAGATTCCATTTTTAAAGAATGTGTTCCTGGGATCAGTGTAACATTCTTCCTTCATAAACTCTTGGCATCATCAACAATGGCCAAGATCTGTGGAGGTCGGCATGGAATTTAGTCTGTGAGAGTATATTCAGGGTTGCAGGAGAATTTGTAATCATGGCATTCTGAGTTGGAAACCCAAACTGACAAACAGCAGCTACTTACACATAAATATATGTTCATAGAAAGCCTTCTCTCATGTAAGATATTCCCTTCACACCTATGAAACTCTGCACAGATGGGTTGCAGCGCCAGGCCTGTGGAGGGTGGTGTGTAAATATTTCACTATTTACTAGCAAGTCATTAAGTCAGTGAAACCTCATAAAATTCCAACTTCCAACATGAGAGTTATGTACTATTTTGTTGTGTATTTTTTTCATTTTAAAAAGTTATTTGAACTGAGGGAGAAACTCCAAAAGGAAGTCAATATTTGTTCACACTTACTTAGCGTATCAATAAATATCATTACAGTTTGGAAGATTATTTCTTCTCTCTGCTGAGTTAATTCTATGTTAAATCTACTTAAAAGTGCTGAATCAATGCCAAACATTAGGCATCTGCCTTATTAAGTTTTTGGATATTTGGCTGTACTATCTGCTACTTATACAGAAAACAGTACAACAAGATTTTTATGGTGGCAAAAATTGTTTGGATCAATGTTGACTTTGCTGTGTGTGTACATGGGTTTAAAAAAAAGTATCGCTTGGGCACTTGTGGTGGCAGACCCATTAAACAGCAGATAGATTTTTTTTGATGAAAGAATAATGTTATAGAGTTGGAGCAGGACTCTAGCCATTTTATATTGCAAAATGTCTATTTTATACTGACAAACAGAAAACAATGCATCATTCAGTGTATTCTGAGGATTTTTGTTTTAACTAAGTTTGTGCACTGCCAGTGTCCTGACAGTGTATTCCAGAAGCTGTTTCTTTCCATGTGGCTGAGCAGGGCTGAAGCCAGCACCTTTATTGAAGCCTTAAGCACATATGTCATTCCTGGTGCCAGATCTGTTCTTATGTGCCATGGCTGTATGCTAGTTTAAGAGCTCGGAACAAAGCCTGGACTTAGGGGATTCTCCGTGCAGCTGTGTACAAATACTGAGTGCCCACTATTGCCAGTGTTCAGTACTGTGCATTGTGATCATTGTGTCTGTTGGAAACTTTTAGACTTGGTTATGTGAATGAGAGCTGTGAGACTTGTACATTACATTTCTCATAAGCTGGAAGTATGACAAAAGGAAGATTAACCTAAAAACAAGTTTCTAGGAAGCTTCCTGACCTCCAGGATACCACGAAAAATATGTGTGCTACTTGGCATTTAAAAAACAAACAGAAATTTGGCTTCTGAACTTACATCCAAGGTCATATCTCATGGGAAACAGAGCCTAGGGAGGTTGTCCAGCTGCAGGTCAGAGGTTGTTGAACTGCAAATTAACCCGCACACCAAGGTAACATCTCTAGAGAGGCAAGCGGCTTGTGTCCTGGAAGTGTTTTTCCAGACCTGGCATGTGCTGAAGGACAGTTTTACCCTCTCCTTGTGAGAAGATAGGAGAGCCGTGCACATGAGGGTGGGAGCTCAAAGTGTTAGCATTGGACAAAGCAGGGTTTTCTTGAACAAGATGTAAGAAAGTAAGAGCCAAGCTTAAGTTTTGAGCTCATCTTGTTACAAACCTGGCAAGTTAAAATAGCCAGATGATACCACAAAATCCTTGTACCACCTATGTATTTATCTTACTGAGGAAATGAAAATCATAACTGGGTTTGAAACAACACCTCTGCTTTAAACAATAAAAGATATTCCTGGAAATCCCTGTGAAAGTGCAGACTGAGATCAGTCGAAAGGAGAAATATATCTTTACTGATTTAAAGCCTGTATAAGCAGAAGTGGTGGTGCCACCGTGTCTGGCTCCCTGCCTGTAGAGCTAGTGATGAATGGGCAAGGGAATGATTGGAGGAACGATGGGGTTTGATGCGTGCACACAGTCTCCACGCCTCGGATTTCACTGCCATTTTTACTTGGATAATCTTAACATTGTGAACTGGACGAAATAGGGAGGGAGGAGAGCCTTTGACACCCTGACTTCTCCCTTCAACCTGCTGTGTGGCATTTGCAGTGCACTCATCAGCGTGACGCTGCACATGGCAAAGTGGGGTGAATGGGAGGGGGAGAAGGGAGAAAGCACAGAAGAGTAACTGAGAGGCAGGCTGGTGTAACGAGATCCTGCTTTTGTTGCCACTTCTCCCTTTCTGTGCTGACCATATCTGACACCTGCACACATCCATGTTTTGTTACAACCTAAAATTGTTTGTAAACATGCTCTGTGATAGTCTTTGGTATTATGTGTGAGCCAAGGTACCTGAGGAAGCCTCCTAAACTTCCTATCTGTTTGTTTTGTGTTCCCCTCATTGAGCTCACAGTCATAGCTCACTGCTGCCTCCTTGGAAGCTGCTGCTTATTCTCATAACCTCACTGCTTAGCATGTTGCAGTTGCCAAGGAACAAGCAGTAAGCAGCACAGCACCAGTCTTAAAGAGCAGAGCTTCACCATCTCACAATTACTGGTACCACTGCAGAGACAAAGTGGACTATGGCTAAGTCCTGTCCTGTCCCTCTCTTTGGAGGTGGTCTCAGCTGCCTGAAATGGTGCAGGAAGAGCAGTTTTATCCTTCTGCATTGTGGGGAGCATCCTCATCTGAAGAAGGAGAGAGGAGTGAGTCTCCAGCAGCACTAGCTTGCCTCAGTTCAGCAGCCTCCTGTACCTATAACTCTAGCAGACAGCTCACATGGGAAGCTGTGTTCACTATGTTGTTGAGGGCGATGGATGTAATCTACCTGGACTTCGCAAGGCCTTTGACATGGTCCCTCTCCACATCTGTCTCTCTAAATTGGAGAGGTGCGGATTTGAAGGATGGACTGTTTGATGGATTAGGAATTGACTGGCTGGACAGCCAAAGGGTTGTGATCAGTGATTCAGTGTTCCTTCTCAAGGGTCGATCTTGGGGTGGGTGTTCTTCAGCATCCTCATTAATGACATAGAAGATGGCATCGAATGCACCCTCAGCAAGTTTGTGGATGATACCAAGCTGAGCGGTGCAGTTGATATATTGGAAGGAAGGGAAGCCATCCAGAGGGACCTGGACAGGCTGGAGAAGTGAGCCTATGAAAATCTAATGAGGTTCAATAAAGCCAAGTGCAGAGTGCTGCACTTGGGTTGGGGCAATCCCAGGTATTTATAGAAACTGGGGGAAGATTTCCTGGAGAACAGTCCTGCGGAGGGCTTGGGAATCCTGGTAGATGAGAAGCTGGACATGAGCCAGCAGTGTGCTCATGCAGCCCAGAAGGCTGTGTTTTGGGCTGCATTAAAAAAGGTGTGGCCAGCAGGGAGATGGAGGTGATTGTCCCCCTCTATCTGGCTCTGGTGAGACCCCATCTGCAGTACTGCATCCAGGCCTGGGGCCCCCACTACAGGAAGGATGTGGAGCTCTTGGAGTGGGTCCATAGGAGGGCCACTAAGATGATCAGAGGGCTGCAGTCTTTCTATGAAGAAAGATTGAGGGAACTGGGCTTGTTTAACTTGGGGAAGAGAAGGCTCTGGGGAAACTTCATTGTGGCCTTCCAGTACTTGAAAGGAGCATATAAACAGGAGGGGGAATGGCTGTTTATGAGAGTGGATAGTGATAGGACAAGGGGGAATGGTTTTAAACTGAGACAGGGGAGATTTAGGTTAGATATTAAGAGGAAGTTCTTCACACAGAGGGTTGTGATGCACTGGAGCAGGTTGCCCAAGGAGGTTGTGGATGCTCCATCCCTGGAGGCATTCAAGGCCAGGTTGGATGTGGTTCTGGGCAGCCTGGTCTGGTGGTTGGTGACCCTGTATGCAGCAGGGGGGTTGAAACTGGATGACCACTGTGGTCTCCTTTTCAACCCAGGCCATTCTATGATTCTATGACAAACAGACATTACACATGGAAGAAGAGAGGCAGTTTTTTTTATATTTTGTTGTCCATGTACCAAGTGGTTTATGAAATCTTCAAGCGCACAAGCAGAGCAAGCAGAATTTTGCCAATAGAAAGTGTTTGAAAGACAAAACAATGTCTGATTTAGCATTTCTGTAGCCTCTCTTCCTATGTGGCCAAATAAATATGAAGACATATGGAAGTCATTCACCTTTTCCATGAGATCTGGTTGCATGCCCACTGTGATATGCGCAGGGAGCTGTCACCTACTGCCACACTGACACATCCCTTCGTGTCTTGCATGCTTTCCTTGTACTTACTGAAAAATTCTGAAAAAGTCTCAAGATTGCATTAAAGCTGAGCAACACTTCCAGGATGCCTTGAGGAAAATACAGGCATGTTTGTTCAATTGTCTGAATGGGAGAAGCCCATTAGCAATGTTGGGCTCAGTGTTTGAATCATTTAAAATGATCACAATACAATTAAGATCTGTCATTTTATCATCCTTCTCCCAGATGTACATAATCAAATCCACATAGTTAGTGTAAATGACACTGGCACATCTCAAGTTCTTTTAGTGCAAGACTAGTACTACAGACTTCTGTGCAGGCCACTATTTATCCTCTCCTCAGCTGATGCACTGCAACATCTTCAACTGTTACAAACCACATATTTTAGAGGGAAGTTGTTGGCAGACCCAGACTGCCTATGGAGCATGAAATAGAGTCTTCGGACCTCCTCAGCAGCCCTCATCGTCACAGGAGAGAACTAGGTTCCCCCAGTGGGCTCTCATTTTCAGCTCCAGGCCAGGTAAAAATCTGCCACTTCAGTGGGAATGATGGGCTCTGGTGTTTTCCTGATAGACATCATGTTAGTATCCCCTTTCAAAAGCACTGGCTGTAGCTTGAATGTTTACATTGCTAATGCTCTGGGTGCAGGTAATGGCAGATTAAAACATGACCAGCATGTTCAAAAGGTGCACTGGGAGGTAATCTCTGTTTGTAGTGAAGAAGGAAAGGGAAGGAATCGTTTGGGCACAAAAACAGAGGGATAAATTTGATCTTTAATCTAAAAGAACCTGACAGTAAGCCAAGAGTCCCTTAGGAATCTCTTTGTCTCATTACCCTTGTAAATCTGAAACGTAGTAGCACTATTCCAGAATGAGTCAATGAGGATAGAGTTCTTGCATTTTATGATGTGTTCGGTATTAGTGTGAAAGATGCAAGGTGGCAGGGCTGGGAGAGCTTCAGGAGCTGTTATCCTCATTTGCAGTAGTCTAGATAGCAACTTCAGGAGGATGGTTTGTGTGTGTACATGCTGATGTGTAATTTTGAGACTGGGATGTTTAAAGGAAAAGCAGTGCCAAATATCTTTGGTTTACAGCAGGGAAGCATGGATGAAGGTCAGTATCACTTACCTGAGTCAAGAATACAAATTTAGGGATTAGCGATGCACTTTAAAGCACAATATTAGTCTTCCATTCAAAGACAGACTGAAATATCTTAGTAGTTTTCATGCTGTGGTGTTTCCTCGAGTTATTTGACATGGTTCATCTTCAAAGTGTTTTACAGAATAAATGCTGCAAGGATGGTTTCACCCCTCAGCATGGCTTTTTCTGGCACATAGGTCTGCTATGGAATGAATGAGGAAAAAAATGCCCGCTTAAATGTTAAAACAGGATCAGAGAGGGGGAGTATTCTTCAGTACTGGAAATATGCCTACAAAGTCTTCAGCAGTTTGCCTTCTCAGGGGTTGGGTGGTCTCCTCTGTTTCCCTACTAGGATAAACACAATTGTTTATTTGTTATGTTAACTGTTCAATCAGATGCCAGTGGTTTAAGATATGGATTTAAGATCTTTGCATGTCCTTGCTGATCACATATGTTAAGACACAAAACAATGAGTCCTGGTTTGATTTTTCTAATTGATTTCATTCAGAGTCAAACGGGGACTTGCAAATCCATGCTTTGACAGAGTAGGTATACATCAGCACATGGGCTCCTGTGGGCTGCCCTGCTGGGTGAGGCACAATGAGGACATGCACAAAACACCAGTAAAGCCCGGAGGCATTGTGTACAGAGTTGTAGTAGAATCACAGAATTAGAACCACAGAATTATTTGGATTGGAAGAGGCCTTAAAGACCATCTATCTCCAACCCCCCTGCCATGGGCAGGGTCAGACCTGTTCTAGCCTGGTTTTGAACACCTCCGAGGATGGGGCATCCACAGCTTCAACAACCTTATGCTTGGTGTGCATTTTTTCACACTGACTTTGTACCATCTCCCTTTCCAAATTTTCTCACTTTTTTCCTCCTGCTGCTCTGTTTTATCTCCAGATTTTGCTGAAGGAAACATTCACCATAAGGCCCTGCTGATCTCAGTGACTGTCTGTAGTATACTTCTGGTGCTTATCATCATATTCTGCTACTTCAGGTAAATAAGGAACATTTTATCACCTCATTAGCATTCTTCCCAACTTCTGTTTTTTTGTGGACTCAAAATTTTGAAAATTTAAGATTGGCCTCTTGGGAAAAAAAAAAAGAAAAATGATGTAATTTTATCATGTGAAAGGAATCTGTACTTTGTTCATGTTATTCACAGGCATATCTCAGTGTTGTATTCCATGTATAATCTTTCACCCAGGATCATAAGAAGCTTTCCAGTTTGAAGCACAGACTGCTCTTTAGTGAAGCTGAGAATGCCACAGTACAAAGTTTATACAGAACAAAAAAACTGAGGCTTCTCAGTGAGTTTATGTGGTGAGGATATTAAAAAAGAGGAGAATACTGAAATGTTAAGCATGTCTAGAATATCATCATAATCTACATACGTTTAAATAATTCTTTGTGTTTTTTAAATACTCCCAAGTCCCACGATTGTTCTTCCTTTTACTTTTAAAAGACCCACTGCAGTTGGTAAACAAAATTTCGCATTTATTTTGTCTGTGCTTTAAAGTTCTGAAAGAAAAGCATCTCTTAGCTTTGCAAGCTCATAGCATGCTGCACAGTCTTTGAGTTTTATTACATAGAGGTTTGATGCTGAAAACGATTTGTTAGAAATAAAACTGAAAATATTGGTCAGAGAAGCTGAGGAAGCCGTGTGTCTATATATGACACACGTGTGGAGGATAAGGTTCTTTACCCTTTGTACCCGTGCTCATTATGTTGGAAGCTAACTTTGGTGTACCAATGGCAGGTATAAGCGGCAAGAGGCCAGGCCCCGCTACAGCATTGGACTGGAGCAGGATGAGACCTACATTCCCCCTGGAGAGTCCCTGAAGGATCTGATTGAGCAGTCCCAGAGCTCCGGCAGCGGCTCCGGGCTCCCTCTCCTGGTAAGGAAGCAGCATTATCTGAATGTCAGTTCACAGGGAAAAAGGAGTGAAGAGAGAAAACAAAATGATGCGCAAGAAATGTATTTTTTTTAATGTTTGAAAGGAGGCGCTGTGTCTTTAAGGTTTGTCTTTCATTTATTTTTATATTTTATTTTCTCCTAGAATTGTCAAGGATTTAAGCTGACGAACAACTGCGTTAGAATCAGGAGAATTTTTTTTTCTCCTCATGTATGCTCAGCCAAAAATACTACTTGTTCTGTTTTGTTTTCTTTTTAATTCCTCTCTTAACTTAGAATACCACAGGGTAAATAGAGACCAACAGAGACCACAGAAATTTATCAGGATTTACCCCAGTGCAAATGACAGCATTTAGCCTGCAGTCTTATTTTCTCACTTTTTACATGCAACACACAATAGCTTTTCCAACACTGACATGTAGGCTTTATGTGAAAGAAATTGCAATTCATTGAATGTGGAACCTTTTTATGTGCAGACTTCACTTTGCATTCAGAAGTCAAGAATGAATTATTTTACCTTGTACTGAGGTAATCTCAAAGGTTAAAGGCATGGGAATGGAGTGAGCTTTACCA
This sequence comes from Tympanuchus pallidicinctus, assembly GCF_026119805.1. Classification (NCBI taxonomy): domain Eukaryota; kingdom Metazoa; phylum Chordata; class Aves; order Galliformes; family Phasianidae; genus Tympanuchus; species Tympanuchus pallidicinctus. Next base: position 31,688,982 of record NW_026294721.1, on the reverse strand, counting down.
TTATTTCTGAACTGACTGCAGGATGTCTGAACCCCCTCAGCTCACATGCCAAAAAGGCAATGGATTTACTTTCTGCAGGAAAACAATTCTGTTCAGCAGTTTGTTTTCTCAAGGGCTATTGTTGCTTTTTAGCACTGAAAGAACGGCACAAATTAGATTTCAGTTTCTTTTTTTCAGAAATTGTATGTCTCTATACTCTTCCAAACTGATTAGTTTGTAGTGGTCCTATTACTGGTGATGTTGCCCAAATTCCAAGTACTGTCTATTGTTTTTTTTGCCCTCACATCTTGTTTTCTAAACCTAAAAGAGAAAAATAAATGGAAAACTTTATTTCCTTGAAATGAGGCAACAGATTGAGTGGCTGGCTAAAAGTGGAGTCAGTTTGGCCTCAGTTTGGTTGTGGATGCCCTGTCTCTGGAGGTGTTCAAAGCCAGGTTGTAGAGGACCCTGAACAGCCTGGTCTAGTATTAAATATCGAGGTTGTGACAAGAAAGCTGGAAAAAAAACATGACAACATGACAAAAGTTTGTGCTTTATACTTTCTTCCATCTCGATGAGCCTCAGCTGGTTGAAGGTGGGATCTGTGGTCTTACTGCTGTCTCTAGCTCTCTCTTTGCCTATGAAAACATGCATTTTTCTTTGACTTTCCCTTTAAATAGTCATTTTCTTTGGAAGAGAAGAAAAATGAGAGCTACAGTGAAACTTGCCCATAATAATAAATGTTTGTTGTGCTTCTCAGACAGCTACAACCACTACATGCTCACTGGAAGTACACAGCTTAGTACCTCTGGGCCCATGCCTGAAAGAAACATATAGGAAGCACCTAGCAATAATGCTGTAGACTATATTGCGGAAGAATTTGTTTTCAACTGCTTTATTTTTTATTCAAGGAATGAAACTTCCAAAGCTATTATTTCAGGAACATAACCCACACATTTATTTCAAAATGTAAGTTTATGATAAACAGTATTGTCTTCCTCCTATGCAGAAAATTTATTCCAATGAGTACAGGTATTACACCAAAAATAAGCATTAACCAAGATTTTATCTAGATTTTGACACTCAGCAAACATTCTTTTTGTGGGCTGTTTGACAGAAAAGTTTACTGCAGGTCGAATGCTGCCAATCAAGTTTTAAACCAAAAAAAAAATTACAGCAAATTGTAACTAAAAAGCTTTGAGCCAATAAGCTCAGGTACAATCAAGTCTGCATGAGCAAGCAGAACCCCACTGCCCAACACAAGATGTTTATGCAAAGCTAATGCCTCAGTGTACCCATGTTCAAAATCAGGGAAGGAGGTAAAATGCTGAGTACATAAATGACAGAGAAATCAGAGTTCCTTCTCTGCCTTTTCGTGTATGTTTTTTTTCTAATTTCTCTTCCAATGAATTTTGCTTTTCAATAGACTGCACCCCAGCCTTAGGAATAAGGCCTCTGTTCAAAATGTTGAAATTACAAAAAATTTGCTTGTCTGAATTTTAGTTTGCATTAGATGGAGACATTTAACTGAAGATCAGAAAAGCAGAATGCAGGAGTTAGAAATAGTTGGCGGTTGGATTGATTGCAGTCAAGGAAAGGAAACAATGGGACATGGGGACCTGGTTGGTCACACAACTCAAGTAGCAAAACAAAATCTAGAAATAAGTAAAGAAAATCACTAAACAATTAGCATGGATACATCATTCAGCATACTTACAGAATTAGTTCATCTAGCATTTTTTGATTAACTGCTTTGTTCTAAAAATTATAATCAGATTCAAGAAAGGGCTAAATTCCTTAAAATAATATAAATTGTTCACTGTAAATCTCTGACTAGTTCTAGCAAAAGCAAACCAAGTTAAGGCCCTCACATAGTATTCTGCTGCCTGAAAACCCATAACAGAGATGTGTTTTTCGTTTTCTTAATGTAATATAATAAGGAACTTTTCATCATTAAGTATTGTAATTTCATGTACTTTATGATGCCATTACATATATTTGCACAAATTGAGTTATTTGGTATAACAGCATTATTGTTCAGGATGCATTTTTAAAATGGGCGGAATAGAAAGCAACAATGCTAAAATGACATTACAAAATGTTAAAGCAAAATTCCAATGTAATGTAACTATTGTTCAATCACTATATAGGAGTATAAAGGAGAATGAATCAATTTTAAAAATTCAGTCTGATCTGTTTTTGGCTATCACTGATGTTAATAAAAAAGAATGGCATTGCAGCCATCTTGGAACCCTAGTTAAACGTTGCAGGGCTGAAAAAATGGGATTGTATGTAAATTGAAACAGAAGAAAGCTGGAACTTTTGAAATAGCTTTACATAAATGTCATTCTTTGAATTTTTCTTCTTTGAATTCTCCAACATGAAAAACAGTAATTTATTTACGAAACAAATGGCTATAGACCTTACTTACTAGCTTTTGAAATTCATCTCGTGACATGCAGTCATACTTCAGAAGGATTGTGGCAGTCCTGCTCTGCATTACCAGATTGACAGTTTCAATGGTCACTCCAGGGATAGCAAAGGAAGCATGATTTTAAAATCAGAGTTTGATCATTTTTGTTAGCCAGGGTTGCAGAAATTCTTAAGATTATGATTTCATAGAGATTCAGACTTGTTGCATTAAGCTGCTCAGGAATTGTGTCTGGGTGGTGGCAAAACCTAGAGACCTCAACATGACTCTTATCCAGATTTTACCCATAGTGTGGGCCAGATGAAAAGCCCTAGAATAAAATGAAATTGCAAAATCTTGTAAAATCCTACAAAACCAAAAATTGTTAACAGTGGTGACATCTTAATGTCCTGTTACATTAAGGAGAGGCTGAGTGAACCATGAACACCAGTGGGTCGTGTTGCAATATCTATTTAAGTTTTCTTCTATGAGCTTGCAGAAATACATCATCTTCAGACATGCTGCAATTCTATGTTATTTTCAATTTGTCCAAGACTTTTTGTCATCATAAATGTTCATTAAATGTAGAATCAGCCCATCTACTATGCATAGTCTGTCAATATGTGATGTATACCTCTACAAAGCTGCTAAATAAATGCATTGACCTTCTGCTAGAGCTGGACAAATGCTTTCATTTTTACATCAGTTCCCAGTAAAATGAATGCAGGCACTTGGGTTGTAACTGGGTAAGTAATGGTTAAGGCTCCAAATAACAAATTAATATTTTGAAATTATTAGTCATAGGATTTTCAAGGAAGGTCATAGGAAGCTGTTCACAGTAATTTCAGTGATCTTGAGTCTGTCTCAAAGGTGTTGAGTAGGTAAGCCTTTGGAAATGAGATAGGAAGGTTTCTTCTCAGGGACAGGAATGGCCTCACTAGTGCTGTCTCTTGGGGAGAGATAAGGAGCATCCATATGGCAAAATTTTGTTGAAATCTGTTTTGCAACTGCTGCGTATTCTGCTGTTCAGAGAAAAAAGAAGGACTGAGATGAAGGCAGAAAATTTCTGCAGAACGCATTCTCATTGCGAGTCTTGGCATTTTACAGGTTCAGAGGACCATAGCAAAACAGATTCAGATGGTAAAACAGATTGGAAAAGGTCGCTATGGGGAAGTCTGGATGGGAAAGTGGCGTGGCGAAAAGGTAGCTGTCAAAGTGTTTTTTACCACAGAAGAGGCCAGCTGGTTCAGAGAAACAGAAATCTACCAAACTGTCCTGATGAGGCATGAAAATATTCTCGGTGAGTGAAATTAAAGATCATCATTTGATAGTGATGGCTTTCTTAAATTTAATTACTGTATATTTGTCATTGTCTGATGCCCTTTCTTATGTGCTTTGTTACCTGCTGTGCTCTGCAGTTAGTCACCCTGCACTTTTGAAAAGAAAAAAGCTTGAAGTATTACTGTGCAGGTAAAAAATAATATGGGGACATGGCTATTGCTCGAAAAATCAGACATCTGGCTCTGCCACCTGTGTTTGAGTATCTAGGCTTTCTGAAAATGTGTAAAGAGCTAAAGGTGAGGCATAGCTGCATGTATGTAACGTAAAAGAAAATGAGTGTGTTGTTAAAATAAAAACTATGGAAGTGGTTGACAGTTCAGACTCCTGAGCAGTCAAAAATGCCTTGAGAAGAATTAACTTGCTATTGCTTTTTTCAGGATTCATTGCAGCAGACATTAAAGGCACAGGCTCTTGGACCCAACTGTATCTGATCACTGACTATCATGAGAATGGCTCCCTTTATGATTATCTAAAATCAACCACCCTGGACACAAAAGGCATGCTAAAACTGGCTTACTCCTCTGTTAGTGGCTTGTGCCACCTACATACGGAGATCTTCAGTACCCAAGGCAAACCAGCTATTGCCCACCGTGATCTAAAAAGTAAGAACATCCTGGTGAAAAAGAATGGAACCTGCTGTATAGCAGATTTGGGCTTGGCTGTTAAATTTATTAGGTGAGTAGAGCTAAGCATGGTGAGGGAAAGTTGGGTAAGAGCCACATGCTGGTTGTGTTGTATGCATGAGTTTGCATGTGGGAGCTAGCACCTGTGTCTTGTGTGCATCACTTCCATGCAGTGCTCACCCATACGTGAACTGCAGCTGTCTGGGTGAATGTTGCAAAAACACATACCCCAGGTGTAGAAGCAATTGCTTTCCAGTAATTGTGCACATCCATTGCATTTGTGTAAACATTCAGTTTTCATCTCTGAATGCTCACTATCAACCTGGCGTATTTTAACTGCCTTTGTTAAAAGGACTTTGCACAGGCAGATTGAATTCACATCAGCAAACTTGTCACTGAAGCTATCAGCTTGTCTGATAACTAAACAATTCATAGATAACTTATATCTAGAATAATACTAATCATTTGCACATGTTGCTAATTGGGATTTATTGAAAAGCACCCCATTTGGGCTGTGTTTTGTTTCATTTCCAACAAATCAAATTGCTAAAGTACAGATTTGATTTTTGAAATGGCTTTTAAATTTGATTTTTAAAAATGGTTATGTGTTTAAACAACTTAGAAGGAGCAGACAAGTAGGACTTGCTTGCTCCAGGGATTCATAAAGAAGTCATTTCTCTCTGACAGCTGCTTGCTCTGCTCACAAAGAGCCTGAGCTCAGTGCTGGTCCCAATGGAGATGTGTGTTACGAATGCTCTGATTTTTCCAAGCACAGAAATGTGGCCATAGACTGAAGGTTTCCATTTCAGAGGTCAGCTTTGAAACTGTGGGCTCCCTTAAGTATGTATGTATAAAAAAATCTCTACAGATCTTGAAATTATTCAGAATGTAAGAGAAGATAGTTTAATGTGCCCTTCTCACTAGCAACTTATATGCCAGCTTTCTTGATGAGGTCTTTCCTTTATGAAGCTGACATTTCTGTAGGAGATGAGAAATGAACAATTTTACATTGGGGAGCAGGGGCCTGCAAAACAGTAAGTAAGGAAATACCCTGTTCACTGTAAAAGTTTCAGGGAAGAAATTCATCCTTTGTAGGCATACTTTAACTGACAGATACAGGGTAGCATACTGCTTAGGTCTAAAATGGGAACTGGGAAAGACCAAGGCAAGCTATGTAACTCATTATCTGAATGGAATTTACTTTGCATAGCTTGTTTTTGCATAGCTTGCATAAAGAATCCTTCCTTAGCATTTCCCAGGCAAGAACCAGAAAAAAAGTGGTTGAATGGGATGTATCGCATTGAGCATAATGAGTTCAGTAAAGCTTTTTGCTTTTCTCATTTTATTCAAAATCTGGTGAGATAGCACAGGTCACTAGATTTATGTTAGTTCTTGGAGGGATACACAAATGCAACCACCATATGTATGATTTAATGACTGCGTGACTGGTTGTATCTGAGATCTGGCTTTTATGTGTCATTTTCATACTTGTAGGTGAAGAAAATTACAGTTGTGTGATAATTCTCTGAGATTTTGTTGTATCGGTCACATTTAAAAGATTCAGATTTGGAAGGTGAGGAAATCGAAACAGACCTTTCTAAATAAGCCTCAGTGTATGCCTGACACTAAACTTTTGAACACTTTAAAATTGCTACAGTGAAATCTTAAGTAATAATGAGAAAAAAAAAATCCAGTCACACATTTACTGAGTGTTTGCTTCCTGTTAGAAACACATTGTCTCTTCTGGTCGGTGTGTGAGAAGTGACGCCTTTGGTTAGATTTTTTTACACATTTCCATCTGTGTGTTTGTACTCTGTGATGTGTAGAGCAGAGAGAGATCAAACATAATGCGTGCGCAAAACATAGACTCTTCTTCATTGCAGACCTGATTTTCTATATCTAAATGATACTGCTGGAGCTATTTAGTGTCCTCCAATAATTACTAAGACTAAAGCATTATGTGGTGGAGTATGTTAAGAAAATAGCATTTAATGAAGATTTGATTGTTATCACCAGCATTAGAGTTCAGTCTAATGCTAATGAAATTTCACAAATGTTACAGCATCCCTGTTGAGTCTTATCTCCATTGTGGTTCTCATTTGGATGCTTAATACTGCCTGAGGCAAGTCAGCCTTTTAGGAAGAGTTGTGTTCACACTAAGAGGCTTTCTTTGTAAGATTTGTTCCATTAAGATTATGCACTACTTTTGACCTTGTTTGAGAGTGGATGTGGTCTGAATTTAATACTTCTCCCTTCTCAGTTACTTTCTTTTCAATCTACTTTTATAGCATATTTGATGCCTTTTTTTTACTTCTCTTTATTTTAGTGATACAAATGAGGTAGACATCCCTCCAAACACCCGCGTGGGAACAAAACGCTATATGCCTCCTGAGGTGCTGGATGAAAGCTTGAACAGAAATCACTTTCAGTCGTATATCATGGCTGATATGTACAGCTTTGGACTCATCCTTTGGGAGATAGCCAGGAGATGTGTGTCAGGAGGTAAATGACAGTCATACCTATTTGATAGCCGGGAATTTGCTTTTAATTGTGTAAGTGAATACTATGATTTGATTGTAAGCCCTAATGTTCCAGTACAACCTTTTCCCTCTTTATTATTTTTAATGTAATAAATACATGGATAAACTTTGCATGTAATTCTCTTAATTTCTCTTTTCTACTTGAAACTTACTTTAAAGCATCTGTCAATGCTACTGCGAGAGCAAAGATTTATACTGTATTTTAGTGGCTTGTTTGAAGGCAGCAGATGCTTGCACTGTGGAAGGAGTTTGAGACTAATCTTGGTGCTTTTTCTAAAGACAACACATTTTTTCTGGACTGGAGGCATTCAGCTATTTTAGCAGCAAGAACATAGTGAATTTTTCTTTTTCTTGGAGTTAAATATAAGAAGAAATATAAACAGTTTGGGAGGATGCAGCACTGCTATTTAAAGTAAATAATCTATTTACAAGGCAAGTAGAAAAAAAAACAGGAGGAAGTGGCACTTATTACATCATTTGTTGTACCAGTCATGTGCCTCATTTCCTTCTGGTATTGGGCATTCAAGCATGAGGAGAGTGATGAAGCAATGCAGCTAGCTGCAGCTTTAGGGTGAAGAACTCTTCTTGTCTGTATAGACCATGTGTGTTTTCTGCACGTATTGTTCAGTGTAGTACAGAAATGATGGCTGTTATTACCTCTATTTTGCCACTGAGGAGATTTAAATGCAGAGAAATGACTTGGCAGCAGTTACACACCAGATTGGTGGCGAATAAAGAGCAGAGCACATCTCTTGGGCCTGTGTTACCTTCGCCAGACTTTATTGATTTTTAAAGCCTCACAGTGTTGTGCTGAATGCTTGCTGTGGGCTCACCTGAGAGGAGCTGAATTTCACTGGTGAGCAACGTGATCCCTGTATTTGCACACTGGTAGAGTAAATTGCAGTGATTTTGCATACAGTCTGTAATGATATTGTCATCACTGCTGTGCAGAAAGAATGCTTTGCCATTTCCTGAAAAAGCAGGTATTTAATATGTGCCAGATCCACTGATATGAGGTAAACCTAATTCAGAGGTCATTATCTGCATAATTGCTCTGATAGGAGCCCACTGCTAAGAAATTATTCTTTTTTAGCATGACTTATTGGAGCTTGCTAGACTGGACAACAATGATGGAAACTGTCTCACTTGGCAAGTAGCTAATGATTATGTTGGAGCTTGACTGTAACATGAACTTTCACGGTGAAGTCCTTTTTAGAAGTGCATTTAATTGTTAACCACTAGGGGTATTTTCTCAGCAAATTGTGCTTATGCTATCTTTGCTTTAACTCTGAGAAAATCCATTTCAGAAGAAGGAATGGCTGAGATTAGAGGAAGCAGTGGATGAGTAATAAATATGGAGTGCTGGATATGCATGTCCCACTGCCCTACACCAGATAAGAATGGCAAGGGTTAATAAAATAAGTTTGCCCTGCAGTGAAACCATGAGCTAGCTCTTCTTTTATTGCAATGCATTCATGAAACTCAAGCAGGAAAGGCCAAAGTGGAATAATAGTAAGACAAAGTGGACAAAGCTTGGTGCATGGCAGAGGGCAGCACTGTGTGGTCAACAACAAGAGGCTAGTGGAAAATGTCTTCTTCAGTGATGTGCAGCTGCTGTTTTCTTTCAGGAATAGTGGAAGAATACCAGCTTCCATATCACGACCTTGTGCCCAGTGACCCCTCCTATGAGGACATGCGGGAGATTGTGTGCATCAAAAGACTACGTCCTTCATTCCCCAACAGATGGAGCAGCGATGAGGTACCATCCTTTAAAACACAGCTTTGTTGCTTAACAGGGCATGGGCTCAAATTCCTAATATTTTTAATCAGAATGAGTAAATGACATTGACCTAGTTCTGTGCCATTTTGAGTAAGGAGGAACTTCACTGCTGGTGCAACCAGGCTTAGGAAGGAAAGTGATGTTCTCAGAGATGCCCACTGAAGCTGCAGGTGTAGAAAGCCCCAAAGGCTGCTGCCTGTCTACCAGATCATGTATTGACAGCAGGCTGAACCTTTCTAGTCTCTCTGTATTCATCTGCTCATTTTGCTTTCTTTTCCCAGCATTAATAACAATTCAGTGGCTAACCAAACATTTTGGAAGCTAAATTATTTCTTAGTGCTGAGTGCACTGATGGCGTACATGGTGTACTGGCTGCAAATTCAGTAGATACTGGTACAAAGAATGTGATTCCTAAGGTTTTTACCTCAGATTTCTTCTGTCTAGTCAAAATCAAGTCAGCATACAGCTTTTCTGTGATCACAGATGTACAGTCCTGAAAACCTGATTTTAGCATCATTTAACATTAGCATTAGTGTGTGTGATATTATATTTCATACTTAAGGTATTAATATGCAGTGCTAGCACTACATCCAGACTGCACAGAAGAGCAGCCTTTATGTCTTACAGGAGCAGCACTTCTTTGCATTGTAGTAAGGAGGTCTACTGATGCAGCCTTTTGAAAGAGGTGTAGGACTCAGAGTTCTTTCCAGAGTCAAATCTTGATGTAAGGGGAGTGCAGGAGAACCTGAACAGTCTCCACTGAGAGTCTGTAATGAAGCAACATGGTGCTGGTAGAGTCAGAGACAAACCATTGATGTACCAAAATTGCTGACTGCAAAAAGTGATTCTATGGAGGGGTCATTAATCACATTAATTGGTATAGCTTCGTGCTATAAAGTCTTCTACAGTCACAGAAGACAGCTGTCATTTGGGAACAGCACCCTTTAGATGAATTTTTGGAAGGCAAATGAACATTTGAGGTTACACAGATTATGAATAATTTGGGAATGTGAGGGAAAACAAAACAGCCTTTCCTAGTGACTTGTGCCACAGCCTGCAGGAAGGTGTGCCGAGGAACACAGCTTCATGGCAGCTGCTGAGCCTTCAGGCAGGATGGTCACACCAGAGGCAACATGTTTTGTGTCTATCTCTAGGTAGGCTTTAGTGTGCTTGAAAGGAGGTGCCAGCTGCAGAGCAAGGCTGAGTGTTCCTTTTCAAAGCCAGCATCTATGTTGGTTTCCTTAGAAAAGACTCACTTCCCTTTTGTTGGCCACCAGCTGCAGTCTCATCTTCCACTGATTTCCCTTCTGTTTACCCTCACAGTGCCTGCGGCAAATGGGGAAGCTCATGATGGAATGCTGGGCCCATAGCCCTGCGTCCCGACTCACAGCCCTACGAGTCAAGAAAACACTTGCCAAAATGTCAGAGTCTCAGGACATTAAGCTCTGATGAAGCAAAAACAGCTCCTTCTCATGAAGACCCTTGGAAACAGACTTTCTCTTGCAGGCAGAAGTCATGGAGAGATGCTGATAAGTACCCTGATTGCAGTCGTATTTAAGAGCAACTGTTTGTTTGACAGCTTTGAGGAGATAATTCTTAGCAAAATCAGCTGAATTTTGGCATGCAAGGCTGGGAGAGGCTTATCTGCCCTTGTTTACACAGGGATATACAGTTTTAGTAACTGGTTTAAGATTATGCATGTTGCTTTCCATGAAAGCCACTTATTATTTTATTATTATTATTATTATTATTATTTTGATTGTTTTAAAAGATACTGCTTTAAATTTTATGAAAATAAAACCTTTGGTTAGAAGTTAAAAGGATGTATATTGTTACATTAAAAAAAAAAAGGATGAAACTGTGCTGATGATGGAAGCAAAGCGACTTTCTCATTTATAATGAAACTCTTGCACTCCAGCATTTAGAAAAAGAGAGGGTCTGAGCATCTCGGAGAAGCTGCAGTGGAAATCATGCTGAAAGCCACTTCCCTGGCTTTGTCCCACAGCCCTGTGCACGTTGGGGATTGTCCTGCCGCAGACAGAGCCTGGTTATGTCCCTACTGTCATAAATGTGGAGGCAGAATTCTTGTGAGTGCCTGCCCCCAGGGAGGTTGCATCTCATTTAGGATCACCCGAAGCTGTTAGGACACAGCTCCAGCATGTTGCTGCAACACCTCATGTCAGCTGTCATCTCAGTGAGGGTCTGGTTCTTAGCGTTCATCCCAAAACCCCTCTTCACTCCTAGCATCACCAGGCACCAGTTGGAATGCTGCAGCAGGTGTAAATTTAAGACCATATTTTTAGGGTACCAGACGTTGATGAGCATTTTGACATGAAATTATGACTGTTTTTGATGGCTTTTCAGCAACCTTGTAGCCTGCACACGACGAGAGTTTCCACCACCAAGCTGAGACTGTGTAGCATCTCACTGGTAAGAGTTTTTGGAAGAGAAGAGCCTCAGGCAACACAGTTATCTCTGTCTTTTCCTCCATTCTACAGCTGCAGCAATTACTGCCATGTAAAAACTAAAGAGGGAATGAGAGGTAACAGGAGAACTAAATTTTCCCTATGAAGTATTTTTCTGTGGAAAGGTCTCTGTTCTTCACCAGATTATCAAAGCTGAGCTGTATGGGAGCTACCATTGTACACTTAATTATTATTATTATTTTTTTTTGCCCTCCTGTGTCCTGTTTCACATGGTAGTGTTCAGTTTAATTTTGGAAAAGATCTTTACAAATACTGCTTTGATTATGCTAAAACTATTTCAGAAGTAAAATAATTGCCATGTTGGATTTATCCTTAGCATTTATGCAATGCTTTTTTTTTTTTTTTTTTTTTTCCTTTTTGGACAAAACTGATTTATCTATAGTAGGTAGGTAAGTATAATTGGGGTTTAGCTTCAAGGATCCCCGAAGGTATTTCTAGTTTGAAAAATTACCATTTAATTCTTTCAAGCTAATGGAGAAAAATGTGTAAGGTTCAAGAGAAACAGCGAGACTTGCATGATTATGGGTGTTAAAGTTTAATCAGGGGATTTTCATTAATTAGAGTGGTGGGGTTTTTTTTTGTTTTGTTTTTGCTTTGCAGTTTCCCTGCCTGTATCCAAAAATACCAAGCAACACGAAAAGAAAATCTCCGCAAATTAACAGTAAGCCAAATCCTGCCCCAGAGGGGGAATGCTGGTTTCCACTGTCTTTAATAAATAGAATACTTGCAGCAATGAGGCCTGAGTTTGCTGCTCTCTTTGAGTGCTTTTATTTGAAGATTTGTGGACAAAAATAGTACCTTTTTGTCTTAGAGACTTGACTCATAGGGTTTCCATTAATTTTCATTAATTAATTTTACCTTTTGCCTTTGCGCCCTTTCCCTTATGAAACAAACCCGATCTCAAAAGGGCTTGGATTTCTTTGATCTGACAAAGAGAATGGGAAATGCTAATGGCCAGGGTTGGTCCTGCTATGGCTGGTGAGGGGGTAAAACTCATGGAAACAGGGACGTTGTTCTGATTTTCATAACAGTAGGTGGTGGACTTGGTTGGTCCCACACATGGCACGTGCAAGCTCAGTCCTTGCAGGTCCTGGGTAAGCAGTCACTCAGCAGGAAGCCTCTCTCCTGCTCTGTTGTATTTTCCTCAAATACAATTTTTTTTTTTTTTTTTAAACTTTAATGATGATTTATTTCTCTGAAAGTGTTTTGGAGGGGGTTTTGCTGGCTGGTGCCGCCTGCCAATGGTTTACTGGACACAATGGCTCTCCAAGATATGTGCTGTCAGTGTGCTGTGAAAGTGTGCTTGTTCTCTGAACAAGCTTGTTTTTTTTTCAGTCCAGAAGAAATCTGAAATACTGGTTGATAGGTTACATGAAGTGTCTATGTTAAGTGTTCAAGTTAATGTTTAGGGCTTTATATATATATATATATATATATATATATATATATATATATATATATATATACACACACACACACACAGCTGGGTGTCTGGAATAACTTCAGTATGTGGGTTGAGAATAAAATATTATGGATGGTAAAGCACTAAATAAAACATAATATTTATTTATGAAAATGCATAACTGACAAATCACTGCAACGGTGCTATTTAGGAAAATAAATATATATATATGTGTGTATATATAGATGAGGAGACACACACCTGAGAAAGCAGAGGTCTGCATTTATGTGAGTAACTGCCCATTTTCTTCTTAGACGCAAAAGGCTGCACTTTCCCCCTCAAATCTCCTACCCACTATAATCAATGACACTATAAAGGTGTATTTCCTAAGACCTGAAAATGGCTTAAGGCAAGCTTGGAAGTTATTTCTTTTAGCACAGTGACATTTGAGTTGCTGGCTGCAAGGTTGACTTTATGCAATACTTCAGATGAAGTTATTACAGTTTTAAGGTGCCCGGTGACACACATTAGTACATTCATTTTACCAATTATAGACTCTTAATGGCATTTCCAGATTTGGTAGTTTCACAGCGTGCATTGATTTGGGCTTGGAAGTTGGTAGTAAAATTAATTGGTGTTTTAATGCTGTCAGGTTTGGTAATCCAGTTTTCTAATGTGGAAAATTTAGTTCAGTGACTTACTGGCATAGACAAGTTGGCATAGGGAGACAAAGAAAAAAAAATACAACAAAGAGGAAGAGAGAGATGCCACCTAGCAACTGCTATCCTTTCTCTAGCACAGAATTATTTCTATCAAAGAAAAGGTTGATGATGTAAAGACTAAGAAACTAATTTGTGTTCTTTTTTGAGAACCAGTGCCTTATTAAACCTGTAAATACTGTAATTAGAAACCTGGGGAACACACTGTTCTGTTGTATTTGTTCAAATTGTATATGGATGTTTTAACGTTCCCCCAAATAAAATTGTTTCCATCTCCCCATGAAATAGATTGCTTTTATTTCTATTTACTTTTCATGCATTTGAAAAGCACTACCTTTGGGTTTTGTTTCACTGGCTAGATTGTTTTGACCATGACACATTTTATTTATTTGTTTATATAAGATTTTTCCATGGCAAGGAAGTTAACAGTAAGATGTCGTGTATGTTTCATTGGCTTTAAAAAAAAAAAAAAAATGCATAACTCCTTTCACAACCTAGTGAAGAGAGAAATAGTAATTATAAGTGTTATCATTAATAGAGCAGTCTCTTGCATTTTGTGGCTGATTATGAAAATTCATAGAAACTTGGCATTTGAATAATTTTATGTGAGTCTCCTCCCTCCTCCCACCCATTCTTCCCCAGTTTATTTATTAATTATATCTACTTTTTTTAATAGAAAGAAGATGCAGAATGTAATTGTGTGCAGGCTTGTTTTCCCAGCCCAGTGGTTCAGCACTGTGTCGTAACTCCAATATATGTCATATATAACCTCTCTCTAACAGAATAGATAATCATAAGTTGAAACAAAAAAGACAGGAGACAGTGGGCAGAGGTTGCCTGCGTCCTATTTTTAACAGAGAAGCCAGAGGAGGAGTCACTGCCCACTGGAGGCCTCATAGTGACACTCTTCCCTTGAAACCATGTGTATGGGAACTGCTGAGTCACAGCCTGAACTACTGATGGAGCACCTGGGGAAAGGATCCAGTCAGCTGTGGGAGCACAGGTGAATTCACCTGTGTAACTGGAAGGGGTGGAGCCAGGCTGCACCTCTCTCAGACCTCATTTAAGGGCTGACTGCCGTTGGGCAAGGATCTCTGGTTGTGGATCCTTCATTGGTAAAGCTTTCCTCTGCGAACCTGGCATCTTCTGATATGAGTAAGCAATCATCTTCCCTTCTTTTATAGCGCTTCTCTATCATGCTGGTCCTTCTGTCAGCATGCTTTTATTGTAATGCTCTTTCCATCGTATTGATCTGTCCAATTGCTATACCATGGCACACCCTGCTGGTGTCCCACATGGGCAAGGCGGCCTGAGCACCTGGCCACTATTGTAGCTCACATCAGGAATGGTAATAGGAGGAAATTAAAATTAAGATACTAAATCCTACAAAAGCTTTCTGTAATCCAAGCCCAGGACAGGCTAATTATTGTAAAGTTGTGTCCTATTCCAGCTGGCCTTCAGGATCCAGCAAACCTGGCACAGAAGCTTATTGCCAGTTTCTCAGCTTTTGGGCTGTTCTGGGCTGTGTTCTGCCTTTTTTTTTTTTTTTTTTTAATTTATTTATTTGATTTTTTTTATTTTTTATTTGCACAGGCCATGGTAAGCAGGACAGGCTCTGACTTCTAGCATGCAGCTGGAAGTTTCATGGGGGCCATTCCTCACCAGCACCCCATGAAGGGGCAGCCCCATATGGCCATCTCAGCCATACACCTGATGATGTGTTTTCCTACCTGTTGCTTTTTGCCATCTTTGACTGTGGTAAAGAAATGCTGCACTAGAAGAATTACCCAAAGTGATTCTTCCCCAGGTCTCTGGCTGTTCTCTGTGGGGAGATGGGCTTGAGGTGAGAGCTAGTGTACTGAACAATATAGTGCAAGAAAAGCTATATTACAAGGAGATTTTATGCACGGAAGCATTTCTTTTGAATAGTTTGTTGATGTTTTAATTAAACTAAATTAAAGGCCCCTTATTCCTTCCAACCAGGAACTAAACAATGGAACACAAAGTAGTAGCATATTTTTTTTTTCCAGTTGCTTATAAATATAATTTATTACCTGTTTAAAAATTCTTTCTTACACTTTGTACATGTCAGGCTGACAGAATAAATGCAGGCATTTACAAACAGAGGAAAGGAGAAAAAGGGAGGGGGGTAAGAGGCACACTCAGAACTAGTAAACCACACCTCCACTGTACAGCAATACAAATAATGCAATGGCTAGCACTTCTCCGGTAGTAAGTCTTTAGAAAAGGAGTTGCATAGAAGATACAGCAATAGGGAAATCAAAACCAAAATACTTCTTCATGTCTGAATAGCAAAGAAAACAAATCCCACAAACCCTGGCAGACCTGCAAAGGTGAGAACTGTGAACAGGAGGAAGAAACATAGTACATCTCCTCGGCCTGGATCACACAGGACCCAGAAGAATTGGGCCCTCCTTGGACACTTTATGAAGGTACAAAAGTAAAGTACTTTGCACTTTATAAAGGTACAGCCTTTACATTTTCTCTCTCTTCAATGTTAACAAACAGAATATATGTTATCAAACAAGTTGACCACACAGACATGCCAAAATGGTAATGCCATGACTTTTTAACTGTGTTATGCACCCTCCTTTGACATACAGTATGGGCTCACTCTTCAGGGAGCTTTTTGCAAAGCAGACCTGTAAGATCGATGGGAGAAGACTGTTTTACTTCTCAATCTTTGTAATTTTATTTACTTTCCAGGCTGATTTTGCTTTTATTCTTATTGTTTAAGCTCTTAAATTTATGGCAAGCTGTAGCAAGAGCCAGCTGGCAGCAACCAAAGAGGCTGTGCAAGCTTTTCTCATCTATGGGCTATTGTCCCACCAGCTGCAAGCTGACAGCTGGAGACCAGCATGCAAGACTCTGAGGGGCACCTCACTGCTGTAGGATATCCCTGAGAGATCATAGGTGACATTCTGCTTCTTCAGGCCATCTGGAAGCTATGTGGATGCTACAGGATGCTCTTGGAGAAAAGGCCAGACCCAGGCTATGGTACACACAGCTATTAATTTCTTTGATGACAGTCAAGGAGACTCAAGCACTATTAAATACACTTAACCAGCATCACAGAAAATGTGGGATACCTATTCAGTGATAGAGGTTAGTGGGAACTCTGAGTTATCGCTGCTTTTTTATACAGTCAGAACTTATCGAAGGACTTTCAGAATTCAGGGAATATGTGCCAAGCTTAAATAAAGCACAGGTAGGTAAATAAATGGAATGATTCTTTTTCAAGCAAGGAGCTAGACCTACTAAACTTGAGAGCTAACTTCTGTGGCTTTGGTTCAAGACCAACTCTACTTCTGTGTCAGTTTTTAAACAACTGTTTGCCCTTGCAGTACTGCCTATCATCTGACCCTGCAGTGATGATACAGCACTGAATTTTGACCTTCAACTTCCCAAGCAAAAGTTGGTCTAAAGAGGATGCCCATGACTAACTTTAGCCAAAAGCTTCCCACGCTAGATATCCTTTATTTTCACTTCTCTGTGTATGTATCTATATATGTGCATATATATATATATATACACACACACACTTTGCATTACTGTGGAAATCCCACCTCAAAGAATGTCAGAGATGCATCCTTCAGCATTTGTAAGTCTGCAATGTAGCTCAGTTCATGAACTCAAGCTTTCACACACAAGCTAGGAGTGAATTGTGGTGGTGACCCCGAAGTCAATATCTCATTGGAGCCTCATTGTGGGAGAAGGGCCAAAGATTTGGTTTTTATTCACAACCCACTCATATCTTTGTATTGCCTGACTAAGCAAGCCAGCCTACGAACAGTCATTCTGGGGCCAGACAAGATCCCAAGCAATACCTGAAAAGATTTCTGAACACTCAGGAAGATAGTTTACACAGTGCCCTTGGCACAGGAGCAAAAACTCAACAGTATCATCTTGTTTAAAATTCACCTCTGGGCTGTGGTACCTACTTGGATAGAGCATACAAGAGTCTAAAGGTCCCCCTACTCCTTCCCCATACCACCCCACCCCCAAAACAAGAAGAAAAGAACTCCCCAAAAGAAACTATTTCAGGTAGCAATATAAGACATTAGGACTGTCCACAGCGATGGGCTTACAACACATAAATAGATTTATACTACATATAAGCAACAAAAATAGCAAGAAACCCAAGCAACAGACATGTTTTGCTCTGTGTATATCCCAGATTCCAACATGTCTCATGAGTGTCTGCATTTCTGCCAATGATTTGGAAAAAAAGAGCCTCAGTCTCACAGAGAAGCAAATCTTGACTCAAGACTTGTCTCACAACTTTCAGGATTCAATAGAACAGCTCTTAGGTCTTGCACTGTTCAGCATATGCAAGGATCAGCTATTAATAGATTTAAAAATGAAAAAAAAAAAAAACCAACCAAAAAAGACAAAAGAAACCCCAAACAACTTCTACCCCATATGCTAACAGCCACCTTTACAAGAACACCACACAAGAAGAACTGAAGAAAATCAGGTGAAAAGGACTGTCTCCATAGCATTTCTAACTCAGAAATCAAAGATTTTCCTTGAAGTCAGTAGGAATTTTATATATATTTATGTAATATATATATTATTCATATCACTAGCAATCAGCACATACTTAACAAGGAGGTGGTATGAAGGGCAGCAAAACTGACACAGCATGGGGTAGACAACTGAAAGGATAAGCACTTTAAAAAATAGCAATAACTGGAGGATAAGAAGCCTGCAGCCATTTCCAACAACAAATGCGCTCACCTGACATAAAATGTTAGAATCACAGAACAGCTCAGGTTGGAAAAGATCATAAAGATCACCGAGTCCAACCACAACCTAACCAAATTACTCTAACCCTAACAACCCTCTGCTAAATCATGTCCCTGAGCAAACATAGCAGCGATGTTACAGTGATCTCTAAGCATTTGCTCTATCTGCCAAACTAAGCCCAAGTGATGGGACAGCCTTTTCCCAGACTGTGTTTCTCCAGTTAATGGAGCAGTGTGGCCTTCCTCTCAGGGTGCTGCCCCACGAGATGGCAGTGTGCCCACACCACACGGCCTCCCACACAACTTGACATCACTGGCAGCCAGCTGGCCTTGCTGCACACCCTCCTCTGTGAGGGATGCCACGGGGTCTATTCCACTGCTGCACAGCATCAACAGGCTCTGCCTCACAGACTGGAAGAAATTCAAAAAAAGAGAAAGAAAATAGTTTTTTTTGGAGCGGGATCTCATGTGAGCAGTGGTGGCAATGAGGTGTGGATCCATGGAAGAAACAAAAGGCAGCTCACACATTCCCTGCAAAGGCAGATGGAGAATTGGACAGAGAAACTGTCCCATTTGTGACCGCAGCAAGTTTTTACCAGTCCGGATGGAAGAAGACCAGCTCCATCTCCTGGTGATGGTGATGCCATTGCCCTGTCAGGCAGTGATATCCTTCACTACCTTCATTATGGATCCTCCTATGTCTCAGTAAATCCTCTTTACAGTGAAACAGCAGAAGGATAATTCCCCATATTCAAAATACTTTAAGAATATTACTAATCTATTTTTCTTGAAGTTGATATTGAAAGAGTAGGTCAAATAGCTCACACAGAAAGAAGTCTTGAAGTGAACCAGTTAACTCTGAGCCACTTCCTCACAATGCCCAGTGACAAAGGTGCATGCATTTCACACCTGTCAAGAACTCAGGTGAGCCTAGATGTGAGCCTAAAAAAGACAGGCAAAAGAGGAAGGAGCTGAAAGAAAGTCAAGGTCATGCACCTGCCCTGGGAAAGGAGTTGCACAGGAGGAATGCATGGGAAAGGTGAAGAAGCACACATTAGAAGATACAGCTACTTACACCTGAAGATGGAACAGGAGGGAGGAAAGCTAAGACCTACAGCTCTAAGGTGGATAAAAAAATGTAGGAATAGGTAGAGCTGTAAGCCCTGGTCAAAGCCTCATGAAGAAGTCAAAAGCAAGATTCCCATTAGCATTGCAGAGCACAGCATAAGAAAAAAGATGGTTGGTTGTGAAAAAAAATGCCCTCAGCATCTCCATGTTCTGGTAAAAACACAGAGGTTTACATAGGCAAAATGTGTAACTTTGAACTGGTGATGAAAGTTAAATTTTATGTCCTCAAGTCCCTGGATTTGACTGGAAGTCTGATTTGCATACTGCTGGCTAACCACTGAGAAAATGAATGCTTTGTGATCACTGCTCAGTGTGTAAAGAAAGTACCACTGGTGTCGGAGAGCTGAGAAATTTAAAAAAACGTCCCAAGCCAGTAGAAATGTCAAATGGGAAAAAGGTCAGATGAAATTTTCATTTAATTTTGACCAATGACATTTTCAAAGTTACCTTTAAAGGCACAATTTTGAAAGCCTTGGGTAAAGCACATAAAACCAAACCAAACCAAACAACAAAAGAAGCCAAGTCTGAGGAAGAACAATAAGTGGGAATGTATGCATGGGTGGAAGTGGCTGTTGGTGCATAATAGCAATAACCAGGGCCTGGTCTAAACCTGGAGCTGATGAGACAGAAAAGAAAAAAAATCTTTGCATTAAGAACAGCAGACAAACAGAACTGTAAGTTAAACCACTGCAATCTTGTTGCTGTGTTGTATTGAAAGGTCAAACTTTTCACAGAGCAGAAAATGAAATAGGTTTGCAGTGACAACTGATAGAAATAATAAAAAAATTAGGTCCTTTTGTCAAATTCCCATTCCACCGGCTTGCAGCAGCCAAGAGGGGTGTAGCAGAGGACCAAATGTACCCAACAGGCTAGCAGGGACTGCACCACACTGCCCATGCAGAGGGGCTGCAGGCAAAAAGCTGCAAGGTATGGGTTGACCACTTCACCATTCGATACTTGCCATGGCTTCCAGCTCAAGAGGAGAGTAAGAGATGTGCTGAGTGAGCCTCATGCAGTGGACACACAAATCAGGTACTCAGCATCAGTGCCTCCATACCCTTGCACTTGTTCTTCTGAACCAGTGGGTCTGTCTATTCGGCTTGGGAGACTGGATGGGACTGACCAAGCAGCACCGTTGTGGGCACCTACAAACCAGATTGTTTCTTGGAGTACTAGCAGACTAGGCAGATGCCAAACATCCCCACTAGGTTCAGATCACTGTCTTCAGTGAAGCATTACCAGTTTTTATACCCTTTTTGCATCAAGCATTATGCACAGCAAGGCTAACATGAAATGACCAACCCCTTCTTTGCTAGCAGAGGTCTCTGGAGGGATGACGGACAGAAGGGAAGAATGGACAGCATATAGAGGAAAGCTTCTTATAAGACCTTCAGGAAGGGGACAGTAGGTTCAATAAAAATGGGAACAACTTATCCTGTTGCTGACAAAACTACAAATAAAGTAATGATGATAATAACATTAATAACTATAATCCTTGCACTAGATACTAATAAGTAAATGATTATCATATCAAATTCTCTTTTCTTTTTTCAGGTTTTTCTGGTTTGTTTGTTTGTTTTTCCCCCTAACCACTCTGAATTGCTATATGGTGGGATTGGATATGCAAAGTGGTAGAAAGGGTCTTGTTACACTTTGTATTGAAAATTGACTCCTACCCTATAGTCCCACTGTCTTACAGCCATTTTCCACCAAGGCTCAGTGGGGGGCTCCTTTCAGGAAAAGATGGGAATGGTATGCGTGTTCCTGCTTAGCACCCAGAGTACCTGCTTTCCAGATGCATGCCTCTTAAACACTGATTTTTTTTTTTGTTTGTTTGGTGGTTTTTTTTTTTTTTTTTTTTTGTTTTTTTTTTTTTTTTTTTTTACAGGTATGTCTAGGAAACAGAATAATGACAGGAGGATCATTGTGAGACAATCAATATTCAGAATTGTAGCCAAAATCTGAATTCACCAGAAAACAATAATCTGAAATAGCCACAACCAACTGTCCACAGCCTTGTCTAGAATGGCTTTGAACAAAAAATATAGAGAGCCATGGACAGTCTCCTTACCCCTGTCCAGAATTTGATGTAAACAACATCCATAGAAACTGGGATTGTTAAGAAAGTTTATCCATATATCTGGATAGCAATAAAAAGCGTTTCCTAGGAAACTGTAAAATCCTGTACCAAGCAGTGTACAGCCAAGCCAAGAGGAACATTAGGTTGATTTATATTTTCAAGGTACAACTTTGCATGATTTCCTTTAGATCCTGTGATAATGTACAAGGAGAGCACATGTGAAGGTCAGGGCTGTATATTTTTCTGTTTGCTTGCTTGCTTGCTTTCTTCTCTGAAATGTCTCTTATGTAACTCATTGGTCTGGGTTTTCATTTTGAACACTTGCAATAATGGGGCATTACCGCTCCCTGTATTTGTCCTTCCTGTTCACGCCAAGGCTGCATCAGTAATTTCCTTCTGCTGCCAAAGAAACGACGGTTTCGTGTCGTCCCATTTCTTCTAGCACTGCTGCCAGCATGCTCAGGTTGCCATCAGGGAAATTCTGGGCTTCCCAGAGATCCAGAATCACCCCGGTGGGACTTGATTTTGTAGCAAAATAATTTAGGTACCTGCAAAGCCAAAAGGAGATTTGTTTCTTTGAGCTGCATGAATTCATACCCCTTTAGACCATCCCCATCACCAGTCAGGGTGTTCATCTACTTTGTGATTACTCTGAGCAGTCTGAAGGTACACCTTCTGTCACTCATCTCAGCAAGGTTTTCATGAAGCCCCTTTGCACCTACCTCCAAGGAGGCTTTGCATTCCCAACACGTCTGTTACCCTTCTCACCTGTCCAGTTTCAGCTTGTGGGCCAACATCCTCCAGTCATGGCCCCGGGTCTGGGGTGCATCCAGGCTGCTGCAGAGCTTCTGCCTTATTGGGAGTGGGATGCTGAAAGCGTTGGGCCCAACTATTGTTGTGATGCTGCCTGCTGAGTCCATGATGGGATAATCAGTGCCAGTGGGTTCCTGATGTCGAAAAGAAGGCAAGAGACAAAATACAGTGGTTTTGTTGCTGAATGCATAAGTGATCACAGAAGTGTATCCTCTAAGAGTCAGTGTTTTTACTTGCATGCATTAGAAGAGCAGACGCACTCTGTCAATCAAGCATTTATGTTAGCTGGAAAAGAGCCAGCTCTAGATAGACATCAGACTTTTGGTTGTCTTATTTTGGAGGATGAAGATTACTATGGTCAGACTGCATTGTGCACAGCTTAATCATTCTCTTTAAATAAATATCAAGCACTTTGTCACATTTCAGAGCAAATTACTACTGCCAGGGCAGTACTGAGCTCTCCTAGCTTGGGTGAAATAATAATCTCTTAGAAGTCAATGAGAGCTGGTTAATTATTTGGGGCAGAAGCCCAGAAAAAAGCAGGAGTGATTTGCTCTCATTCCACATCTCCTGTTTGAATTTTCAATTGCTCTCATTTGTAGTGCGACCAGCCTGAGGTGATGCTGACAGAAGTGAGGAGAACAACTTTGTTCCTGCCTCTACTGGAGGGAAGCAAAATATTCATCCTTAAATGTCAATTTACTTGATTCTCCTTGAGCTGTCCAGTTGTTTCATGTCAAACTGACTGCTGAGAAAGCCTCATAAAACCATCTTAAAAATCAGGCAACGTCCTGCATTGCAAACTGGTTGCGCCAAGCCCACTGCTCTAGGCTACAAGCTGTTGTCTTTGTCCTCCTTCTCATCCAGCAGTAGGGGCTGCAGAAGGACTTATATGCTACTGCTTCCACATCCAGACTCACTGCTGCTTAAGGATCCAGCACTTTATTCCAGCCCTTAGCATCCCAAACTCTTTTGGCCTTCATTTGGGTTGGGCACGTCACTCAGTGTCAACAACAAAGAGCAATTTTGCAATGGGCAGCCTTGATAACTGAAGTATTATTCACTCCTTCTATTCATCCCTGATGGATGGGATCACTGCACAAGACATGAATATTATTCCGTTCCCCCTGAATCTATTACCAGGCCCTATTACACAAAAGCAGCTGAAGATGATTATAGTCTGTATTTGCATTTCATTAAAGTTACTCTCAGTTCTTTCTCTTCTCTGTTAGGTTAAATTAGAGATTACCTCAATGTAGCACTTATTACAGTAATTGTTTATGATACTTGTTTCACCATCTGTCTTTAATGCTGTATAGTCCCCAGCTGAAAATGGAGCTAATAACCAAGCAAATGTCATGGGTAATGATGCACATCATCATGGCTCTACAGTACCAACAACTTTTATCTACAACCTCCCAGTCTTTCCCCAAACCAGCAGCCACTGATGTCTGGGTGACACAGAACTGTGCAGTAAAAAAAATGACTCCTCTGCTGCCTCACCTGGCAACTCCAAAGAGATTTGGAGATGAAACTGAAAGTAGATTAGGAGAATAAATAACAAATAAATGCAATAAAAGATGAGAATGTGTTTGAGGTTTGCTGTGGGAGGTGGATTAATTTCCTAAATGCATTTTGTCCAGTAGGTCTTTGTAAAGAGAAAGGAGCAGCCCTTGAGCAGGGCAACAGCTCATTTACTCTGCTTTTCTGACATAGAGAGCTTATAACGCAGTTCTACTCTGTTCCTCTGTGCTGGCCTAGCAGCATCTAAGGGATGACAGTGAATCACAAAATGAAGACAACACCTGAGATCCAGTAGCTACAAAAGCCATCAACACAAACCCTGATGTCAACATTGCTTCACACCTGAGTGTGTCACTCACCCCCAGCTAAAATTTTTCAGCTATGGCAAAGATGCCTCAAAACTTATGATCATTTTTCTACTGGAAAATGTCAGTCAGCAAAAGAAAAACTGTCAAAAATAATAACTGCAATTTGCAGCAGTAGCGAAGTCTGGGGGGACAAGACTGTTGCAACTAGACCACCCTATCCAGGAGCCAGAAACACGCGGTGCTTCATGAGATGTGCTAGGCAATGTTAGGCAAAGAGCTCCTCCATGGAGAAAAACGAATAATCAAGGACACCATTACTGCCCTCCTCCCTCCTTGAAGCAGGATACTCCATTCCATATGACAGGGTAGAGAGAAAAACTAAGGGAAAATGCAAGAAGAGATATAAAGCAATAACTTAATCTCTCTCTTCCGATGATCTCAACAATCAGGAGGAAAATAAGAAGCACAAAAGAGTCATTGATGGGAAAGGCTATAACTCCTCAGTCCTCCCGTGTTCCCATACCAATGCCTCTTACCTCTGATACTGAGCAGTTGAGCTGGAAGATCTGCCCTTCTCCTTCGACTTGTCGCACACAGAGTTTGCAGATGAGCTCCAGAGTATTGAGGCTGAATCGTTCCAGCGTGAAGGTGCAGTGCAGGTTCCTCTGGCATCCACTCCAGATGTGGTAAAAAGAAATCTCCTGCAGGAGGGGAAAAAAAAAAAAAAAAAAAAAGGAATAGAGTATAAATATCAGTTATTTTCCACGGTCTCATTTCAGTTGAGGACTGGCTCAGCATTAATATGGCCCTAGGGAGTAGTACATTTTGAGGGACCAGGGCACTGATATTATACTACTAAAAACTGAGCTCCATGCAACTGCTACTGCAGATAGTCCAGGGAAAAAAATGTCCATGGTCTTACAGCTTGGCAACTGGTTTTCTTCAAACAGTGTGTCACTGTATTTCTTTAAGCCTCTAGGATCCAATGTTTTGTGATGCTCACCTGGTATTTAGCCAGCAGTTTGCTCTTCCAGAGAGAGTGGGCAACGTCATGAATGGATAAGCGGAGATTGTGGGTACTTCCCTTAAAATGCAAAGTTTTTGGTTCCTCCAACAGCTGTCCATCCATTTGCCGCTCAAGCTGGAGGACCTCCTGCAGTACAGAGAACAGAAGAGGAAAGAGGTCAGGCAGCATCAGGACAGCACCAAGACATCAGCAGTGGTCTGCTGGTTCTTCCAGACTGATTGATTTAGATGCTGTAACTACTTGTGAAAATGCACACAGGTGCTGCATGAAGTTACATTTCCCTATGAATAGCACTAGCGGATCTACAGATAATCTTCTTGCCCTCATCACACAGTAGAACCCAGGAGAGATACAGACTCTGTGACTCATGTGGGAGATACACCACTACATGATTCATCCTAGGAGCAGCAATACTAACTACATGCAACTATACTGAATGCAAAGATGCTACGTACTGTTTGAATACTAAAATATATTCACCCTTTCCACAGCTCAGCAAACTGGACATCTAATGTACCTTTACTACTTTGTATCAGAAAGCTCTTATTTGTGTAGGTACTGCTGGTATGGGACATGCGGATGTGGCAGTCCTGAAACTGACAGCCTCCTGGCAAACTGATCCGTGACAGAGTTGGGTACAGGTGCTTACTGAGACTAACCATTGAGTGGGATGGAATCAAAATGAAAGTAAGACGCTATGACTGAGCATTTTGTATATACAAATACCTAGACTCAGGGTTACTGAAATATTGAATGTGTAAATAAAAGCTAGTAAATCAAGAGCATGGTCATTTTCCACAGCTTAAAATAAAGATATGTCTCTAACAAATGAGATCACAGTGGACCACTGATGACAGAGAAACATTCAAATTGTAATTCACATGGAAGAAGTCAGTACAAAGGCTGCATGAGCTTCATCAGAAACAAATACAGCCAAACACAGTCATATTTAATTACAAGAGCAGGCCAAACAAGCAGTCTCATGTAGCCAAAGCCAATCACATACACAGTGAACACACACCGGGAGCACATGCGCACATGAAATTGGGCTGCTAGCCCAGGCTAACTAAAGGAGTCTCCTATTAGCTAAGGGTTAAACCAGCCACTCTTGATCAAGTTCAGCATCTAGTTAGCACAAACAAAAAGCCCACACTCCCAGTGAGCCCAGCTCCTGAGAGATCCCAAAGCAAAAATGTTTGCTTATCAGCAATTACAGGAAAAGAAAAAGAATCAGGAAACCTCTTAGATTAAGGTTATTCCAATGAGTCAGTTCCAGTGCCCCATAATTACCTCGTCAAGACATCTAAAGAGCAATCGATAGTAATTATCTGATTACTATAGATCTTCATTACATCCAAATTACCGCCCTGGAACAACCAGAAGATTGGCAGCACTGTGTGTGCTAATTGCAGGCTCTCGCTCCCCACCTGTGGTCAGTCCAGGGCTGCGATACTTCAGGGGCAAAGATGTCAGCACTGCAAATTTGTGTCTGAGGTTGATATCCCATCATTAGGAGCCACCTCTATTTGCTGTAGCTCCACCAAGTGGAGGACACCAAGCAGCCCACAATTCTCCAATTTGGCTCAGCTAATTAATTCAGGGCCACCACCATCCTTTCCGTCACCACTCTCGGCCCTTATGAGCCAGGACTTGTGCTCTACTCCCTTCCCAAGAGAGGGAACTGCATAGGACATCACTCCATTACAAAGGACATCTACTCTTGGTGTACGGAACCTGCTTTGGCAGGGGGGTTGGACTCAATGATCTCTGGAGGTCCCTTCCAACCCCTACAGTTCTGTGATTCTGTGATCAGCAGCACCACCAGCACAGCTACAACCTGTGTTGGAAAACAGCTTCCTCACTAAAGGAGCACAAGCAAGCAAAGGCAAGAAGGCATCCTTGTTAGAGGGATGAACATGCACTAAATAACTGAGAGAAAATGGCATACCTGTTACGGTGGTGTTTTTTTTTTTTTTGTTATTGCATAGCATGAAGCATACTGGAGAAAGCCACCCTGCTACAGCCTGACATAACTTATTTACCCATGGTGGGCCCAGTGCTCTGCCACCATCACCACAGACAGCTCAGTCACCTCAATTTCAAAGCCATATGTGAATTAAATGGGAATAAAACAGCAGGATTTCTTCACAACAGATTAGCTTGGGCAGCCCTTTCTAATTGCCTTAAAAAGGATGTTAGGGCTCTGGGACATCACAACACTCACTCTTCCACAGAAATAATTTTATGAGCATCCCATCTAGACACCATAGCCTACAACATGGTTCTCCTCATGGTCAGAGCACTGGGGCTTTCTGGCTTTACAGCCCTAATAAACCAAACAAGAAAATGAACTTCATTCCAGCCAAAACCATGACCATGCTCACATTTTTCATTTTGACCTCTCTTTGTTACAACCTTTTCCTTCCCAAAATTGTCTATTTCCAGAAAAAATGTAACTTGTAGCTTCCAAAGAGCTTATGCCCAGCAAATACTTGTGCTAGTCATGCAAACCTCAGCTATCTTTGTCTTGAATAGAGTGTACAGCAGCTTGTGCATATCCATTCAGTCTTGAGGTTAAAGTGACAAAAAATAGAAAATTAAAAAGGATTGATAAGTACCAGTTGACATTGTTTATCTGACTTCTCTCTGCAACCCTTTCCTCACCAAATTACAAGCTTGCTTTGGAGGGCTACTTGCAGTAGAAAACCCAATAATTGGTCCACTCCTCTCCTTATAACTTGATCGCAGCTTCTCCCATGAAAGATGGCTTTCAGTTACCCATGCCCTTCCTGATTTCTTCAGCTGTCTCTTTGAATCGGATTAACGTTACCCTGCAATGCCTACTGCAGTCTATTAGAAATAAGCCAATAGCTCTTGAGTATTACCTAATTTGATTGGCCCAGCTCTGACTCAAATCACTATCTATCCAAGGCTCTGCCCAGTTACTTATTATTCCCTCAGGCTGGAAGGACTCCTGGAAAATCATATTACACAGCACAGGCACCAAAGAGCAAAGCCATGATGGCTTTCAAAGCATTTCCTCATGATCAGTACAAAAAAAAAAAATGCTTTCCAATTCCTTGAAAAAAATTTTCTTATTTATAGTGAAAATACTCCTAGCATCCCACTAACAAAGCCCAGGCAGAATCTTGGTAGCTAGCAGTATTTAGGATGTAAAGCGATTGTGCCATTTGCAATGATGAAGATGGGTGAGCTGAAAAGCAAGAGCATCTCCCTGCCAGCCTCTGGGGCGTATGCCCAAACAATTCCCATGCAGTGCTGGTACAGCAAACCCGTGCACAGCATAAGGATGTCTCTGTATAGAGGCAAGATGTGAACTTGTTCTACTTTAAAAAAGCACTTGGGAAGTCACATCAGCTATGCTTAAAGGAAAAAAAAAATACCTTTTAATAACCTCCATTCTTACACGTACAGTTGGAGCTACATATTTTATGAGTGAATCTATTATAGATACCATCTGTATAAATACACATTTATAAAGAGGAAAAGGAAGCATGTTTATCTATCTGCTCATCTGTATGTGAAGGGAGTGTGTGTGTGTATATGAAAACAACAGAATTATGCAGTGAGGGTGTTGCAGTAAGCAACAGCTTTGGTTTATTTTGGTGCCAAACTCCCAGTACAAAATATTATACACAAAGAGGTGTAATGAAGCAGTATGAAAGCAGGCAGTGATTAACAGTCCAGAAGCTTCTTTTATCATTATCAACTATTTACAAAGAGGCATTTATATGTTTCCCCATCTCTGGGGATCTGGCACTTAGCATTAAAAATACATGAATAACGAATGAAGCCTGGCATACCTTATGGCCCTTTAATAATGCAAAAATCTTAGGATTCAGGATATGATACAGGTAAACAAAGGAAAAAAGGCTGTTGGGTGGAAAACAGTCTGGTACATGTGATCCCTTTACAAAAAACAACTTACAGCGTGGGAAGGTTAAATTGTAAAGCAGCAGTTCTGCCAGGCTCTCATCAGAAAAATTATCTAGGAAAATAAATACATGTAGCAGAACGTCTGGTCACTGCACTGCTGTCACGAGAGATAAAAAGCAAGTATGAGAGCAACAACTACCTTCAGGGCATCCTGTGTGTCATCAAGGCAGTAGACGCGGATGCTGTACTCCAGTGAGGAGCAGGACAGTGGTCCAAAGATGGCCAGTTTGAGACGTTTGGCTGCTGCTTTGGTGATGGACTGTCCTACCAAGGCGTACGTGCTGAGGGTCTCTGTCAGGATATGGCAGGCCTCTGGATCCAGCTGAATATAGCATGGAGTGGTGAAGTTTTCCTCCCCAACCACCACTACATCCTAAGGGAGAAAGAGGCCATATTAGATCGCCTGACCTCTCAGAGATGCTGTCCTTTCAGATCTCTTTCAAGTCTCAGTGATGCTCAAAGTCCTTACTGTCTGCATCTTAATCAGATAAAAAAAATATTAACAAATATAGCTGCCCTTCACTTCCTAAGCATGAAAATAAGGCCTTATAAAAGCTCAAGGAAAGGAAGTAACCCTTACAATGGCCAAATGCCAGAACTACAAGAAATATCACCTGCTGTTTCATTGGAATAATCCTCTGTGATGAAACTGCAGGGTGAATGAAAAAATACATACAGCCTGAATGCAAACAGCTCAAAATAAAACAATTTGCCTGCTACCTTCTCTACTAAACCCCATGCAGCTCCCTGTGCACAACACAAGGAGCTTCGAGCAGTTTTCAGATACAGTAGAAAGAAAAGGTCTGCAGTGGATTGTAGCCTCCTCTTATATAGCCTTCATGCTCTGCACCCCATCTGCCTCATCCCCATTGTCTTGAAGTCTGCAGCAGACTGGGCTTAATAGAAACATGGAATTGAGCTTTGGGCCTATGGCATTCAGGATACATAGAATCACATAGTGACTTGGGTTGGAAAGAATCTTTGTCCTTCAGGAGAGCAGAAGACAAGGTGCTGCAATGCTGATTACAGTGCTGGCACCAGACACAACTGCTCTGTCAAGGGCAGTAAGGACAGAGTAGAAAATGAAGAGATGCCAGTAACCCAAGCACAAATAACACGCATGTGGTGCCTACAGCCAGGCCAGTGGGGTGCATATTTGTTGGCGAGACAGGCCGGTGTGCGCTGCATGAGAGAGAGTCGGTGCCATGGGCAGACAAAGCAAGACCTTGCAAAGGTTGTGCTGGACACGGCACTTCTGGCAGCTGCCAGCCTTCAAAAGCCACCCTGTCCTCATAAAACCTGCCAGTAGAATTTGCCTTTGCCAAATTAATTATGAGACCAAACTGGCAGCAGGCACCTAGGGGCAACAAAGTTCTCCAGAAGATGGGCTGGAGAGCTGAATTGAGCCCTGCTGAGATCATCACATCATGCTCCAGTTAGAAAGCAAGGTGCTTATGCTGCCCAGCCCCAGGGCACCCTCCTGGTAGAGGTTCCCATCAGTCTACGTGGCCAAAGAACACTCGGAGAGGCTCCCTCAGCTAATGGGGTGTGGAGATGTGCTGACTGCATAAGCTGAACGCAAAGCATGCTCCACCAGCATCTTATGAGGTAGAACGAAGAGAAAGACAAGGCCTATCCATTTTAATAAGCTAGATGATGTCTTGATGCTGAAGAGAAGTGTTATTTTCAGCACTATTGTCTTGCTCTTGAAGAAAGACATGAAACAAAGAAAATTCGAAGTATTCTGTAAAAAGTATTTTCTATTTCTAGAATTGTCAGAACTGATTTTCTAGTTTTTCTGTTTTACCTCTTTTCTGTTTTACCTCTTTTTCTCTCCCCATGCTTTCAGCATTATAGTTCACCATAGCCCAAACCCGGACTGCCAAATCCTGCGAGGAAGACTATGCTTCATGGCACATTTGCCCCACCATTGCCCCAGGAATGCATTTCTTGGGGCAGCAGGCATCTTGCACAGCAGGTGGAGGCCAGAGGCCTGGAGACTCACCTCCCATGGTCCCTGGGCTGCCTGGTGCTTGAGCTGGATCTGCCAGTCATCCATGTTGGGCTCAGCACAGTGGTGCATGGTCAGCACAACGGGTCGTGTCAGCAGCGCTCCTGGTGGGCCACAGCTCACCACTGGTGTCAGCAGCGTCTGGCTGTCTTCTATAGGTGGTCTGTCATGAAATAGGGGGGGAAAGGCAAAAAGATACGTTAAGCTAGGTAAAAAGAGCAAAAATCCTGCTCTTACAGTGTGGTTTGTAAATGGCTGTGTGCATGTGTGAGCTATCCCAGCCCAAATGCTGAGGAGTTTAAAGCAGAGGAAGCACGAGTAACTTTAACTACCCTGACATCTGGTGTATGACAAACACAGCTGAATGTGCCTCATCAGCTGTCTTCCTGAAAAATAGAGAGGACAAATTCATGATCCAGAAATCAGCAAGTGAGAGCTAAGAAGTGTTCAGTGAAATCTGCACTTGGGCATAGGATCAGCCCACGGGACCCTGCATCTTCTGCTCTGGCTGACGGTTCAGTTCAAGCGCATTTGCAAACACTTCTGTTTACATCACAATTTATTTTAAGGGGATTAGTTGAGACAAGAGTAAGTACTGTTGCAAGTCTGCATCAACCAAAAGAAAGAGTCAAGAAGTAGCTGTGATCTTAGGGAATATTCTCAAGGAGGTCAAATCAGGACAAAAGCTGAACTGAGATTGAATTTATTGCACCTACTCTGACTACTGCAGATACATTCACAGGCATCCTAACTAATCCACAGATACATCCTAATTTTACCCACCTTAAGCCACCTTGAATAATCCATTAATCCTACAGAAAATGAAAGAAACTTTTGAGAAATTCTTTTTTAAAAAGCAACAAAGGACTTTTTGAAGAGTATCTCTCATTCATACAAACGTTGCGGATTTCATAACAGTTTAGAAAAATGTAAAAAGATGGAAAAAATTGAAATGTACACAAATTAGTAAATCCAGATGATATACATCTGAGGATCCTTAAGGAAATTAACTGATGAGTTTACTAAATGACTTAACAATTAAAAAGCCATGGGCTGGAAACAAACAGCTGTGGCAGTTGTCTTTCAAGAAAACCCAAAATATAACAATCTGTATGGTTATCATGAATTACACTGGTTGTTTTAGCCTAACAAGATAAATGATGCATTTAAAGCATCCATTCAGCTCCTGTTGCAGGCTATATTGATCTCTGCATTACAGGCTAAGATCAGAGGTTTTTCTCTTGCAAGAATGGACTGAATAAATCACTGAGCAAAATTTGACTAAAATTTTTAGGTTCAGATTTTGTTTTTATAAGAAACAATGAGTAATTTAAAAATAGCTCACAATGGAGTGTATTCATTAATGCCTTAACATACATTTGAGCATTCTTGTGCAGATAAGTCAAGCAGTTTCAAGAAATTTATTAAAAAATATTAAGTCTTATGGGAAAGTTTTTTGAAAATTACAATATTCATCTGGAAAGCTACAGAAATGACAAGCTATAGACTTAATCATCTGTTTGACCTAACTTCATCTAAAGGAATACTGACCCATGAAGAAGGAAGGAAAATACAAATTATCATAGTTCTGCAGACTGAATTACAAGCCCAGCAGCCAAAAAGAATATAGGAGAAAATATATCATGACTGATGTAAAAAGTTCATGCCATGTCTTCTAGGTGAAAAATGAGTTAAAATCAATAAGAATCTGAGCACTGATGCAAGCAGCTGAAAAAAAAGTAAAAAAAGCCAAAAGGTCATTAAAATAATAGTGTACTGATAAATCACACAGCTGAAAGTTGTCTCGAAGTAAAATTAAGTTTAGTCACTGCTCCGTGACAAAATTTTGTTAGCTGTTAAATTTTAGTACTCTGATGGAGAGCATGATTCTGCGCTGCAGCATTTTATATCTGATTAGCACAAGTATAAACGATGGCACAGAAGATGAAGTTAGGAGGCACTGCAGACTGAACAATTAGTGAGGGAGATGGGAAGTGAATACAACCTACAACCATAGACAGGAAAAGGAAAAGAATAGCAAGGTTTAGTATTTTTCTCCAAGTTGGCATGCTGCTGGTCTCAGTGCCTCCAAAGCCCGTCTCATGCAGATGCTGACCCACCTCAGCTTTCCAAAGCCTGAACCACTTTTGAGACTGCAAGTAATCTGAGCCACTTTAAAGCTTTAAGAAGCTGAGATAATAATGAGTTGTGGAGAATCTCTCAAGTGGTGTGAAACGAGGGTAAGTGTCATTTAATAGGTAAAATCCCAGCTCTGCTGAAGTCAGTGCTAAACCTTTCCCTTATTGCTGCAAGGCCAAGATTTCTACTCACAGTGTGGAAGACAATGTAAATAGCAGCACAATCATTAAATTTACAGACAGCAATATGTAAGGCAATATTGTGAGACGCGATGGGAGACAGGAAACCATGTAAATGATTGAGGATAAAACTATGGGTGGGAAATAAAATTCATTCAGCAGCTCTCATTTCTGGACTGAAACAAATTCCAAACACTTGTATTTAGTGGTAAGGTAAAACAGTGAAATTGGAAAAGACATTGGGTGAACTTACTGCAACACAGCAGGTGTCACCTTGCAATGTGACATGGCTGCAAAAAGCAAATCTGAATTCTGGGGCAGTAGGGGATGAGGTGTCAAAGCACACAGAGCTGCTATTCCCTTTCCCACACAGCTCTAACATGACTGCAGGCAGCAGGGTGTTCAGGGACTGTGTCAAGAGCTTGGAAATAAACACCTGAAACTTGGAGGAATGAAACCATGCAGCACCACAGAGAGCAGAGTCATCCTGTGGCAACTGAAATGAAGAAAGAAACTCAAATCTCTTGACAGAGCTCTCCTTATTTCTCATTGTTTTTAATTTCCATCTTAAAACAAAAGGATTATGCTTTCCTATAGCTAATGAGGACCAAAACAGATACAGTAGACAAGATATATTATACAGGAGATATTAATCTTCCTGCTTCAAGGCATAAGCCCAGCACTAATTGATGGGGTAGTAAACAACAAGTTTCCCTGAAGACAGGTTATTGTGCAGCTATTCATTACAAGTATTTTTCTTCTTTCTCCTGTAGCAGGTGATGCAGCACTATTGAAGTCAGGCCTCGACTGTTGCAACCAAGAACTGTGATTTCTGTTAGAGGTCACTGAAGATCTAGCACACACTGACTCAGGGGACAACACAGAGAAAGGGACTTAGCTCCTCCAAAGCAAAAAGACTTATCAGCAGACAGGTTTAGAACTGTAATAAAAAACACAAAACAAATTCATCCAAGTGTACTCACTTTTGACTTTTATCAGTCTTTGGACTAGTTATTAGATAGGATTAGGCTTTCAGCTGTGTCAGTATGACTCCAAACTCACTTCACCGCAGTCAAGGAAGCTGCCTTTACTTTAGAAAGACCTGGTCAAGTGTGGAATTCAACTTCATCTAGCATTACTATTATAAGACACTAAGAATAAGTGAGAAGTCTTCAGATATTTTTAGACTTCATCCCATATCTTGCACTGCTCATCAAGAACAGTCAACCTTTATTTAAAAAGAACAAACTTTTATTCACTACATCCAGTCCTTTCACAATCAAATTTGTGTTCTTAATGAGATTGCTCATTTGAAACCGACTCTCTGTAATGAGGTGGACTGTTTTCATTAAGGTAGCTGTCAGAGAGCAGATGTGAGCACAACCAGAGAAATCCTCACTCGTTAGCGGGCTTCCTGGCACCAAGCATAGATGTTGCAGGCAAGGACCACAACTCTCCAAGAAATAGGAAGCTTATGATGGTGCAGTGAGCAGCATGGTTAACTTGCAGCAACAGATGGCAGCCCTTCCACACAGCTTAGCCATAAGTCAGAGGAAAGGCATTTTATTTCTCCGTTTGTTGAAGGGTCTTTATTTTTAACACATGCTCCCTCTTAAGTATCAAATCTAATATTCTCAAATGACCTCCTGGTTTGTCCAAAAGTCTGTCTACAGAAGGAATCACAAATCTGCAGAACCACAGATAGTTGGAAGGGACCTCTGAAGATCATCTAGTCCAATCTCTCTGCTAAAGCAGGTTTCCTACAGTAGGTTGCATAGGAAAGAGTTCATGGGAAATGAGGGGCAGAGAGCATTGAATATTTCCAGAGAAGGAGTCTCCACAACCTCTCTGTGTAGTTTTTTTTCCAGTGCTCTGTCACTCTCAAGTAAAAAAGTTCTTACTCATGCTCAGATGGAACTCCCTGTATTCCCAGTTTGTGAAACCACTACCCCTTCTCTTGTCACTGGCCAACAACAAAAAGAGTGTGATCCCATCATCCACTTGACTCTGGCCCTTCAGATATCTTTTATGTTGATAAGATATGTTCTCAGTCTCCTCCCAGGAAGGTGATATGAAAAATTTTCTTCCTCTTCCCCTCCGTCTAAAGCTAGGTGAGCTTGAGCTCAGCAGCAGCTCAAATAGGAAACAGAAGCTGCCATATGAGATCAGAACAGTGGCCCATCAAGAGTCAGACACTGGCCAGTGCTAGACGTCTCCATAGGAAACACAGAGTTCCCCTAATTTAGCACAGAGCCATATTTGTTCCATAACCTGAGGCAGTTAAGAAATCCCTGAAGTTTGGAGCTTTATACTCTTGCTATTCAATCCTTAATTGCGTAATACCTAGGCTTTTCCAGTTACTCAAGGGAACAGCCTCTTTCTGGGTAGCAGTCACAGCAGTGTGATTATTTTGCAGCTCAAGAAGGGATTCCTTCTTGCAAATCTCAAACTTGGTTCTGCCCCAGGCTAAGGGGGAGACCAACTATTATTACTAACAGAGATTAGTTCTGATCCTATGAACTCAAGACAGAAACTTGTCTGATTGGAGTGAAATCTTCTCAGCCTTCCTATTTTTTCAGCTTTTTAAAAAAATTATATGTACATACAGAAACACATTCATACATAGATATCCTTTTCCCCATTGTAAGTCACTTCTTAAAGCACATGAACTTCTTCATAAAGCTAACGCAAACCTCCTACACCAGCAAAGGGATCAGGGATCAGTGCCTGGTAGCCACCTACAATCCATTGTGCCCCATCTGACAAACAGAATGAGAATTAGTCAAAACAGCCTGCTAGAGTACTGGTTTGAAAACAGAAAAAACCCACTGTTCCATGCTCACACTAACACACACTTGAAGAAAACAACTGTCTCAAAGAAGCCTCTATTGCAAGCTATCAGAACCCCAATTACCTGCAGAAGGATGTTTCTAGGCCAAACTGCATGCTCACACTCTTTGATGGATGCTGAAATACTATAATATGATGGAAAGCACGGCAATAATAGTAGAGTGACACAAGCCCAGGCTGCAGCAAATGAGAACAAGCCCAAATACAGCAGCCAAAAAAGCAAAAACAAAGGAAGAAAAACCGCTTACCTTTAGAAAACCTCTGGTAAGCAGGGATCTCCAGGAAGATACCCATACCTCCACTACCAACCTATACATAAAGTCTGGAAAGAAACAAATGCTAACTCCATCCCTTCTGGTCACTCAGGTGCATTATATGCACCTGAGTTCCCCTGGGTTGGCCCTGCCTTCTCACCAGGTGCTCAATCACTGGTTCAGGCCATGAATTAGCATTTCTGCTATAGATCTAAAATGGAATAAATGCTGTTAAAAAAAGCTTTCCTTACCAACCTGTGAGGCAACATAATGTGTGATGTTACTGGGTTGTGAAATCTTTCAAATTTCTGTACTACAGGTTTCAGAGACTACTTGGAGAAATGGATTAGGAAAACAAGGAAAAGAAAAGGGGAATTTGCAGGACTGAGGGATAATAGATTTCCTGTTTCAGTTTGACTGTTCAGAAGTTGTCTTATATTTCTACAAAGAAAGTATGAGCTAAATCTTAAGTCGCTGAAGATATGCTTGTGATCTGTGATGGAGAGCCTGTCTGCTGCTTCAGTGGTTTTACTTAGGCTAACGCTATGAGGACCACGTTCTTGCCTCAGTGCCATTTATATATCAAGAGGATTATAATTTCCATTTTACAGTGTCCTATCTGTGCCCTTTCAAACTACATCAACGCACAATAGGGTTCTTCAATCCATGCACATTTACACAGTGCACATGAAAATAAATATCAGCTCTCACAAGGTTTTATTGAACACCCTCCAGTTACTGCTTGGCCACAAAAGCAAATGTCTGCAGTGAGTCCTCACTGTGGACTATCACTCTCTGTTGGAGTGCTGTGAGAGCACGGTAACAGATTTAAAAAATAATTTACGCCACATGCTAACTTGTGGTACCCATATGACTCCAATTATACGAAGCAACATCTGTGGCCCGTACAGGCAGAAGGAAGAGCAGAAGTGCAGTTCTGTGGCGGAGAGGGAAGTAAAAGTATTTGGCAGCACAATGCCATGGAAGCATCCCACTACACTTGGGTGCTGGTGCCAGTCAGCACTTTCTGCCCGTGGGCATCTGGGAAAGAGGAACAGGTAACAGGGGAAAGTATTACAGTTCCACTGTGTTTAAGTAATTTTTGGTAACTATTCACATCAGAGTGACCTGGGTGAGAGCTGATGAGCTCCATTTTAAATGTCAGAGAAGAGGTTGGTTTTCATAGTGTTCTGGATGGGGGGCTGAAAAACTGTTATATAGGAACCTGAAGGATTTGGGTCCATGTGCTCAGGATGCAATGATCACTACAATGGGATAAGCTATGGCCACAGCAGCCTGCCCTCTGCTCACTTCACAAAATCTTCATTTGAATTGAGGGTTCACACCTTTCCATACTTTTGCAGAGGTATTTCAGCATGCATGCTCAGTTTGGTGGATGGCACCAAAACATGCATTTCCCAACACTGACCTATATTTCTACCCCTTGTGTAACCTGCTGAGTAACAGTTATCATGAAGCATACAGAAGAGGATTTATGATCTTTGAAGCCAATAAACTAGGCTAGCATGCAGTGTTGGTTGTCTACAGTTGAATGAATAAAAAGTTAGGGATTCTCTACATAGCTAGCTGGAAAGAAAATAATTGCATGTACAGCTCCTGCTGGGAATGAAACAGTTTTTTAGGGGAAGAATTAGGTATTTAAAGGAGAGAGATTTGGAGGTGAGTTGAGTATTGGGGAAAGCCTTCTCATTTTCATTATTTTTTCCTTCTCTCCTTTTCAGTACTGTTTGCAAGGTTCTTTAAAACATAGCCAAAAGTAATAGGAATACAATCAATATTAAATATGAACAGAGACTCTTCTTCTGTAGCTGCAATTAGCTATTTTCAAAGAGCAAGACATGAATAATGTATGCAAAAGTGCAAGGGGGGTATGTTACTTATTTCTTCCTTAAGCAGATTATTTTTACATGGGTGAAAGACTACTAAGCTAAAGAATAGTGTTCAATATCACACAGCGTATAAACAGATGTGGCTTAGCACACTATAAAAGCCATTAAAGGGCTGAGCCAAAAAATGTATCTAGCTATGGGGAGGACAAAGAGGCAAAGTACTGTGTAATGATTGTTTAGTTTTCCATTTCCAAATCATTCAGCTTTTGTTCATGAGTCCAATCAGCAGACTAAGATCTCACTTTCCTTTTCATTAAGGTTTTACTAAATTGCTTCAAATGGTATCTTGATCCTCATGGAAACTCTTTTTATGTCAAGGCTGCCAGATCACTCAAAAGACATTGAGTCCTGGAATATGAATCAGCCACGTGTGCATATAGAGGTCAGCAAGCAGAAAAGGGATTATCTAGTTGCTGGCTCTGGGTGGCCCATGGCATGGTGTGCTCTGGTGGCTCTGTCTTCATCACTTCATGGATGAGTCACGCCCATGAATAGTAAAATACAAATTCATCGTCCTCACAACAGGAGAGGAGGTTTTGCAAAGCAGGTGGTCAGACACCTGTCCCTCTGTGGAGCCAGTTTGTCACCCTGCTACTCTGTTCTCTCCCTCATGGAATGGGTCTTTACTAGGACATTACCTCACACTTTCTCACTGTACTGGTTTCATGCTGACTTACTTTCTGTGCTTCTGGCTTGGATTCAGCATCCTCCAACCTGAGAGATTGCTGCAGAATGCAGTTCTTCATTAGGAAAGCAAAAGTCTGAGCTGGTTTTATGTAGAGTTGTCATCTTTGCCCAAGTTTATCTCCAGGTCATCAAATAACTTCAACATAGCTGGCTTTGCATAAGCAAACTATCACAGGTTTATAGTTATTACATTTTCTTCCACGCCCTCTTCCCCTCCATTAATGCACTCAAATAGTTGTGCAAAGCAAGTACATTCTACCTCATGCTCTCCTTCCTGTGGACTGTCACATACATTTCATAGACTCTTCCTTGGGGAACAGCCCCTGCTGGGATCAGCAAACTCACTCCTGCAAACAGAAGAGACAAAAAAAGATAAAATGGAAAAATATATGAAAAAAAAGCCAGGTGAACCTTTGAAAAGGAGCAACAGGAGAAGCAGTAGGTGACATCTGCAATGCTAGATTTTCACCCAGCATCACAAGAGGGCTCTAAATGAGTTTAGCAACTCTGGAGGTAAAGCATTTACTGCAGCCCCGGCATTTCTTGTGCCTCAGTATGAAATGCTGCAGCAGAGAAGAGGATTTTCTTCCCTTCCCTCTTATTTTATTTAAAGAGCAAACAGATGGTTACACTGCTTCTTACCTTGTAAAATAATGGAAAGGGAACAACTCTGAGTAAATTTTCCAGCAGCTGTAACAGGATATATCTCCCTAGGCAATTCCTATTTAATTAAAAGCAGGAAAGGAAGACAGTGGAGTACTGTCCCAGGAAGCAACAAGAACTAGTTGTTTCTTGAAAGATGGGCTCTGAAACTGGCATCATGTTTGTTAATGCACTCAGCTTCTAATTAGACTACCAGGGAGACAAAATGGGGCTTATTGGTATTTTGA
Source organism: Tympanuchus pallidicinctus (assembly GCF_026119805.1). Classification (NCBI taxonomy): domain Eukaryota; kingdom Metazoa; phylum Chordata; class Aves; order Galliformes; family Phasianidae; genus Tympanuchus; species Tympanuchus pallidicinctus. The sequence goes on along the minus strand of NW_026294721.1, from coordinate 31,649,176 downwards.
ATGTGCCTGCTTCTGTGGAATGGCTCAAAATTTGGATATCCAACCTTGAAAAATGAGTGCAACTACACTCTCTGCCCTTTTCAGGACTGATCAATTGCAAAATTCTGTTCTTACATTGCAAGGAGATCCCCAGGAACCAGAGGTCATGTCCTTGCATGGCAAACATAGCTCAGGAACTCTGTGGCACGCTGCTGGACATGGCTCTGCCAGCTGTCTGTGCAGATGCGGGCTAGTGGGGAATCACTGGCAGGGGTTTGAATTCAGCTATGAATACGTAGCTCAATACAAACCTATAGGCAGATTATTTCCATACATGTATACTCACAATAGAGTTATAAAATCTTTTATATGGCCCTCTCTCTTCTCTTCAGTGTACTTTGTTTGATTACACCAGTAACCTCCTGTGTACTAGGGTTGTACTGGGAGTCAGTCCCACAGCTGGCTTTGTATGGGAGAGATTAGCTGTGAAAGTGTTTTCCATTAAGGTTTTCTGACTTGTTGCCTTACATGACTGTTAGAACATCCCTGTGCATGTTCTCAGATGTAGAGACAGGTGTAGAGTACACAAAGGACTTTGATCGTCTTATTAGGAGGATATACATAAGTTCATCTAGAAGCAGCTCAGAGGCGTATGCAGGAGTGGTAGACAGATTGATATATCTTCCAAAACTTGTTTTAATAATTTTGAAGAGATTACAGTTCTTTACAAATTGATATTAATATATATGAATTAAATATGACTAATAGACTTTGCTGAACCATTCAACACCACAGCATAAGAAATCTGAGTATTAATGTCTACTCTCAGCTGCAGCTTAGAGAACTGTGAAATCTAGGATAGTATAGCATGAATTATCAACATTGCTCAGTAGTCTGTACCAGATGTCTTAAAGCAGTTCAGCTTCCAATTAGGCTCTATGTGAAAAGGAGACACTGCTCCTCAAAGAGGAACACTACTGCTTATGGCCCACTTTTGGCTGCATCCTGGGCAGTACAGGACTTTATCCTGGAAGGAACAAACTAATCCTATGTCAATCAGATGCTTTGCTTTCTCCATAACATCAGTGAACAAAAAAAGATCCAGTAAAGAAGCAAGAGACAAGGGTAGGAAGTTTTATCTTGGTCTGGGCACTGTGCTGTAAAATGACCAAGAACTGAACACAAGATATAAAGTTGGAAGCTGTGAGACTTTGAGCTATATGGTCTCACATGAGAGCATCTAGGTGTAAAACTTTAAATAAAAACATTTCATTTATGAACTAAATAGAAGCATGGCTTTCCTCAAAAACATCTTAACATAGGAGAAAGACTGGCAGCACTTCAATGCCCTGTAACATTCTGTTAAAAAGGCAGCCAGGATTTTGGGAAAGTGAACCTTGAAATGTTTTAGTTAATCTGATTGAATAAAACAGATCTGTTTGTTTTGACCAAAGAAAAGGCAAACTCCCTGGAGTGACCTTGTTTTTTTTCTGTATAGAAGAAAGCTAACTCCACTTAAACCTTTGAAATATGGCTAGTACTTACCTGAATTGGGAATTACTAGGTGGCCCCCTAAGGAGTTGAAGGTCCCAAATACAGTGCAGGATGGGTCTGCTTGCCGTGCAAGGCTTTGGTTCTTCACATTCAATGTCTCATTCTCTAACAGAGACTGGGTAATCTGTGGGGACAGCTTGGAGGAGAAGTCAGAGAGTTCATCCTGGGGGGTGACTGCTCCAGAGGTGTTATAAACTTTGATCTTCAGATTGGGCAGTGGGTCCAGGATCGGAGAATTGGTCATTGGAATTTTATCAGAGACATCATGCAAGGCATACACAGGACCCCTGTACATGGCTGCAGCAGAAGTGAGGTCTGGTGGCACTGCCAAGAGGTCTGCATTGGAAATGAGAAAGAAGAACCTTACTGCTTATGATTACCTCTCTAATCTGACGACTTTCTTCTGCTTAATGATTTGGTTTTGCATTCTGTTCTGCTCATACCAAAGTCTAAGATATGCCAGGTACTCATAAACTTTTCTATGTACCTGTATCTAGCAACAGCCAATGGCACGTGTTGCCTGAACTGCTCTGGAATCTAATTGTTATACAAAATTACAGCACATTTCTGCTCTAAGGATTTTTCACGGGCATTATTTTTCAGGCTATGCTCAGATTTCAAGTGTGATATGCCTAGCCTCATGGCAAGGTGTTTTCCATGCTCAATAGATAGATATAATAGTATTAATTAATACTCCTACCTTAAATGCTAAGAGATTCATTAAGGAATTTCTCAAAAACTGGCAGAAAAACAGAATTTCTGAATTAGCAGAAAGAACAAAGCTATGAAGTCCTTGTGCCCACAACTCCCAGACAGTGTAGAACTAGTACCTGCGTGACACAGAAAATGACACTTCTGCTAACCTTCCTTATAACAGCTCTCTTGTAATCCCAACTCTTTATTTTGATTTACTTTTTGTAAACATTTATTGGAAGAAAAGGACTCTTCAGCTTAAATGTGAGTCTTGAAAGAGCCAGCCTTAGCATATGACTGTTTTCTGGACACCGAAGCATGGAAATTATCTATTATGTACTAGTGATAAAAATGTTAATTATTAAGTGATATTACACCACAACCTCTTCTACATTGTCCACTGAAGGTACAGTACTTCTTTAACTATGCACTATTTATGCACGTAAGATAGGGCACAGTAAAAGAAGCTATTAGTGAAGTAAAAGGGAAGCAGATGTGATGGCATTATATATATACTGTAATATTGCTCCTGTGATTAATCCTGCCTCCCTAGTTTATGTCTTAGCTTTGCCTTTGATGTAAATTTGAGCAGGACCTGCATTTTTATAAATGTCTGTTTCACTCTCACATTCATATTCTCCCTTTAGAAGTCAAATTCCACTGCTGTATGTTCCTGAGCACATCTGAAAAAAGCTGCTGCGGGTTTTTAGTGCTTGACCATCAGAAACAAATGGATATAATCTTTCTCTCATTTATGAAGTGCCAACAGGCATCCTGCAGATATCATTCATATAGCCCTAGAGACCATATCCTTATAGTATCCCCCTGAATTGGTCAACATGGAATGAAGTGACAACTAACCTTGCCTTGCAGCCTTGATGTTAACAGGCTGAAATCCCCCATTTAGCGCCGACGAGTCGATAATATCTGACTCAAAATCACGGTGGTTCTTGCGATAGACAAACAGGGCCACAATCACAGAAATAGCCAGGCACACGATCACAGCAATGACAATCCCCACGTAGAGAGCAACATCATCCGAGTCAGGTGCAGCTAGAGGAAGAGAGGCAAGAACCTTGAAGAAATGCCTTCTCACAGGGTCTTTTGAGGAAATACATTCTTATTATTCCCGTTTCCTGCAGATATTTACTACCTTTTTATAGGTTAATTTAAAATCCATTTCTAAAGCTATAAAGGTCTGTGCCCTTTTTATGGGAAATGATCTCTGTTTTCTCTTTAACTCGTGTTCTATTTCTTTACCTATCTACTCGTTCATCTATCTAGCACCCAGGCAATGAAGCACTAAACAGAACACTCATAACACAGTTAGTCTCATGAAACAAATTCACCCTATGAACTAAAAAGTATGTCTTCGAGATATAGCATCATAATATTAGTATTTGTTTATCTATTAGTGAAGATCATGTCACATGTTTTTAAAATTCAGAAGTCTTAGTTTTTAATTAAGGGAAAAAAAAAAAAAACAACACAAAAAAGTCCAATTTCTACAGAATGCCTGTAGAATGTATTTTGTGATTTCTGACTGATAAGGTGTTGAGCCATTTTCTTTTGCCTTTAAAAAATGTCCAGGAAAGCAAAGAATCAACCACTGAATTCTCATTACTGGCACTAACACATACGTATTTGGATAAAAGCTAAAGCAGGCATGAGAAATAATGTGGTAATTTACTAAAAGGATCCCAGATTTATTACAGCTGTCTTGTGAGAAAATGGCTCTGATATTTCTACTAGCTGCTTATACCGTATCTTCCGCACTAATTTCAGGGTAATCTCCAGCATCATTATCAACTAGACTTTTTTCCAAAAGGCCTGAATACATGATCAAAATTTGATGTGTTTCTACAAAGTGAAAAATCCCAGCAGCAGAGACAATGCAAAAAAAAGAAAATGAAAAATCAAATCAGACCTTTTTAGCAGCCCATTTTTGTTAATTTAAAACATGTGAAATCACTTTTATTTCATGTTTTGCTCCCCACCTTTTAGTCATTTAAGCTAAGCTGCCCTCCAGCACAGAGGTGAGAGTTGGCAGATGTTGAAAAGGACTGATCAAAGTCCATCAGCCTCTGGCTATGAAACTTTCAACATGCCAGCCTCAAAACAGCAGGACTTACATCCCAGCGGTTCAGGAAGCAGATCTCTGAGTTACAGCTCAGTGCAAAGTTATCCCTCCACCACACTTCTTTCAATTGCTAAGGAAACGTTAACGAGAGAGAGGGCTTGTTCTCTCCATTTTCTACCTTTGTTGCAGCTTCTTCTCCCATTTTCCTAAGGTAGAAAGGCTGTGATCAGCCTGTGTCAGCCCACTGATAGGGAATTTGTTGTCAAACAAGCAGCTTCATTTGCCCAATCCATCTTTGCCTAGGCACACAGAGCTGGCACAACACTAAAGCTTGACCCCAGGAACAGCATTGCATTAATGTCCAGGAATGTAAAATGAAACATTAAACTTACAAGAAAATCCATATTCATTCTGGGTTCTCTGTTCAGTTGAAATAGGATAAATGAAACCTTAAAAAGAAAGAAATTAAACAAAAATGGGAACAAAATCAAATTAATGAGGAGAACAAAAAAGGAAGCATGAAAAATGGTTTAATTAAAAAAAAAAAAAAAAAAAAAGAAAGGAAAAGAAATTGATGGCACTTTAGAATTCCGATACAGCACAAAATTATGATTTTGCATCCTCTGTCTCCTCCAGAGCCTTACTAAGAATTACTAAGTAGGCAGATTGAATTTCTAAGCCAAAATCGGTCTCGAGTCACTAACTTTGGAGTGCTTAAAGTCTTTCTTTTATAGAGCATAAACTCTAATGGATCTAATTTATTTCAGACATCAAGGGTCATTAGCATATGGAAAGTCTTTTTTCCCTATTCCTGCCATATGCTTTAATTCCCAGGACATGTTCGGTGAAGCTCTAAACAGTTTTTTTATTTAATTATAGTAGCTTGCTGTTGATCTAATAGAGCTAGAGGAGACCTGTCGTCACCAGTCAGAGGTTAAATACCCATTTGCTGAGCAGAGTCCATGCAGAAAGCCCTCTTTCTGGATTTCCATGGAATTATTTTATCCTCTCTTTAATGCGCGTTCAATAGGAATTCCTCGGGGAGCAAAGAATTTGTCAGCAAACAGGAAACTGAGTGGCTTCTCTTCAAAATTATTAAAAAATCAATAAGGCCCCTGGGGTCATAGCATTATTTATTTGAAATCTTTGCAAGCCCTGTTTATCGACAAAATGATAACACAATTTACAGTTATATTTCTGAACGGCTAAATAAGAGAGATGGTTTCTTTAGTCTCGTCTTTCTGCAGCTTGTACAGCAAAGCACACTGAGGATGTTTGGCTTTAGAGGAGATCAGGGGAGTTGCTGAGAATCTCTCAGCCCCCCTCCATTTGCATGGGGAGCAAGGGAAAGGCTCTGAGTCGCATCCTGTTGGAGAGGGAAATGACAAAGCAAGGGTAAGTCACTGCCATGGATGGAATTAAGGTGGGTGCCGGAGAAAGGGTCCCCCTCTTCCTACTTTTGAAAGGAATCCCACAGTTCTCTCCATCTCCCCCATGCCTTGGGACACACTGCGAGGAGTTTGCACAGCACTGGGCTCCTGCAGATGAAATAAAACTGGACTCCTAGTGTGCACCTAATGCACAGGACCACATTATAGGCAGATCAGAGAAATAATCTCCAGCTCCCAGAAATGCTGAGATCGATCAAAAGCATCTGTTGAGCTTTGCGTTTCTCATCCTGCTTGGCTGCGCCACTTGCTAATGAAGATACAGTCTGTCCCAACTGCAGACATAGACATACCTCCCCACAAAGTTTCCAGACATTAACTATCATGTAAATGCTACCTCAACTGAAATGCCAGAGCAAGAAGAGCTGCTTTCTGATGATGATGTTTTTTTCTGAGGCATTATGGGATAAACTATACTGCCTGTAACATCTACTTAAAACTTTATCTCACTGCAATGATTCCAGCCTTACAATTGCTTTCAGAAATATTATGTTCTCACACTCATTTATTTTGTCTGTTGAGGCAAGCTCACTTACGTGTACTCTCAGCATGTACACTAAATCTTCTGTAATAACCGCTTCCCACTTCTACCAGTGCGCTTGTGGCATCGGCCAAAAAAAGTCAGGCAGGCAACTTCTGAAGGCTTGAGTGAGTGCTCAGCAAGTTGGAGCACGAATTTACTGTGAGCTGGTTACTCCCCAGTTATTCCCCAGGTGAATGATGAGGTGCATATTTAGTCCACCTAAATTCCAGCTGTTTCAGCTATAATCTTATGGCCAATATTTCCTATGGCAAGATGTCCCTGGAGAGCAGGGGTCAGCCAGAGGAGATGGAAGGTATAAAAACAAGGCTGAATTTAGGCTGGCTGCTTCTCTACATGCTCTTCAGTCTCATACTCAAATCTGCTGGGAGATCCCTGCATTTCCTGTGTCCCATTGTGTATTTTTGGGGGATCTGGCATAGGGTAACATACCTTAACCAATTCTGCATCACCTAAACTCGCGCAGAGCTTGCACTCCTTCATGCAGAGACAGAAAGGCCATTCCCCTTTCTTTCAGTTGCTTCTCAGCTGGCAGGTTTGGCATTTGAGGCTGCATGTCATTCCTGCCACACAGGAAGTGATTTGATGTCTGCCACTCAGGGTACAAAAAATGGCACCTCCTGATTAGCTGTGGATTACTGACAGCCTTTTCTATTCCCAACAAAGTAGACATCCAAGTTCAAGTATTCTTAGGAAAGTAAGCAATTGTGGTCTCAAAATACACTAAAAGAAGCAGCAATCTCTCCATAGACTCTATTTATAGCAAATACTTATTTGCCTCTGACAATTTTGCATGAATTCTCATACTGATAACTGCAGAGAACAGCCTTGCAGCTGCCAAAGATTGATACCAACTCCTTTACCAGAAACGCTTTGTGTCTGTATTCAAAGCACACCTATTACAAAGAAGAGGAAAAGACGAAGAAAATTTTTGCTTCCATTAATCTCACAAAGTGACGTACTTTATAAATGGCATTTGATTGTACCTTCCTGCATGTACCACTACCGAGAGGCAACTTTCTGAGCAAACCTTTGCTGCTGGAAAAAAAATGTTCTGAATAGAAGAAAGAAGGGGATGAAGGGAAGGGCCAAGGACATGAGATGCCATGCTGAGCTTTTCGTTGTGGGCATACCAATTATTTGCCAAGGGTCGAGTCATGTCTGAGCACGCTGGCCATGGATAGATAAATAGCCATCCATGCTGGAGACTGCAAAGTGCAAAGTCCTGGTCAAGGAGACAGCACTGCACAAGCTGGGCTGTGGTGGCAATAAGACCTCCCCTGGCTGAAGCAAGAGGACTCCTCACCTCAGGTTGGTTATTAAGCATCCCAGCCAAGCTGGGCTGTGCCATCAGTCTGCTGAACAGCACATCAAATGCCAGGTCCATTTGTGTTTGCAAATTAAGCACAATTGTAGGAGATGACTCAAACACGGCTACTATAGGCACCCTTTGCCATTTGGGCAGGCGCTTCTAGAATAAAACAATTTTTAGGCGCTCCTTTGTCATGAAAGAGTGTTCCAAAAGGGAGTGGGCCTTGCCATGGCAATGGAAGGCTTGAGGCTGCACATAGCAGTGCTAGGTGCACAGAAGGCTGGTCCATAGCCATGCTCCCAGCACCACAGCACAGACACTGCTTTAGAAAATAGGCTTTCATACCAGTCCCCTTGACTACACTTTTGAACAATAAGAAGGGATGTTTTCATCGAATAATGATGCAAACCTGCTGGGATTAGTACCTGTAATAATGAAGAACGAGTCCCCTCTTCTCTTCAAAGTAACTGCAGTGAACAGACATATTTTTCATTTTTTTTATTTTTTTTTTCTCCCCTGTATCAACAACATTGCCTGGCAAAAACCTCAGGGACATCTACCAGGATCATCACATTTTTTAACGAGGGTAAATGTAGAAAGGTGCTGTTGGCTTTGACTCTAGGAAGGCTGCCGAGGCTGTTGACTCACACGCAGAGCAGCTGGCTTCACAGTGAGCTACTTGCTTTGAGAAAAATAATTTAAGCTTCTTCCTACAGCTTGTTGGGAAATGTACATTTTCAAAGCAGCTTTTGATTTTTTGTTGTGTAACTTGCTGCTGGATGAGTCAAATAGTAATAAACATACTTTACACTTGCATAGTCCCTTCTGTTTGAGGATCTCAGTAACTTACCAACACCGGTTTTTTATTTCCTTCATTTTAGAAGAACTGCTCTCGATGTCATATGTGGAGAATCAGTGGGAGGCTTGGGCTATGCACAGAAATTGCACCAATGTAATTGCACATGAAATGTATTTATGAAAAAGTCTTTAATTAATTTGATGTTTCTCCATGCATTCTACTTTATATTCCACATTAAGCTTGTAAATACCTTTTTTTTTTTTTTTTTTGTCCCTGTAAAAGTGCTTCTATTAAGTGTTCAAGGTGGACTTTTTTAACTCAAGTAATTACATAGGCAGAAATGCTTTGTACAAATGCAGCTATGTCATTATAAAGATGCATTCCCTAGGCATTGGCTATTTGCTTTCCATAAAGAATACCTACAGCAATTTAAGCACTTTTATACCAATGTAATACGCTGAAAGGATGAATATGTCAAAGGTCAGAGAACTGGAAAGAAAAAACAGTCTAACACTGGTACACAGAGAAGACTTCAGAGGCTTTTTATCAATTTAGCTTAACTCAATTTCTGTACCAGTCACACTTACACTGCTTTGGGAAATTGAGTCCATTTAACTAAATAGATTTTGAAGCTCATTTAATTATTCTGGTGCTGTTTGCAAACACAAATGATCCCTAACCATTGGGAGCCCAGCCGGAGCATTCTGGTCCCATATGCCTTGCTCCAACCTTCTGGAAATCCATTTGTGCCAATAACCACAGGAGACTCAAAGGCACGTCATTGGGGTTCAACAGTCTTCAGAATATCTGAATGTGTGGGATCACCTGGTTTAGGTGGTTAGCTGTGACATAGTAGAACATCTCTTTATACAGCAAGAATTCAGCTGCTGCAATTTGCCTCAGGAAAAACCTGTCTGCCAAGGGATGGGGAAGGAATGAAGAATTTCAGACCTATGACAGATAATAATTGTGCAGAGATTATGGTGCTGACTCCTCTGAGTCAGAAATTGAAACAGATTGTCATCAAAAAGCCACCAAAACAACTTTTAAAAACTATTTCCAACTTCTCACGGATGAATATACCTCTCAAAATATTTATGAGCATATATACACATGCATACTACACAAAGTGGGAATTCAGTATCATGACCACAGGCATCCTGAAATCCTGTGTCTGATTCTCCCCTTTTTTGGTCCCTAATAGATTTTACCAGCTTTCTAGTCATACTGAAATTATATTATTGTTTCATTTTTTAGCAGATAATGAAAATGTTTTATTCTGTTACTAGCAGAAAATAAAATACTAACATAAGAAAGAAAGGGGGAAAAAAAGCCTTTTCCATTTGTATTTTCTCCAGCTGCCTGAGTCACTACTTTCTCTTCCCTGCAGGTAACTACATAAGATGGTGGGGCAGCCGAAGGTGATATTTCTGGGCACACTGATACTTATCCAGTTTGGTTCATATTTACAAAAACATTTACAATTATCCTACAAAGAATCTGCTTTATGCCATTAGCTGCTGAGGTCACAGCTAATGGTACACATTTTGAGACTGTATCAAGGTTAGTGAGATTTTGAGACGTGCACACACATTTAATAAAGTGAAGATTGCATAAAGTACATCAAAACTGCTCGTTTCTTTAATGCATAATATTTTAATCTGGCATCACTTGCTTCTAATCTATAAATGCTCTTCACTTTCTCCTCTGCACAGTGCTTTTAAAAGGAGCTAGGGTCATGTAATTATGTGGTCCTTTTGAAAGCCTAGCCACATGATGTGTCCCCATATCATCCTGTTGCAATGAACATGACAGGCTGTGCATAATATACAGTAATAGCTCATTTTCCCCTTTTGGTTCCAAAGTCAATGTCCTTTAAATTGCATGTAAGAAAAGAAGAGGGCACTCATTCAACTGCTATCTTTCTTTCTCTATTTGATGGTTTCATCCAGTGTAGTGACAGTGAAGTTGTAGTAACCTCTTGGTGGCAACAGGCTCTGAACTACAGAGCTGTGAAAGATGAATAGAGACTAATTCTCAAATGTAGAGACCTAAAATTTGAAGGAAGCAGTTCTTAGACAATTTGAAGTAGGCAGGTGGTGCATAGTGACACGAGAGTTTACAGGAACTGTTCCCAACTGTATGTAAGTATATACATATACTAGATGAATTCCAATATTTAATAAATCAAGGCCAGCAAGCTAGTCATTTTTTCCCATGCCAGTCCCAAATAACAGGCATCTGATTAGTTATGTTCTTAATTCTGAACATGAGATCTTTCAGTGGTAATTCAGTATCTTCCTCTTTCTCTGGCTCCAGATGCTCAGAATTGCTTGCAGAGTTTCTTTGCTGTTTTTAGAGCAATTTCCTTATGACAAGCAGAATGTGAAAATGCTCAAAGCTTTCAAGTGATTATGTTAACTCAGACACAACTACATAGGTCTCTATTTTCTCCCTATCATGGAAAAGCAGTCACTTTCACAAGGAGAAGGAAATTAGGAGACTTAAACTGACTTATAGGAGTTTTGAATTTCTCCCTCCAGTGCCCATAGGCCATGGCTGCACAAGCTGCTGGTAGTTCTTTCTCTGTTTGGGAGCAAAGTTAAGGGTACAAATATAACCTTGAAGTAAATCCCATATTCTTACTGCTTAGGACTAAACCTCCATGCTCACTTAACATGTTTCTAATACAGATTTAATAGAGAAGAAATGACAACAATAATCCTTGTATTGCAGCTGCTGTTAATTGCTTCTCTCCCCTACCATTTTGCAGAAATTCTAGCACATAAATAAGGAAATGTCATCTGTAATTTATGGTGGATTAAAAATGGAGGGTGGGGGGAAGGGGAAAGCACATAATAATGTCCGCAGAACTGCAAAAATATTTCAGGCAAAATGTATCCAGCTTCTTATATTTGCTCTTCTAGAGAAAGACCTTCAAGTCTGCAGTAAGTATGATGAAGGTCAGATATGATATCAGGCATCCTGGAGATAATGCACAGTAATTTATTTTCCTGCTAAAGGACTAATTATTGGCAAGTTCATGGTGGGCTAATAAACAAGAAGCTGAAGGTTTTGTGACTGATTATTTACTTGGGTGTTATCTCAGGTCTTTCCTGAATGTATAGGTTAAATGGGGAGCCTCTCTCATTTCTGTCCTTGAACACGAGTGTATGATATTCTATAATTAAGATTGAAACTGTGTTTTCATTTTAAATTAGATTCTTGACTTTAGGTAACGCTGTTAGAAAGGTCTTGCCTTAGTTTAAGCATGCATATAATCTACATGGGATGGAAGAAGATGGAGGAGTAGGATAACCTGTTGCTACAATTTGGATGTGGATTAGAAGAGGCAATTTTGACAATATGCAATCTTTTAAAGTTAAGGACTTCGACCTTTTAGCTAAATCTTATGCCTGTCTTTAATATCTTAGAAGCACAGAACCTTAATGCTGGGTTTCTTATGGATGTTTGACAGCAAAAGTAAACACATGTCTAGCATTGCAATTTGCTAGTTTATGTATTTGCAAATTCCACATTTGCAGTGCCTGAATAGATTTCCTGGGGTTTGCTTTGTTTTTTAGCTGGCCTAAAGCAAATGAGTTACAGGGAGAGTTGAAACAAGGACAGGGTTTGGCACTGAAGAGGGAATACATGGCAAGCAGCTTGGTGAAAGAAAACACAGTTAGAATGCATCCAGAAAAGGAGGAGTTCTATAAGCTCACAAGTAAGGTAATGTATTCCCTGGCTTATTTTTCAAAACAATCTAGAGATCTTAGTGTGCTCACCTTTCCTTAAAATTAATGGGAAGGGGGTTTTTCTGAAGTAACTGGGGTGGGAAAAAGCAGTTTCAGGGTCCCAGGCTCTGCTTGTGGATCTGCACTTTATACTCAGAGCTTTCATCTGCTTTGAGTAGGAGCTTTGTTAGGCATGAGCTCTCACTAAGCAGTTGCAGAGGACCCACCAGAGTGGGTCGGTCTTCAGCTGGGGATTTCTCATGTTACTACAATAAGAATAAATAAGAGTCATAACTGAGATGTGTACATACACTCCCTTAGCTGCTACATCATTACATAGTAGTGGGGTTAAAAATAAAATATCACAACTCTTTATTCATATCAAATAACAATAGTATAGAAAACTTCCTCTAGGAACAGATGAGATGTGCTCTTAAAATGAATAAAACTGCCCGTCAAAGGCTCAATGCAACTGGCCATGTGGATATATCATTACACTGACAGACTGAACATATTATAAGTTCCCTCTTGACCCACATGCTCTTAATAAAAGGTTTTATTTCATTCCTCTGCACACATAGGCTTCTGTTGCAATCTCCCTCGAGAGAGCTTTGCTTACCTCCTGGAGCCTGAAAAACATTCCTCTGCTCTATGCACACTAATCTGCTCTGGAAGACCAGAAGTCCTCATCAAACTTCTCTGCTCTGTAATTCCTTGCTGAATGCTGGCTTTCAAAACAAGCCAAAATGGGAAACAAATGCTTATCCCATCAGAAAGTTCTGGTATGTTATATTAAACAAACAGGGCATGTGCAGTACATATATGTCCTAGGAAGAAAGAGTTCTTAGTATCAGGTTAACCTTGCTTTCTACTTCAGATCTGTATACAGATAGCACAGGGCTGTTAAAGGGCAGTAGTTAACCACTTAGTGAACCAGCAGGACAAACTGCATCTTCTTCACGTCCCTAAGTCACTGTGGCTGTAAGAGGCAACTTTATGAACTTAACTCTGACTTTCATACAAGGATTTCAAAGAATTTGGCAACCACAGAAGCAACATATTGATTCAGCAGGGGGCCTTTTTAAGAAGAAATGGAATTACAGTTCTGGTAATAACATCTTCTCCATTGTAAAACTTCTTATTTCTCAAGTAGTGAATCCAACTAGGTTGCTGTGCACATAAGTTATATGATTCTCTTGTAGAGTAAGAGTGACCAGGGAGCTGGTCCAGTGATGCCTTTAGTGGCAGGTGAGGATTTTTTAAATCTTTTCCACCGTCCTTTAAGTGATAGCAGCCTGCCTCAGTCTTTTCATGCTTATTTACTTAAAGGAATAAAGGAAAAGTCCACACTGAATCTGATTATGCTTGACCCAAGGAAATTTCCTTTTGGCTCTATGAAACGATGGGTTTGTAATCCATACTGTGACAGTATAAAGTGAACAGTTTTTACTAAACAGAGCAATGGTACTATTTATAGAACTAGATAATCTACAGTTGTCAAGTGACATATAGTTCAGTATTACTTTGCTGCTGTAAGACAACTAAACCTATGATTTGAAGAAAAATTAAAAGCACAGCTTAGCCAGCCTTTATGAAAAACCATAGCTGCCTGCTTAAACAAAGAGTGAGCTGAGGAAGGGACACTGATTGTCTTCTCCTGAGTATGCTGGTGCCAACTTGCTCATCACTAGCATGATCTCAGAATTTCAGATTTCAGAAAAGACATGCTTTACCAGCATGGACAGGCACCCACACTCATGGCTATGGACTTTCTGTGCTTATTTATTGAAGTTAGGGATAAAAGAGACCTGAACATTGACACTTGAGATTGTCAGTAGACAGGACACAGATGAAACGTGTATGTTTGGTGGCCCTGCTAGGCAGGGGGGTTGGAACTACATGATCCTTGAGGTCCCTTTCAACCCGGGTGATTCTGTGATTCTGTGAAACACTTTGAGCATGGACATGTTCAAGATTCTTCATCAGGTGAGGGTGGTTGAGTAAGGAACATGGCATCAAATAATAGCCAGAGATCAAGGAGCATCTGGACAACACTCTCAGATGTATGGTCTGATTTTTGGGTGGTACTATGTGGAGCCAGGAGCTGGACTCAATGATTCTTCTGGGTCCTTTCCAGCTTGGGTCATTCTATGATGCTATCATACAGCAGCTAATATTTTTTACCTCAGGTGTGAAAAAGCAAGAAGACAGCTTGCACATCACCACTCATGCAGTGAGCCACCAACCAACACAGTTAACTCACTTTATAGGGTGTTCACCTCTTCCTGGCCACCAGCAGCAGTTTATGCAGAATACAGAGCCAAATTTGGGCCACCAGACACTTTTCAGTATCACACAGGTACCTTGCCACCACTGGGCACAGCAGAACACTTCACACTGTACTTTGCTCTAAAGACACTTCTGATCCCATCATCTTATTTGTGCTGAAGTGTGAAGTGATGGTGCAGTGTTGCGCTTGCTTGGTGTCCGCACAGTACACCCACAAAAGTAATTAAGTGGAATGAGGGGAGAGCTAATTGCAGCATTTCAGCTTATAGCAATCCCCTGTGAGATGCAGTGTGTGCCTTTAAAAGCGTTCCTCATTGCACCAAAGTATTTACTGCAGTTCTTGTACTTCAAATGGGAAATAACGCAACTACAGAGGCAGTAACGCAACTAGTGTGGGTGGTAGCCAGCCAATTCTTCTTACACTTACACCATATTTTGTTCCAGAAGATCATATTAATGCTGTTATGGGAATTACAAAATTGTTGTAACGGGACCTGCTAGGCAATATTTTGTATGGGGAAACTTAAAATAGTAATGACCACCCTAAATTCGTCACTACAGCTACTCTTCTTCAGTTCAGCCTTCTGTCTCTCTGCAGGCTTTCTAGTTTAATGACTGTTCATCCTTTCATGTTAACAGAAAAATACTAACTACTGAATAAGAGAGTGTATGTGTATACTAGCAAGATCATTAATCCGAATAAATGTGACAGCAGAGTTGCATAAGAAATGCCACAGTTAGCGGAAAGCACAAACTGCAGTTTTGGGTGCAAAATACTGTAATTACAAGGGATGGAGAGAGCTCCACAGTTTTTATCCCCACAGAAATCAATATCAGAGCAGACTGCTGCTCTTTGCTGGAGCAGGGGCAGTCTGATGAAAGAGCTTATTGATTTATCCAGCTGATGCTACTGTAGTGAATAATAGACTGAAAGAAAAAGAGCTTGCAAATTAGACTCATTCAACTCAACGTTTCAGGACACCTTTTATATACATAAACATATAGAGATATATGTTTACAAGTGAGTTTTACCAAAGCAACAGCCTCATGGTAAGTTGGGCCCATCCAGTAACTCTTTGATCCCAGCTGCTCAGACAGCGCAGTCACTGAGGTCTGCCTCTGAGCAGGAAGCACCAGAGCACCCTCAGACAGGATCTGGCCATTGGGCAGGCAAGCAACTGGCCGACGCAGCCTCCTGAAAGGCTGGACACAAAGGGCAAGTAGATGTGGCACTAAGTGGCACCCATCAGCATGACAGCTTTGAGATCTCTGGTAGGTCCAGATGTTCCCAGGCAGGGGAAATGCCAGCTTCAGGCCAGCCCTCACCAGCCTCATGTGCAATATTTTAGGAATGAAGAGGTCCATGTTCCTTCCTTGCTTATGGGCAGATCTGCTCTGGATCTAGACTCACATCAGTGAAAATATAAAAGAGACAGAATGATTTTGCATAAACTGCAAGGAAAGAAAGAATGAAAGAGAGAGAGAGAGAGAAAACAGTAGGCACACTGCCATAAAGTGCAACAAATCAGTCTTCCCAGAGGTGATGGATCTGGAAGCAGCACTGTAGGTTTTACAGGTGTATGAAGCCTCAGGAGTATAAAGACACCACTAAAACACTGCCATTAAATTCCAGCACTGAAAGATGATCATAGCCCCTGAAGCCAAGTGGGTCAATATGTGACTGAATATTTTTCATTACCATTTTTATATACATATATATGAAGCAGAGTAAGATTCACAATAACCTTACATTCTCTCCCACTGAAGGCTTCTGCTTTATACTCAGCATCCACTTTCACAAATAAAATGCAATATACCATCAACAGATAAATGAGATCCCTATAGGGCTTTTATTCTGCTGTACTATTATATCTATTCTTCCACCAGATTTCTGCTTAAATGGCTCTCTTTATGCACATACACAAAGATGACATACACCTGTCTAAATATAAACTGATAGTAAAGAGCTCTTCTGTAGAGGGGATGTATCTTTTCTTCCTAATTTACCATAATGACTTATTCATACTACTGGAGCTACAGATGCGTTAACTTTCCCACTATGATAGTTACAGAGATGTTTTACAATAAGACAGGGGAAAAAAAATCCAGCCGTGTCTTTGGAAAATAAAAAGCCTAAAGCTCTGAATCTTACCTTTCTATATTCCTCTTAAAAACAAATATTGGAGAGCTACACTTTTTATGTTGTTGACATTGACTAATAGCTTTTCACACAATGAAATTGATGGTGCAAGTCACACTGAAGAAGTGTTTTTGGCCAATCTGGGAACCTTGGGGCAAAATACTGACATAGAGTATCACAAGAGGTTGCTGCCAGGACAGTAGCCACCTACTTAGAAAGTAGACCTATTAGTGTAGTGGTGTTACTTATGTGGCATTGGGTCTATTTCAGTCACTAGTCATCTGTCAGAGAGAATAAAAATTCCTGACTCTTTTTTCATTAGAAAACTCTAAGCATATTATGATCTGGACACATTGATACTGGATGCTCACTACCACAGCTTCTTGGGCAATGAAGAGCTGAGGCTCAAAAGAGAAGAAGGAAGAAATGTCTTGTACTTTTCAGGAGAGAGGTTATTGTACTCAGGTTATTCTAACAAAATGCAAAGAGAAGTTTCAACATACCAGCAGAATGGAGAAGACTTCATTTTTAAGAATGGATGAGAAAGACATAGAAGACATTGCTTGCAAAAAAGTCGGAATCACAGCACAAGCCTACTCTTGCTTTCATCTCAGTCTTATTAGTCCCTAAGACGGGACCATGGCATGGACAGACACAGACTGAACAGACCTCAGTACTAGAGCAGACCTTCAAGCTGCTACTGCATAAGTCATATGAAAGTTGTATAGGTAACAGCTGTCAGGAGATACACGATGACAAGATCTTTAGCAGGTTTTTCTATGGCTACATCTTTCCTGGACCCCAGAGCTGATGCAGAAGCACTCACCCTGCATGCAGAGCCCGTCGGTGCAGTTCTTGGACTGTAGCACCAGTCCCTCGCAGTCCTTGCCTCCATTCTTCGGGGCCGGGGCTGTGCAATCCCTCCGGCGCCAGTGGGTACACTCTGTGCCACAAGTGGACCACTTGCTCCAGGATGTCCATTTGCCATCCACTGAGACAAGGAGAGGACACAAGGTGTTAGGGGAACAGGTACACAAAGGGATACGTGGGACCAAGGCAAAGCATTGCTCTTCTTGGAATAGCTCTGCCTGGAATTTTCAGTTATCCTCGCAAGGAAGAAGGGCTCTAAGCCATGCCAACAAGTGAATCAATGAAATGAACCAGCCTGTATTTTTAAAAGTTCTATTTCTGTCCCAGCATCATTTCTGCTCTTCCTCTCCCTTTTTAGAAACATGTCAGCAGTTTATCTATGCTCAAAGTGTGCAATTTGGCAATCTGTGATTTTTTTTTCCTTTTTTTTTTTTTTAACACAGAGGTTAAAATTAAACTTGGCCAGAAGCTCTTCTCTAGAATGAAGATATTTAATTTTAAATATTTGATGCTAAAAGAATTATTTAAAGGCACGGGTATATTTCACAAGAATAGAATCAGGAATGCATTTAGCACCTTTCAAAATCCCGCAAATTATTTTCAAAAGCAAAATGTGAAACAGTCAATGAACTAATAACTAAATTATTCCAGTAATAGAGTTTGAGACAGTAGTCTGCAACTTGGAATAATGAGAAGAGGTGAGATTTTTGCTCATTTGAGCTCCTTTGACCCCCTTCTATGACTCAGTCTTGGATGGTCAAGCTTCCTTAGTTGAAGTGACACCATGGTGACGCTAATTTTAGTGATGCAGCCAACGTAGGAGAGTACTAGGCAGTAGGACAGATGGCAGAATGTTGTCATGGAAAGGCCACAAACAACCCTCTGTCTCCTAAAACAATTTTGTAATTTTCATAAGTTTGCATCTGAATACCTTTTAAAGGTATTGTATTTGAAGTTGGGTAAATGTGCCTGAAATTTGGCATCTGCTCTCCATGTGTCTCAAATGATGCACTTGCTGTGACAGCTGGACTGAACAGACATTATAAATTTATTTGCATCACAGTCACTTTGTGGACTCAAATTCCTGTCCTCTTCCAGAGCTTTCAGACTTTATCTCCCACTGTTTGAAGCTCTGAGCGTTCTCCAAATCCCCTGAATTACTAAGGTTGAGACAAGGTCGCAAGCTATGTACAAAAGTGGGACAAAATCTCTTGCTGCTTGAGGTAATGTATGCACTATTTTTTCTACTTACATAACACAATTTCCAATTCATTCACTGAAATGCTGGATTTATTAATAAAGAGAATGAAGCTTCTGTGACTAGCGGCCTTCTCCTGAAATGACTGGTGCCAGAAAAAAAAAGCATGCATTGAGAGCTATATGCTGTTCATACCATACCTGGACATAGGGTGGTGCAAGCTATTTTCTGAACGTTTTGCCCCTCACAGAAGGCCCCCCCATTGAGTGGGGCAGGGTTAGTGCAAGTCCTTGTGCGCTTCTGGAAGCCTCTCCCACAGCGGCTGTTGCACACTGACCACTCAGTCCAGGTAGACCAGCCTCCATTCACTGGAAAGCAAGAGGAAGAGTGTGACACTGCACGAAAGCTATCCTGGAAATAACTTCCATTGCACCTCTTTCTTGGATTTATCCATCATCTACAAACACTGAGACATTCTCATGCTTTCAACAGGAAGAGTTGGAAGTGAGGATTTCTCTCTCTTTCTTTTCCAGAAGCTGATTTTGGGGTGTCAGGGCAACTCCAACTCACCCCAGTGCAGAAACAGCTGGTGCGTATGAATGACCTAGCACCTCCATGACAAATATTTAAGCTAATCAGAGTGAGCTTACACTATTTTTTATTTTGGACTTTGGGAAGATATTTATCCTTGGGAAGATGTTTATGCCCACTCTTTTCCACCTGCCTCAGCTTCTGGTTTAGATAGAAGAATGATGTGGACAGAGAGGGAACTGTGCCACTCTATGTATTAATGGCATCATCAGGGTATGGATAACATACCAACTGTTTAAACTCCCCAGCTCCCAAATATCTGTGGTATAACACAACCCTTAAGAGGATCTAATATCAAAACCCACACAAGTGGCTGCTCCTCTACATACATTCTTGACTTCACTGTTCAAAAAAAACCACTGTATATAAATGAGGAGGTGTTCAAGCATGCCTATATGTCTATGCTTTTGCATTCACCACAGTTACAAAACACAGTGCTTTTGCAAGGTCCATCTCTCAATATCAGAAACACTCCTAATCAACTCAATTCAGCTGTTTTTCTATAAAATCTGATCTAAAAGGCCCTCATTGTAAGCAGTTGCTTCCCTGAAGTTACAATTAAATCTAACTGCTAGACTGAATATGAAATGAATATTAGGGATAATCATAGGGATTTCTTCCCACTTGTCTATCCTATAATTAAGCTGATTGTAAGGAACACCAGGATAGTCAGCTGGCGTGCTGCCAGATCAGGTTTTGTTCTGCAGGATACCCCAGCTTGGGAAGCATTGTAGAGATGGCTTACAGGGGCAGAGACTCAGGCTGTGGGGAAGAACAGGACAGGCTAGAAGAGACCGCAGTAGAAATATTGGGCTGGCCAAAGGAAGGCCAACCTCAATATCAGATCAGGAGTGTTGTGTAGAATAATGCTATTCAATACTTCCTACTCCCCTTATATTTATTTCTAAGCCAGGTTGTGCTCCTATGAATTGAAGCCATAGAGTGCTTTGGGAATTTGACATCAGAGTATGCTTTGGTAATAGGCATAAAAAATATGTTGATTAGAAGAGGGATAAGTAGATGGGTGATTCTGTTGATCAGACACTCTTACCATGGAAGCACAGATTTCATTGTAGTTTCACTCTTATTTCTGAAAAGCATCAGTGAGAGAATGAAATGTAAGGGTAGAAAGCAAGGTGTGATGCTGAAGGAAGCCTCCATGTAGCTATTTGGTTGCTAGCAGCAGTAAGAGTTGCATACAGCCATGTTACATCTCTAGAAGCCTCCCTGCTGATTGTTCACCCCTGTGCAGCAGGAAAAGGCATCACTTACCATAGACGATCACAGTTGCTGTAGTGCTTTTCCTTTTGGCCACAATGTTTTTGGCAACACAAGTGTAGTTGGCTGTGTCAGAAAGCCGGGCTTGCTTGATGATCAGATTGTGATCAATGGTAATGTAAAAATTTCGGTCTTCCACAGGATCAATCACCTCTTCATTCTTCAGCCACTCCACCTGAGGGAATCAAAGGGCAGGAGGGGAAAAACTGAATCAGCACTGGTCACACCATAGTGGGCTCAAAATCTGCCATGGTCTTGCCTATCTCTGAGAGAGTTATGTTACAGTATGTATGGCTATGTTACAGTTAACTGTAACTGTGTTACAGTACAAAGGACTCACCTGGTGCACACTGCAGCACCATGGCAGGAGAACGGAAGAGTAATGTCGACATCTACCTTTTTCTTCAGGCTCACTATCTCCCACCATTACTCTCACTGAATGGCTTGCCTTCAAAATATTAATGCGTTTTCAGAGTCAGCCAGCTGCTATGTTTGCTTTCAGAGCAGGAGGAATGGGATATGGAATAGGATAACTAAGGTCTTTATCTACATGCAGAACATTCCCTTACACCAGAAACCTAAAACAGCCCAAGTCTCTCACCCATTCTTTGTACATCTCATCTAATAGTGCAGTAACCTTGTATATATCTGCACAAGTTGTAATACAGCGAGGCCACATAAAAGACAGATTGCAAACAGGCCAAAATTATCTAGTATACATGCACTCAGGCATACATGTCTGTTATTGTTCTGCTGTAGTGAGGGTTAAACGAAACAGAGGCAGTTACCAAGGAAATAGAAGCTCAAAAAGACTACATCGATGCTTAGATTTCCCTTTTCTTTATGTAAGCTGTATTTCATTTTAATAAAGCGTAATTTCCTTGGTTACACAGAAAAATATTTTTATACGTGATTTTTAATCCAGACAATGTTCTTTTTATTGCCTTCCCAAAGAAACACCCTATTATATCCCAACTGACTGCTGTGAGCCACCCTTATATAATTTGGCTGAAAAACTAGTAGCTTGTTTTCCTTTGAACTGAGTGTGCTCTGAAGGAAGGGACTGGGGACCTGAATGGATCAAAGCAGGGCCTTCGTGTCTCTGGATCATTTCAGCTTGTGCCCAGAGTTAATAAAAGGAAGAAAAATATAAACACAATCAGCCTGCTGGGCCCAAGAGGTGCTATCTGCCAAGGCCTGCACTCTCAGACTCCACTTTGATGCACTGCTCGACAGCCACATATTCTGAAACCATCCCAAAACAAGTGATGCTAAAAGTCCTGCAGAAATTGATAGGAATGGGTGAGAAATAAAAAGACATAAATCTTTGAAAACTGTGTTTCTATCACTGCAGTGTTCATGTTTTTAAAACACAAACTCTTGGTCATAACCTGGTTTTACTTGCCAGTATGATCGAAATTGTTCTTTTCCTGAATCCCAATGGCCATCAAGTATAATCACTGACTGACTCTTGTTCAGTCAGTGACAATCTCTGGCTGCTTCTCCACATGCAGGTCAAGTCTGCATGCAACCCAGACTGAAAAACCAGCCAGCTGCTCACCTCTTCTCCTGCAGAAGGTTGCTACTTAACCCCCATCTCTCTCACAAATCAAGCATCTTTCTGTTTTTTCAGTCCTACTCTATTTCTGGAAAGGAGTGTTAGGACTCTAAAATATGCTACACACAGTGCCAGAGTTGTGTACCCCACCACCTTCAGACCCACCACTACTTTTCCTGTGATCTGCACATTGAGAAAATAGGGACATCAGTGAGGACAGGAATACACTTGTATCATGGACTGAGGCTCAGTCAACAATTTTGCTTTTATAGCCATGTAAGTACATGCACCAGCCCTCCTCACCAATAGCTCTGTATTCAATAAATATCAGCACTCTGCAACACTCTCTCTCTCTTCACAAAAGCACACATATGCATATTCAGCTTGAGTCTCAGCTGATTAGACAAAATTAAAGCTATGAGCATTAAATTCCCTTTCATCCCTGCAAGAAAACTGAAGAGGATATGAAAATAAGAGTTGCCAATATCAGAAAAAAAAAAAAAGAGTCTCTACATAATTCAGTATACTGCCTCTAGCTCTTTGTCAAATCAGCTGGGAAAAAGATCCTCTTCACCTAATGGCTTACAGAATTTGCTAACAATAAAACGTTAAGCTTGCAGAACCACAGGATTTATTTTTTCTTCTGAAAAATCTGCTTTGCCAATACATTGGTACTGTGTGTGCATGTCTAAATCTCATCTCTTTTACTAGGTACTTCTTGAACATAATCCAACTCATTCTTGTGTTGATATCTGGGTTTTAATGATGTAATAATGAGTCTGTTCACACAGCAAAGTATCACAAAATCTGAAGGGAGGAGCTGAAGAGAAAACGTCTGAGACAAGAGAAGGGATGCTTCCTCCTTCCACATTTTAGCCATTAGTATAAAAAGCAACACAGAAAAGAGCATGCTGATCCTGCAGTAATTAGCTCTTGTGTTTTCTCCTTCAGTCCTTGTACAAAAGTTAACTAATTAAAGCACATTACAACATGTAAATAAGAATTCTGTTAGTATATATTTTCAGTTGCTAACAGCCTATTTTTTTTCTGAAGCTACTCACCCACTGGCTGCAGTGCTCAGCACTCCTGCCAAGAGGCAGGTTTGAGTTGCGAGGTAAGCAGATCTAAGGAGAGCAGGGCTGTTTTCATGTAGATATAAACTGATCGGGTGTCAAACACAGAAGAGAGCAAAGTAGATGAGACTGTGATTTGCGAATGATAAGTATGCAAACTGTTATTACTGAAATTAAAAGCAACACTCTCTTGTGACGCCATGTTATTCCCCAGACTGTAGTCCTCCCACTTTGAGCCACAGACCTGAGCTCTACCAGGTGGGCAGGCAGAGGTGAAGTGGGATGCCCATGGGCATTCTGAGATCCACAAGATGTCCGTCTTCAGGGTCAGGCTAAACCAAGCCCTTGTGACAGAGAAGACATTTCTGGAGGAGATGCTTGCTATTCCTAGATATTCAGAGTATGCATTTGCTGGCTATAGTCACAAAGATTCTTTAACAGATATCTCCAGTACCTGGGGGCCTACAGGAAAGTTGGGAAGGGACTTTTATAAGGGCATGTAGCAGCAAGAATAGGGCAAATGGTTTTAAAACGGAAATGGGTAGATTTAGACTAGATATTAGGAAGAAATTTTTTACCGTGAGGATGGTGAGACACTGGAACAGATTGCCCAAGTGAGGTCGTGGATGCCCTTTCCCTGGAAGCTTTCAAGGTCAGTCTGGATGAGACTTTGGGCAACCTGGTCTAGTGGGAGGCATCCCTGCCTCTAGCTGGGGGGCTGGAACTAGATGACCTTAAAGGTCCCTTCCAACCCTAACCATTCTATGATTCTACGATCTAGATCTGTCTACTCAATTAAACCAGACATATCTCTCTAACTATTACTCATAAATGCATGGATAGCTGTGCAATGGTATAGAACAAGCCTGAACGTAAGTTTTCTTTCATCATAACAGCAAACATTTAATCAACCACAACACTGCCATGAAGGATAAGTGTTCTCTCCTGGACATGCCAGCTATGGAAAATAACAACGCTTACCCAGCTTTCATAAACATCAGCCCTCCAGAACAAAGCCAGAATGAAATTCTTATCTCTATTTCCAGTTTCCCAGCTCAGGTAATTTTACTTTAGATGTCTGTAAGCAGAGGAGTGAGCACAGTGGATGAGCTCACAGTCCCTGCAGTTGCTCAGAAGATACCTCCCAACCTGCCATAAGACCCAACTGTCCCTGTGAGCAGCCGAGGACGCACAACCCAGTGTGGCTGTAATTCAGAGCAGTGTACTTTGTAGTGTCTGTGCTGCCATCCTGCTCCCTGGTGAGAGACAGATGTGTTGACTCTAATTATTCACTGATTGGTATCGGGAGATACATTAACATAATTGGCACATTTGTTCTAATTAACAGAGGGAACCTGCCACATGCCGTTTGACGTAAGAAGCAAAACCATTGGTGAGAGCAGGAAGCCTGCAGCCACCAGGATGGTGGTACCTGGGGGCTAAGGGTAGCCCTGTCCCACTGCAGGATGCTTTAGCAACCTGAAATAACACAGTTTAGGCAGATTCAACAGCGTGCAAAGCCTGGCCAGGCTCCTGTGCTGGCTAAATGAGCACAGAGGATGTAAATCACACAAGCGATTACATATGCTGGATAACCTATTACAGAAGCTAATTGCTGACACAAATTTAGCCATGCCAAGTTACTAACATTATCAGATACTTAAATCTCTTGGCACACTTTTGTATGCGTGACTGTTTTAGAAGCTGGTAGAGCAGAAGCACAACTGCTCTAAGAGAAATACAGAATGCAAAAGAGATGTGGACTCCTCGGGTTGTTCCTCTAGCGATCTCAAGAAAATCCAGCAGGGTGCAGGCCCTAGATCCTTCACTACCCTGCAACAGCCTTCAGAGCACCTGCCAATGCCAGCAATACATCTTCTGCCCCTCTAGGCATAGGTAAAAAGACAGAACAAACAAGCTGCAAGCAGCTGGGAGTAGTGAGAGAGTTGCCTCAATAAAAGATGACTGAGGAACCCAGAACGAAAGGTGATTGTGAACCTGCCTTCCCCATGGCTTGCTGAACAGCAGGATCACATTCAATCTCATCTCCCAGCCACAACAGTGTTCCAGGTTATGTTCTTTATATGTCACAGGACCAATAAAACATTTGTGAAGCTAACCACTGATTTGGACACAATGCAAGGTGCCCAAGTGAGACAGAGGAAACTAGCAGTTTTCATACAGGCTATTGAGCCAACAGCTATTTCAGGTATATTGAAATCTGAGTGCCTCTTTGAAGAATGTTTCTTGATTTTTGGACTTGCTCTCAGATGTATGCTTTCATCCCAGCAACAGGAGGATGCTGTCTGTCCTTTGCATGCTAGTTGGTTTAAGGTTAAAAAAATTTCTTTCCAAAGAGGCTGAGATTACAGTCATGAGAGACTGCGGAACACACATTGAGAATGAGACAGCAAATGCAAACTGCAGTGACATTTTATTCAGTTGTTCTTTGCTTCTGCTGCCAATAAAGGGAATTTGTGTTCCTGCTGTGGAAACGCTTCCTTAATTGCACATATATCTAGCTTGCTGCTTGAACACTAAAATCTATACACAGTGTATGTACAGCTGCTGGATGTCTCTGGCCCTATTACAGCTTCACAATGGGGAAGCGAAGCCTCAACAAGGAAACTTCCAAGGCCATAGTGGGCTTCATGGTTCAAGTAATTGCAGGTGGAAAACTTTCTTTCTCAGACCTGCAAATTCAAATAAAGATCATGGCATCATTAACTGGAAATGATGGTGGTGGCCACCCTGTGACATCCAGGAGATGCTGTGCTCTGTTTCCTGCTGCAAAGAGAGTTTAGGGACAGATGACTCACAGCTCAGATATGTTGGTTGGTATTTCTAACGCCACATGTACAGCCTGGGTCCACAATTCCCAAAGTTTGGAAACAGCTTTAAACAGGTGATTTATGTGAAGTCTGTGGTTTAAATACGGAGGCATTAACACTCTTCATGCTTAATGTGAACACTAAGTTAGAAGAAGCTACTGCCACAAGAACTGACCTAGGCAAATGTTATTGCTGGGTGACTGTGAATGCTGAGGAGAGCTCAAGCTCCACAAACTCCTGTCAGGGGTAGCACTTGCACATGAAGTCTGTAAGGAGCTAAAATCTGTTGGACTCAAAGTAGGACATGTGCACCTTGTAGGTGTGCAGAATAGTCTCTCCAGGATGTGAGCTATCTTCTCTAAGGGGAGAATTTAGAATTTTTTGTGATGCTCATCTGCCTCACAAAAAATGTTGCTAAAAACTGTCTCCTACATTGTATATCTCCCAAATATGTATCTAAGGTAAGTATAAACAAAGAAATATACAACCTCATAGTCAGCGTATTTCCTAGGGTAGCACAAGACCAACATGCAAGCCTATTCTCAAGGAAGAGGCTCTAAGTTAACTCTTGCTTCTCAGAAGAGTGCTATCCACCAATAGATTTGGGTGAAGAAGGAGTGGAAATGTACAGGACCACACAGTGACTATTATGGGAGGGTTTATCCTGTACATTTGAAGGACAGTCCTGCACTGATAGACCTTGTCCAATGGCTCTCTAGGGCAAAATGAATGGACAGTCCTTGGAGCAGCAGTGAGAAAGTAGGGTTCATTTGTACCAAAGAGCTTTATTCACCTCCCTGCTCCTCCCTGCAGGCAAAGTGAGAACTGGGTATCAGGCTGCTGTATCTTCAACACTGACACATAGACATGAGCCTCTTGCCCACCCTTGAAGTTCTGGGTAAATAAGTCTGCTACATGATGCAAGGCACTGCAAAGGATAGTGCCATTTCCCAGCTGATCAGTATTTGTGCCCACAAACTGCTTCTCTCCCTTGTCTTAAAGCTCACTTTCTGTCTGGGAATATAAAACACTGTCTCCATGATGCTCACCTCCATGGAAGTGCATACACACGAACTTCAAATTAAGGGATAACTGCAGCAAAGCATGAGCAGTTTTCATGAAACAAACAAAAAAACAAAACAAAACAAAACAAAAAAAACAACAGAAAAACAGCAGTTGTATCAATAACCAACTAGATAGAGCAGCTACCTGATGCTGCCTACTTGGTGAAATCCCTAGCTTCCAGCTGTTTCTGCCCGTGCAACAGGACTGGAATGAATTATGTGTCATAGTCATCTTGACTTGGTAAAAGACCTTGTTCTGCCTTTTTACAGAGGGACATTTTGGTCCTTGCCCTAATTCCTAATTGAAGACATGAATACCACGTCATGTTCTAAACTCAGTTGAGTCACTAAACTATACACTGCACCCTGGTCTCCAGCTAAACTCCAGCTAAACATTTCAATTATAATTAAAGAAGCAATTATCCCCCTGTTGAAGGTGCAGCAAATCACATATTTCTATGCAAAAGTTCATCTAGCAGCTTATGGCATATTAACCAATCTTACATCTCATTGATGCTTTGATCTATATCCTATTTCATTGACCTAATTTGATGTGACTCTGTCTTGGATTATATTTTATCATGTGCGGTATGATGCTGGCATTTTTCAAAAGAACATATTAAATGACCTAGGGAATTAATTGCTAATAGTTCTGCCATTAGTGTTGGGATGCAACAGAATGGGATCCTTATTGACTTCAAATTAAGCTTGAAAAAATGTATGCACAAAACAGAGTGAAGCAGAAATAGTTATTTGGAATGAGGTCAGGAAGCTGGAGTTGCCTGAAGTCCAGCAATGCTGAGCAGCAGCTTCTGATGATAAGCAGGTCAGACTGTTTATCTCATTATCTCACTGTCTTGTCCCATTCCTTCCCAAAGTGCAAAGCACAGGTCAAGGAAGCATAGAGGTGGGGCAGGCTTTTTTTTTTGTTTTCATTTTCATTCATTAAATCTTTTTTTTTGTTTGTTTGTTTGTTTAATACCAATGGTAGGAACATGTGAATTTGCCCCTTTACTCTCCAGCTCTATGTGGAATCCTCAGTGTATCTGTGCCTGCTCATCTGGGCCACATATAAGAAAAGGCAAAACATTTCCTCAGGTGTTTCAGAACCTGTAAGTTGGTTCACCTTGGTACTGGCTATAATGCTAGGATGGGAGTTACATGCTGTGGTGCAGTGGCACAGATGCTGGACAAAGGTATATGGACACAGAGCAGCTGATCTGATTTTCCTAGTGACCAAGCAAACCTTCTGTTTCTTTGTCCCAAATGAACAAGCAAGATGTGCTTTGATTCAACCTTTTCTTTGATTTGACCTCAAGCCATGAGACTGGCGTATTTTAACAAGCCTTCTTTTTCTTCTAAGTGGATCTTGAGGTTTCATTTCAGTAGCTGTGATCTGAGTCTACTCTAATGCTCATCATGTCCTAGCAGGGGCTGAGGGGCTGGTAAGTGCTGCTTTAAAAGCTTTGCTGCCCATCTTGACCTTTGTCCTTCTTGCCCTGTGGAACAGCTGAATGCTGCTACATGGTTCAGCTTTTCAGTAATAATAATATCTGCTCCTGCTTTGATCTGCAAGAGATCAATGCAGTTAATTGCAATTAAATATGCCAAGAATTACAAGACTAAATACCCTAGCTACAAAAAAGAGAAAAGTATTTATCCCTAAACACGCTTATTCCTGCTACTTAACAGAAAAACAAAATTAAGGGACAATTAAAGGAAAAAGAGAAAAATCAAGTGGAAGACTTGCAGACTCTGGATTCCAGCCTGATGTCTCACTGAATGAGTATTTCATACAGTTTCACAGTGTAAGCCTTTCTTCCCGTTTCGTTGCTAAAATCAGTGACCACTTTAAAAGGGAGGAAGTTGAAAAAACAAAAAAAAAAAAACAAAACCAGAACACAGTGCCCAGAGTGGGGAGAGTCCAAGGTACATGCTCACCAAAGCATTTGGAAATACTGCAAACTTGCTAATACTACAGCAATGGTGTTACCTACTGTACTTGAAATTAAACCACTCAGTGTACAAAAAGCCTTGGTTTGCTGCCTGCCTTCTCCCAAGTGCTTTCACAGTTACCTGTACCATCCTATTAGAAAATCCTCTGAACAAATACAGGAAGTCATAAACATAGAATTAATTCATCTCTAAATTAAAATAATCATGTAATCCTTCAACCTACCAAGTTACCTTTCATCTTGGTATTTTTTAAAATTTATCTTACCAGCTTCACGGAGTGGCTGTAATAAAGTGTCACATTAAGGTATTCATATTCATTAGTGTTCAGGTCTTTGTACTTTTAATAGTGTTGGAAAGAATCTACAAAGAATCTGTATTAGGCGGCTGTCCAATCTGGGTGTTTGATCTCCTCCTGACTTCAAGAGTCAGAAGAGAGAAAAAAAAATATATCAAGAGCAGTTCTTTTCAATGTCAGATGGGGAGTATATGATTCTGAGGCTGCCAAGTGTTAAATGGTATCTGCCCTGACCATGGTACAAATAAGACTCGGAGCCAAGCAGAGTCATGAGTCTCTGCTACTGACGGAGTGTGTCAGGGTACAAGTAGGCAGAAATAAGCACAATTATTATGAGAACAACTTGCAGAGGATCTTTTCAGAGCTGAGTTCCTTGTATTAGGAAGCATAAAAGGCTACTGAGGCACCTTTGTTGTTTGTCTTTTTTTT
Source organism: Tympanuchus pallidicinctus (assembly GCF_026119805.1). Taxonomy (NCBI): domain Eukaryota; kingdom Metazoa; phylum Chordata; class Aves; order Galliformes; family Phasianidae; genus Tympanuchus; species Tympanuchus pallidicinctus. The sequence continues at coordinate 31,619,461 of NW_026294721.1, read as the reverse complement.
TCTTTTTTTTTTTTGCCTTTACAGCAGCTTAGTGGAAGGAGGACAGGTATAATTTGACCTAAGAACAGCAATTACAAGTGCTAATGGCTGATGCAGAATGTTTATAAGAGCAGAGAGTGCTCCCCTTCCACATGTCATGTTAAATCCAGGCCTGGACACCTGACTGGGGCTTTACAGACCTTTCCATGGAAATAGCTGGGCTGATTGCTGAAATTTCAGAGGTGCTTGTAACATCATGCTCAAATAAACCATTCGTCATGACCAGTCTCAGTTTCAGTTAATGAAGTTCTCTGGTAGTATCTGCACCTCCAGAACAACCTATCCTATTTCAAATACTCATCAAGGCATGACAGCATATTGATTTGATGTAAAGATGCATCAGAAATGGAAAAAAATATATTATAAACTCGCTAAAACATTCTTGGGGAAAGCCAACTGACTAAGCGGGTTCGCAGACCTAAATGCTGTGTACAGTTTTGGGTATTGTAAAGGAGAAAGAAAACAACCTAGGGAAAAAGGAAACAGGAGAAACCTATGCTAATTGTTCCCTCAGATGTTTGTGGACATCTACAAAAAATAATTAAACCTGATTAAACCTTGCGTAAGATAGGGAGGTAACATTTTAAGCTTGGTCTCCTGAGAAATTAGTTATCAGTGCTGAGGAACAACCACTTTGCTACTTAGCCATGACAGCTTATCTTAATGCAAACTGGCAGTAGTTCTCTGTATGGCAGAGGGAGACTGAAGAGAATTCAGATTGAGGAATTACCCTCATTTAACAATATGAATTTTTCACTGAACATCAACAGCAGACTTAGGACTTCAGAGCCACCCTGTGACTCAGGGACCCCTTGCTGTGAGCAAAGAGTCTGAAGCCATTTTTGGCTGAAGCCACAGCTCATGTAGGCAGGGATACCTGCTGTGGCTGGTGGGCACAGATTTTGATGAAGAGAAAGTTTTCTCCTGCCAAGTGGGTAGAAGGCTACCCACTCCCTAACATTTAAATGTCAGCAAAAAAAAAAAACAAACAAAACCAACAAACAAAAAAACCCAAAAACAGATAAGCCCATGAAGATGAATTCTTATGCAGATGCATCCCCTACTTGCCAGTACATGCTGCTTCACCTGAACCAGAGTACATCCTTGTGCACCCAGCCAGCTACGCTGGTGCACACTCAAGTGTGTGCACAAATGCATGATGGAATTAAAATGTCTTGGTGAGCTGGGAAGGTGCTTCTCTCAAAAACTGAAATAGCATTTTCTTTAAAAGGGAAGGGAAGGATAACAGGCTGGTATCAGAACACCCCACCACTTATATGTTGCTTGGATGTTAGAAATAACTAGGATATTTGAAAGGAAAAAAAAAAATCTGAAACCACACCACCTGTAGCTCTGCCCAGCAAGACATCGTAATTGCCTCCAAAGTCATTAATCAGCTCCAGATCAATCTTATCTACCAGCAGCAGGCAGCTAGCTCTCCATTGCCACCCATTCATCACGCTAAGCCCTTATTCCCTGCTCCATTAGCCACAGATCAGGCCTGAGTTATCCAAGTACCAGCTGCTGGGGGCAAAGCACCACTGCTGCTCACCTCAGCTACCGGAATGCCTTCAGGAGGACGGCACTGGAGCAGGACCTCTTGCTCCAGGGATACTTCTTTCCCCAGGGGCTCCTGCTCAAAAGTCTTCCTGAGATCTGGGGAGAGAGAAGAATAAATAGTGTTAATAAATTAGTAGTATTAATAACTGCTCGCTTATTTCATGTTTCATTGCCGTACAACCCAATAAGAGAAAAATCTTTTTACGCAGAGAAAATAGAATATCTGCTCCCTAGAAAGTAGAGCACTTAATAAAGACTGAGGCATGTTTTCACTTCATTCAAGCATGAAGTGGTCAAGGGTTTCATAGCAGATTTATTATTTATGTTGTGGTAGTACACATGAACCAGCCAGGAACCAAGGCTTCACTGTGAAAGGTCATGCCCAGACATGGAACTCAAGGAGAAAGAAATTCCTTCTTTGGATAATTTATGTTTGCAAAGAGATTCTGGGAAATACTAAAGAAAGGTAAAGGAAATTATATAAGCCTGTAAAACTAAAATACATAAGCTGAGTTTCCTAAACTCCTGCTTCAAAGTGTTTGTACTACCATTTTTAAACATTAATTTTACAAGTTTAGCTCATCTGTCTTTACTATCTCACTATTCTTGTAGTACTAGATAACAACAGTCGTAATGTGGAGTCAAACGACATACAGATCTGTGCACAGCACCACAGAAACCTTAAAGGCAGAGGGACATCAAATGTGTCTCCTAAGCATGGAACTGTTCATTGTACTGGGCCGATGCACATGTTGGCTTTTGTACACTTCTGTAACATATTTGCACCGGTGTTAAAAAGGACTTGAGAATTTCTCTTCTTACTACTATGCCTGTATTTCCATCTTGCACTGTCATTCTCTGTGTTGTATCAGGGAGGATGGGGCTTTGGAGAAGTGGGCATTCAGTCCCAGTGGCAGCTGGGGACATTTCTACCTGCTGTTGGCTCCTGCTGCAGGTATACACAGGGCCATGCTGAAAGCCATGTCAGAGAGCTGATCTATCTTTGAAAAATGACCTTTCAAAAAAAGGGATTTTAAAATTTTTGCTCTGAAGTCAAACAAGTTCCCTATGCCAGTTCATGGCAAGGTTGCGCAAATAATTGTGTTATACTAGAAATAAACCATATGGGATCAATTTAAAAGCCAAATATTTTGAAGCTATAACTTGCAGCTGTTCTAGAAAACTTATCACTGAAGTGAACCACCTTACAAATAGACCATCCAAAGTGCTATTTTTCATCTAGAATTGGTAATTTTGTCAGACAACATGTCAACCTTCACATGGTTGTGTGTGTTGTTATCCTTACTACTCTGGAGTTACTCCAGCCCAGCAAGGCTACCCCATGTGACAGTGACCAAAGCAAGACAACCAGCAAGAGCAGTGCTGTCCATGATGCCTGTGGAGCTCCCATTGTGCTGCCAGCCCCAGCAACAGCGCTCCAGCCCACCCTCTGACAGGCTACCCAGGCAGCATACTGGCTGTAACAACTCAATTTGAGTAATTTTTTTGTGGGGGGAGAAAGAAGACTGAGAGGGAGTCTGAAAAAAGTTTATAAATATCTGAAGTGAGATGGGAGGTAAACAGATGAGGCCAGGCTCTTCTTGGTGGTGTGTACTGATAGGGCTAGGAGTAATGGCCAAAAACTTGGATACAGAAAGTTCCATACTAATATGGAAGAACTTTATAATAAGGGTGATGGAGAACTGGAACAGGTTGCCCAGAAATGTTGTGGAGTCTCCTTCTGTGGAGATATTCAAGACCCGTCTGGGTCACCTTTAAAATCGATCACTGTTAATTCCACAGATATATCCAAAGGAATTCTCTCTTCTTCAAAGAGGAAGAAATAAGTGCCTTAGTGCATTTAATGTACATGTATATATACATGTATGCATATGTGCATGGTAGGAAAATTATAACAAATGTGCTCAAATATCACAGCTGAGGATAAATAAGAAAGTTACAGTGCTGGTAAGAGAAGCATGTAATACTAATACATTGTGCATGAATAATAGCATTCAGGTGTTCCAATATGGTGGGGTGGATACAGTAGAACCAGGTTAGACAGACAAGAACCTGAGGCTTTTCCGTGTAACACTGATTTATTGTCACTCCTGCCTTCCCAAAAACATTTGTAGAGCTCAGAAGTTCGCAGCAGCCTTATGCTTGCACAGCAATCACCTCACTCACAAAACGCTCCCCTCTAAAAATCCTCAGTTTTAATGCACACAGAAGTAAACAGCATTAAGTCTAGAAATGTGTAATAACAGTAAAAAAAAAAAAACCCACCCACTATACCTTCTTTATTATCAACAGCTGGAAGTGCTGAGTGTGCAGGGCTTGTTTTCTCTGTGAAGTTCTCCAGGGTGGATATGGGAGGTGCAGTGAATCCTGTGGGAAGGGCCCCTAACAGCTCCCCTCCCACCCTGCTTGTTGGTGCCACTGGATTGCAGCAGATCAATGAGTCACAAAGTAAAAATACACTAAGTAGGTGCCTTGATATAATAGACAGTAATGTTCTCTAAGGAGCCATTAGATACTATTAAGTAAATGATACTCATTTGAAAATAAATAAATAAATAAATAAGAAAAAGCACATATTTGTGTATTTACATGACTGGAAGCTTTTATACTCTATTCTTTTGGCTCCCTCCCACGTGTTTACAGCTTAACCCATGCAGAACTACCTACCACCTCTTGCTGCAGCTGTGCCACCTACAAACAGCTACAGGCAGCAATTGTGCAGGGCAGCTTCTACCTCACCAGGCATATGGTTCACTGATTGCAAAAGACAATCATGGTAATAAGGTGAGCTCTAAATTACGAAGAAGCGGAAGGTTTAAGAGAACAATTTCCTCACCCGCTGTGAAACTCTCTATTGGATTATCACTGCATTTTTCACTGACTCCTATTTTTCATGGCTCTTGCAGAATGACTTTTTTTGCAGATAACAAAGATTTCCTTCTAATTCTTCAATCTGCAGCTTCCTTTTCTATCTAATGTTTACAGTCCTCATGACAACTTCACACTGCCGACCAGGAGTGGGTGAGTGTGCTCATGTACTAAAGGACTTTGGATCATTTCCAAACAAAGCTTTCTCAAAGACATTTGTTGTTTTTCTGAAGTGTCATGTATGTTACAACTGCTTGCAAGCAGAAGGAATACATTTTCTCATAGAATGGAAAAAGACAAATAAATACATCCAATTTTTTAAAACAAGTTTTCAAAATCTTCAGAAAATATGCCTGGAATAAAAAAAACAAAACAATAAAACACTTGATCTATTCTAAGTCAGACCCTCTTTGTGAGAGACAGTGTGAATTATTAAAGCTTTTGGTTGGCAGCAGCCCTGTAAACGTGATGTTGAGAGAGCCTTCTCTACCCTCACTCTCAATACGGAGAGACACACAAGGAAGGCAGCTGCACTTTCTCTCCATTATTATTTTAGTAATGCTGAATAATCCCTGACTGAGTTAGTAATACTCTCTCCATTATACAGGTAGTACTGCTGCCACAGCTCATCTCTTCAGAGCAGATCAAGCTTTGCTGGGAAGTGATGCTGAGAGGTCCCTCTCATTCTGCCGGTGGCTTCTTCACGTATGTCACACTGCCACCAGGCTTAGGGGTCAACACAACACCAGCAGGCATTTCCCCTGCCTCTCACACCCCTTCAAGGATGTCTTCATAAAAAGAAACCACGGAGGAGAATTAAGATTCTGGCCCACCACCTTGAGCCAAGCTACTTTCTTTACTAATATAGAGTCTTAGTAAATTCAGAGGGGGCTCCTGTGGCATATATTGCAGCACATTTACAGCATAGTTAAGATGAGACTTTCCTCCAAGACTCCTGAAATATTTCTGCACAAGCCTATCTGTTAAGGACAGATGGCTGCATTCAGAACTGCATTGAAATGACAGAATTTCCACAAGCATAAAACTGAAATAGTGTAATGGGAAATCAAAACTCAGTGTACACCATATTGTTAGCTTTATTCCTGAATTTCTATGCTTTTTGGGGAGGTGAGCATTAGAGCTTAATTTTTATGCACTGTTAAATTCGCTTTAAGTTCAATGCATTTTTAGCTTAGAGAACACTCAAAGGTTGCATTTTCACCAACTAAAGGTAATAGCTTCTATATAAACTCACAGTATTTCCTCACTTCCTTTAGTAGCTGTCATCTTCTAAGAAAGAGCAAAGAATGGCCCTAGTCTTCTTTTTAATCAAATCTATTTTATATCCTTACTGTTGCTCTGTTTTTTGCTGTGACAGGTGGGTGGGTAATACTTTAAAGGAATCTTTTATCATTTCTGAGAAACGTGAGAAGAGGCAGACCAGATGCCTTAAAGGCGGTGCTAATGTAAGGGTAACTAATGAATGAGAATGAAAAACGGACACTTGTCAGCCAGGAATTAGATGTAAGCCACAAATGAACTGAACAATGCAGCATTACTGTCAGGGAAAGATGGATTTCTGCCCTTGGTAGACCTTAAAGACACAGGGTGCAACCTGACTTGAGATACTGAACAAAGCCATGAGCACCCCCTGCCTCTGGTCTACCACCTGGAAGATGCTTTTCTTGTATTGATTGTGTCTTTACAGCCTGAGCAAATGAAACGTATACATTTGTCCTACCCTCATTCTGCTGATAACATTTTGAGACAGATGAGGATAAAGCTTACCCTTGGCAATTCCTTGGAGACTCTCTTGCCCTCTGCATGGCTCCAAAGAACCATCTTCAACTCTAAGCTAGCTTAGCCAGGTGCTGGTGGGATAGAGCTCTCTTTTGCAACAACAGCTTTCATGTGGGCTAAGTTGGTAGTAAAAGGCCCATACAAGACATTTGGTATTGGTACAACTGTAAAAAATACAAGCAAGCCCACTTCATAAAGAATTCACTGAGCAGATGGGTTTCCAGCATGCATTGATCACACCATTCCCCTCCTCTCATATGTTTACTTGATAGCTAGATATTTCTTGTTTTTCTTTGTAAGCTTAACCTGCAAACTAACTTACACACTTTTCATTCTTTTCATTATTTCATTTGTTGATTAAGGATGGGATCTAAATATCATTTTTCAAATAAATCTAAATGTAAAATTGAAATGACTTAGCATCAACAGGCTCTAGATGGCAGATTAACTAAATGCATTGAAGATAGGCATTAGAAACGCCAGGTGCACATTGCAATTTATATGTAGAATTGAATTTATAGCACACTGAAACAGTAAAACAGCAAACAATTTATATAAACATGACTTTTTTTTGTTGTTGCTCTTCTGATGCGCTACTCTGACTCACAGAGCTATCTTCTCACTACCAAAACATACACAAAATTTTGTTAACTTCGATTGCATCTCTGTCTTACCATCAGGCACTAAACAGACTCCACTGAAAGATGATTATTTCTTGAGCATGTCAACATAGGCAGGACATTCTCAAGGTTCCTACCAGGGGATTAAATCTATATAGATTCATTAAAGGTATTTCTTTTTTCGTTTAAAGCAATGTTAACAGTGAAGTGAATGTCTATATTAATTTATAAAGCTGTAAGTCCTTGCTATAAAACAATGGGATTTGTATTTATTGCATTTTGTACTGCTTATTTATGTGTATTTATTACTGCTACAATTGCATGCTGAAGTTTGAGAGCTGGTTGTGCCTATTAATCTGGGAAGAAGCACACAAACATGCCTATGGAGAGAAAGAAGAGTATTAAGTGTGTTAAATGCTGAGTTAACTCCATGCTGCCCTTCCTGTGATCTGCTGTGTCTCTTCAGCAATGTCAGCTCCACATCATGTCATGCAGTAATCCCCTTATTAACTTTAAGCAGTAGATATTGATTAGGAGCAACTGAAATGGTGCACAAGGAAGAAATTAAGGTCGTATCTCTGTTAACTCTTATATACACTTATCAAAGTGCAAAAAATGTTCTTTTTTCTTGCTTTTAGTAGCATACATCCTGGACATGCCTTCCTATTAAAACTGCCAAGTGTTATCCTTCTCACCTCTTTCTCCACCAAACTTTATACCCACTGCAAGGTGCTTTGGTGGCACAAATGCTTTGGTGGCTATAGGCATGTGTCCTCACAGCACTGCCTGGATTACGTGTGTGAAGGCAGGAAGAAGAAAGGCACTGCAGCCCCAATACTAAGAGATGAGATAACAGAGTGTCAGTAATGAATCCGTGATTTCTTTCATATCTGTTACTTTTATGACTGCATACCCTTGTAAGTGGAGATAAACCGTCAGGTAAACCAGTCTATTTTTTGATACTGCATTTATCTTATCAGTATACAGCATCTGACATGCATCTATTAGTTACATTCCCTTGAAAAAATGTCTGGGGAGAAAAAGGCTTTTAGATTAGCACATAGGAAACAAATACGAAATTATACAAAAGATTAACAAGTGCAGTTCCTTACTACGTCAGGGCTTTTTAAAATGAAAAATGACTCTTTCTTTCATCTCTTTCTTTCCTTTCTCTTCCTTTCCAATTTAAGGTAAAAAGTAACAAAAAAGGAGAGACTAATCAGTTTCATTAGACTAAAAAAGATTATTCAACTGAGATTACAATGAAAGCTGATATTTTCTTAATCTCAACAAACTGAAAACTTGACAGCAGCTCACACAGCTCACATTCTCATATTTTCTCAAGGACACGCTGGGTTAACATCACGAAGTCAGTGAGGCTACACCACAGAACTGGAGGAAATGAAAAGTGAGGCTGCTTTCTGCACATGGGCTCAAAGCAATTTGTCATATCCAGCCCATTATTATCTGATCTAAAAATTAGGTCAAATCCTGTGGCTATTGTTTAGTCTTTATCAGATGCATTTTCTGGTGGGTTTAATTCTAGTCTTGCTCATTCAGGCCTCATTCATCCTTTTAATAGGAATTGTCTCTGTTAGGTCTCAACTGTTCAATGACATCTGCCTTGTTACATAAAATTCACATTAAAACTATACTGGGCTTGATGTTTTTCAGCCAAAGAAAAAGGCACCTCAAATCCTCCCTCTGTCCATGGAAGTAACTTAAAACAAACAAACAAACAAAAAAAAAAACAACAAACCACCATGACCAGAAAAACTGTATCAAAACCTATTAGCAACTCCAGCACACCTGGCAGGATGTGCCTGAAGTAAATAAGAAATGTGTGAACAAGTAAGAAATGCATTTTAGCACTTTCACAGACCGCTAACCCAGACAACGATTTTATATTTTTCCAGTTCCACAAAGATGTACATTGAGAAACCCCACTCTGTAGTTTACTGTGCTATCAAGAATGAGAGAGTGAAAATGAATCCCAGCATATCTGCTGGTTCAAGACGACAAAAGGCTCAGCTCTGCTCTCATGGGAAGTCTAATGCCTCAGGAAGATCAATTCCATGGCATACGAAAGAAGCTGAAAATAATGATGTTTCTATCACCTACTGTTTCTCCTCATTTTCAGAAAAAGAGCCCAAAAGGGAGTGGCTTCCTACACGAACACTTAGAGGAGCCAGGATGTTGGCTTTAGACTGAGACTCTTCCTGTTTATATTGCTAGCATGTGCAGCCTTTAAAATGTAGCAGCATCTTCCCTCCATATTTATAGATTACTCCCCTCCTGAATAACAGGAGCTCTTACTTGGCCAGGGCAATGTTGCAATTGATTTTCATAGAGAACTTTCATTGACTGGGTTTTTATATACTTTCTGACTCATGCCTGACCCTGCATTAAACAAATACAAGCCACTTTTCTAGGATGCACATTTTTCACACTTTCAAATTACTTTTCAGTTAATTCCATTACACGCTCAGTGAACAGAGATGTTGAATGCTATTTTTTTGTTTGTTTGTTTTAACAGAGTGTGGCTCCAGTCCTTGAGATGACACTGTAATTCCAGAATAAGACCAGTGATCATAAGGGAGAAAAGAGGGAAAGAGAAAGAGAAAGAGAAGGAAGAGAGGGAGAACAGCAGAATATTTTTTCTCTTAATGTGATTGGAATGGCAAGTTATGCTACAGTTGCAGCTGTTGAGATGACACCACTAGGTTTGGGTATTAAAATACGCCACAATTTAACATAAGCAGAACACTTTGAATGCTCCATTCACTTCAGTGATACATAGAGGTATCAGCGCTCCCTTTTGTATGAATTAAAAATGAAAACTGCATTGGTGTCATAAGCATGCAACTACAAATGGAGGCTGAACTGGACACTTCTGCCTATCCTAAATCTTAGACATCCTTGGTTTCCAGATTCATAAATACTGCACAGACCCTCCCTTATATCCCAGTCTCATGGCATATTGTGTAGACATCAGAAGACTTTTCAGACGTATTTAAAGTTTAGGTAGGACACAACCATTATACCGATAGTACAGATTTGATCCTCTGAAATAAATACTGTGCGTATTGATAAACAAAGATACAGCATAGTTCACTGTTTAAAATAGTAATCTTGCAAACAAAATCACATCACAGAGGGAGGCATATGGCCTTCATCAGATGTTTGAGTTCCTAAAAGAATGGTCCTGAGTTCACTGAGAAATGTATCTGTGAAGTTGGAAACAGACAATTCTGCAGAGGTATCTCTACAGTTGTTTGAAAGCCTGCAGTCTGACAGCCTAACAGTTCAATTCCTAGTTCCAAGGAGTGAAGGTTTTGACTTTGGCTAAGTCAAAACTGTTGGAGAATCCCAAGCTCAGAAACAAATGAAAAATTCTACACTAAAATACCAAAGCCATGTTTGAGTGACAAGCATGTAATACTCCCTGGAATTTCTTTAATTAGATTGTTCTAAAAGAAACTCCAAGACACTACAAAAATCACTAAATTGTTCTTCTCTCTCCACAATATAGTAAGAAAAAGAAGCAAAATCTGCATTACAAATGTTTTCAATAGAAATTTGGACATCTGGGAAGAAATGTCAACTGATATAAAAAATCAAAATAAGCTTGTGTATGAGTACAAAGATTATGTTATATATAAACATTTAGTGCATAGATGTGACAATGCACGAAAGTTCTTTAACCATGAAGTGATATGTATTCAAACTTTCTAAGTGCATTAATACAGTGGTCATCTGTCACAGGCTAACTGGCAGGACATGAAAATCGACTTAATGAGTTAACACAGAGCTCATAATCTAAAAAACCTGGTCAAACATTGCTAAGTCTCCCTGAAGTGCTGACTGTTGGAAGAAAAAAAAAAAAAAAAATGGAATGCCTTTTTTGTTTCAGTACAAAATAAGAAAATAACTGAAGTCTTGAAAAGTTTTCTAGCATATGGAAACACTATATACTTGTTTAATAACATTTCTAATCTTTTAAGATGACCATGTGCAATATTTTTAATTACCTTAACTCTGGAGAAATTCTTCTCTGAGGCTAGTCTTGTGCTCAAAGGTGGAAGTCCTCTATTTCCAGTAAGTTACTTGGAGTAAAAGCATTTAAAAATGTGTATTTGAGAACTTTAACAAGAACAAAACAAAAATAAAACTCTAGATGAAGAACTTAAATCAGAAGAGTCATCCTATCAGTCTTTCCTCTAATGTGTCTGTGAAAAGCTTTATTTGGCTGGAAGATTTCTCTTTTGTTCATTATAAATTGCTAAGGTTGGTGCAGGAAATATAAGTATGCTGGAAACCCAGCTCTTCATGACCTTTTCTCACAAAATGTGTTTTTGTTGAGATGAAAACTGTGGAAGAGATACAATTCTGGGTGAAATATTTTGTTCCCATTATATAAAACAGGATCTGATTGCATAAAAAAGGAGTCCCAAGTGTGGCTACACTATTACAAAGAAAAGCACCTCTTTGGAAATTAATGAACATTAAATATTTGTACAGTCAAATGAAGATCTTTTTTCAGGGAGCTGCCTGGTCTGAGTTCCTGGGGACTAAGCTGGGAGTTGTCCATAATAAACATGGAGGTTAGTAACCGTGAATAACAGTGATGAAGTACTAGGGCTGAGACAACCACTTGCAGTCTTATATTACCAACCTCGTTACATGATATACTAAACACATGCTTTTTTTCCTTTGTGTAGCAAAAGTAGCTTTATCATGTGATTGCAGAGATATAAAAGAATGCTTGTCACCTTGTTCCAGAGCTTGCTTTGACAATGTTGCTACTCATTAGCTTCAGACACTTGAGACATGTAATTGTTGTACACAGGAAATATTGCTTTTGCTGCTTTCCTCCCACACAGGGGAGAAGAATGAGACCTCAGAATCACAGAACCATGAAAATGTTTGGAGTAGAAAAGACCTTGAGAAATCACATGATCCAACCCTCCCCAACACCATGGGCAGGGATGCTTCCCACTAGATCATGATGCCTAAAGCTCCACCCAACCTAACCTTGAACATCTCCTTGCTCTTAAGAACAAAATAAACAGGAATTTTTTTATGCCTCTGAAGGACTGAACTTTAGTACACATCCATTATATCAGAAAACACAAAGTCCAGCGTGTGGGACAGAAAATCTCTCTCCCAAATGGCAGACTCCTCTTTCCCTCACTCCTCCCACACCGGCACAGCACTCACATGCAATGCGGACATAGGCCTTGCGGCTCTTGGTGGTGCCAGCTGAGCTCCAGGCGACGCACTGGCACCAGTAGTCCTCTGGCCCAAAGAGCTCCTCCACCTGCTGACGGGAAATCTCGATGCTCACCTCACGGACAATCAGACCTGGGAGGGTACAAGGAGCACTGGTCAGAATTATGTATACAGGAAGGAAGAAAGGAAAGACCAGAAGTCTGCTTGCAAGGCTGAGACCTTCTGATGCTCTGACCATCTTGCAGCAATAAGGATATGAAAGAAGAAAAGCAACAATTTGTTTGCAAAATAGAAGAAATGATTACTGAAAAATAAATCACTCTCATCATGATTTTATACATATCATGTGTCTGTTTGACAAAGAAAAGGATAAGCACCTCAGCTGACATAAATTGTATCATGCCCACAGGATGATTTACATCAAATGATGATCCAACCTGGTTTTATTTTCATACAAATATCAGAAAATTATAGAATCATTCAGCTTATATAACTCCCTTAGCCCTCTTGCATTTTACCTTCTTTGGCTAGACAGATAAACCATGGGGAGAATGTCCTGCTCACTCTGACACTGAACTGCACAGGAAAATAGATTTTGCTATTTTAGAAAATGTGCTGGTGCTCTGTAATGATGGGCACAAGTGTTGCGGCACAGTTATAGCAAGATGTCAGTTTGGGAGCTGTTACTGCCACATATTCTGGAAATACTGCAAGATTTTTTAGATGATTTTGTAAGACATTTACAATATTCTTCAGTGTCTGACAGCCTCCCTGGCCACAGTTCATCTCAATGCAGTCCCTAAACACATCTGCTCTTACCAGCAGACCACCAGATTTGGCCACATTTACCACAGAGTACTCTGTTGGAAGCTCTTTTACTTCTTAGTGCAAGGAAGTGTTGTGGTGTCTCAGATACCGCTGCAGGAATTGTTGGTAATAGTAATCATCTAACAGCCACCACTGAATTTCATACCAACACATCCTCTTTCTCCATATAAAAAGGCATAGCCTTCCAAAATACTATTTATTCCTAACAAGATATCAAAAGAAAGGATAGAAAGGAGGTGTATGCACTCCTTGTCAATGTATTTGGTCTTTGTTGTCAACGCCAAAGTACCAACAAATCATTAACATGTGTTTGCCTGCATAAAACACCATCACCTTTTCAGAACTGTGCTCTCGCAAACAGCCTTGAATACAAAATTTCCACAGGCAAATATTTTGTGTAGCAGGACTGATTTTCTTTCTAGAACTGCCAGGAAACTGAATGGCAAGGTCCTTGGCTCACAGCCTGCTCAGTGATCTCCCATCACCATACACCAAAGGCTGGGCTATGAGCCCTTCTGCTGAGCACAGTCTTGAGCCCTTGAAGTCCCCACACAGAGTACAAGGTGATATTCACGCTGAGAATGCTCCTGCCTGGACGGCTTGCGTGTTCTTCAAGCGAGCCCTTTGATTTTGCCTCCAGCCTCATAGAGGCTCCATTCAGGGAGCTAAGGATTAATTACTGTTTGTACACACCCATGCACTGTCACTGGGGCTCCATGCTGTTTGCTTCCAAAACTCAGCTAACACCAGTAGAAAGGAATTCATGCATGTAATATCACAGGCCTCTCTGCTGGGAATGCCTTCTAATGAGATGCATTTTCCTGCTAGAGACCATCACAGCCTTGCTCTTTTTTTATTTCATTATCCTTGACATCTTCAGCCATTGAATAATCAGATACTTTGGGGAAAACACTTAATAGCTTTCCCTCTTGAAATGAAATACATAGCAACTGAGCTCAAAGAACAAAAATCAAAGTGGTGTGTGGACACCTGATATGCAGCAAACACTATATTATAAACTTGTCCTGCTTTGATGAGCTAATTTGGCTGTAGAAGGGGTCTGAGGGGTAGCTTTTGTCCTGTTGAGAAGAACATAAAGAGAGGAAGGAGGGAACATATACATTACATGCATAAAATCCTTATATTTTCCCTGTGCAACTGCAGCTTGCCTAAAGATTACTTCAGTTCATTCCCAGTTTTTATAACACTAGCCCAGGGAGCTTTAGAAGGTTATAGTATTATGTTTTCATACTATGGCTGATTATGACAGGATTTGATGGAACAGTGGACTATGTTACCCGGAGGCTGAGACAAGCAGGCTCGTAACGACAGTCTTGGATAATAGTGATTATGAAATATTTTTAACATCTGTGACACAAACACATTTCTCTGATAGCCAGTTGAAGATACAAAGCCACACAAAAACAGCTCACATTGAACAATACCAACAGAATGTTTTTCTCTGAATTTCCAAGATGTTTTCTAATTCAAATTCAGAATTATAAACTATTCCACTTAATATCGTTTGGGAGAGCCATAAAGTACTGATAGGTATGAGGTTGAAATTGATTTGGCCTTTGTCATCAAATACTACAAAGAGTTACATCATGGCCAAAGAGTAGCATACCTTCAGCTGCTTCTTCCTTCTGCTTACAAGCAAAAAAAAAAAGTGTCTTTTTCTCTAAGGTGAATTGTTTTTTATAAATTCAGAATCTATCAAAGCAAATAGTGACTTTTTGTTATCACCTGGGATATAAGGATCAATGACCAGATCTTAGGGTGACAAAAATGTAGAAATTCACCACAGTGATATCTCCACTATACTGATTTGTTCCCTGTGCTGCAGAGCAAGGATCTGAGGTATATATAAGGGTTGACTCTGTTGACTCTGTGCTACTTTTCCCTCTGCCTTGGCACACATGCAATCACTCTTTCCCAGTACTGCTCATGGGCATCTTTGCACTTTGCACAAAGAGCCACAATGATTTAGGAGGAACATCTCACCAGCTTCAGACTCTGGGTTAGGCACAGAGGGGTATCCTTCTCTTGCTGCATCAAAACACAATCTTATTCCTTCTGCTAACACGCCTCACCATAACCTGAATAGGAAATGCCTTTTGAGGCTAGGTTACAAAGAAGGAATTTACAAAGGTACTTCAGATAGCAAAAGCCTCGTTACCACCTGACAGATTGCTGTACATCAGATTTCATAGAGAAAGTGGTTCAGTATGTCTGCTTTCATTCAGCAATATATCGCTTGTACACTTCACATGTAGAGCTAGCACAAGACAGCTTTAGGATGATGACTTCAAACAGTCATCTTCATTTTATTCCTTTCAATCTACTTTTCTATAGTGATAAGTAGCAAAATGTCACCCTCTCTCATACAATATCTCTTCTATTTTACTTTCTTTACTAGAAATACATTGATATTCTCAGTCTAGTTCTTCACACGGCTAACTATACAGCAAGTGAAGTTATGCAGCATGCTTTTACCCTACTTTCTTACAACACCTGAGCAGGATGCAAAAATCCAAAATTAAAACAGTTCCTTAGATTGTGCCACAATCTGAAAGAAGTTATGATTTTCCTATTTTAAAGCAATGCAATAATAAACACAACTGAAGGGAAACAACAGGAATGTAGGCAACTAAGGAGCTTAACAGGTCCCTCATAACGTTATGCGCAAATCTACAAAGAGCATCAACATAGGACTTCTATCTCCTACTCTGCCTGTGACAGTTAGTACAAACGGGAGAGAGAAAGGTATTTGCTTGCTCTATTCAAGCTTGATTTGCATTCAGCAAACTGAGAACTGTTTCCGTATCCACTTGCAGCCCACTTGAGTCTTGGGTATCTATCACATGTAAGTGAAGATATTGGGTCTAATTATGACCACCTTATTTCTGGCAACAAGAAGATTGTGAAGAAAGAAGCTTTAAAACAAAAATACAGAGAATCAATGTAATTTAAAGCAATTCTCCAAAATAAACGGTGATTGCACACTGAAAAAATACAATTCCTTAAAAGCACATTCTTGGGTTGCTGGGTTCTTTCTGCATAAGTGTTTGTCTTCTGATCCGTGTGAATGAGAAAAGGCTCAGCAAAGTTCCCAAGAGAGTAGCGATGTGAGAAGTTTTAGAACTTGAATGCAAGGAAGAATGAAAATCTTTTGGGAAAAAAACAAACAGACAAACAGCAACACAACAAAACTGGAAAAATCTGTTGTCTTCCCCTAGTCCTGAGTATATGGTTCTGGATCAGTTGGGCTACAAAAATGTCAGAGAGCCTGCTCAAGGCCAGGCTACTTAAACACACTGATTAGACCTTTAAGTACTTAAATATGACATCAGATAAAGATGTTACATTGTTACGCTTTCCATAAAAAGAAGTCCAAAGCCCTTTAGGAGACTAATTATTTAGTTAAGACAAGGGCTGGCTTATAAGAAGGCTCAGAGCCTCATAATAATCAGTTTGTGATGACATTTCGCAAATTAAATAGGTTCTCCAAGAATGAAAAGTTCTGCATATTTAGGAGCACAATTTACACAATTATTAATGTCAATAAATTAAATGTATTTTTGAGACTGACACAAGTTGGGCTCTGAAATGGAGCAGCAGGAAACCAGAAGTTTGTATATTTTTGTATTTGCATGTTAACAGGAGATGAATGGGTAGAGCAAGGCAGAGAGCAATGGGAGCCGTGCTCAGCACGCCTGCTGCTAGGGAGCACAGCTGCATGAAAGTGGGGGAGAGGCACGGGCTAAGAGTACCCATCAAAATAAAATTACTACCCCTCTTGGAGGAAAAGAAAAAGTGGGGAGGAGATTGTGGTTTATATACATGCTATCTTATTATAAGCTGTATCCTAGAAACACAGTCAAACACAGACACACTCCATTCACACAGTCCCCAAGTGCTTAAGTTATTAGCTGGCTCTGCAAACTGTGAGGTACATAATCTGGTCTTCAGAGGCAAAAATATTATCATTTTAAATGTATGCAAATGTAATGTAATTGTATGATATTATGGTACATTATTAGTAACTGCAATAATAACTCATGGGTTCTATCTTGCACCTACTCAAGTAGTTGGCAAATTTCCCAATGATTTTAATTGGAGCAAATATGCCAGTCAGAGCCATTTCTTTCCAGAGGGAAACAAAAATATAAGGTTCTGCAACTGTATATGACTGCTTATGGTGAAAAATGATCACTGTAAACATCTGAAAATATCAGAATATTAGCAATTAATCAAATGCAATTTTCCAGTCCGGAGTCAGTTGAGGCTTCAAAGTCAGTATCCACACCTTACTGGGCATGGCTTTTCCAATAAATGATTTCAATGTATTTTGGCCTCTGTAAATGTTAGGCATTTGATATTAATACCCTGTGTGTGTGAAACTATTCCTCAGGACTTCGACAGAGCAATTTTTGTGGAAGCATTATACTGGCATGTGTTTGACCCTCTGGCACAGTACTAACCAGAAGCTATTTAGTTACAACACTAAACCGTGCTTCCGAGCTCCAAGAAATAGGATGCATAATTTATTTTCTCTATAAGTGGAAATTCAGATAATTTTTGTGCTTTTGTGCTTTCATTTGCCTGAAAGGTATTTCATTAATTAGCAATCACATATGCCATAGAACTCATTTCTTAAGGAGACTGAACTTTATGAGCTGCTGATCTGGAGAAAGACACTGTTGTGATACATGCATATAGATTGCAGGTGTCTCACAGCCACTGCAAGTGTGGAAATATATCTAATTTGCATGCAAGCAACTTGCAACCCTTGACAAGTTTAATGTCTTGAAGTCAGTACTAAGAGCAGTCTGCCAAAACTGGCTGCTAGTACTGTTGGCTCTCTTTCCTTAGACAGTCATAGGTTCCCCTAAATTCCACAAAATTTCCTTTTGTGTTAGGGAAGGGAGGAGGGAGGGAAATACAGGGGGGGAAATAGAGGTCAGGGACCATATTTCTTGAGGATAGAGATGAGGTTTTGGGGAGTCAGCAGCAAAACAGCTATGCTGCTACAGTCACATCTTACAGGCAGTACATAGGTCACCCTGAAAGTAATGCCTCCTATTTATTTCTATGGAAACTATAACAGATACAAAGAGCACAATAACTCTAGCTGATAGAGAAAATTCTCAGCTACAACACACTCTTTTTCAACACAGCCACCAGCATTAGCTCTGCATTTCCACCAGCGATGAACAAGAGCCTGCATGCCACACTCCTAAAAATCTACACCAGCAGAGGAAAGCCACTGTCACTGTCACCACTGCTAAAATGCAACATCCATCACTGTGCTCACATCCACTATTTAGTCCCCATAAACGTTCATCAAGCATCAATGAATGTCATTTTTTTTCCACATGGAGAAGTTCAGTGCCACACCTTTGCTTCATATGCACTCCTGTGTCAGACATTATTTTGTCAGACTGCTCCTCTGCTGCTATAAGCCACATGGCAACAAAATGTCATGGACTATCGGTGAGAAGGTTCAGCCTCTACTGCCATACAAAGAACATCCACATCTGACACTGTTAGCGAATATAATAAAATAGGAAGCCTTACTTTCTTACTTCCAGAGCAGCCCTTGTATTTTAACAACACGCTTGTATGTGCCTTTTAAAGCAAGACAAAGGTGGAAAGAGAATCCTGATACCAAAAATTAAAATGGGAGTTTTGCTATTATTTCAGAAGAGGCTGCATCATCTCTGCAGAATTTGGCAAAAATGGATGAAAGCATTTTTAGTTCTCATAGGCCCCATCTGTCTTACATTTCATACAAAAAATTTCATCCAAAATTTCTTAAAACAGTCTCATATTTTTGACTTTGTCAAAGTGGCCAAGCCCATACACCAAAGTGGTATGACCATAAACAGACTTAATGGAAGTTAACAGATTTGTTTCTCATTACACAGTCCTTTGTCATTATATTGTTCTCTGATGGTACAATTCACATGACCAAAGCCAAGAGCGATGATCTTTGCAGTTAGTGATAGTCTGGAACAATCCGTCTGATTTATGTAATTGCTTATCACTGGTGCTATCAGAAACCTGCCTCTGCAGTAGAAGGCTGATCACTTACCTTTGTGAAATAACCTTTTTACACAGGTAACCATAAAATCAGCACAGGATGGAATTTATTTACTCCCTTGCAGAGATGGATCTCTCACAGTCACAGAGTAATTCTGCTCCAAAACATCACAGTACTTATGCTGTAGAATGTGGTGTTTTTAAAATGAATAAATAGGCTATGTACAAGAAGAACAGCTTCAAATATTAAAGTTCTTGCTGAGAAAAATGTACTCTGTGCATCCTAATGGGACAGAGATGATTGCATAACGGCACACTTTGCCTATATCTTATTTTCTACATAAAGCAGTGGCAATCTCAACAAAAGATAAATAGGCACATAGATATCTAGAGATATTTTAAAAAAGCAAACAGCTTTAATACTCAGCAATCCTTCTCCTTTGTGACTGCATACACCTGTTTTTGCTTTGATGCTGCTTTTCCCCAACTGGTGGCTGGCTGATGGTAGAAAGCAACTGAAGGCAGATTACAAACAATTTTCCACAAATATTAGCTCAAATATTTAAATTAAAGGCTTCCAGCTATTTGTGGTCTCTTCATAACTTTCTCCCTAGGAAAGAAATACATCTTTGACTCACATTAGTACAGATGAACAGCCTAATGAAAATTCTGCATTAAAACCTACATCAGGTTTGCACTAGCCTGCACATTAGCTAGGGTATCTAATTACCAATTAACAGCAGTAGGTTGAGCTAAAATCCTCATTCCTGTGCTGTTTTTTAACTGACTTACTCACTTCCACAGAAATTACAAAGGGCTGTCTTCAGAGAGATTTTACTTTGAACTGGAATTAAAGAATGCGCATCCTGTTTGGGTTTTATTTTCTTTTAGTAAAAACAAGCTGTTTTTGTTCTTTTCCCATTAACATCTAAAGGATCGAGTGTTGTAAGATGCAAGAAAGATTTCAAAATTGCATTCTTGGATATGGGTGGAAAACAAATGCAAGCCCTGGCCCCTGCTGGGGTGGAGTAGGTGGGCTGCAGGCAATGGCTGTGTGGGCTCATCCTCATAGGGCAGGTGCGATGTCCCTCTCCTATCCCCTAAGAGGGCAGGATGAGAGAGCTGGGGCTGTTCAGCCTGGAGAAGAGAAGTCTCCAGGAAGACCCGATAGCAGCCTTTCAGTATCTAAACAGTAGTATAAGAAAGAAGGGGACAGACTCTTTACCAGGGTCTGTGGTGACAGGACAAGGAGATATTAAACTAAAGGAAAGAATATTTAAGCTGGATAGAATAAGAATGTTTTTTTATGAGAAGGGTAGGGAAGAACTGGCACAGATTGCCCAGAGAGATAGATGCCCCACCCCTGGAGATCTACAAGGTTAGGCTGGATGGGGCTCTAAGCAATCTGATCTAGCTGTAGGTGTCCCTGTTAATTGCAGAGAGTGGGACTAGATGACCTCTAAGGGTCCCTTCCAACTCAAACAATTCCATGATTATCTAGACACCTTGGTGTTCTCTATATGTTCAATACTTCAAAATTACTTTGAATTGCTGTTTTTCACCTATAAACATCTCAGAGACAATAACAACCTCCCCTCACTATTTAAAAAATGGAAGCTATTTTTTGTTTCATGGTATTTTTGTGTTAATATGCGCAAATTGCTCCAAAATGTGCTGTTCTCTTCCACAAGTAACAATGTGTGCTTATTGTTGCTATTTCCCCCCCCCCCCCCCCCCCTTTTTCTTTTTTCTTCTTCCTAGTATAAAAGAAATAATCATGCTTTGGTATAGCAGGACTCTGCAGAAAAACTGCTGCAAGTATAAGTCTGTTTTCTACCACAGCCATCGCCATTTTAGATCCCTGAGGTGGAGTAGAAAGAAATGCACAAGGAAGCTCCCACCCAAACCTTCCTACTGCACAGCAGCCCAGAAAGGAAGAAGCAGAAGGTAGAGGGGAACCCATGCAGGGAAGCTAGAGGATGAGCTCTTAGCAGCTTTTGAGTCCAAGCCCAATTTTCCCTGCTTTGGGTTGAGGCACATGTGCCTGAGAAAAGATACTGTTGCTTTTAGGGTTTTTGTTTTTGTTTGTTTGTTTGCTTGTTTTTGCTTTTTTTTTTTTTTTTTTTTTTTCCAAAGGCCAGGAAAAAAATCCTGCCAGAGGTTCATGTTTTACATAAAGCTGCAGTTGATACTTCACAAAGAAAATCTGCGCACTTTTTATTTCTGGTTCAGAGGATTTACATGCTCTTTCTAATGATCTGGGCCTTCAGCAGTGGGTAATGCTTCCCAGTCCCCAGCTTAGTGCTCATGCAAAATTGAAGCACTTTTGAGGCAGTTTGGAGCCTACAGATGAATCTCAATGTGCAGGCAAAAAAAAAAAAGAATAATGGTTGTTTAGCACTTCACTAGAAGAAGGGAGGAAATTAGGGGGGAAAAAATTCTATTGAACTTCAAACATCTGGGAAGCCACCAGAGAGCATCTGAATTTTGAACAGGGTGTTTACATTCTCTTTGCATAGTGGAAGAGCTGGGAAAGGAAAGAAACAATAAATGGGCTTGTGTGTATATCTTTAAATAAATATATTTGTAATATTTTAAGGTAAAAATGTACATCAAGTTGTTTTGTTAATGACTTACTGACATATTTATACAAAAAAGCACATACATGCATATATGCATCCATGTACTACATCCATTCTGAACGGATTTGAGAAGCAAAGATGAAGTGAGGCTGCCCCATTTCTGTGTGCTTGATGCAGTGAGATGGTTCAGTGGCTGGTGCAGATATTATGGAACCAAGGACAAACACGACATGACACAAAGGGTCACCTGGGAGCCTTCTCAAAATGTTTTTCCCTTTTTTAGCCTACTTACATGGGAACAGAAGGCTGGGGGAGATGTGTCACAGCCGCACCGTTTTCTGTCGCTGTTGTTCTGTGTTCGTTTCATGGCTGACTTAGGGGTATGCTGACTATTGTATCAAAAATAAATTAAGCAGCTGCTTTCAGAGAGGCCCAGTGCACTAAGTGAAGCGACTTTCATCAGGTAAACCTGAAGGTCTGCCTGCTCCCACATCCCACTCATTGCAGAGGTATTGTTACGCAAGCCACTGGGAAGCCCAAAGCAGCAATCAGACAACTGCAATCCTCTCTAAAATCAAAAGCTAGGACTAAATAATAGAAGAGGTCATGAGGGCCCAAAGATCAGTGTCCAGAGGGATGAAGAGATGCAGAAGAGACTGATGAAAGACATCTTTTCTGCTCTCACAATCAAAATATGAGGAAGGATGAGAAGTTATGAGTTGTGAAAGGCACTCCATTAAAACATGATGAGAAAGAACAGCGAATGGCAGCTGTGATGGTACCCATCACATCATGTTGTTCAGTAAGTATGAAGAAGGAACGCACAGGAAGGACAAAACAAGTACAAGCTGTGAACCCATACAGGCAGCACAGAATTAGGTCCTGCATGGAGCAGAGCAGTGTGTGACATCTGCTACTCTGCCTTGCCCCCTGAGCAATGATTTGGAGGCCTGTCTGCTTAGTGAAAATAGGGCTATCACTTGTTCTCAGCAAAGAAAAGGTAAGATATATTTTGAACCTTCTATTTCCCTGAATACTTTCAGGGATTTTAAAGAAGAGACTTCAGACTGAATCATTATTTTATTAATTAAGAAACCTACATGTATAGGATGCAAGCATCCCTTCTCAGGTTGCTGCTGGCTGCAGCCCTTCTGTTGGGCAGCACACAAGGTCTAGGCTCTGCTCTTCTTTCTCTTCCATCCCTGTATCCAGAAAGCAATTGAAACTCACTTCCCATGCCAAACAAAGCCAAAACTCATTGGCCTTATAAAGCGCAAATACCCTTTTATCTTTTTGTCCAGAGAACTCAGCAGAGGTAAATAACAGAAAAGTGGAATGATTTGCACAAAGATACATGGCAAACCCACAGAAAATTTGTAATCACTCTTCTCATGAGCCCATAATTACTCACAGAAAGAGCCCAAGCAGAATTAACTTGCAGAAAGAGGAGGAGGTCCTTTTGCCCCCCTGTTAGCATCCCCAAATACCTTGCAGGACACAGCAAGAAAATTCAGTGCACTGGAGCTAGTATGAGCCCAAACCAACACATCAGTGCACCACATTGTTTTGGCACACAGGAACACCAGGTTAGGAAGTGGCACAAGAACATAACAACAGCCGTGGCACAAGAACAGAGAGGTGCTTCGAGCTACGAGCATTAAAAGAAGGTGTCTAGATGGAAGAGCTAGAAGTTGCCTCCGACAAGTATTTACAGGGATAAAAACCCTCTGTAGCACCATATGATTAATGAAGAAATTAATTATATGGTAATATATGCATTATAAGTGTGTTATTTACCATAACTACTATACTCAATAGAGCTAAATTCAAAATCTACAAGGTCTGTTGCAATCTTACTAACTAAAGAGAAAAAAATTATGGGTTCATCTGATGATTTTGCACTACCTATAAGCAGGATAGCAAATGTATGGCCTAACGTACTTATTCTCTACACAAAAATATAACTTCCCTTCCTTTGATAAGTTCTGAACTTAGTAATGTCTCTATTTCCTCCAAAAGAAAAAAAAGCAATAATAACAACAAAAACAAAACAAAATCTCAAACTCAAAAAACATTATCATTTCAAATTTTTTCCCCAGAAAATGGGGATCCTCTGGAGGAGCATATATGTGTTGCTTCTGAGGTTTTCAAAAAGGCTCTTTTTCTATCAAAATGCACTAATTATTCAAGATAAAAGAGGAAAAACTGTCTTCTTGCAAAAATGCCTACAGTAGGTTTGCTGTGGGGTATTTGCTTGATCAGGATGTGCCAGGAACCACACTGACAGTAGCTGATTTGGGAGGTGCTAGCTGGGAGAGAAGAGAGAGCTCCTCTCATAGCAGTGATGGGCACAGGCCTCCCACAAGGTCACAGGGAGTGATGGGCAGAATGGAGGCCTGAGTGGCACCTGAAATAGCACCAAACAAAATGTCAAATAGGAAAGTACTGTGAGTTTGCTCATATACTTCTAGGTAAGTAAACATCCTGTACCTTTCCATAGAATCTCAGTCCCTTGAGAACACAGATTGCTGCTCTTTCTGGATCAGCTGTAGCCTTTCAAACCATTCATAAGGCATGTTTCACTTATAGCATCCTTGCAGAAAGCAGAGTTAGAATTACTAAAGGAGATGGACTAGAGTATAAATTCCAGCCCACATCTCCAAACCGTTAATAGAAGAATTTAGAAAAGACATGTGGACACATTTTTAAATTTCCTCCAAATGAGTTGGATTAGGGGAGAGTATTGAAGGTATAGAACTAAAAATTGGCAATATGTTGCTAATAAATAATTATTTTGAATCAGAGTGCTTGATGTTTGTAATGGATTTGATCCAATGGCAAACAAAATAAAATGGCTTACGACAATAGTGGAATGAAAACAATTCTTATTTATGATATGCAGTTACCCATACTAACATAATCCCATGGTATTCTGCCCAGAGAGTCAAAATATTGCAGGCTGAGGCATAACTGCAGCATTTACTATCACTTGTAATTTCCTTACTGAAGTTGCTAAGGGAAACTGGTCATATTTTGAACACTTGAAAAATAATAAAGAGAATTAGGAGGCTTTTGAGGTCATGAAGAAGCAAATAGGCATTAAGGAAGAAATACATTCAGAAGGAAAAGAGCAAACATGCAGAAGGAAAAGAGAAAACAAGGAAAATGGTACCCGTCTGTGCTTCTTTCCTAGACTCATTCTTAAATGTCACCTAAATTTCATATCTAAACTCCTAAATTAAGTTCTGATAGCTGATATTCAAGAAAGCGCTGCATTTTAACAGTACCTATAGTTTCTGTTGTTCATGAAAAATACCAGGACATAAGCACACAACTGCTCAAAATGAGAGGGTGTAAGATGATCTTTGTATGATCAAAAGTCCCAGCTTCAACAAGGAATGTTAGCTGGAGGTCAAACAAATTGTTGGGGCTTTTGTTTGCTAGGGCAATGCAGCCTCAAAACATCATGTCACAAACACCAAAAGAGCTTTCATGAGATCTATACACACAGAGAAAAAGAAAGTGATAGACTGCTGTGAAAGTGATACTTCTGTCTCTGTAAATGGTGCCAGAATAGCAGATAGTCACTGTGGAGGCTTCTCCATGCTGTCTTGGCTGCAGCATCCTGCAAGAACTGCCTTAAAGGCAAAAGGGTAGACGTCAATCTTTGATCTTCCTGTTGAGGGAGAACTATTAAAGATTTAGCTAGCTGGATGCCTACTCCCTTGACATGCTGCCAAAGCCATTGCTTAAGGTAACAACCTCCTATTTGCCAGATCAATGCTGACCAGATGTCAAAAGCTCAGTCTCCTTTCATCAAATCTACAAGTCATCCAGAAATACATTATTAATGGGAAAAGGTAATGGCAGGAGGTAAGCACAGGAATCACAGCAGCAGCTATGTCAAGAGACTGAAATGAAGAAGTTTGAGACTTCCGTCTGAGAAGAACATATTTACCCTGCTGAGTGCAGTCTGAGAAGCCACCTGCAGCAGATAGAAATCTTATTCTGATCCAGATTTTAACCTCATTGTTTTTATTGATTTGAGGAGAAGTGGTGAGTGAGTGGAAAGGACAGCTCAAGGGAAGTACAGGGAGTTACCTTTATTCCTTGCTGAGGGCTAAGAGGCACTAGGATGTCCTGGTAGATGTTAGGTCCCCTGAGATCCTGCTTCTGAAGGCCAGAGATGGATAAAAGAATTGGTGATTTACCTGGTCCTTAACAGAGCCTCCCTCAGCATGTCTTTCCACTGTGATGGCACAAATAAACTTGTTCATTTTGCATTACCTGAGCCCACAGGACAGGTGCAGGAGTCTTTATTCCATCTTGCTGCTAGCTGGGAGCACTCAGGAGGGAATCAGTAAACTCCTTGAGTCTTTCTCTCCCGGAGAAAAATAAGTTGTAGGCCAAATGTTGACCAAATTGCCCTATTCATCTCATTAGCACTTGAAGTATTCCAAACATTGTTTTCTCTTTGCTTGAAGCAGAGAAAGAAGTACAAGTCACTGCCATTGCAGAGAGCAAGAGAAGGTTTATAGATCATTTCACCTTAATATTTATGGGGCTATTTGGTGTTTGGTATGTATTTATGGTGCTATTTATTTCAATGCATATCCAAGCAGATAAGCAGTAGTCCTGATTTCTCTCTCTTGTACAACAGGGCAGTATTTGTTTTGATTTAGCAGCATTTAATCCCTCTGGACAAATTAAAGTGGTGCACGCTGATTTTCTGTATGTCTGCAACTTTTCTGCCACCGTAGAATGTTTTCTCTGCATGTAAGTATTTCTCCATAAAAAACAGACAAGCAAGATAAAATCTTTTGCCATAGCCATTTTTAGAGGCACAGTAATTTGGAAAATGTGCAAAAATTTCTCTAATAATTATTGACGCCCTTAAGCTTCCCACTCTTTGACAGTGGAATTCTCTTGCCCCCAGTAGCAGCAGTTCCTTTTACTTTCTTTGCTATTATCTTTTATGAAAGCTGGTCATAAAATCAAATGTGCTCCCTCAAAACAACTTCCATTTTTACTTTTTAAAACCGGTGTTCTTATTTCTTTACATATATTTTTTCCACATTAATGGGAAAATATTCCAGTAAAACATAAAAAAATAGACCATGACTTGTCTTGTATTTCATGTACATAGGAAATGAAAGTCAAAGATCCGCACTAAAGATTTTCAAAGCACCCATTTGACTTCTTTATGAAAATGCTTAACTTTTTCATAAAGAAGAAAAATTCCAGAGAGTCTGAAGTTTAAAGCAGAATTTAATGATCTTCTAAGTAAAGCTTCTGGCTTCACAGACTCAATCACTGGAATTTTTTGCCAGGCTCTCTTCAGGCCAATTTGATTAAATAAAATGGTACTAGAACACCCTGTCACTGTTACTGTTCTCATTCTCTCCAACCAGAAGGTAACAACTCCCACAGTCTCCCTGTGCATGTTCCTCACAGCAAAGTTTTACCTACTGTTTAAAATAGCACACACTGCAAAGTGCAAAGTGCATAGGTACACGTAAGATATTATTCTGATAACTCTGACTTTGTATCTTTTCCATTATAAAGAAAAAGATATATATACACATGTATATGTACATATGTACATATGTACATATGTATAAGCAAATGCAGGAGAATTGTTTATTTCTCTCCTCTTAAAAATTAGCACTTTTAATATAGTCACTATTAGTGTCTAGCTGCTCTCTTCAATGAGAGTATGACTGCACTCTCATTCCTCCTCTTACACACAATTATTGCTGTGCTGTTTTCTCTAGTTTTATTGGTGGCAGAAACAAATTTGCCTTGTAAGAAGAGTTAATTATCTCTAGACAGATTTAATTCCTTGCCACAGGCTCAAAATCCATGAGCATATAATCTTTCACAAATCAAAGCATATTTACTTCTTTCATGCATCATTTACAATTCCTAAAGGAAGTATTGCTGGCATTATACCTGTATTTTAGACACCTCTCTTTCCTATAACCTGTGCTGCAGAAAAGAAAGCATACTTGACCTTTACTATTTTCCTGTCAAATATTTTATTGCCTGTTTATCTGGTTCCTTTGCTCTGCTTTACTACCTGATGGCCAGAGAGGGAAAGCTTGGTTCAAAAATGGCAGCCGAAGAGCACCTCAGCATGGTGCGCCTCTTCATATTTGTGCAGAACAGACCTTAGGAGTGGTAAAACATCACAGGAGAAGAATGTGCTGAATTCTCAGTTGTTTGGCTTACAAGATGGAGCTGCAGAACTACTTTATAAATGAGCTCTGGGTTATTACAAGGTGAGTAAACAAGGAGTTTGCTGTTAGAGGTGCTGCAAGGAGACAGACTGAATTTCATGAGCTTTTCTGCACGTGCAGACAGGGAACTGCCTCCACTTTCTTCATACATACCACACACCCCCTCAACACATGCACACATAAGAGCTAGGCATATCCTGGCATGTGGACTTTTTCTCCAGCCTCCTTAACCACAAGCTTGAAGCCAGAAGCAGCACAGGCTTGAGCTCCCAACCCTTCACCATACTTTATGCAGCTCACATGCTACTACCGTGCCCTGTGTCATAACTATTATGCTAGCTAGCCAAAAAAAGCAAAAGAGACCTAAGTAGTCTCAAAAGTGGTAGAGTCAAATGGCTTTGCAGGATGGTTGGTGCAAGCTGCCAAGCTGATCACCTCTTATGTTTAGTACCTTCTCACTTTAGGCACCAATATGAATCCTCAAAGTCATGGTATCCTACAGCTTAATCTCCAGCTTCTCCTACAGCAGAGGAGCTAAACATTCTCCTGAGTTTCCATTATTTTGAAAAAAACCATTTCTATTTTACCTACAACTTTACTCCTACTAAACATACAGTTTATCCATTTATATCCAACACTGTTATCTGCTGTAGATTCTCATTTTAAGTAGAGAAAGATTCGTAAATGTTGCACCTGTTATATGCATTAACCAACAATTTGACGTCAACCAGGCTGACTGACAAATGTAGGTTCTCTAATTGGATATGGGTTTTGTTTACATGTAATTGCTGCTGTTTATCATTCAAAACATTTGTCCTTAATATATTCAGCTGCATCTCTTTTCAAGACTAGGCTTCTACATTCTCTGCTTTAAATTGTTTTGCAGCACCATGAAGTTCTTCTAGAATGAGATTTAAAAAAAAAAACCAAAAAACTGTTGCAATGAATTTTTCACTTGCATTAAAAACTAATGTCCACACATCAGCATTTCTCTCAGACCTGTAAGCTGTGCTGCAAAGCAAAGCTGCTAACAGGATGAGCCAGCTTTGCAACTTCTTGCTCTTATTTTGGCTCCAGGTTTTTAAGTCAGTGTTTCCTAAATGTAAACTAACTCCCATAATAAAGCTTGCAGAATGCATTTATTGTTAAGTATTCTCAATAATTTGTTGTTCTGTTTAAGTTCTTAGAATTTTGCTTTTGTCTCCATCTTGCACTTTATTGGGCATTATTGCACCAATTTTACCAAATACACTAACACTAGACTATGTATTAACCATGTGTGGATTTCTGGGATTCAAGTCAGTTTACTCAAGAAGTATGCAGGAATTTTATGTATTCCTTTTTTCACTACAAAGCAGCACTTTACTCAGCAGTTCTGTTTTTAGCTGGATGTATAACTGCTTGTTGTTAGTGTTATCTTTTGAAGCACATGATTCACAACTGATTTTTACAGGCCTTACATTAACTTTTCCATAAGAATGCCTGCTGTACTTTTTCATTGTTTACATGGAATGTTAATTCCCCTTCTCAGATCAGAAAGAAGAAGAAACCTGAAAACAATCATTTAGAAACTTTTTTTTTTTCCTCCTCTAGATCAGCACATAACTGCTGAGTTCAAAACAAATGCTGTTTTATTTCTTCTAGGATACTGAGAAAAATCAGACCCTTCATTTTCAAAGCTGCCTCTGACTGTACTGCACAGAAGCCACAATGCAGCTACTGAATACTGATGTTGATAAAAGCTTAAAGAACTAACAGTGATAGCTGTTCTCTTGCTTGTCCTTCACAGCAGTGCACTACCATGGATGGGAAAAAAAAATAAAAAAAAAAAAGAAAAAAAGAAAAAAAGAAAAAAAAGCTGATGTATTAAGATATTTCTTTTTTGAGTTTTTGTGCTGCATCCACCCTGCTGTAATAGTCTATTCTTACAATCAAATAAAGAGGCCCTAAGTTTAATATAGATTTTTTCAAGAGTCTTTCTTCCCTACACCCACCTTCTCTTTCTCAAGCTGAGAGCACCACAGTACTGTTAAAAGCTTCTGCTTCTGATCTCTGTACAAATAAATGAGCCGAAACAAATAAAAGCCAGTTCACAAGAGACTTCCAAGACATCTGGTGGAGTTATTTTTCTAAGTAATTAGACCAAGTGGTGGTGTAATTCCCAAATGAAACGTACCTTCTTGTTTAGCATCCTGCTATTTCTCAGAGCCATCAAAACTGCTGTTTTGATTTTTGAAGTAAGTTTCCCTTCTCTCCTTGCATGTTACTCCAACTCAATTGATTACCAGTCTTTCCAAATTGGAACAATCATATCTTTGATTTCCTCTAGATAATAGTTCAAGTTTTTAAGCTTTGCTTCCAGCCCCCATGAATGCCATTGTATTTCCAATACTGACTGAGGAAGGATGAGGCTCTGGGCTTTTTATTTCTTTCTTTTCCTTGCTAACATACTATTCTCCATCATACGGGGCTCTGTGGAACAGGTGAAAAATGTAACAGAATAATAGCCAGGTGCTTTCTATGGATGAATACCCTGCTCTAAACTGTGCGTACATGTACTTTCTCCTTCCTTCATAGAATCATGCTAGAAGATGATTAATTAATTTTTTTCTTTTTTCTTTTTTCTATTTTCCCCCAGATCTCCCCATGAAAAACCCTATTCTAGGAACAACCCATATATTTTTCAGCACTTTCTCGAAATTATGGTTCTTGGTCTGTACCTAAAATACAGAACAACCACTCAGAATCTGTGACACTAGAGAAGTGAATAAAGGGGTAGATTAGGCTAAGGAAAAATTCTCTATTTCTTGTGCAAGGTCCTTATGGTTTTTTGCTCAGATGAGAGTAGGACCCTCTACAAATCACATTTTACTAACTGACCAGGATGCGGACACTACCTCTGTGCTATGACAGCTGCTGCTCAGTATTGCCAGTTGCAGAATTCACAACTCTATCAGGAGTAAAGAAAAGTAGCTGCCATATGAATAGCTACTAGATTACAAAGGTCGGCTTGATATGAAGCATTTTAATTCTCATGACATAATGGAAACTCACCAGAGGTTTCATCTACTCTCTCATCCACCACGTGGTCCTTCTGATGAACCCATTCGCTGTTGCACTTAAAATAGATCTGTGTGGCTGGGCTTGCTTTGCAGTAGAGATTCACAGGCTTGTTTTTCACTATGTAAGCTTCTTCGGGTTCAATGAGAAAGTGGGGCAATGGCTCTGGAGGATCAGAAGGAAAAGTTTCTGGAAGTTCATGAAAAAAATCATCATCTGCAAAAAAAGAAACAAGAAGGGCAAATGAAACAACCAAAATTCAGCTGTCAAAGATTCACAAGTACTTCCTGATCATGTTTTTCAAATAAAAGGTTATCGTAGACAGAGTAAATGCACTGCTGTTTGCAGACTAGAATAATTTTTTCTTTACATCCTCAGTTCTCCTTTCTCTATGTGATGTGACAACGATGTGCACATTCACATGACTGGGAACGGCCCTTTGTTATCATCACCAGCAACACAAGCAATAAAACATTATGTTAGCACTTGGGAGAGTTGACTGAAAAACTGTAAAACGAAATAATAGAAACTTTTGAAGGCTTCAAGGTCACACTTTACTATTGTGACTTATCACTGTGTTTAATCAAGTGAATGCACAGAGCAAGTATAGGCTGAGGATGTAACAAATAGGAAATAACGCCTTTCATTTTAGATGAACAATTTTAAATTTTCTTTAAGAGCAGAAGACTAAATGCACATCCAGTCTATGCCTCTTTGTTCAGTATTCAGACTGTTGTGAAGACTGTTAATGAGAGTGTCAAGCTGTATTTAATGTATTTGGTTTCTGGCACCATTGTCTGTGCTGTTCACACCATGGAGAGGATGCAGGAGCTGCAACACAGGGCACGGCAGCTGTGAGAGGGTGAAACTTTGGCCCAGTGAAACCCATGCTATAGATTTAAGGAACCTGTGCACCTCCCTGGAGCTGCTTGTCATGAGTAAATTCAGTGCAAGAAGTCTGAAGAAGAAGGAAGAGTCCAAATAAACAGAAGGAATCACTAAAAACACCCAACCCACGTACCTTCCTTCTCTCACTCCCCTCTTCACAAATCTCTCTTTCAAGCCCTTCTGTCCCTTTCTGCTTAGTATTTATACACCAGAAAACACCAATTTGGTGGAGATAGCATCATTTGAGTTGAGAACAACCCCTGTCTCACTCACTTGCTGTCAATGCATGCAAGAATTAGGGGAGGGTGAGGCCGGGTGAGATAGCCAAATGGTGACAGATCTTTCAGCAATAAGCTCGATGGTCCTGAGAGCTCTACTCAACCTCCTCCTTTCTGCCTCTGCAGCACTTATCACTATAAACAGCGATGGACGTTGCTGGTGAGCAATGAAACAGCACAGAACATCAAACTAAAAGTCCTGCAGGAGGCTGGCTATCTCCTCCCTGCCAGTCTTCATGAAGACAAAATGCCAGGCAGCTCCTTCCCCTACCTAGGACATGCCCAGAATTACATGGAAGGCTTTTCTTCTAGCCATAGCATTGCAGAATGATGAGAAAGAGCAGTGACAGAAAAGGAAATGGGATGAGAAGGAAGCTGGCTGCCCAGGGAGAAACCTGTACAGTAAGAGACTTTGTAAGCCTCTTGAGCTGCTTAGGAATATAGCATAAGTTCACCTTTGTTCACATCAATTCTAATTGTCTACCATTTTTTCCCTATTTTAATGAGCTTGTTTCATTGCCACATCACTCCTTCAGAAATAACACAATGGAGCTGTTAAATGTACAAAGAAAGGACCACTAAATACAGCCTGGTATTTTTCTAGAAAAGAGAACATCTGTGACATACAATAATAATTCAGTTTCCATCTCCAGTGCTCCAAATAGTTCAATTTAATATTTAACACTTTCCTTCCTTCCTCTTTCTCTTTCCATTCTGACCACTTCATACACCCTTTCTGCAGTCCTCTGTCCACTTCTCATTAGGTATTTCTTCCTTGCTCTGTTCTGCTCTCCGGTTCTTCCCAAAGGGAATGATGATATTCAGTGAGCAAGGCAACACGACATTTGGTTTCCTGACAAAGAAACATGCCTGAAATGAAGCAAAAGGGTTTCCAGCATTCTGCCTGTAACTCCCCACTTTTCCACTGCTTCCCTCCCTCACACACTTTGCTCCACAGCCACATGCAGCATAGCAACATTAGAGATGAATCATTTCCCCTGAATAGCCACAGGATGTATCTTTTTCTTCTGGTCATTTAATTGCAAATCAGGAGCAGACAGATGGAAACTAACAAAGCACACATATGTTTCATAATTAAACAAGTACTGCTTCACTAATTTCTGGTGACTGGAAGAATAAATGTATTTATTTTCACCTCTAGATTTCAGCACATTACTAAAGCAATACTTCTGCTGCCTAACCAATTAACTGCATCTTAGCAAAGATGTAAATAGAAAGTCTAAAAGGAAGAAGAGAGCTGCAGAAAAGACAGAGGTATGAGTTTGCTTGCTGCATTCAAATTGTTGGAAAAGTGTATTCCGACAAGCAAATAAACAGGACCCAATCCAAGTCGCATGTTGGTGGATTACAGGTAAAACACAGGCTGCTCATTTGGAGTGGGATTTGGAACTAAATTGAGATAAAATTTTGTGGTTTTTTAAAATGGAATTATGTATTGTTAGATGATGTTTGCAGCAATGTGAATGGGTAATTATAATGGTAGTGTATTACATATAAATTATTCTGAAAGATCAAACACATTTACTTCTGAAACATCAATACAGAATACTTGAAAATGCTCAGAATTTTGTCAACTCTCTACAAAGCAAGCTTTCAGCAGAACTTAAAGTCATTTAATTAATTTGTGCTTTCATTAAGCCATGTTTCCAATGATTTTATAAATCCTTCCATCAAAGTTTCTCCTGACCAGTTCAGCATGGGCCATTCCTCCTTCCAAAAGAGCACTGACTTAGTTTTCTGAGGAATTACTGTGTTGCAACTACTGGCCCAGTGGGTCTGTTTCTATAGAGCAGGTGGAGGTCAGCTCTCACAGTGTGCTCCTTCTCTATACAAGGGGATAAATCTTATCTGAGAGTTTGATCTCAGTCTCCTGATGATTCTCTCTGATTATTTAAAATTTTTATCTCCCAATTGGTCAATAGAGAAGCAAGATTTATATTGCTCTTATTGAACTGTGCTAAAGAGGTACACAATTTTTCCTCTGCCTGGAGGAAACAAGCAAACTTGACGGCCAATCATTCTGCCATGGCTTCTTCACAACCTTGATCAAATAGAAACACAAGTCATGCACATTCTCCCCTCTTATAACAAATCCCCTTTTGTGCTCAGCAACTTTGAGCTGCAAGTTTACTTCTGCAATATGTCACATTCATCTTTATTTTCACATAATAAAGTGTACAGCCCATCTGTTGTTATTGACTGATTTATGTTAGCAAGACAAAAGACCTGATTAATGGTACCACTAAACTGATTTCACTTATGCAATTCATTCATATTAAGAGAGTAAATTTTAAAAAGTCCTTTTAATCTATAAATTTAATTTGGATTTTTTATTTTAGTTGCTGGCCTGAATACAGACATGCTTTTCTATATGCCTTCTGTAGTATCTGACAATTATATATATATTTTAAGTGCAAATGAAATGCAAAATCTATAGGAATAGGTAAAGTGTTACTGAAATCAGCACTGAAGCTGGCACGGAATGATGCACATAGAAATTTTAGTTTAATTTTAGTTTAATTTTCTATGAAGCTAAAACAAACCTTTTTCTAAGCAAGAGCCTTTTGATGTCAATGTCTTTATTCTTTTCATGCACTTGTTTGTAAAACTGTATGTATTTTAGCTCTTCAAGCATAACAAGTGGAAAAAGAGATTTTATAGTACACTTTCCTTTTTATGGACCAGTACCCCTGTTCTAATCTGTGGCAGGAAAATATTGTGTTTCATACACCAATCTATTCATCTCTAGATCACTAGTTTTATTACTATATATCGAGATTTAATTCTCATCAGCCCAGTGTATAACTCACTATATTTCTGAACTGCGAGACTTACACTATTATTGCTTAGATCATAATAGATAGGACCATTATCTCCTCGCATGAGACCTGCAGCAAATTCTTCTCAAATGGAATTCACTTCAGAATGAGTCAAGAGCAATTTAAAATGAATGGTTGTGAAGCTAATTCCATTTGCATTTGGATGCCCATCACTCGGCAAGATCATTCCCTGTGCATTGCGAGGAAGGCAGCCGGAGCTAACTGTATGGATGCGATTTCTGTTTGGTTTTTAATGTTATGATTGAAAGCTTTCTAGAGCAACGAGTATTGTTTACTGTGAGATTAACAGCAGGTGCTAGCTTGGTAAGACAGCTTTCTCAGGATGGAGGCAACGGTTTGTTTTACAGTGCACGTAAAAAACCAGAAAGGGACAAATTGCTCAATTCTAAGTCCTATGGTCCCAGAATTTTCTTAATTCACAGGAAGGGTATGCAATATCATGCTGCCACCAGATGGGAAGCATGAAAGCAAAAATCCTGCACACCATACAGCGTGCTTCCACCTTATAGCCCATTTATGTTGCCTGAACTAGAAACTTTGCCATGAAAATTAAGCCAAACAGCATGAGAAGTGGGAGAAAAAGGACTTCTTCAAAGATGCAATGAGATGCTATGTGTAAGTTGATGGAGAGAATTACTGCCCTGTCAGAGGTCCCTCTTGTCCCTATCCCATCCCAGGAGCCTACTGAAAAGAGAAAGCGCATTTCCCTCCTTATCCTATGAAGGAACAGGAGAAGGTGGCTTTCTCAGCACCGTATACTCTGTCAGCCCTGCAGCAAACTGATGGCAAGGTTGGCAAACTATGAGGCACTCACACCTTATTCTTCAGTATCTCGTAGAAGAAAGATTTCACCAGAAAGCCTGGGAAGATTATAGTTTTATAACAGCATCATATTTAGCCAGCCTGGAAGGGAAGAGGATTGATAGAGCATTCAATGAAATGGGTGAGTTCTGTTCAGAAACAAAATAAATAAATATGAAAGAGAAGAATGAACTTCTCCTGCACCCACAAGGGTTCAGTGCAGACAATCTTACCTGGCTTGAATGACACCTCCTCAGAAAGACAAACGCAAACTCTTCATGGTATAGAATGAAAACCATCAACACTGAACAGTCATGTGTAGATCAGGAGGCTGCTGGGCAGGAGTCTGCTCTCAACACAGGTACAAAACAAAACTCAAATACATCCTTTCTTTTCTTCTTTTACCCTCACCAAAGGAAGCAACTTCAATACAGGGCCAGGAAGCAATGTGCAATCTATTGTCAGGCACGGTGCCAACCTGGAGCCCTTTCTAAAGCCAGGGCGTGGTTATCTGTGGCATCTGAAACACTGCATTTTTAGTTCAACTTGAGTACAGGAAAGAGGTTTCTTTTATCTGATGATAGGCCTCCTATACTGAACATAATGAATACATGAATAAATAAACAAAATCTAAGCTACCAGAAATCTGATGCAGTAATACTTTTCATTTTATCCACCTTATCTTGACCAGCCTTTCTCAGAAAGCTGGGGAGAGCTGAAAGAGAACAGTGAGCATAATCTTTCTTGTGTGACATCAGCACACAGCTTGCCGTTGCATGAACCAAGGCTGAGAGTTCAAGAATTGGAAAGCTGGAAGCTGCAGAAGCAAGAGGAGCCTATGTACTCCTGCCGGCTTGCAGATCTGCAGTGAACAGGACTGCTCTCATTGCACGCTTCACTCCATTTTCCTGTTTCATATGAATGGAGCATGGTCAGATATTAAACCCATGGCAAAGGACGATGAAACAGTAAAATTATCACTCTGACATGCCTAATGCGGACACCCTGCACAACTGCGTTACCTACAGCAATCAGCTTGTGCCCTGTTACCTCTTCCTTGGCCATACATTCTCTTTTCCTCCCACACTGATGCTTAGCCTGGTAGAACTGTACTGATGGTAATCAAATCATATCTGATTTGTATTTTTTACTTGGTTGCACTAAAGGGTGTGTACTAGCTTTATAAAGCAATGCACAAGTTATGTATCATTGCCTGGCGAAATGCATCTTCCTCCAGTTCATTTAATTCATAATTATAATTAAATTTACTATTTTTCCTGAGGCCAATGGCAGTTTTATCATCACTCAGATCAGAGGCAATCCAAAGACAGAATGCATCCTCAAAATGATTCTTGCAGCCTTCTGTAAGAGACAGAGCTCTTTGTTGATCATGTTGCTAATCCAGTAGACATGGGTACAGACACAGACATGACATTTAAGGTGCTGTAACCAGATCTTTACTGTTGCCTTGAGACAAACTCCATCAGACTATAAGCTGCTGCACAAACATACAGGGGATGGCACAGGTATTTGTTAGCATTGGACTCAGTATAGGAAAAAGCCAGAACAGAGTGCAATTTCACACAAGGCACTGAAACTACTTTCTGCAGAATAAGAAAAGCAACAAGTCATTCTTTATGCAATGGGGTTTATAATAAGTGTTGTAAGTACAAGAAATCTAATGCAGTAATCTGCGTATTGTGTTAATTATGAAGCTTCTAGTGGAAACTTTGCTCTTGTGCTTTTACAGAGCTATTGGACTGGGTTGGTTTGGTTACATCACCAAGGCTAACAAATGTGCAGCATCTGAAAACAAAATAGGGCTTGTAAACAATAAATGGCATCAGTGAAATTTTTTTGTAACTTTTCATGTGGAAGATTGCTCTCCTTTGTCCTGTTGCTCTCTCTTTCCAATTCTTTCAAACTAATAAAAGATTCATGTTTTAAAAAAAGTAAGCAGGTTGAGGAGTGTTTCAGAAACTTTATCTGCCTTTCTCTGTCATATAATAAAAATGCAAAGAGTAACAAGAAGTGTTAGTTCACTGAGTGCATATGCTGTATTCTTTAAGTGTGAGCTCTAGGCATTTACCCTACTTAGAAAACTGCCAGGGCTCTGTTGGACATGGTGGTGCTTGTAGAGCTCATGCAGTTGGGGCTGCATGCTCCAGTTTTCTATTTTGTATTATGAGTACAAAATATACAATATACAATATGCAGGGCCAGATAGTGTCTGCAAACTGAAACACATTTTTCCTTTTGGATTCTACTCAGCAATGAGCTTGCATGACAGCATGAGATTCCTTCCCAACCACCTGCAAAGCAAAAGTCTGATTTGAAACATTTCTGCCCCAGTTGCCATTAGCAGTCGTAATGGTTGACACAGGGTCAAAAAATCACTAAACCTCTAAGGAGCATCATTTCCTCTTTAGTGTTAGGCTTCGCTTTTCTTTGACACATTAGTCCTGAAGCAGCTTCAGGCTCTTGACCTCTCCTTTAACCCTGATAACTAATTAAAGATGGACAAGGCTTAAGCTAAAATACTTTTCGTTAAATCTATTTATTCTCAAGTCCCCTTCAGGCACCCTTTATCACACAGACATGGCCCAACATATTTACATGAAGATGAAACTAGGTGCCTCATACAATAATACAAAAAATCTTTTTACAAGTCCTAACTTAACCTTTGTGGTGAGAAGGTAGAAGGCATTTTATAGCCCATAAAATATATCCTCAACTTATAGTGGAAACAAGATTCTGGGGCATAGTCCAAAGCATACAGTTCAAGAAAAATCTGAGGATAATTAACTCTATGTATTTGTGGAATTAAAAGTTCTGATACAGATTCCTCATCTGACTGCTATGTTAACAGTCTAAACACAGTGTCTTGAATACAACAAAAATCAAAGAAGATTCTTAGTGCTTTTTCATGCCCTGGAAGCAACAACAGAGCTCAGACTGGGAAACAGGGCTAGTGGTAAATCATAGCATCAACACAGCTTGGTTTAATATAAATCAACCCATGAAAAACGTTTTGTTTCTGGCTAGGGCACATGAAAGGAGTTCAGCACTGTCAGCTTGAGAGATGATCTATAACTGGATGCAATACACTGCAAATTCTTTCTTTTTATGCTGCTTCATATTAATAATTAAGCTTGCTTCTTGCATCGGTGTGTTAGGGTTAAGATGTCAGTCCTTTGGTTTTAGCAAGAATGGCTATTTATATCCTTACTGTTCCAATTATTGAAACTGCTGCTGAGCTCTGCTTCCAGATTTCTAACGCTTTCAGTGTTAGCATTTTTCTCAGTGAAGACTGATGATCAACACCTCATGATTAATAAAACTGCAGTCTAGTGGGATGTTATGGGTCCTGATTGCATGAGATATCTGAAGTGCGCAGTTAATTAAATAAGCAAGATCACTCCACCCCAGAGAAACACAGGACACTTGCCCATGCCTCAAATAACTGCTCAGTCAGCTGGCATTCTGGTTGAGGCATTGAAATGAGACCAGGGAATGGATACTCTTGTGCAACCATGAGGAAATCTGTCCTGGCAGGTTGAAGGTCCCATCTGCAAAATGGATGCATCAGCCTAACAGCTAGCACTGTAATGCAGTACACCTTCACAACTGAGTGCACAATGCAGCATTCAGGTTCTTTCCTCAAAATGTATCCAAAAATGCCTCAATCAACATCATTTACTAAACAGCCAGCAGCAGTTATACAGAGGACTACAATTGAAGTTATGTTTACAGAACCACTAGGAAATATACCCCAGCTATTTTGGAGCCAGTGATAGGTACAGAAGGTACCAAGTTTTTCTCTGTGCCCTTGCAGTAACCTCTTGCTTTCATGTTGGTCTCTTTCTGCACCCATGGTGCAACTCAGGTGCAGGTCTTGGAGCAGGAGTCTGATCTCAGGTGCTCAGAAGAGCTCTCTCCATGCGATAGAGGAGTCCTGATGGGACCACCGTTCTGAGACTAACACTAATCCTCGTCATGAATATCTACTGATTAACTATTTTCTTCCTTGGATCTAAATGGTATTATTATTGGTGTAGTGCTAGTTACCTAATTTCATCCACAGCCAACTTCTCAAGAACCATAAAATATTTTGTAGGAGGCTGATTTATCCCAGCAGAAGTCTAAATTGAATTAGAAATCCGTTAGCTAAATTCTGAGCAAGGGTTCCTAGGGAGAAAGAGAAGGGGAGTGAAGTAAATTGGGAATCTGAGTACAAGATGTGGAAAAAAAAATAAAAAAAAGGAAAAAAGTCCTTAGAGAACTAGCAAAAGAAAAAAAAAAAAATAGACAAATATAATCTTTTTGAATTAAGCACGTTGGTATATAGGCAGCCATATGGAAGAATGCAGATTGTTTCCTAGCATCAGACATATGACTCAGATATTAATTTATTTATTTTGACTAGCAATTGGCTTTGTAAATACATGGGACTTTGTAAGCAGATGAAAAGTAAAGGCCTGTCATGCTCACATTCATGCAAATAACAACAGATTGTGTGTGCTATATATACTAGTAACGCCAATAATAAGGTGTTCAACCAAATCTTAATACAAAATAATCAACTGCATTCCTTCCCCTGGGAGAAAATGAAAGCAAGAGAGACTTATTATTTTGAGAACCCACAAGATGATTGAATCCACTAGGGTCCTCCATGCAGAGCCACTTTATTCAAGGGGATTCATAGACAATGTCCCCCTCTGAGCACATTTATTGACAGGAAAGCAAATCCTTTCCTCTGCCCTACCACCAGCAGCTTCAGCATATGAAAGCAAGTGGAAGGAGAATGCAGCTAGTTCACTTAGATTAACACCCTGTCATTTTCTAAACTCACTGACACTCACTTCCTCAGACTTGTTGATTTCTTACTCTGAAATTCATAAACAATTGAAAAAAATAATTGTAAAACTTTAAACAGCAACATGAGACAGCAAGCCTCTGGCTCTTTCTTTATCCCCACCTCAATCTTCGACCCAAGTGCCTGCAAAGCATGAAGTGCCCTTCTGTCATTAGGAGTGTCCAAGGTAGCTCAAACTGAAGTTGCTGACACTAATGACATCAAACACGCAGTGCCAATAGGATGCCCTGACAAGAGTTGAGACTTTTTTCTGGATCACAGTGTGTGAAACCTCAGTACCAGCAAAACATGCAGTCACCTTTCTTATCCACCACCCCACCCTTTGCTTCCAAATTTTTCCAGGTTCACTCCACAGCCACTAAAAGATAGAACAAACAAAAAAAAAGAAAAGGTCAGGGAACCTTCTAAACACTCAGTAACCAGCACTACAATGAAATGATGGTAAATTAGAGAAACCCTTAGTAAGTACTGAGAACAGATGCAACACCTATATTTTGTGGAATGGCAGACAGCTCTGGTGTGCAGAGACTGGCATCCTAAGGTTAATTCCTGGATCTTGCTTCTCTTTCTCATCTGTAAACAGTTTCTTGTCTGCTGCATTCATTTTTAATGTACAGTTCTTACCCACAGAGATAGCTACCTCTCCATACGCCAACAGAAAATGCCACTGATATTGGAATGTCAGCTCATAAAAAGACAATAAGAGTTGCTACCAAGATTTTTTTCATCTCAGTACTGTTAATGGGTTTGAAGTAACATTGAAGCATTCCAAAACTGGAATTACAGATCAGATCCTCATATTACTGACTTTCCTTGACAGTACCCATAGCTGAAATCATACATACAGAAAGGGAAAGAAAAGGCTGCCTGAGGTATTTCTAACTTGACCAACTCTAGCAGCAGGGAATAAGAAATGCTAGATATAAAATGATATGATGTGGTATGAATGCCAGATAAAACTGGGAAATATCTAGCTCTGTTTTGTAGATGACAAAGGTGCTAACACACTTGAGAGCACTTGGGCCCATGTTATTTAGCCAGAGTTAGAAGTGCATCACTAGTATAAGGACATATGGTAATTTATACCTGCCACTGATTTCTGTGTCTAAAAAAACCAACCAACCAAACAAACAAACAAAAAAAAAAAAAAAAAAAAAGAAAAGAAAAATCAGTACTGCTCATTAATATCTCACATTATTACAAGAAGTTGCAGGGTTTTTTTTTTACCACTATCTAGTACAAAAATGTAAATCCTTGATGTCTATACTCTCAGCATATACAACTCTGCTGCCTGAGCCAGAGCCTTGGTCCTCACAAAAACAGAAGGAATATCTTGGATTTGATTTTTAAAATATTGACCTAGGTTCAGAAAGACAACAGAGCAATGCCAATGAATGAATCCAAAACAGAAAGAAGGAATGTCAAGGAATAAAGGAAATACAATTCATCTGCAGGCTTTTCTGGACATGTTTTGTATTGCTATATGCTATTTATTTATCAGTGCTTCTCAGCAGGTCAGATCCAAGCTGAGGAGCAATGAATCAGTGTTCTAATCTCCCTCCCCATCATCCCCAGCTTTTTTCAAGGAATCTGATATGCAACCTCAGCTGAATCTGTCGAGTTCTGGTCATAAATGCCATCACTAGAAAAACATAGATCTAAGCTAAGCATAAGACATAAATACATTAATCCTGCCTTCTGCTTCCTCATGTCCAATCTTCTTTGCCACCGTTCCTGGTTTTCTGCCATATCATTTATCCCTTATTTAATCCTCTCCTTTCTATCCTCAATGCTCTCTACCTTTTTGATTTTCCCATCTTCTCTCCATTCTTTTTTCTTCTCAAGCTCAACCAACTTTACTAGTCAGGAATTCCACTATGTTCCTACAGATGCAAAATCTTCATAGGCAAGAAGACAGAAAATGACTATAGATAGGAGGTTGCATAAAAGTCAACATCTTACTTAAGTATTTCTATTTACACTCACAACTCTCAAAATAACTAACTGCTACATTTCTTTTACCCATATTCATACAAAATCCATCCATCCACACAGTAGTAATTGTAGTATTCAAAGAAACTAATAAGGCAAGAGTCAATCCTGTGCTATCCTTGAGTCTGACCAAATACTACTGTTTAAAGTGGTTCTGCAGTTATAGAGCTTTTACTGGTTATTTGGCTTGAATGTCACAAGCCAATTTTGACATTAGGTAATCTCGTTCAGCAGGTTTCTGGTTTATGACCAGAAGAACACAATTTTGTTAAATCAAACATCTGTAAATACGTAGTAAATAGTCATGTTCTGTGATTGTTCAAAAGTTGGAACAGA
This sequence comes from Tympanuchus pallidicinctus, assembly GCF_026119805.1. Lineage (NCBI taxonomy): Eukaryota > Metazoa > Chordata > Aves > Galliformes > Phasianidae > Tympanuchus > Tympanuchus pallidicinctus. Next base: position 31,576,535 of record NW_026294721.1, on the reverse strand, counting down.
AAGGATAGAAAATGTATAGCATCTATTATTAGACACAATATGTGACGATATTACTCTAAAAAAAAAAAGTCACTTGTTCAGTCTTACCCTCTAAGTCACATTTTTCTTTGAAGAGGTAAAATGACAGCATACAAGCAAATATCTAAGTTAAAGCAGCAGCTGTGCACTTGGGTAGTAATTGTATGCAAGAAACCTCAGAAGCTCTCTGTTAATATTTAAAGCGAGGGATGTATTTTGGTTAGATTCTCACTGTACATGGAACTGATGCCAAAACACATTATAACACAGCTGAAAACAGGTACTGTAAGAGCAAGACAGTCAGCATTTTGCCTCGGGAGCCTGGGCTGTCGCTTCCTGTTAATGAACATAACCTCTGTTAACTGTGCTGCTTCATTCCCAAGGCCACTGCTGCTGTTTGGTAACGTAACATTCTCACCCTATGCTCACTCAACAGAAGACTCTTTCCATCAGTATAAATTTAATCTGAATCCATAAAAAAAGCCACAAACCACTATTACATTCATCTCTGTTGGTATGCTAAAGTTACACTGCTTCACGTGATGACTGCCTTGGAGCTGCAGCTGAGTTTTAAGTGACTACACAGAGCGGTTGAGGTTGGCAGGGATCTCTAGGTCCATCTGCTCCAGCTTCAGCCCCTGCTCCAACTGGATGTCTAATACCATGGTAGATTTAGAGTAGATAGGAAGAATTTCATTACTGTGTGGGCAGTGAGACTCTGGAACAGGTTGCCCATTGGGGTTGTGAATGCCCCCTCCCTGGAAGCATTCAAGGCCAGGCTGGATGGGGCTTTCAGCAACCTGGTCTAGAGGGAGGTATCCCTGCCTAGAGCAGGGGTTTTGGAGCTAGATGATCTTAAAGGTCCTTTCCAACCCAAACCATTCTATGATTCTTGATCAGCCCAGGCAGATTTTGCCAAACTCCAATGAAGTGACTCCACAGCCTCTCTGGGCAATCTCTTCTGACACCTGCACAGGCATGTTTCCCTCCAGGATCCTCCTTGCCATTCTGGAAAACCTGCACTCTGGCCAGATGAGCAGAAATCCCAGTCTGAAAGGAGTCTGGGTTTGGTACTGCACCCAATGCAGAGACAACCAGTCACCAATCTGTTTGTCCACTACATTGTATACAGCAGCTTCTGTCTAGTCCTGTGGATCTCCCCTATGGCACCCCGCAGATTATGTCATCTGCAAGCTTGTCAAGATGTCCCGTGCCATCCCTGCTGTCTCTACACTGCTCACAGCCACCACTGCTGTCTTGCAGATTGAGGCTTTGTATTTCCCCAGCCTGCTACCCACAGGTGAAAAAATGTCATCGCCCCAAGGATATGCTTAATGCATGTACAGATGATCTTGGATGTGAAAGGAGAGGAGTAGCAGCAGGAGCAGAGAACAAGTTGCTGTACATGACAGTTCATTTCTGGATAGCTAAGGAGATTAATGCCTTCACCTGCTGCTCATGCATTACTGTCCACAGCCATACAGAGATGAAATGCTGTCATGTTAAGCAACTTGCTCTTCATTGCTCAAGCAGAGAGAGCTCATGCAGCAATCGCTCTGCTGAACCCTGAGCCCTGGTGCGCAGAGTTTAATTAAGGAAAGCATAAATATGAAACACATTTTGTCTTTAAATAACACACTGTAAACGCTACATCCCCAAACAACCTGATGAAAAGTGTAAGAACTGACAACGCCATAAACTATCGTAGTATGGCTTGCAGCAGTCAGCTACAAAATGAGTCTTCTTTATCTTTGTTAAATGACCAACATCAAAGATTATTGTCCAGATCTTTCTTCATATTTGTTCCACTTCCCTTGGCTGCTATTACTGCTCTAATCATTTGCCATTTCTAATATCTCCTTACAAATATGAAAATAACGGTTCCCCAGATACCTTTTCTGAAATCTGTATTTGTAGGCATAAATTAGGTACAGGGAAAAAAAGAAAAAGCTAGGTGCAAAATAGACACATCAAGCAGTTTCTGCATGTGCATAGTACTCCTGTGCCAGAAAACCTGTCCATCTTCCAATCAGCAGTGGTCTCTTATTCCTCATACATCACAGAAAGAAAGATGCTATTTATTTATTTATTTATTTGAAATTAAGTCAGTAATTTACAGGTCATGCCTGAGCTTGTATTATTGGTTTTGCAGCTGCTTTCACTGTTGTCAACTATTGCCCTCATCAAGAAAAGCATTGATCTCATTACTTGGCACAATTTTCTCAAATTACCTACTATTCACCTTATTGTTCCATCAGCTGTATTATCCACTTTTTCTTGTTGTTGTTCCTCTGCTTCAGCTTCCTTATCTTATGTGTGACTCAGTTTTCTACTTCTTATGTATATTTGTCAGTCACAAACTCCATAAACGCCCATTTACACAACTGTTTATGTACACTAGCAACCTTACAGAGAGGATGCAGAAGGGCTTAAGCACTGTGACTCTGACACAGTTGTGGATTTTGATACGCTGTGAGCTGGGAAAAATAAAATCCTTCCCATCTACTGTACATGTTGGCATTTCTACAAAGAAAAGCTGCAGCATCTTCAGTTTCCTCTGCATGTGGGACATTATGGGACCTTAGAAGACATATGGGCAAAGGGATTTTATGCTCTCTGGGCCTCTTCATTTATCATTCATTGCCTTTACTTTATTGCCTTTAAACTCCAAGAGCTGAGAGAGGATAAACAACATGAAAGGGCTATCAGATAGGTAACAGCTCTTCAGCCAAATCCATCTGTCTGAACTTGACTATTGTTGTGAAAAACACATCACTGTAATTATTCGTTATACAGACATCCTCCCCATATTCAGTTTGCTGACCATGCTTCACCCAGGAGGAGTGACCCGAATAAAGGAAAAAGAAGAGAGAAGGCATATGAAAGCTAGAGAAAATTAGCATGCAATAAGCTATTTTTTTCCATCAATTTTCTCATCCCCTTTTATTAACAGATTTGTTTTTGAAGCAATTATACACGTTCAATCCATTTGTGGCATCTCTTTGCTTGCCTCCTGACACAACCATTATTACGACTGTCACAACTGAACAGCTGACAGCTAGAGAAAAGCAGTTCTTCAGTGTCCTAGTGCTGCCAGTCAATACCAGTGGAATAGCAACACAGCCTGTGAGTTACCTATTATTTTTCTTCCTAGCGGCTGTGTTGAGAACTGTTCATGCTTCATTCAGGAGAGGCAGGGAAGATGGAAGATGGTCTTCCTGTGATCCCCAGACCATATACTGGCAGCAACTGCTGCGATTTCATATCCTTGCCTATCCAGAACATGCTGTGATTTGTGTTAAGTTCTCAGAAATCCCCATTAAAACTATGGCCAGGACCCAGTGCATCTCTGAAATTATTCAGGAAAATGCCAGTGAATGTATAGCACTGCTGATCCTATTGCTGTGTAGTAAGCAGAGTATGCTCCAAGGTTTGCTGAACTAAGCGCAGCCCAGCTGCTTGGATGGATTTCCCCCCTGTGGAGAGGGAAAATTGGCAAAGCCGTCCATTAATATGAAGAACTGGTGAGAGCAGGCCGGGAGTGCCAGCACTATTTTTCAATCATACATCATTACGGAATGGTTGATTATCATTGCTGTAAAGCATACTGTGTGCTGACTAGATCAATTTTGCCAGGAAATGGGAAAGTGCGCTCCATTACAGCTCCCAGCAGCTGTGTCCCACATTGCAATGATATCTCAATTCTCAATGCAAGGTTATGCCAGGTGGGAGTCTGGCAGTGGCCTTGCAGCTGCTGTGCCCTCCAGTCTCAGTCAGCCCAAAGTTAGGCACAGACAAGATGATTTCCCCTCTTGCACAAGAAGTGAGTACAGCCTCAAAGAACAGCACGTTGTCCTGAGGGGAAGGGAATTGAGCTCCACAACAAATGAATGCATGGGCTTTACAAGGTCAATCCCAATCTGCCATGGATGACTTGAGCATCCACAGGTGAGCCATTCGGTCTATATGATCACAACTGTGATTGTTTTTTCACTCTGCCTGTATTTTACCTCTTAATATTTTGAAGTCTTACAAAGACCTTTCACTAGATTCCTGCTCTATCTAAACAGAGTGAGCTTAGCCAGGAAGCTAAAGCCTTGGCTATGTGCAAATGGCAGCTTCCCAAAAATCACAGAATTTAGGCACAGATGCAACAAAGTGCTTACTTACGCTTCTAGTAGGAAAGCACTTGACCTTCTGCCGGTAATGAGCTTACGACTTTGATCAAAGAACCTTTTCTTTCTGAGACAGTGCAAACAAAGTGATTAATGTATGAGTTTATTTTAATATGAGCCCTTCAAGAAATTTGGCCTGTGGGTGTCAGACCATTTCCTCCTCATTACGGAGTAAGATGGATGCATTGCACTTCTCTTTCAGCTAAATCTGCATCTACATCACCATTTGAGTTATATTTGCAGGCACTGCACCACTGTAATCTGTGTGGTTAATAGAAGCAATGAATACGAGTCAGATTTGTCTTCAGTAAGTTATGTGTTGACCCTGGATATTTTGCTTCCATCACTAAACCTGAATCAAACCCTGTTCCTTCACTAGTATTTGTAGTAAGGGCACCTAAGAGGAACACAGACTGAGGTGTGTCTGGGTACTCAACAGCCGGAAATAGCCATGGATTCACTGAAATAGCACACAGAAGCTGGGTTTGGTGGTAGTCATGATCCTTTTAGCATTTTTCCAGTGATTCTCTCAACTTTAAGCATTTCTTTTTTCCATCATCAGCGTGTGATTGTACCATAGAGAATATCATCTAGAATTGCCATCTCTCCAAATGGCCATAATTTCCTATTGCTCTGAAAGGGACAAAGGTTATAATTTACCCACTGTTAGGTTGCTACTTTGAGAACAGTTTTCTCCTGTTATTTTCAAGAGGACTAGAGGACTGAGAATACAGTTAATTTCAAAAAAAAAAAAGAAAAAAAGAAAAGAAAAGGCAACTTTTCTGGAAATAATGAAGGAATTGGTCACACTGAAAGAGAGCACCATAGTACAGCCTGTCACTAGTCTTTTAATTTCAAGGGGTAGTGGCAGCAGTTTTGAGATATAGAAGACATTTGTAGCTGTGGAGTGAGGACAGTGAGGACAGAAGGGCATTATAGAGAGACAAGGGGAGTCAGTGCACATGTGAATCTATGTGTCCAAGCAAAAGAAGGCTAGCGGCATGAGAAATCAATCAAAGCACACAGACACAGTAAAAAAAAAACAAAAACTGTGACAACTCCTTTGATATCAGCTTAATCTGATCCTGAACCAGAATGGCAAAATGTCTTGCCCATAATAATAGGGTTATTAATTTGGGGTGGCAAGAGTTAAGCTCATCTGCATAGCAAGAACTTCCCTACCTTGACAAGCATAGATTTGTGAACTGAAGTCTAAATATCCTGCATTTATAACCCTTGATAGGGGATAACCGTACTACGTTTCAGTCTAAATTACAGACATCTATACTGTGCCTTGGCTCCATTTTTACATAGACTTATATTTTCCTACTAGAATTATTCCACGAAAAAGAATATATAAAAAAATATATTATTCAAAAAATGTAGTTATACAGCATAAAACATCTTTTCTAACTTGCTCTGGTGTTCTCAAACAGCTCCGCTCCTTTTCCTCCAGCAGAAATGGGCTTTTGTGCAGTCAGATGAGTCCCTACACATCTCTTGGCTACTGTAAGACACTGTCTTGTACCCATTGAGGAGCTATTCCAAGGTCTCACAATAATATGTCCATCAGTCAGGCTGAGCAGCAAGGGAGATTTTCTGCCTGGTTATTCATAAAGTCACAGCTGACCAAGAGCAAAGCCTTATCTCACAAGCAGTGCATATCTCTGTGGTATGCTCTTTGTATAACAGCAGAGGATGAGATTGAATATGTAATAAAGTTGTGCTTTCTGGAAGGGAACTGTAGAATGAATAACTTGTAAGAAAAATTTATCCTAACAACTTCCTTTGCTGGGCAAATCTGTAGTCTATCAAGAATAAAATCAAAACTTCAATAACCCATCCATGCCTTAAATATTTCCATCAAATGACAGTTCTGAAAGTAAATGATATAATGCAAGTGCTAAGCCACTTTTCTCATCGAAGAAAGAAGTACATGAAAACATTGGACTTCAAAACTGCTAAAAAACCAAGTGCATGCTGTGCTATCATAAAATAACCTGAATTCTTCCTTCTGCCATTCTAAAAGCACTTTTGCATGTTAATTTATCTTACTGTGATTCTAAGGGTTAGATTTTCTCAAGATCTTAAGAGATGAAACACTAGTCTTTAAAAGCAACACAATAAACTGGTTTTACCCTCACTGCATCTTTTTGATCAGTAAGTTACCAAAACTCCACTTTCTGATGTTCTCACAGTAACAGTATTACTTATGTGTTCAGTTTGAGTTAGCTTATTTCAGCCTACCAAACAAAATATATCAATAATCAATATATACAGTGCAAAATCCTATAGCCTTAGGTAACATCTGGAAAAGATTTTTTCCAAAATCTTTCTATTCTGCCCTGCTTTCAATTGCTTCCCTTGCAGATATTTCAGCGTGATGAAGCAGTGGTTTGGAATCAGGTTGAACAAAGGGCCCATGGCACAGTCACATCTCAGCCACATTAAAAATGCTCCTTCATTCTTCAGTCTGCCAATAGTTGAGTTTTTCACCTGCCCCACATCAGTGCTGTGCTATAGATTGTAGAATTTCGGTATTGACTGTGAGAGACATAATTTGCTCTGGAAAAGACATAAGAGAGATAAGAGCTTTAGAAGAACTGTATTAAAAATAAGGAGTGAAAAAGATAACAAACACCACACAACCAAGCTTCCCAGGCTATTAACGTATTCTGAATAGATTAATAAAATCTAATGAATTCCAAATTCTTACGTCTCAGAGCCTACATTTGACGTGGATTCCTTTGGGAAAAGCTATTCTGACACCAAGACTAAACAGGAGTAAGCAAAGACTGATGGTGTTCACCAGTTCTCAGGGCTGCTTGTTTTTACACCTGTTTATGAAACCATTCTATATATAGTTCAGTCTTTCTCTCCTCAAAAAATTGCTACCTATGCTTTGGTGAAGATGTTTTGGAGAAGATAGCTTACTACTTTCTGTCACCATCTCTTTAACTACTTGTACCCTTACCAACACCCCTGTCTGTACCTTCTCAGTCTTAGACACCAGTGATTCCAGTCAATGAAGAGACAATGTCACCTGTGGGATTTCAGGCTGACATTAACAGTATGATATTCATTTCATGTAGGAAGACAGCCTTGGTTAATGCTTTAGGTTACATCATTTCAACATTGTGCTGTCCTGAAAACAAGGCATGAAGAACCAGGCCTTCAGGAGCTCCACATGACATGTCAGTCACCATCAGCAGAGCAAGATTTTCAATGCCAGCTGAAGACCTTGTCCCTAGAGGAGTGCAAGGGAAACTCACCATAACTGAGGCAAGAAATGTGAAGCTTTTAGGGTGAGAAGAGTATTCATGAATGAATTGCGACAGGAAATCATTTCAGCTTTTCTTCCACACCAAAATGTCTGCTTAGTTTCATGTCTTAAGACATAAAACGTGTAATGTAAACACTGCAGTAAACATGCCTACCTTTGCACACACAGACAAATATTTGTACATTTGCTGCCAACATGTTTAGGCACTGGTTTTGATGATACATCTCCTGTCAACAGAGATATAATTAAACTGTTTTCCATCTATTGAGTAGTCAGTATGCTACCTGCTATAGCTATTTCCTAAAGCCTGTAGCAGTCTACCCACATAATCATGTAAAAGTTTTGCCAGTGATGCTTGTTGTATAATGCTAATTTTCTTTGTGCTTACTAAGAGAAATTGCTATTGACTGCTTTCATTAGGAAACTATTGACCCTTATCCACTGGAGCATCCTGGAAAAGAAATTCACTAAATGCGCCCATATTTCATTTTCTGAACATCAAGGTAGAAAAGTCATGCTGAAGGATATGGTTTATTTAGTCCAAAATTAAAATTTTATAGGCTACATTACCTAAAGTAAATTGCTTAATACATTCAGTGGAACAGCTGCTTTCTAAGTGTTCGGTTTACAAGTTTTCATGGGTTAAACTACACTAAACAATAGAATACTATTGCTAACGCAGTAGACTTCCAGGAGATTAGATATGCTACACCTACATTTAAGAGGCAAAATTTAGTTTCAGCAAAGTAGTAATTTTCATTGCACTCAATGCAGAAGAATATCACAGCTTTCCCAATTTAATGTTCCTTTAGAAATAGCTTTCTAAATATATATTTAACATCATCATGAACTACATAGTCAAGAGAAGTGTAACAGATTTGTTGTATTCACATTTGCCACTTACTCACAATTATATCAGAACACAAAGAACATAGATACAGTATGCCCTAAAGTTTTGAACCTTGCATGCAGAATCAGTTCTTTTATTCTCAGAGAATGTCCCATACAGATACATCTCTGTAACAAAGAACAGTTTTGTCAATTTTGGACTTGATGTTGTAGTTCAGGACACATCTTGACTAATGCAGAAAAGCACTTTAGAAAATTGGGACATAGCAACACTGCCATAAAAAGAGGTTCCTGCATCCTTACCGTCTATCTCCTGTGCATCTCTGCAAATTCTTTCAAGCTGTGCTGAAGGAAGCAACATCAAATTCAGTAATTAATGCCAATGACACATGCTATTCACTAACACCTCACAAGTGAAACTCAATCTGAGCCATGCAATAACTTCCAGAACCATGTAACAAATTTATTTGTTGCAAGTTTCATTTTTTGCCCAACTTCTACTGCCTGACCTATTTCCTTGATTACAAGCAACAAGACAAGACAAAAACACTCACTCTATGCTAGTCCACTTTCATCAGCTGTTCTTCCGAGTTAATTTATTTCTCTTTTAAACAAACATACAAATGGAAAACAATAAGAGAGCACCATGTGTTTAGTAGGAAGCTGTACAGCAAACTCTAAGAGGCATATAATATTTTATCACACATTTGGCAAAAGTCTTTCCAGACTGTCTCCTATTAAATTCAATCTTTTAATAGTTTTGATATTCAAAAATATATGTGGAGTTCTTTATTAATTCATTTCCAATGGTGAAATCATTTTGTCGAAGTCAAGTCAATCTGTAAACCAAAACAGTCAATTTCCACACTACGCTGATGTAATATCTATAGAAAATCACATACCACCAACCTATTTTACATGCAACAATTGTGACAGGGATTTTTATGTGAATGGCAGAGACACATGCTAGAAAACCAGCACCATTTACTATAAGCCTGATTATATTAATTAATCACGTTATATCAAATTAATCACGTTAAGATTGATTTTCACATTACAAACTTTTACATGTGTGCCTGTGTGGCTGTACTATTGATGTAATTATTGTTTATTAGCTCTATTCTGGTAGCGTTCAAGTACTACAATAAGAATGAAGCCCAAACATACTGTGCGAACACCTATTAAATCTTACTGTGCTGGCACACATAGAGTCCCTAAAGACAAAGATGGGAAAAAAACAGAACAAAGCAGTAGAAAATAGTAGATTTTGATTGCTGTCTTTTCTTCATTCCAAAATGCTTCACCATTTCCTTGAGTGTGAAATCTTTGATAATTTCAGCACCACACTTCTTGCAATAAAATAAACTACTGGCTTTTACTACTGTATAATTATTTTTTACTCTTTCTTGTCACTGCCATTACTTAAAAACGCAAAGCCTTCTGGGATTATTAAAGCAGGCGTTAGCTATCTCTGTACTCATCCAGCTCCATAATGACCTTTATTAATCACATCTCTCTCCTCTGCACTCATTACACTCCTCTCTGCCTCCTCTCTTGATGTAAGCACAGGCATCTACCGCTGCAGCCTTGCACCCACATCCAAATTTCCCTCACTCTAGCACACTGCACCAACACATTTGTCACATCACAGGCGATACCTCCAGCATCTCTTCTAGGGAACAAGTCTTCACCGATGCACTTGTGCAGCCCTACAGGCACACCCAGTGCCTCTGCATAGCTTCAGCATTGCGGCAATGTGAATAAGCAGGCTAGCTTAGTAATTTCTTTCCCAAAATGCTAAGGGATTAAAATACATGAAGTTCAAATTCCCAACTCACCAGGCAGCAGCCTAAAAAGTGCTGACCGTGCTGGCAGGGTTGCAGGGCTGGACCGTTTTGTTCAGAAAGGAGAGCACCAAATATAGGGCACAGCCATTTATTAAGCTGGTCCCATCCATTTATTAAGCTGCCTTCTTTCACAGGCAACCTTCCTTTGAATAATGGTCATAACATCATCACACCCACTAGGTTCACCTGACAGCATGCAGGGAGGTTTCATCTGTTAACATTTAGGTGTTTCTCTGAGATCCTTCCATAAAAGTTGCCCTAGGAATCCCATGTGTGGTGGCAATCAGAAGAATGATTGCTATGGTGCTACTTCCAGTATTGATCTGTACAAAAACTTTACAGATTTCAATAGGGTACCCAGAAGCAGTCCAGCTGTTGTGCTGCTCCTGATCAGGGATTTGTGAGCTCCTGGAAACAGCTGTAGAAAATCTTTATGCTGTGCACCATTTCCTAAGATAAACCACTGAGAAAAGGATTTATTTGAACTTTTTCAAATATTTAAAGTAAAAAAAAAAAAAAAAAAAAAAGCCCTGCACTGTAGAGGAAGTAATCTGTATCTGCTGCATTCATACATTTCCGAGGCTTGTCAAAAAGTTACATTTGCTTACACCACAGTTTTGGCATTCTTCTGCAATAAAAACCACTGTGGCTTTGGACATAACAACGTTACAAGGGCAAACTAAATAAAACTGCAGCAGATGTTGTTTCTGTGTCCTCTGCAAGAAATTCTGCCAGCTTGCTACTCCTCCTGAAAACATGCAGAAGTTGGGCCTCTGATGCTACTTGGCAGAGACACCCCTGGGTCCTTTTGTGCTACCTAGTGGTATTAGCAGTGAAACCATACAGATCGCTCAATCTTCATCTAATGCTGTTCACAGCATGTACTTTGTGCCTGCCTGCGTTATGCCATTAGAGGTAGTGGAGGAAGAAAAGGGTAAGCCCTTTTCCCTAAGAGGGAAAGCCCCTCTTCCCTAAGAGGAATAATAAATAGGGTTTGCCTGAAATAATATTTCTCAGCCCTGGACTGAAATTGGGCACAGTCGAGTATATTCTTGTCATCACCTGCACAAAGGGCTGTCTGACTTTGTAACATTTGTTTTAGTAATTGAGCAATTAATTATTAACATAGATTATTTTCACAGTTGTAAATAGCACTTTGTATGGGCACCTGTTTGATTATGACAGAACCTCTGCATCTAATTTATCATCCCTCACTATTTCACCTCAAATTCACATCTTCCAATGGGTGTAAGACACAGACTGTGGAGAAGAAACCAAAAGAAAAGAATTGTCCATGTCTCAACCTCAGTGCTTCAGAATCAATATCTAATGGCTGAGCCCTTCACATGCATTCATCTCATCACTACAGCCATCAAAAAGGGGGCTATTTGCCCCCTCTGCCTGCTATCAGCCCTTCCTTTATGAGAGGCAGCACACCAGCCTCCAGCTTTTCTTACTCAGACTTGGCTGAAGGTCAGCCTGAGGGAGTACCCGTGCAATGTGCATAACCTCACATTGAAGCTGAGCCTGGAGGCTGCGTCTGTGCAGACAGGCATCAACCCACAGGGGTCATGATTTTCAAAGGATGAGTTTCTCTGTTATCAGGACACTTTTTTTGAAAGATGAGCCCCATTTCTTCAGTAATCTTATTGCAATTTTTGTTGACCTGGGAGCTGCACAGGGATGATATGTAAAATGCCTGAAACAACTGGATCAAACAAATCCAACTGTGTTGTCCCTGCCCTCTTGCACTTCAGTGATGCACATGCCCAAGCTGGAAGAAGCCTGAGCTTTCCATATATGTAAGCTTAAAGGCAAACATTTCCATACACTCACTGTTATTTCTGTGGGATCAGCAGGTGCAAAATACTCATCCTAATTTCCTTGCTACACCTAGTCCTACACCTCCCTGCTAAGTAAATAAATAAATACACAAAAGATAAAACAAAAAGCCTTGGCATTAGTCTTGAGTTAAAGACAAGAAACTTGATATTTCCCTCACCAAAAAAAAAAAAAAAAAAGACATTTAAAGAACCCTCCTCAAGATCCTCTCTGCTTCTCATCAGAGACCCGACAGTCTCTACACATACCGAGCCTTGTGGGAAGACCAAGATTTGACTGTTTCACCCAGCTATGCACGCACACAAACAGACATGTTTGAAGAGTCACTGCATAAAAGTTCTAGGAAATGAATCATGAGAATGGTTTCTAAAAAAAATAGAATCTTATTGATTTCATTCTGGTTTGTTTGAGAATTCAAGCTAAGCAAACTTGAGAGACATTCTTCCACATGGAGCTGTTATCCTCAAGGGCAAGCATCTCTGCCAAATCTTTTCCCAAAAGTGCCAAAGGTCAGTGATACGAAAGACACAAGGCATGAGATGAGCTTGATATGTTTGTAGACATTTGGCTGGGCAGTCTGTGCCACTCTTCTGCTATGTAAGCCCTGTTTCCAAATGCCAGAGCAACATCCCACCTCTAGTTCAGAAATAATTATCAGATGAGCATCAGTAAATTGTAGGAAGGCATGGAATAGCAGGAAAAACACTGTGGTAAGGGTCACATACAGCAGCACAACGCAATAAAGTGTAGTACATCAGTACCATGTAGCAGCATTTTGTTTCAGTTAGACAGGGCTTTAAGAGTCTGAAAGTCATTGGATTTTGCTCTCAGCACCCAGGCATGGGTGAGTTCTTACAAGACCCACACAGCTCCTGACATGAGTAAGCAACCCTAGCTTCTCACCAGTACAACCCAAGTAACAGCTGGTTGTAAATGCATACTTAGCAAAACCTGCAACAAGTCCCCAGGCTGTTCTGCCTCCTCTACAAATTCATACAGGACTTTCTTGCCTCGAAGTATCCCCTCAATTATTATTTCCTGGCTCTGATATATACACTTTGGTAAACTAAGAATGAGAAAAATCAAATGATCTGCTTTGTCTATATCTTCATTAGAACATTACTTCCAAACCAGAAGATAGAGTACTGTAGAACAGTACATAGCTTTTTTGAAAGGAGGAAAAATAGTTGCCGAGAGAACAATGGAAATGAATTTTAGCTGATTTTACAGCCAAAGCTGTAAAAGCCAATTACTCGCTTTCTGTTTCACTTTTCCTGGCTCCTCTTCTTTCAGAAGAATGCAAGTGTTCCCTGTGCTTAAGCAGCTATCAGTAACACGATTAGCAACATTCCTGCTTTTTTTCATTTTATATATGCTTTGGGCATGATTGAGTGTTCCAGAGTCTTAAATGATTAAGGAGACAAAAAGATAGACAGAGTGACAAGCAGGAAAAAAGATAAGAAATGGATTACTCTTTAAGAAACTGAAAACTCCTCTAGAGACCCTCAAGCTTCAAGTTCATTTAAACGTTAATGAACTTTACATTTCAAATCATATCTAGGAGAACATGTGATAGGATTACACAGCTAAATCTATAAGCATTGATTTTGTCTCAGTCACAGATGCACACTGTGCAGTATTGGAAAATCTGTGAGGAAGATAAGGTTATGACACACAGTAAATAGCGTACAGCAGTAGTATAGATAAACCTTTCTATGTCTATAAAACTGCCTCACTCCCCCAAACACCCAACAAAAACAGTAATGTCACACTGGAAAATATAAATGCTTCTAGAAGCATGTGCAGAGCCTTCCTGATGTTGGAATTTCATTTAGAGGTTGTTATACAGCCTGTGTGAATCACTCTTGTCAGAATATACATTTTGATTGATTGCTTTTACAGAAATCCCCTTGTAGCCCTATATTTTTAAAGCACCATATTGTTTTGTACAAAATAAGATATTCACATTGTGTATCTCAGGAAATTCTTGCTATGCTCCCAGTTCAAGCAATTGCAGTCAGTAGTGCACGATTTATTTTTAAAGCAGGATTTTCATATACTTCTATGGAAACTACGGTGTGGATTCTTAAATGATGGAGAAATGAGGTCACTCACAAGGTAGCTCAGGAGGTACTGTAACTCCATTTCTTCCTCCACCCCTAATCCCAAGCAGTAGCAAGGAGTAGAAAAGAAAGGACACAGACAACCTTACATCATTCCTGTTTAACTTTCATCCTTCAGAACTTTATCATAGGCTTCTTCAGTACAACCAAGAACTGCCACAGACTATGCAGCAAAGATGTTTCCTAAAGATTCAGGACTTCAATTTAAGATCTCTTGCTGAAAACCTCCAGAGTTGGCTGCCAGCTGACCCTAGGTTAAACAAATCCTCTTTTATTTGATCTACAAAGTCAAAGGCAGTGAGATGCAACTCTCACCACATGTGTTTGGAACTGCTGGCCCATAAAATGCTGCACTCCACCTGTATTTGAAAGGTGTACAAAGTAGATATCTTGATGCAGTTGACCTCTTGTTTGTTTTATTTTTTCTACTCTTAAAGGAACATGTCCTCCCATAAGGACATCTTAACATAGACAGAAATTAAAATGCTCATACAGCATACAACCCAGCACAAACCTCCAGTATGCTACCTAACTACGACTTACCCAAACCTACTGAGAAGAGTTTGATATAGCTTAATCATTGAGCTTACTTTTCTAGAATCATAGAATCACAAAGTTGGAAAGGACCTACAAGATCATCTAGTCCACCTGGCCTGTCTTCTATTGCTCTGATTAGCCTTGTTGCTACAATATATGTACAAAGCCAACTTAAGAAAATGAATCTATTACAGAAAATGGGGATATATCAAAATAAACCTGAGACAAAATATTCTGGTGCGAACCTGGAGATCTGTCCCTTCTGACTTCTGCTCTTGGGCACCTGTATATTCCTTGGCTTTCAGCCCCAAGCAAAGTTCAACTCAGAGAATGAAGTCCTTGACATATGATGCTTGGAGCAATTCAGGGTCCAAATTTAATGTCTCCTAAGCAGGTATTTAAAACTGCAGAGCAAATCCATGCTTCCCCCAACAGAGGGTTAGGCAAAGCTACAATTGCATGGAGCCTACAGAAGCCCACAACTGATCTATGGTGTCAGGTCTGTAGCACAACCTAAGCACAACTTCCAGCTTTCACCCAAGGCCCACGGAACCAAACTTAGTGAAACAAATCTATCTTCAAAAAGGGGCCATTTCTGCAAAGAAAGCAGGTGCACATGTTAACACGTAGGCATATTTTAGGGAGTGTGGGGGAAGATATGAAGTAGGACAGTTCTGAGGGCTTTTTTTAAAAAAAACTTAAATGCAGAGGGAAGGATTATTTCCAGTGTCTACAAGTACTTTGAACTGAAATTTTAAGTACCAAAATCAAAGCTTTTACCAGAGCTCCATAGGGTCTGATGGATTACATAAGATGCAATCAGATATGATTGTTGGTAACCTACCTCTCAAACATTAAAATCCGAGCTCTAAGCAATACTGGACCAAGCATCGTGATACCAAAGTGTTCGACCTTCGAGATACGTGGGTTGTTCATGGTTTTACTTTGAAACACCGTTAATAACTTACATTGAATTTTGGATGTCCTAGGAAATATATATATTTCTGTATAAACATAACCCCAATTGAAAGTAGGCAGAAATTAAGATGCAATTTTAAGACATGCACAGACACTCTGCACAGAATATGACCCACATTTGGGCTAAGTACTGAAGTAAACGAACTTCACATACTTGAACTTGGATACCTACCTAAAGTAAACAGGTCTGTCTGCAGTAATCCATGACAGACGCAGCTGAACAGCAGCAGCATTAAAGCATAAGCTGTATAACAGCACCCGCAAGAAAAGTCAGATGACCAAAGGAGGTATAATATTCACAAAATAAGTAGATAAGTGAATCCAAATGGTTCAAGTCTCAAAAATATTATTGCTCAATGTCTCAGAAATATTAGTGAAACGTAACTTCATTATGAAGGATTTTTTAAAGGTGTGCACTTATAAATGCATAATTAGACAGATTCTCCTCTCAATTTATATGGGTGTAAATCCAAAACAAGCTCATTAGTTTAAGTAGAAATACAGTAAGTTTATAACACTGCAAGTTACAGTTTTTTTAATTGCAACTAATCTAAGAGTTGTGCATGGGGATGAAATTCAGGACAAGGAAAAAAAAATAAGTACTTGTCTGCAGAACTTTAGGATTTAAAGAAAAGATGCAAATGTCTGCAAAAAAGTTGCAGGTGATCACTGGAGAGAAGAATTAATCTCTGACCGCTGTAAGCTCCTAAACTGTAAGCTTCTAAACTACCACTTTTCTAACAACATATAATCTTTGCTTTTGAAGAAATGCTTAAAAAAAAAAAATCTCAAACTGTTCTGAAGCTAAAAAACACACATAGTATTGTAGTTGGAGTACATACATTTAATATATAGGGAGGAGGTCAAATAATTCAGGGAATTTTATTGCACTGAAACTGCATGTTTTCCCTTTTCAGATAATAACTGAATTCTTTGCTTGTGGGATTTTCCCAGTAGTTTTAGAAGATAATTGCTTCTATAGAAATCATGTGCTTCATGAAAAAGAAATAGCTATATTGAGACTGGATAATCTCAATCCCAATCACTTGTAAAATCATAGTTCTACTTTGTGTTTTAAATCCCTCAGGAAGTTCAGATTAATGCTCCAGCAGTACGTGCATAACACTGTTGACTCTTGTTTACAGGTCATTCTTTAAGCTACTTGAATATTCCAACATCTGGCCAAGCCAAGCACCGATTAACCAGGTCAGCCCATGTACATACATTCAGTGTCTGATCACTCTTTTATTAAACGTTGGCAAAGACTCCCTTTGCATGGCTGCACAGACTCTGCTTAGCTTTCCCTGAAATTGCCACTTTGCCACCTCACTTTAATGAATGCAATAGGACATACATCAACAAAGATTTTTACCATTTTCCCTATCTTTTCAGCCATTTTTCTTTAATAAAAAGCCTACAACACACAAAGCACACACAAGACTTCCTTGCATAAATATGCCAAGCGACCATCCCCCAGGCAGTGGGGCTTGACAGAGACCTTTTGGCCAGGGGATAAATAGCCACTCTGCCGTTTGATTGGAAAATGATTCTCCTGGTTAGCCACTGCCTCATCACTGCTTGGCTGAACGTAAAAGTGTGAGCATCATTCTGTGGGTGTGCCGCGTGTTAAGGGTTTGCTGTCACACGGTCCATCGTCCCAATTACACCGCTACCCCGTATTTCCCACAAAGGAACAATTTACTGCTGTCTCATGCCATCAGTCTTCTTCCTGTATTACAGTTGCTTTGTAGGTATCCAGAGCTGATTAACTTACTAGGGATGTGTGTTCCCTTGAAGAGGCTGTCACATGTTTGCTAAAATTCCTATTCACCAATGTTGTCAGCAGGCTATGGTAATGAGAAATAAACACTGAATGCAGGATGGGCAGGAAAACCACTTTGACAACCTATTATCAAAGTGGAGCTGCGGGCAGGCCAGTCATAGCAAGAGACCCAGCTAAAACCAACACCTCTGATGCTTCCTTTCAAGATGGAGAGCATTGATCACTTGCTAGAGGAGTTTATCACATGCAGTAATCACAGCAGGGCCATGCAGAGGATGAGGCGGGCCATGCACTAGCAAGGGACAAGATTTCGAGTTGCATACATTTGTCCTGACCCTTCATCCCAGTGCTGAGCTCACTGCTAAATCTCTCAGGAAACCTCAGGCTTTCTGAGATTAATGGCTGGCTTCTACCAAAAACGCATTAGAGTTGACAGTGACTACAAGATTTGCAGGAGTACTGCTTCAGCTCTGTGTGGGTATGGACAGCGTGAGCACTCAGATACAGCTCCAAGAAGAGTCAGTACTGTTTGTGGCCTGTTTCAAAATAAACATCCTACAACATACTCACGATACTGAAAGCACACTCTGAAAAACAAGCGATGCACTGCATAACAGATTTAAGAGAGGGGAGTAATAAGATAGCAAAAGTCATCGGTATTAAATCATTGTTTTTTTGTTTGTTTGTTTTTTTTTTTAATGTACAACTGGGTTACATAATGCTATTGTGGTATAACTTTGTAGCTATAAAGACCACTTCTTGATTAAAAGCTCAATGCCCCATTCATTATAGTATTTTAGTGGATCAGTTATATAAATCCTGGTTTCAAACAGACTTCTGCTGTATAATACTCTGGCAATCTCAGCAATCCATGCAGGCGAGACATGCTTCAACTGCTTGTTCTGTTTATCTGCAGCTGCTTTTGTATCCTCACAAAAATCAGGAGCTACCCAAGGAGGGGTCTGGCAATTGCCAGCTTCCTCCTTCATCCTTTCCAATGAGCGTGCACGCTCCTCCCCAGCCTAGGAGTGGTTCTTCACCTTGCCCAAATCCTTTGCTCCCTCCCCACCTGCCCCTTTGTGGGACAGGTACAGACAGTGGAAGAGTCTAAAATGTCAGCCTGGAGCAAAGACCAAGAAAAAGCTTAGCAGTAGAACACCACTGCAGAGATCTCCGAGATACGCCTCTCACATCAAGATTAAGAGATGTTAACATGCACACGAGGATCTTTCTGCTGGCAGTGGTGATGTTGTAGGGTCTCTGATGAAGAAAGATCTCCCTCTCCACCACTTGTCCATCTGGCACCTTCTACAAGCACTGAAAATTCACGATCAATTTTTTTTTCCCCCATGTATTAGCTCCCATTAGCTATTAAATTACATCTTAAAATGTAACGCAGGGGAACTGGTCCACAGATGGAAGGAAGGGTGAGAAGGGCTCAGTCTTTTACTCCATCCACGTGCTTGCTGAAGATCAGGGAAGGATGACACTTTGCATCTGAGAAAGGAGGACGTGAGAACAACAGTGGATTATAAACCTCCTGCTTCATGATGCGTCAAAGAGAGTTGATAAGTTCCAAAATAACAGCAACAGGGAAATTGAACGTTGGGTAGATTGCTAACTTTGTTAACAGCAGACTAAAGTCTCCCAGTTTTGTAAGAAGTTAGCAAAGAAACTAAAACTGATGTTGCACTGCCTAATATGAGAGGAAGGCTGCCATCTTTTCATTGAACAAAGACAAACTGACTGCTAAGATTGCAGAGTTTCAGGGTGTGTGGGAGAAATAAACAGGTGGTATCTTGACACTGTCAGCCAGCGATGGGCCAAGGGACTGTAAATCTAACCCTGGCATGGTGGGCTATCTTCTATAACACACAGCACTGCAGACCTTATCTCATTATTCACCTCCTTCACTTTCACCATTTCTGGATGCCCATGGGTGTTTATGGAAAGCCTTCTAAAGCCATCTCAGGTTCTCTGTTTTTTGTTGCCACCATTCAGCATGCTCTGGCCACCCTTAAGCTGTCCAGATACACCCAGGTGCCCAGCATACACAAAAAGAAGTTACTCAGCTTTGGCTGTGCTGGCCTTCCCCCTTGAATACTCTTTGCTCAGAGGACCTCCATATCAAAACCTTTGCCAACTTTCACTACTGTTATTAATAAATGCCAACAGCTAGTGGAGCTTTCTGCAACTTCACCTTACTTGCTAGAGCTGCCAAGAGATAAAAAGGGAAATAATGCATATGAAAGTCAGAAAAAGTCTCTGACGGATGTACTAATAGCCTAAATTTAACAAAATAAATACAAGCTGTTGTGAATATTATTAATCAAGGAAATTTAACTGTTTATATTACCATTTTCTATATGGTGTGAGAACTGCAAAAATGAATGCAGCATCAATTTGTTATCAAGGTAATGTTGAAAAACATTCAAAGGGGCATCAACCACTGAAATCTGCCAATATAGAAAGAGTAAATTCAGCAAGCATGATGGTCTTGAGAAAACAGTAATGGAACCTTTAAGAAAATGAACTGACAGTCCCAAATCCCTTTATCAGTACAGAAGCCTAATCACAATTGGAAGCTATATCCTTCTCAACCTTCTCTTTCTGCCTGTGCTTATCAAGACTAGATAGCTAAAAACACTCCTGAAAGCAAAGGACAGTCACTGCACTTATTCAATAACCAAACTCACAGTTGAGCCCCTCTTCTCAAGCATGACTTAATCTTTCCTGGCAGAACCATCTTTACAGATATCCTTTCACACATGAGGTAGCAAAACATATCCTTAGCTCTACCCAGAGTATATGCATACTTCCCCAAACACTTTTTTTTCCCCTCCCTCCATCACTTGTGCTTATGTGATACAATTTCTTACTCTTGTAAGGAAGTGACAGGCTAAGTTTTTCATTAATATGAAGGTGAAGATTTTGAATAAGTTGATAAGCTGAACATAATAGTGGGAAATGCTGCCAGAAGGGAGAAACAGTTTAAATATATTACTTGCAGAAATCATTTAGTTGATTAAGAGTAAGCACATGGAGTGTTTGTTTCACAGCTTAACTTTTATTTTCATCTTCATTGTGTTTTTAAGTCTTTTTCTTGTCTTAACTACCATGGCTTGTGATGGCTGTCCTTACACACAGTCCTGGCTTATAGTATGGGAAATACTATAGAGCCTTGGATCATGAAAGTGGTTGTTCATATTTATGGTGAGGCAAGTTGTTGATTTTTTTGCTTTATTTTTAATTCTTCCTTTGCTGCAGCAGAATGAAAATCTTTCAATTCCACAATTCATTTTGCTGAATTCAGTCTTCACTTTTACCATAGTTCCCCCGGTCAGATCTCAGATGCATTCTCAGTGCCCCCATTTGAATAACAGCACTACTCAGTTTTGAGCTGAAAACAACAAAAAATAAGTTTGAAATCTTTCTTTGACAAATCTTGTTGCTGTTTGGATTGAGAAGCTGCTGTAATTTTGCAATTAGATTAAACATTTTCTTTTTCAAGTACTTAAACACACATAGCTCATCAGAAAGCAATGTCTTTTCATTGTAACAATTAATATATGCTGACCAAACTAAGATCCCTGAAGAATACACTGTCTTCCTACCTCCTCTATTTATTAACTCTGGACAGAGAAAATAAACCTGTAAAGAGCAACACGACATCTTAACATAAGGACATAATAACCATTTTCACTTTCTCATTTGATGAGACAGAAGCACAGACAACAGTTTAAATAATCCTGTGTTTTATGTAGAGGCCATCATATGCAGCAAATTACATGTATTGCACTACCAGGCATCCAGACCTATTGCAATGAAATCACTGCAAGATTAGTATGTCAATAAAAAAGCAAAAGAACTCAGATGGTGTAAAAATGAATAGAGTGCTGGAACAGTTTTGGCATCCAATAACTGACAGCCCACTTCTTGCTCCCCAAGTTTCACAAGAGCAGGGTGTCTGCTGGGCTCACATTGCCTTGCTTAAATGCTAACTGCTTTTTTAGGAAGGAATTTTTCCCCGGAGGACAGGCTTGCCACTGCTGCCAATCCAGCTCAAGTGATCTCCACAATAAATCTGAGCTGGTAATGTTTCCTTCAAGTACTAAGAAAAATTATTCAGATCAGAAGTCCACTCTGGAGAATCTCAGAAAAAGCATCAGAAGGAGCAACGTTGCTCCTAACCAACATAAGAGGTCATTCTAAAATATTCTGTCCATGGGTCTGTATTTTATTCCTCACTCTACCATTTCCTAGACTCTGTCAGTAAATTATGGATGGGTCTGTGATGCCAAAGTAAGTTTAAGGTATTCAAGAAAGAAAGGTGGTAGAAAAACAGGCATCAATATTGTTTAACTGGCACCTGACTTTACAGGAAATTTCATTTCAAAAAACATATCCTTAAGTTATGAAGACATTTACCTGGGATCAATATCATGAATGCTATTTTTCTAAATAGCCATGAGAGAAAAAAGGCTCCATTTGTCCTCTTCACGGCCAGCGTATGCTAAGTGAACCCCTATTACACTGAAATATTACATCAGCTCTTCTTTAACCTTGAGATATCCAGCAACTTGTTTATAAGAATAGCAAAAAGAAGAATAACTTAAAAACCTGAAGGTCAATGATTCAAGAAAACCTGCATTTAGAAACATTTTCTCCCACTCAAATTCAGAAATCACATTTTTCGAGGAAGCCTGGTGGGCGATCTTTGAGCTCCCCTGTGGATTTTTATTGGCTATCATTTAATGTGCAGCATTTTCTAACCAGCTGCATTAGGACACTGAATGGCAAGGTGGTGAAAGCTTCTAGCTGGCACCAGCACCTTTGTAAATGTATTTCAAATAAGTGTATTTTTCTGTATCATGTTTATTTCAGCTTAAGGACTCAAAGTAGAGCTTCTCTGATGTTTTATTATGGACAGCTGTTCTGTAAATTACAAAGGATTTTATAGACTATAAGAAGTGATTCACAGGCAATCTGTTTTCTTAAGATAACTTACTAAAGGTCTTTCCTCTAAGCCTCAAGGCTTGCAGGAAGAATTTTGAATTTAAACAAGATTAAAGTTATGATAATAGTGTCCCATTATGAAATCTGTTCCTGGCAAGCTATACTGAGAAGGAGAAATAAAGCTATATGTATTTGTTTACGATAAAGGCTGCCTTTTTTTTGTTGTTGCTGTTTAATCTCTTTCAACTCATACATCTCTTACTTGATGTGGCTGATCACAGTGATATAATAGAGTAAATAACAATGCTATGCTGTTTCTCCCTAGGAATATTTTTATTTCTGTGTTAGAGAAAGCTTACTGGCATTTGTCCTAAATCAGTAATCAGTGTTTTAATTGATTATCAATGCTAGTTGCCGAAGAAGCATTCACTTAAAAAAAATAAAAATCAAATATATTTTTAATTCACTTTCAGTTGTCTTTAGAACTAACCTTCAGATCTTTAGAACTAACCTTTTTCACAATGTCTTCATTACCTAAAACCTAGAGTTTACTTTCATTAAGAAATTTGCAATACCTGCTCCTTCAGAGACAAAACAGTGCTTCAGAAGGTATCAACCTGGCCCCATACAGCCACTAAGTCATCAGAAGCTCCAGTGCAAGGGAGAATAACAGCAAATCTTGTGAAGCTGAGCTCCCAGAAATGCAGGATGCTTGGTGTTCTGCTTGCAGTGAAATCACTTTTGGGGGAGAATATGTACATATTGTGATGGGAGAAGAGAGATGGCTGGGCTTTCACCAGGGTAGAAAGCAAGATGGATTGGTGGTCTCATCCAACATAAGTGCTTTGTGTTCGACCTGCACAGAGGATGAAAATAAAGAGCAATTTCACACAGTAACTTCTGTGCATCCCATGCCACATATATCCTATGCCTACAGGCTCAAATGCCAGTGCTTCAGAATAGTTTCAAGCCAGAACAATACCCTCAAGTCTATCTCCACGTCACTTCCAAGGAAAGATCGAAATACTTAGTTATAACTCCTGTAAAAGAGATCTTTTTTTAATCATCAATTACATCCTTACACTGTTTTTATCTGCAGAGAACAGCCCTGCTGAGCTGAGTATGAGGCAGCAGCTAAAAGTGACCACGTGGCACCGGGAACTCTGAAGAAAGAGAATAGAAGACAAACCGAAAAAATAACCTCACTTACATTCATTCTCAACACCTAAAACAACAGGCTGTGAAAATGGTTTCATTAAAAAATAACAAGCACATGCTCACCAGGGGATAGATCAGGGCAAACTGAAAAAAAATTCTTCAATCCTTGCTGAAGTAGGCCAACCGGAATTAATTCAAAGGGCAAACATTCAAACTGAGCCCGCTCCAAACCCAGCCCAGCTCTCAGCCACACAGCTCTCTGCTGCCCTTTGACAAGGTTGAGCAGAGTCTTGGACTGACTTATTACTTCATTTGGCAGAATGCTCCTGATACAGTGGGGCTTCCACTCTCCTCAGTGCAAACTAATGGGCTAGGGGTTTCCTCTGGATTGACAATGGTGCAGAGTATTGCAACATCTGATGGGATGCTGAAGCATGGGCCCCCTAGCAAACAAGAGCAGCCCAAAGCACACTCACTGGTCCTTGACATTTCTGCCAGAAGACCTTGATGCTGGCCTGGAAGTAACAAGAAGCAAGTTCCAGGAGAGGAGAGTTGAACAAAAAAAAAGCCTACGTAGTACGCAAACCCCAAAACCAGGGCTGCTGAGCCAGCAGCCATCCTCATGCTGCCATATGCTGCTGGACCATTCCCTGGTAAGGAGGTTTTGTAGCCCCAGACTATCAGTAAGACCAGGACATTGTTGCCTTGAGCTGACCTTCAGTCAGTACAAAGTAGCTCTGATGTATTGTACAGTGTTAATTGAGTTAATGGCTTTCAGCTATACTTTTTTTGTTCACAGAGCACAAGCTAGCAGAGTGCTAGGGGTTCTTTGAAACTTATTTATCTTGTGGCAATAGATTTTATGAATCATTATTTGCTATTAAATCTCCTCTCTTCTCCCAGGTGAACCATCATTTCAGTTAGAGTAGAAGAGAATAATTCAGGTCATCACGAAAGCAAAACTTTTTTTTCCCCGATAGCTGTCTGCAATGGAACACATTAACCTCCCCTCCCCCACCTCATCAGCCTTGTCAAACCTAACCTCACTGCCAAGCTTTGAAACACAGATTGGAAAGGTTAACTCTGGGGGCGTGCAGTCTCTTAACTGCTTTATTCAGCAGCCCAACTAATGAAACAGCTGTCAGCTCACCCTGACTTCCCTCCCACTGCCCTAAAAAGTCAATTAACGCCATCCCTACAAAAAGCACATCCTGATGGTACAGCAAAGACTCCTCCTTCCTTTGCCACCAGAGATGGCACAGCCCTACCAGAGGTGAGAATAGAAGTTGTATTCACATTTCCAGGCTGCAGAGGGCAACCAGAAAGCATTCACAGCACCCCAGGACAACAACCAGCCTACAGGTTCTTCCCAAACCCTACTTTTTGAGCACAGAAAAGAGTTGCTTCTTCGCACTTGCAAGTATGAATGCAACCATTCTTTAAACAGTTGGAGTTTTTCTTCTTTCAGAGACTTGTCCTTGTACACACCACTAAAATTACAAAAGCTGGATTCTCCTCAGCATTATTTTACATCACATCCCTGACCATGCTGGTGCCATATAGAACCAACAGGACCTCTGGCAGAATTCAGCACTTGGGATAAATGGAGCCAGACTCTGCAGATGTGCTTGGGAAGCAATGAGTGCCATTACAGTGCATAACAAACAGCAAAGGCTAGTCTGAAGGGAATAGAGGGCATTTCACATAAGTGTTTTTCTGCAAGGAAAAACAATGAAAGAAAGCAATGTGGATCACTTCCTTGTGCTATTACAAGGACTTATAAAAAATGTAATCCTCTAAATACTCATTTATATTTAAGAGCAATTTTGCTATTAATTGTCTAAGCTCCTCTTACTCCTTAATTCAATGTGTCCAAGGCCCATTTCAGTTTCATAACACTGGCATCTTATTACACCCTTGGGCTATGATTTTCCAATGAGGATTGCCTAAATGAAGAGTTTTTATTCTTCCTGTGTAAAACGATGCTCTCTGTAACTTGCAATCTTATTCCCATGGGGAATCCATAGCATGAAGTATCTGCAAATTGAGACAAGGCATCCCTGTCCACAAGTGTCCTCTACAACTGGGGCTTTTGGGCAGCCCACTGACCTGGAGGGTTTTTCCATCCTGCTCTCTACAATAGACTTGAAAGGATGACTTTTTTTTTCCCCCCTATAGAGGCATAGAATGATTTGAGCTGGAAAGGATCCTTAAAGGTCACCTAGCCTAAATCCCCTGCAATGAACAGGGACGTATCTACAGCTAGATCAGATTGCTCAGAGCCTGATCTAGATTGTCTCCAGGGATGGGGTGACCACATCTCTGGACAACCTGTTTCGGTGTTTCACTACCCTTACAGTCAAAAATCTTTTCCTTATACCCAGTCTAAATCTTCCTCCTTTTAGTTTGAAACCATTTTGCTTTGTCTTATTGCAACAGACCCAGCTAAAGAGTCTGCCCCCTTCTTTCTTGTAGCTTCCCTTCAGATACTGAAAAGTCACTATAAGGTCACCTCAGAGACTTCTTTTCTCCAAACTGAACAGCCACAGCTCCCTCAGCCTGTCCAAGCAGGGTAGGTTCCATCTCTATAGTCATTTCAGTGATCCTCCTCCAGACATGCTCCAACAGGTCCCTGTCTCTCCTGTACTGAGGACTCCACATCTGGATTAGGTTGTCCAGAGTAGAGGGGCAGGATTACCTCCCTCATCCTGCTGGCCACACTTCTTTTCATACAGCCCAAGCTACGGTTGGCTTTTTGGGCTGTGAGGGCACTGTGGCCTCTGTAGTGTTGTCTCCTCACCACCAGAAACCCCTTTTTTTGTTGTTCCTGTTATTTAAACCTGCAGAGTCTTTTTGGCACGCCAAAGACTTCCTTGTACAGATGTGCATCTGGAGAGGAGACTACACAACACAGTTGCTAATTTAAAATAAAAGAGTGAAACTATTACCCTTTCATACTGTTTTCTCTTGCCAATTACATGTATCTGGAATACTTCACTGCGCAGTTTTAAAACATACACAAACAGAGCATCTGGACTTTGTCTTAATGAGATAAAGTTTGGTCTCTGCTCTCTCAGTGGAATTATCTTCCTTGTGTAATTGGTAGCAATGGTTTCAGAGGCAAGCCCTTGTTCTGTCAGCAGCACTCTCAGAGAGGAAATGCAGGAGCTGGAGATAGCTTTCTTGGGATGAAAAGTTGCCTTTTGTCTAATTAGGAAAAAAAAAAAAAAAACTCACAGGAAAAAAGTCCCATTACTCTAACCTTTCAAAGTCTCCTGACACTGTTGAGCAAAATACATCCTCTCATTAAACTCCAAACCACATGATGCTTGCTTCCAGAGGTGTGCTTTGTAATGTCACACATGGAAGCTCTTGATCCTTCTCCTTCAGGAGATCCTGACACAAAATTTTTGGCAAACACCAGAAGCTAATATTTTATCCCCACTGCAGTGAGTTATCAATCCACTCTTCAACAGGCAGAATGCCTATTCAACTGAATATTGAGAATTTGGAAGAGATGCCTGTAAATCTTTTGTGATAGGTCCAGCCTTTTGATTCCTTGGAGGAAACAAGAGCTCAGACAGCATTTAAGAAGTAGTCTCTCGATGTTTGTTTTGCAAAGCTGGACTTGAAAACATCAACAGTATAGACTTCTTGCTGGAAGTGAGAGGAACACAAGTGGGACTGTTTCTACCGAGAGGAGAAGCAGACTTTCCTGCCCCATCATGTACTTTGACTTGAAAGGAGCAGTCAGCTGAGGTAAATAGCAAGTGCCTGCCTACTCCAAGCCATTAGTTACAGCTCGTGCATAGGAAGGGAGACAAATCGATTTCCTAGTGCTGCTTCCAGTTCTGATTGCCAAATCTTTTTTTCTTACTCCTATCTACTGTTCTTTCCTTTTGGGAAGCTTTCTCTTACTCTTCTTTGCTATCTTTTACTCTTTCTGTCACAATAAAATGAGTGAAAGTGAATGCCTTAACAAAAGTGAAAAACATAGAACAGAAAACGTTATCTCCTCCTAACAAAGCACAGCATTTTAGCACCCTGCTCATTCTTCTCTGCCACACAGGTATCAGTAACTGTCTACTTTCAATGACGCATGCATTCATATGGATGATTACGCTAGTTTGTGCTGGGCTGGGCACAGTGAGCTGACAGATGCCCAAAGAACAAAGCTAACCAGTGTCTTGTACCTCAGCACCCCACAGCATGCACCACTGTCTCTCCTCCCTCCAGCCCCAGGGATTCATTTGTTCAAGGACTCAGAATACCACTGCTCTGCTGAAGAACAGACATAGTTTCACCTCCAACCCTTTATCTTCTCTAGGGTGGGCCAGGGTTAAACCAAGCCTATCCAGAGTGCTTGTCAAGTTGTACTTCCCAGCAGACATTCCACTGCACTGCCTATCTTGAGCTATATTGCCCAAGTTTCTAGCTTTCTTTAGGCTTTTCAAAGCACTGTGTTGACCAAATTGTCTACCATTGTGCCAAGTCACCTCATTTTCTCCTGACCCCACTGCTGCATCTTGAACAGGACCCATTCTGGCTCTTAATATTCTGACTGCAGGTTTTTCTAACAGTAAGCTAGGTAATCTAATTCTCCCCCTTAATCTCTGAACTTATCTAACTTTAACCTCACCCTTTAATTAACAAATTTCTTTAAAACATTTAAAAAGAAAGCATTTAAAAAATATGTCCATGTTCTAAAAAAAATTGGCTATATTTTTCTCCCTTTTTTCCAATTTTTCAGGTTTTTTCTTTTTTTTTTTTTTAAAAAAAAAAAAAAAAAGATAGAAACTGAGCCAATCAAATGCAGTAGTATGTTAATTCAGTAAAACATCATAAATATATTTTCCTGCCACGGAGAATGAATTCAGTGGGGACCACAGAATTCCTGTCACTATTCTTGTCATTTAAAAAGTCTTTTCAATTGACAACTGTACTTGTTTAATAGATGAGGTTGTTTTCAGTGAAAAATCTATCTATATATATTTATAGTAACTCTGCTACTGAGCTTCTCAGAAATCTCAGACAAATGCCATCTGGTCCAAATGATTTATTGCCATTTAATTTCCTAAGTTCTTCCTTCTTATACACAAATACATATATAGAGGAAGAAATTTTTAGGAAACATCTGTCAAAGAGATGGCACCTTTAGTACCTGGAATTCTCCAAGTTTATTCATCATTTTCAGTGGTGAAGACCAAGAAAAAGGAATCTGCAACATTCTGATCTCCTCTGATTACTCCCCAATATCTTGAGGGAATTGATGATTTCTGTGGTTTCCTGATCCTGCCACAATTTCAACATTTCCCTTTGGCTATACAGCCTTTCCCTGTTCTCATTGCTTCTGCTGAGCGTCCATTTACTATTTATCTTCCAATAAATTTTATTTCATACCATAAGAACTTAAGACAAATTTCCAATTTCGACACTACTTTCAAGGCTGAGATCAGTTTTTTGCATTGGATGATGTACCAAAGCCACAATAAATTTAAAAAAACAAAACAAAAAAAAAACTTTGCATTTCCTCCATATGCATGAAAACATATAAGAAAAACTCCAAAGCTTTATTTCAGCCCCAAGTCTTTCTGCACACACTATACCAAAAGAATGTCACTTTTCATTCAGTATGAAGTACTTATGTATATTTCCTTGTATAGTATGAATTAATCATACTGCCATCACCATACGAAAGACTTAAATCAGCTGCCTAACCATAGGTATATAATGCCACTTGAGATGCTCTCTCTTATAACTCACACATGCACTGGCTTGGCAAGAATTAATAACTTAAGAGAAAACACTCAATTTTTTGTTCTACAGAGTGTTTTGAATGCCCCTTTTCAAGTAGCATGATTTGCTCTTTAAGGGGATATGTTAGAAAGGCGTTAAGTGGTTTTTAACAGACCAAAGCAGAACATAAATTTATTTTTTCTTTTACCAATGCCCATAGTAAATAGAGCTAACTAGAATAAATATTAAAAAAACAAGCTCAAAAATAAAAAAAAATTAAAAAATAAAAATAAAATAAACATCCCATATCAGAATTGTCTCCATTAGATCCCCACAACTCAGCTTGAAACACATAGGCATTAGTGCTCAAGGCCAGAGTCTCTCAATTACTTAGGTCTCAGTAATGTTCCCAGTCAGTGGCACTAGTAATGCTACAACACATGTATGGGCATCTTGAGGACAGGGCTCCTGGTGAAGGTGGCAATTTGTGTCCCAAGCCAAGAAGTGGATTTCTGGAAGGAGAAACTACAGCGAGAGATCAAAATGAAATTCTTACTGTAGATGGCCTTACAATGAGATTGATGGGCTGAATTAATTTTCTAATATATTATCTGACTTTAACCTCCAATAATAAGAGGTTATCAATATATGCTGCTTTTGTATAAATGTCCTAATGATGCTTTGAAGACAGACTGAGGAATTATGAACAGGCTTATTTGTTTCACGGAGAGACCCAATGAAGTTAATAAGACCAACTGGATTTACAAATTAATCAAGTTTATTTAAAACTGAAGAACTTCATTCTTCATCATAGATACTGTTTCTATTTTATATTTTATTAAGCCAAACTAGTGAAATAAGGAGCATTACTTACTGTCACAATGAAGGTCTTAACTCATAGATCATGGATGTACACCTATACAACACAGATGCTAATCCAGAAGTATAAAATTTTTTTTCCTCAAAAGCCTTTTTTTGGGCTCAAAGGAAAGAAAAAAAAATAATAATAGAATATCCCAAGTTGGAAGATACCCAAAAGAATAATCAAGTCCACATCCTGCCTCCACACAGGATAACTCAAAATTCATACCCTATTTTTGAGAGCACTGTCCTCCTTTAATTCCGGCAGCTTAGGGCTGTCGCCACTGCCCTGGGCAGCCTGTTCCAGGGCCCAAAGCACTCTTCGGTGAATAACCTCTTCCTAACACCCCCCTGATCCTCCCCTGACACAGCTCCATGCCATTCACTCGAGTCCTGTTGCTACCCCCAGAGAGTTCAGCACTGTCCCTCTGCTCCCTGTGAGAAGTTGCAGGCTGCCATGGGGCCTCCCTTCAGCCTGCTCTGTTCTGGGCTGAACAAACCCAGGGTCTTGCCCTCCAGACCCTTCCTCCACCTTTGCAGCCCTCCTCTGAACTCTCCCTAATAATTTTATGTCTTTTTTATACTGTGGTGCCCCAGACTGCACTAATAACGTACTCAGCACACCCACAAGGTACTCAAGGTGAGGCCACATCAGCACAGAGTCATCTTCCATCTCGAGGTCCCTATGCACTATCATCTGTGAACTGCTCAATCTCTGCTTGTATAGGAACTTATTGCCAGCTTACAGTTCTTGCCGCATGCTCAGACTCCCAGACCTTACTCTAATAAAGTTTCGGGATGCAGTCAAGGTGTGTTCTCATATATTCAAAGTGATTGGTGCTTCTAAAGCTTAGCTATATCCAACAAAACATGTAAGCAAATCACACACTCTCTCATACTCTTCACACTGAGTAAAAGGTGAAGTCTTGAAAATAAGAGAAGAAAAAAACCCAACGTAACAGTAACCTTACATAACATACTGCCTCACCAAATTATCTTTAAAATCTCATCATTGATCACACAGCATTTATTTTTAGGCACGCTAATGCAGAGTACTGCGTTGTGTTTAGAGAAAGAGGGCAGGAGAGCAGAGCAATGCCAAATCCAAGGCTCCGCACCCTTTCACAAGCAGAAGAGCTTTGCAGACAAGTAAGGAAGAGTGGAATTGTGGGAGTGTTAGTTATAGGTATGGTCCTTGGCAGGAATATTTTAGGAATACAGTACCTGCACTGTTAATGACAGTGGGAATGGCAGCCTCAGCAGATGACAGACCATTACAGCCCTACTGAGCAAAGCAGCATCTCACAGGTCTGGATAGTGTGTAAAGCAGTTGTGTTGGCTGACTGTGCAGCTATGCCAACACACTAATCTGAGATCCCGGAGGAGACAAAGTATGTTACCCAATAACAGCAATTTTTTTGTTGTAGACAGAGGCTGATTATCTGCAGTTATTGTTATTGCAAGGTACTGAGACTCCCAACTACGCACTGCACTAAATAAGGCATTGTCTGCATCAAAGGAAGAAAAAACAGAAGGAACAAATCATACCTTGCTATATATTAACCATTTAACCACTACGACTCATGCTTTCAACTAAACCCTATATAAATTCTAAAAGCATGATGTGCATATCATTGATGTGGTAGGGTATACATTTTGTCTAGGGTAAACAAAAACATTGCTAGCAAATGCTATTAAAACATAAAAGTTCCTGGAGAACGAGACCATCAAACAAATTACCTGCCTTTCTGAGAGGGAGCGAGCATCTGTTTTCCAGTGGAAACAGTTATCAATAGGACTGTGCCTGGAAGTTAAGGTGCTAAACTGAACTGCTGAGCAAGTTAAATCAGCCATTTTAACACAACATAAGAGTATTCTCACCCAAGAGCAGTATATATGAAGGTGGAAGGGAGCAACAAGTATGTGTTGTTTCTAGGGAGTGATTTCTGAGGAAAGAAAGCAAAGAGAAAGGACCTTACAAGTGATAAAGTACCAGCATCCTGCTGTCTTTTTAAAGCAAATTGGGGAGATCAGAGACTGTTTACCTCTCAAAGCATAGCCATTCACTTCCCAGGCAGCCAGTCTAGGTAAAGTGAAATACTTATATATTAGGAAATATATAACTAGTAAATACAGAATTTCCTTCCATATGTCAAAAAGTGAATTAAAAATATCCATAGTTAAAGAACAACAAGAATGCATTAATAAGGTTTAAACAAGAGACATGGAGACAAACAGGTGAGAATTACAAACTGTTCTTCTAGGGGATTTTGCAGCTGAATGTTTGGGATCAGGATTGAACAGGGGAAGACTTTCACATCCAGATAAGAATTTAATTCTTGATCTCTTGATACTTTCCTGTCCTCCTTACATCAGTGTGTCAAGGTGAGAACCATCATCTAACATCTCTTAATTTAATGCAAAAAGCACCATCAAGGCTTCATGTGCTCCCAAGGTGACAAGCTCCAAGTTTCACTGCACAGACCTCAGCAGAACCATTACATTCTGCTGTCCTGCCTAGTTATTTAGACATATTTTAGCAAGGCAGTGTTATTTCTAGGCATTGGTGATGATTGCAGCCCATGGAAAATATCCCCTTCCAAGCGCAGTGCTGCAAAGCTAAGAGAATCAAGCCTAAGAGAGCCCTAGAAGAGTTCCTGCTTACTCTCCTGAGCATCACTGCTTGCCTTCTTAAGCACCACAGAGCACAGGAGCTGCTCAGGGTAAGCAGCTTCTCACCATCATCTCCCAGTCCCCCAGAAGACATGGGAATAATGTGAGTCCCTTCCATTACTTTAAGGGAGCGCATATATACATATACACATATATACATGTATGTATATATATATATATATATATATATACACACATGTATATATATACACATACGTATATATATATAGGAGGGGGAACAACTGTTTATGTGGGTTGATAGCAATAGGACAAGGGGGAATGATTTTAAACTGAGACAGGGGAGGTTTAGGTTAGATATTAGGAGGAGGTTTCTCACACAGGAGGTGGTGACACACTGGAACAGGTTGCCCAAGGAGGCTGTGGATGCCCCATCCCTGGAGGCATTCAAGGCAGGCCAGATGTGGCTCTGGGCAGCCTAGTCTGGTGGTTGGCAACCCTGAACATAGCAGGGGGGTTGAAATTCAACGATCACTGTGGTCCTTTTCAACCCAGGCCACTCTATGATTCTAGGAAGGGGAAAAATGCAGCAATAATGTTGTCCAGCCTAGCTCAGTCAGTAGTGGTTTAATTGTGCCTGCAAGACACCCTGGGTAGGCTTAAGCTTGGGAAATCATAGTGAGGAAACATTATTTGCCTGTCCTTTATTGAAAATTTCAAGAAAACCAAATGTTACAGACTCTGGAGACTTCAGTAGAGAAACTAAATGACAGGGAAGA
This sequence comes from Tympanuchus pallidicinctus, assembly GCF_026119805.1. Classification (NCBI taxonomy): domain Eukaryota; kingdom Metazoa; phylum Chordata; class Aves; order Galliformes; family Phasianidae; genus Tympanuchus; species Tympanuchus pallidicinctus. Next base: position 31,542,979 of record NW_026294721.1, on the reverse strand, counting down.
TAAATGCTTCCTACTGCCAATGACATATCCAACACAGAAATAGAGAGACTATTTTCATAACTTTGTGCCTTAAATGTCTTTATTAGAGCAACAAGATTTATGCTTCTGGCTCTGAAGGAGGGGAAGAGAAACTTAAGCTGTATAAGTAGGTGTGTACATGAATGCATAAATGTGTTCCATCAAATCAGGCACAAGGAAAGAAGGAGAATTAAGTAATCTACCCCTGCATAGGAAAATACCCCTGCTGTTCTCAATTTTCTTGACTTTTGTTCTTATTTGAACCTCTTAAAGAAAGCAAGGTACAGTTCAATATTCTGTGATCAGTCATGCCCTCAAAGAGGAATTAGCCTACCTCTTTCTTACAGCTGTGAAAAACAAAGCAAGTAGAGAACAAGTATGATTCTTCAATTAGTTTTCTGCGTGTTATAAGAAAAAAAAAAAAAAAAAAAACAAACAAACAAAAAAACAAAAAAACAAGACAACAACCCTAAAAATACTGAAGAACAATTTTTTTTTTATTACAAAAAAAAAAAAAAAAAAAAAAAGACGTAACAAGCCTCTAACGGCAATTTTGGAGCAACACAATTACTTGAACTTTGCAGTTACCCTTTGACCAATAAAGAGAAAAGAATGATAGCCCATAACATTCATTCTGCCTATTAGTTGAGACATAAATGTTAAACACAATCACTGCCAAGGAGATAACTTACAATAAGGAAAAGCAAAGCACAATACAATTAAATAAATAAGCCCCCTGAAATGTGCAGACCAAGCAAAGATACATGCATGAAGAGGAATGTAGAAAGAATTCTTAAATCCACAGTTTAAGGTGTTTTCTTGAATCAGTAAAAACACAATAAGTTTAGAGCTTATCTTTCTGAAAACTTAAATATGATTTATGTCTGTGTTTAAATCCTTTGGGATTTCAAGTATGTTTATACCTTTAAAGGTGTATTTTAAATCCCTGCAAGCACACAGCCAGAAAACAGTTGGGTTTCTTTCCCCTCAACAGCATGATAAATTAGCACTTATTAAGTGGATAAAAAAACAAAAACAAAAAACAACACTGTAATATAGGACAGGCCCTCTGTCCTACATTGCAACAGGCTTCCCACCCACGCTGTTACAAATACACACTTATTATGAAGTTGACACCAGGGCATCCTGGATATGTTGCTATCTTTTAAAAGAACACACACATTACATACTAGATAGTAGCTGTGTGACCTGCTCACAGAAAGGGCATGGAGCTGCGGGGCTGCCTAGGCATCAAACTGGATGACAAATGTTATTCTGCATTGAGTAGTCCCAGGCTCAGCAGGGAGGACATGCGTCTTCACCCCACCCTGCAGAGTGGGTTATCCCTTCCTCAGAAACTAGACTATGAGTACGGGAGATGTGCAGTTATGGTTCTGTCCATCCTACATCTACCCCTTTCTTCTGCCAGTCTATTTGCTTTCCTTAAGAGGGTACATCCTTCCTATCACAGCCAAAGATCATAAGATCACTATTGCATCTGCAAAGCAATGGGTGAACCAGGTGAGAGAAACTGGGCAAGGTGAAGGGATCACTTCTAGGTCCTGGGATATTGCTTTTTGCGTACCGAAGTGGGTGCCTGAACATTGGGCACTCACCCACCATTTTCAAGGAAATAGCACTGCGAAAGCAGTAAAGATCTGACAAATCACTTCCAGCCTCTAAATACAAAGGAGACATTGAATTCTGTAACTGAAAGTTGAGATGCTTTCATCTCTTCTATGGTGTTTACTTTTTCCATTTCTGAATGCAGATTCAGTCAGTTTACCAGCCCTATTCCATGCCAAGTGGCCCCAGGTATCCTTCAGGTTTCCCCAAAAGCCAGCTGAGTACATCTTGGCTGCTGGAATCAGCAGACTCAGTGTAATGAATATTTCAAGAACAATTCTCATGCTCTCACTTTGCAGGAGATCAGCAAGCTTTATACTGCGATTCACATTCAGATGAGACAGCAAACATAAACCATCAAATGTTGGGTCCCAGGCATTTAAAATATGGTATGGGTCCACATACCCAATCAGTATCTGAAGTCCCCCACAATTTTGGCGGTAGTTTTTTTCCTGCATTGGTCTCTACATGGAAAAAGTACTGTTATGTACTTCGCTTTGATTTCCCTGTACTAGATGCATGAAATCATACACCAGTGCAGATTTATCCAGACTGCATACAGCTAAATACAACCCAAGATTTCTTGAAACTGCATCAAAACTTCCCAAAAACTTTGCAAACCAGAGAAAAAAGGAGCCCATCAGAATGGCTCCATTCTGAACTAATAACAAAAACCTAAAATAAGGCAGTTTCATGCTTAATTATGAAATCAACCTACTCATCCAACCTCCCTCTCAGATATTATTGGAGAACAAATCACTGAGCATCCATTTGCTAACCTGTAAATTATACTCATTTGTGTCACCATAACAGAATTCCAGCAGATAGTGTCATTTTCTCTCTCCACCATCCTTAGAGACAAATATATTCAGCTCAGGCATACTGAGCAGCCTGCAGTATTTGCTATAGGTTGAAGGGATCCGCACTGAGGATCAGGACTGAAAACACAAGGACTTGTCGAGCTCTAGCCTTGCAAAGAAAACACATTATCTATTCAACAAACTTCAAGGCAACAGGACCATCCCATCCCACATACCTTTCAGAGAACTTGCCTAAAATTTCTGCCATTGCTTGATGATCAACATTCCAGTGTTTTCCCTTGAGGGCCTCAACTACATCATCTTTTTTTGCCAATACATAAATCTGGAGAAAACCAAAGTGAATCTGGCTGAATGACTCACAGAAGTGGATTTGGCTTCCTGTAACTATAGACAAAATCAGGGCATCATTGGCTATTGTCAGTGTTCTCTCCATTTATCCTGGTAGGAAGTATAAGACTACTGCAGCCTCCTGTTAAAGTACTTCATCTCATCAATATATTAAGTGTAAAGACATTATGCCCTTAAATGCAATTACATTCACACAGTATGTGTGCCTCTATTTATAAGTCAGTCTCTGTCTGATGTGAACATGCTTTTCTCTTTAGGGTTTCTTCCAGAATTTATCAGGTTGTTATTACTTATGCTTTTTTTCCTGCTAAGATTTGGAACTGCTCATGGGCAGATCTATCCAAAGATTAAAAAAAAAAAAAAGAGATTAAATGTGATTTCTTTTTCTAAGGAATGAAGTCTGTATGAATAATGTACCTCAGACACTTTGGTGACCAAAAGAATTACACAGATTGTATAGCAGCATGGAGATAAAATTAATTGGGTCTCTTCGCATGGTATCTGTTATGAAAGCAGCTAAAATAGTTTTGTGTATTTAAGATGAGTTGAGGAAATGTCACTTTCATTATTTTTTTCCTCTCTCTTTTCAATCAGTATCCTTTTATTTTCATTTTTATACACCTGCTAAGTTTATCCTGCTGTATTCAGAGTTCAGCATGATGAGTTTCATACTAAGTGGAAAATGAACAATTCGCACCCTGAAGATTCCAATTATTCGGTTCCCTCAAAGATCATCCTTTGGAGTATCAATGCAGACGATGGAAATTTAAGTCAAAAGAAAGTGAGAAAATATATTTTTCTCCCCAATAAAATATTGTTTCAGTATAAGGGGAGGCTAAAATCAGCAGCTTGAAAGCTAAAAAGAAACACAGTAAGGGCACAAAGTTGTTCAAGGAGATCTGCAATTTCACAGATCTGCATTATTATCAAGACATTTTTATTGAAGTTCTAATCCCACCAGATATGCTTGAAGGGAAAAAAAAAAAAAAAAAAACCCACACAAAACAATAAAAAGGTTTTGTGCTTCTTCTCAACTGCATACTGCACAAATGACTATGCCCTTTCTGAAAAGTATCAGAAAACCTACAACATAATTCTTTCTGGTCCTCATGACCTTTTGGTGAATGTCATACCTACCAGGGAATTTCCTTGAGCAATTGCATGTGATTCTAAATTATAAGTCAATTTTTAAATCATAAGTGCATTCGTTAAGTCACGGTCAAAAGCAATTCTGATGTGCCCAGATCCTATGAGATGCTGGTTTCTTACTTGTAGATCTGAAGACTTTAAGATCTTAACCAGGGGACAGCTCAAGGCTCCACATTCCCAGGCTTTCTGCCAGTTCCTCTCCAGAAGAGAAACTGCAGAAAAGATGTTCAGGTTTATTACAAGAAGAGTTAAGGCAGAGATTATTATTATTATTGGAAAGACAAGGCTAAGGATTTTATGAGAATATGAACCTCCCCAAGGTTCAAAGTGTTTACAACTCACTTTCCTTTTTCAAACGTGCTCTCCTTCTGGATTCAGATGTCTTTAAATTCAGAGCAGATTTGACTCCACCTAAAAGATCTGTTCATTTTTTTCTATTCTAAATTTCACTTCACTAACGTTTCCAGCCAAGCACACTGGCAGCTTCATGTTATGGCTATGGCAAAAGAGATGAGACAATCCACAGACTACAAATCACTCGATATGAGAAAAAAGATCATGCAGCATACAAAACAAAAAAGGTTAGCACTTACATGCTGCATAAGTCCCTCTCTTGACTCTTCCAAGCCTTGGATCAAATTCTCACTTCCATACATTACAGATTCAGAAACAAAATGATCAGAACACTACAAGACAACCTATTTTTAAATATTATCAGAGTATACGAGACTATGAAATACAATCAGTTAGGATATAAAATTCTACAAAAAATAGCCCTCAAAAGATACATTCTCCTCTGACCTTACTGCTTTAGATAATCAAATAAATGTCTGGTGAGCTTTAGGATCTTGGTGGGGCTTTGCTGATATAGTAAGTTACCTATAATTCCACCACAACGACCATAGGAGTAAAATGAGGAGCCACAGATAGGAAATACAGCCTCTCTATACAAGTTCTCTTTTAAGCATCCATCTGATCACAGAATCCCATGCACTCTGACCAGGTGAGTTTCCTTTCTAACTCACTCTAATGCAAACATACAATCAACTTTGGAAAAAAAACAACTAAGATCTGCAGTTTCCACCCAGCTTAGCAATGAAGACAGGAGCATTTAGCAATGTCATGGTATCCACCAATACATATTTGTTGTCATCTCTATCATATTATTCAAGTAACACAGTAGCACTGACTGTTCACAGATGGCAACAATAAAGACTGCAACATCAACTTTTGCGTATAGAGCATTGCAATTCCCTATGAAAGGCTTACCTGAAACTTGCTTAGGTCGTGTTTCAGCATAACTTGGTGGGCATTCAGGACAAAAAAAAAAAAAAAAAAAAAAAACACAAAAACTGAAGACCAAACAACTACAGGCCTGAAATGTTCCTTTAGAAAAAAAACAGTGATGCCCTGGAACAGAGTGTATTTATAGCCTACTGAGGCTTGTCTTTTACTGCAATAGTAGGGACATCATTTACTAAACAAGCACCAGCTGCCCATAGATCTCTGACACCTGACCATTTAACCAGTTCAAAAGGCTTCATCAAACACAGTCATCTGTTAAGGAGAAAAGGCAGAGCTCTCAGTGTTAAAAATCTGGAGGGGGGAAAAAAAAAAAAAAAAAAAAGAGAGAGAGAATACGTTGCTTGTTTCTCTCAAAGATATGGAAAATAATTTTGATGCGAACATTTCTTTTCTTCTTGTGCACACTACATCACTGTGTCAGAGCTGAGAACAGAGAAGGGAAGGGAATGCTTCTCTCATTCTCTTGTTTCACCTAGGAAGCAATATCCAAAACAAGGATGATTATCTGTAAAATTCACGTGTTGACATACTTCTTTAGTTTCCTATTTGATAGTCCAGCCCTACTTTCCTGAAGCTTTCCTGCAAGTGAAAAGCCAAAGAAAAAAAAACTGATAATCATTTGAAAACACACTTCTGCTCATTTGGTTTTCCATTATCACCTGCACATATTAATTTCAAGCACTTAGTTCCGTAGCATAAATATAAGCAAGTAATCACAAAGAGCAGCTTAGGAGTCTATGTTCCAGCAAGCAGGAATGACGGCATTGCTGCTTCTGGGCTGCGTAGGCTGCTGGAAAGCTTCTAATAGCCAGATGGGCCATGCATGACCATCACCATTTTTCCTGAAGCGTCCCTAGGATTAGAAGGAAAATCTTTAATACTTCACTGTGAGACAGCTACAAACAGGAAGACAAAAAGCAAGAAGATAAAACTAGAAATTAGCTCCTCTTCCTCCTGAGAAAAGAAGACCATGTGTTTCAAGACCATGCTCTGCAAAGTCCAGCTTTCTGCAAGCTCTCTGTTTTCTTTCTAGAGCTGTCTTGATGACAACGTCCCCAGCGAGAAGAAATGCAGGACCAGAGCCCTCTTCAAGTGTTCATTACAACAACAGGCTAGAGGTTGATTGCTGTTTAAAGAAACTTCACAGAGAGTGTTTGGAGGAGTTGTGAACTACACTGCATGATTTGGAGGCACATCCAGTTTAATGGTCTTGTAGTCATTCATCACCATCCTGTAAATCTGCACCTGCTATTTATTCAGGAAGGAGATTCTAAAATTTCTGTTCACAACTATTTAGGGTTCAATTGGAAAACAAACTTAGAAGAGATGACCATTACAGTTTGAAAAGAAATGGAAGAGCATTTGCCCACTCAATTATTCTTTTCTGCTTTGCTAACTTTGGTTATTTTCATTTGTATACCTTTCTGCTTAACTCTGAATAAGGCCATTGACCTTTCTTTGCAATTATTTTGTGTTATGAAACTGGTGCACTGCCCTAAAGACAGCATTATTATCGAGGCTTACAGTTTTATAACCCTATCACCCATTCAAGACAAGAGGATTTAAATCCAGGCAGGATGGTAGGAACCAGTGTGAAACCTTGGAGTTTCTTGTTTACAGCAGGACAGAAATAATTTGATATTGCTGCTTTTGCTCATTCATATGATTCCTTCTCTAGCTGTGGCGTGCACAGACTAGAGAGGTGCCCTAAGAGGCACAGGGAAAAATCTCCGTGCTTTTCCCTACCTGTCCACCTGTCCTGCTGGTGCAGCACTGAACCTCATGCTAGAGCACAGGAAGGAGGCAGTAGGCGCTCAGCAGATCTAGCAACTGGACCTGACCATTGGGAACTGCTGAAAACAGATGTCACCTTTTAGTCCATGGGCAACATTTGCTCAGCTTGGATCACTCTTACGACACATGCCCAAATGAGTTTTAATTGCTCTCAGTACAGACATAACCACTTGGTGATTATTTTTTTTTAAAGGACTTTTAGGATATCTACCCAAATGCCCCTTCCTATAATTTCTCCTCAGCCTTGTCTCATGAGAACACAAAGAGATGTTTAATCCCTTTTTTGTAGCATTTTTTCCCATCATCCAAACAGTAGCATCTCTTATTTTGTTGGCCCATGACATCAGAGTCGGTGGTACAGCAGTAGAAGTTGAACCTTCCCACCAATATTCCACTACATTTGTTGCCAAGTGACAGGTGGCAGCAGAGGGGCAGTCTGACAAAATGGTGTCTGACATGGGAGTGCATATGAAGCAGAGTTGTGTCGCTGAACTCCTCCATGTGGAAACAATAGCACCCATTGACATTCATTGATGCTTGATGAACGTTTCTGGAGAGAAAATGGTGGATGTGAGCACAGTGAGGCAGTGGGTGGTGTGTTTTAGCATGGGTGACAGCAATTTCAAAGACAAGCCAAGTTCCAGACAGTCATGTGCAAAACAAAACAAAGAGTATTTCAGTCAGCTCATCTGCACAAATTGGTGAATTATGACCAGGAAACAGTGTATGGAATTGAATATCAGCTTCAATGTAACGGAAACGATAGTGGCAACATTGGAATGTCACAAAGTTTGTGTCACGTTGGTCCCACAAATGCTCATATGGAAACCAAAGAACACCATATGCAAGTTTGTCAGGACCTACTGAACCAATATGAGGTTGAAGATGAGTTCCCTGGCTCACATTGTTACTGGTAATGAGATGTGGTATCACCAGTACAAGCAGGAGTTAAAACGGTAGTGTTTGAAGTAGCAACACTGAATTCCCCACTGAAAAAAACATTCAAGACTCAGCTGTTAGTGGCTAAAGTGATGTCCACTGCCTTTGGGAATAAAAAGGGTGATCCTTCTGAATTTCCTGGAACCCAGACAAATCAGACTAAGCTGAAGGCTTGGACTTCCAGACGCAGGCCAGAGAAGAAGACAACTTTTCTCTTGCAACACAATAATGACAAGCCTCGTACCTCATACAGTTTGAAGACTGCGGAGAATATTTCCAATCTTAGCTGGACTGTCCTACCACATGCACACCCACCTTATAGTCCAGATTTGGCACCTTCTTCTATTCTGACTCTATCTGTTTGGGCTGATGAAAGATGGACTATGTGGGCAACATTTTCCTAGCAATGATGTGAAGCTGTGGGGGTCATCTTTGCTGGTGCAAATTTTTACAAATGAGGCATTAAGGCCTCATTGCTGGTGAAAATGAATAGCTAATGGTGGTGACTATACTGAAAAATAGTATTTTGTTGCTGAGAATTTGCTCTATCAAATATGTTCTTATGATATTTGTATGAGTTTTAGTTTAAATGGAAATAAAAATAGGAGGCATTGCTTTTGGAGCAACCTATATATTTAAGCACATGCTATCTAGCCATCAGAACTGATGTAGAAATTAATGAAATTGAATTCTGAAAATCTTCTAAATATAGGCTATCCCTAATCAAGGAATGCCATACTTGTGAGCACAAAATGATGCACTACTGAAATAAAAAATTATTGTCTAATATAAATGTATGAGACCAACAGGACTGTATCACCAGTATCATCTTATCATCTTTTTTGCTCAAACTCATAACATGGAGGATACGTTAAGGTTTGAGACTGGTCAAGTGTATATGCCATAAGCATTACCATTACCATATGCCATTACCATAAGGTAAGCAGAAAAAAAATGAGATGATTTTTTGCTTTAGATAGCCAGCACTAATGGAGACACAATTCATATTCTGAGAGAACAGCCATGTGAACTATCAAAGGGAGGAAGATAAAAATCCACAAGCTATTGTTCGAAGGTGGTAGTGGAAATTAGTTTGGGGGGGTTACGCAGCATAGCTACAGTAACCAGCAATACATTTCTTTCATAAGCAACTATCATGGGAGATAGTAGCTCCTTTTAATATTACACTCTGAGCTTACGTACAACACCCCTGTCTCAGATCATGTATTCTTCAGGAGAGATTATCTCTCCTGTAAGTTATTCCACACTGCCAGCTGTAATTACAGCCATGATCTTCACTACTGTTACTGAAATATTAAAACAACTCCCGCAAAATTACTTTATTCTGTAAACTCAACTCAAGGCTCAGTTTAAATGACAGAAGGATATAACATTCACCCTTCATGCTTTTTCCCCTCCCTTTGCCTTGACCATTTCACCAGGCTGCATACTCAGTGAGCTGCAGAAAATGAAGCTGTGCATCGGTGAGAGGCCACGAGCCCCCAGAGCAGCAGCTCTGCCACACAGGCTCCTTTTAAGCCTCTTTGCTCCTTGGCCCTCCTTTACCTCAGGACTGAATAAGGACGTTCAAAGGAAGAGATCAGCCAAGAGTTTAATGCATTTTATAAGCTCTCAGACTGAAAGCTTGACATATCTCTGAATCATCTTGTGACTGAGCAGAATTCTTTAATGTCATGTGCATGGAGATCTACACAATTTGCTTTCCTATGGTTGTCTGTCTTCCGTTAACTTCTTATAAAAGTGGGCTTTCTTCTACTTGCTTACTCTTTCTGTCTGCAACCCCCAGTAACAGTCAGATTCCTCCCTTTGTGCTTGGAAATCTTCCTTCACAGAACTCTGCGCCAGCAATGTGGTTGAATATGACAGTCATTTATCTGGTGTCATTTCATCCGGGACTGCCGCGCCCTCACCTGTCAAAACCAAGCCTCTTTACCACAGTCCCTTTAGAGTCTTCCTAATGTCGCTGGGCCACTTTATGCTCACCTCATCCCTGGAGCGAGCTCAGCTCCACGGGTGAGTGGCCCACAGCCCTTCATTCTCACTGTTCCCCTGGGGTGCTGAGCAGTGCACAGGGATACCAAGCATCCTCCCAGCCTGCTGCTGTCACCTGGCTGCCTTTTGTTATGTGCTTTTGCAGTGCACACATATGCACAAGAACATTCTTTTTATCCACCTTCAGCTGTTTCATCTTGTCCCCAGACCCATGCCAGCCTTTACCCCCCAGTTCCTTTGCCAGCTCTTTCCTTTTAAAATAGACTTCACGAAATTGTCCCTGATCTCCTGTGCCTCCACCTCTGCCAGCCTTTCCATCTGGCACCTTTCTGACTGCCCAGGCCCATCAAGAAGACCTTGCTCATGCATATTTGCTGGCCAAAAGTCTGAGTGAGTAAATAAATGATTTAAAGCAGTTTGGGCAACCAGAAAGGTGCCAGTGTTCACTGCGGACATCTGATTTTTCCCTGATAGTAAAAGTGACCTGGAGTAAAACAGAGCACCTTTAAGATGAGAGAAGGGAGTGAAAGGCTGAGGCATACATTTAACAATGAGTAATGAAAAGAATTACTATTTCTGCTTGCTTAAATGAAACTAATTTCTGAAACTAGGGCTTACTGGAGGTTAGTGGCAAGTGGAAAAATGATGTGAATCTGACGCTAGAGGATCTGGACAAAACGCTTCTCTTCAGTTTATTCGGAAGTGTATAAAATCAGAAAGCCATCCATTGGAGTTTAGTGAACAGGGCAAAAGTGAAGAGAAATAATCATGGCTGGGAAAGGCTGACAAACAAAATGTCTGCTCTCCTTAAAGAACTCATTTTGAGACATTTTAGATTGCCTACATAGCAGCACAGGTGGATCAAGAGCACATAGGTTCAGAAATAAAGGCCAAATGAGGAAAAAAAAAAATCAAGGGAAAACTTTAGTTTATTTTAAAAGTTCCTGTTCAAAACCACTCCCATGCCCTCCTTCCAGAAACCAGGACAGACCTCTAGCTAAGGAGTTAATGTGATGGGAGGGCTGACAAGAGTTGGAATACAGCCTAAGCAATTAGTAGACTGTCAGTAATTGGAATTAAGTAATCAACTTTAACCACTATGAGAATGTACTGTAGGGAACACTCTTCCACTGGCAAGGAGATGAATGGGATAATTGTACAGCTTTTCCATCTCTAGCTGCTATGATTCAATGGTAGAATAATCCACGAGCAATTGAATGTTTGTAATTCAACAATGAAATACCAGGATCAATATTTAATTCACAATTCTCTTACCTTTTTTTCCAAATCCACTCTAAGCTTATTAATGCTTCGAACATATTAAAAGGCTCTTACTCCTGGGTGAGTGCACCTGAAGCAGCATGCTGCCTAAGAGCTCTCAGGCTGCGGTACCTACTGACTCAGGCTTTCATCTTGCATGTGTATTGTGATCAGCATTCATTAAAAGCATGGTGAAGAAAAGAGCAAGGAAACGAGTCCAGTGACTTGTCCTCAACTGCCTCATACATTAGTTTGGCTAAGCCATTTAACAACAGTGACTGCAGAGCAAATGATACAGCAGCGTTTACTTACCTCACTATGAGGCTTAATGAACGCAAAACTGCAGCTGCTCCTTGCAGAGTGGCTGAGCAAGAGGGAAGGGGGTAGGATCCAGCCCCAGCTCTGTATTCCTGAAGATATCAGGGTTTTGGGCAGCATGCCTGCAGCCAGCCTCAGCCCTGGGGGACTGCAGCAAATCAGGCACAGATGTGGTTAGTGTATCGGGTGCTGGGGGACCAATGTGCTGTTTCTTCCCAAGGCAGGTGCAAAGATTGCTGGTGCCCTTGGGGGAGCCTGAGGAAATCTGCACCTTCATCTGCGCCTGCAGGCCTGCTCGTTGCTCAAACCACTTCTATTAGCCCTGCAGCCTTGCAGCCCTGCTGGCATCACCTGTGCACGGCTGGAAGCAGAGCACAAAGGGCAACGTGCAAGCACACAGCAGGTTTATCCCACCGGATGGCAGCTCGTCATGTTCACATCTTAGTTGTACAGAGACATCTGGCTTAGATACCTGCTGGGGAAGTGCAGAGGCAACAATTTCTTCTCTCATCATAGCAGAGCTCCCTGTCCCATCTGGATGCCTTGGGAAGAATGTACGAGATGGTGGTGCAGGATAAGGATGCATCTGCTCGCAACATGATTCCCTGACTGCTCCCCCAAAAACAGCCACCAGGAAAGGAAAATGAGCTCACGACCTTGCCTGTGAGAGGAGCCCTCTACACAGACACCAGCCCAAGTACAAGGAGTCTGTAATCAAAACACTCCTTGTGAAGAGGCAGACATGAAATATTAATTTCCCAGATTGCCTACATTTGCATAGTAATAAAAAGTTCACCCTCTTGGCCAACTCTGGTCTAATGTTCTAGCACTGTACCTGAGATCTAGTGAGAGAGAGGGAGGAAAGTCAATGGAAAATCCTCCTTTGGAAATGATAGCCTTCGTCACCAGCAATTCAATCAAAACCTAAGGCTGAGCGTTGCAGCAACCTGCTAAGAAAACGTTGTCTAAGACAGAATCATTCCTAATTTCAATTAGGTCTTTGTCGTTTGTTGTTGTTATTTTTTGACCCATTTTTCTTATTTTAGAACATTCCCTACCACCCCCAGTGCCAAAGGCTAGGATGTGCCCTGAAGAAAGCTGCTTTGTAAACTGTGGATTTTGTGATGGAGATGTTACTGACCTTAACTGATGTATAGCTTATGACAGTTCAATTAGTCCAGATGAAGACCTACGATAAAGGCCTAGTATCTGTCTCTCTGCAGGCTCCCAAGGGCGGATGCAATCTGGCTTCACATTGTGCATGTTAATGCAGCAAGTTCCTTAATTACTGTTCCAGCAAAGACTAGGGGCAGCTCTCTGAGCTTGCACTGTTTCCCCAGAGCTGCAGAAAGAAGAACCATGACTATCAGCAGATGTGCAGAAGTGCGGACATAGAGGTGTTTAAGAGAAAAATTAAACCTTGAGACAAGACTGGACAGTTTGTATGAAACGCCGACCTTTAGGGTGCTTCTGGTAAGAGAAGATCCACTCTATGAGGAAGGCAGCAAAACTGTCTGCTCCCTGCATATTTCCTTGAACTACCTAAAAGTAGTGAAGGAGACAACAAAGAAATCCTGGATTTTACATACAAAATAAGCTGCTCAAAAGCGTATGCTGCTGCTCATCATCCCAGCCACGGCAGGCTGTGCATCCAGCACCCTTGTACAGCAGGCCCTGCACATCTGGAATAATGTGATATTTCTGCTAACTGCCAGGCAAAATTATCTTCCTGCTTCAGTAAATTTTCTGGTTTAGATTTGTGTTGGTGCAGCTAAACAAACCCACAAAAACCCCCAGACAAATATAGTAGCATTATTGATTTCTTCGAGGGCAGGTTCATTTTGGGATAAGCTTGCAGAAAAAGAAAGAGGTTGCCTCAGCACGTACCTTGAAGTGTTTGGCAAAGCGCACCCTCTGTGCTCCGCTGTGCTCATCAGATAAGGCATTTGCATACGTGGCAGCCAGGTACTTGTTACTACAAGAAGTTTCATAATGGGGTTTCAGGAGATTATAAACCATAATAACCCCGTGAGTAAGAATTTCAGTGTAATCAGTACTAAAAAAAAGCACCACAATGTCAGGGGATGAGCTATGTGTTTATTAAAAGATGAGGAGCGATGTAAGAAACATGGTTTGTGAACTTGAAGTTCCAGCTTGGCAAAATCTGGTTATGCCATTTGGAGAAAAACTGCTGCTATATTATCAAGAACGGGCAAATCACACTTGCTAGGCAAGAGGAGAGTCTCGAAATCAATGGGTCAGAGATGTGGTAGCTGGATGGGATAGGAAAACATAAAATAAACTGTAAGAAGCCTGGCCTCCCTGGAGATGGCCTGAGTTGGTGACTCTTCAGATGACTGCATCTTCTCAGTCTGATCCATTACGAGAGTGGAAAATGGAAAAGAAGAAATGAAAAGTAAAGGAAAAATAAAAAAGGATCCCTTCAAGGTCCCTTGCATAGCAGGCGTGGTTCTGGCATGCCCTAGGTCACATTGCTGAGCTCAGGTTGACAGCAATATAAGTTAGAAATGTATCTGTCACAAATACCAGCAGCAGCTGGATCCCCAAATACTGCAAAACTCATGAGCACCCCATTAAAGCTCTTTTTCAGTCCACAAATCACATTCCCTTCCCAGGCACTGCCTCCCACGCTGCGGCTACTGAAGAGCAAGCCAGGTCACTGCAGCATGGAAAGCCTCTCCATTTATGTCATATTTAAGGAATAGGATACAAAAAGAGCCCACAATGGCTTTCAATCAGTTATTCCCTATGTCTACTAGTTTTTTCCAAGTTTTACCCAGCAAATGAAAATCAGGACCTTATTTCTACATGATACAAGCAAAGTTTTAGAGCGTGGCTCCTGTAGTTATCAGTGGGACATGACAACCTGGCATCTGCCCACATTTTCATTAAGACATAAAACCAAGCAAAATAAGCAGATGCTACTAGAGGAGAGAAGAACCACAGGCACACAGAATGAGGCATAAGAAAAAAAATTAAAAAGACACTTTGGCTGAAAGCTGGAAAGCCAGCACAGCAAAAACAGTTAAAAGTTTCAGTATTTATAGCCCAATGGGATTACTGTTATATTTCTGAAAATATCCATCCTCCAAGAGGTGTGGAGGATAGAAGTGAGCATTAAAGAATGAAATGGAAAAGCTCTGTTTGTGCTTTTGCCACTGAAAAGAGACTACTTCTGACCTGAGTGCACAGCCAGAGGTTAGCAGGCAGCTTGTGGGCTTTCAGTTTTGCTGAACTGCATTGCAGTAAAGGTCTAAATCTGAAACAAAGCCTTGCACCAGATGAAATGAGGAAAAATAGGGGGCTTTCTGACATTGCATTCCGGCTCCTGAGGTTCTTACTGCCACAAGATTTGTTATCTGCATTTATTTGTTCATACTGAAAATTTGGGGCATTATTAAGCAGAAAAGTACCTCATCTTGCAATCTATATGCCCAGTCCAAAACCTCACTCCAGAAGAAATTTCCACAGCCAGCCCAAAGGCTCACTCCAAGGATTTACTAATTCAAAATCTTCATCCTCACTGTAATTCTGTCTAAATTTTTGCAGCCACTTCACCTCCATGCCTTACAACTTCACATCCTTTAGTAGGAAACAAGCTCAGCAGATACAGGAACACAGGAGGTTCTTTTTCTCTTATTCAAGCACTTAACTCAGAGAAAAGTATTACCTTGCTCATTACCTTATTTCCCTTTTAGCAGAGATAACCCAGACTGAGAGCCACTCCTCAATAAACTGTGAAAAAAAGAATCCAGTTTTTCACTGACTAAGAGGTTTTTGGTGCTAATGAAAATCAAAGCCTCCAACTTTGAAAGTAAAAAAAAAATAATAACATTAAAGTTAATTACCCAACCCTCTCTCTGGCGAGCTCTGAGCATCATGCCAGTTGTGTTTGCTCACTGGTAAGAGTAGGATTGGAACTGTGTGCTCAGCTCTCAGCAGTATGACCAGAAGGAACCTCACAAAAATGTAGGTGAGGCTCCTCCATTGGTTGCTCCTGCATGCTTTGTAAGACAGTAGCTTAGTCACAAATGCTCACTAGCACGTACAGAATGCAGGCACGGTAAAAGAATGGCTACAGGTATGGATCACGTGCAATCAAATGCTGAAGGTAACTTGGTGATGAAGTTAGGCATACCAGTACCACAAACTGCTGACAACAGTCTGCTTTGCTCTTTGAGAGACTTGGGACAGAGGAGTTGCAGAAAGGCTCATTTCTTTTCCCATTTCAGAAAATAAACAACAAGTAAAAATGTGTATCTGTTGCTTTATGAGTGCCCAGGAGGGCAGAAAGGCTCCCCCTGAGCCTTTCTCTTCATTTTATTTGAGCGTGGCAAGAGCCTGCTGACTTCCAGAGTGAGCTGTCAACTGCAGGAATAGAGTAAATCTTTGCATTCCTGAAGCCTAACCTGCATGCACACCTCTTGAATTGTGTTTTGTTAGGTGACTCTCAGCATGTGGCTGGATGCTTAGACAGCTTCAAACAGCAAGCAGCAAGAGAGTGACTCACAGAGAATCTTGCACATGCAAGTGATACAGAACATTTTCAGGTATTGATGGGCACTTAAAACCTCACCAGCACAGAGCTGCTCCAACAGCTGCAAGGAAAGGAGGAAGGCATCACCCATCCTACAGAGACTATTTTGGCTTATTCTTGTGTGCAACCCTCTGGGTGCCACACTGAGGATGCTCAACCCAGAAAGCTGAAGGGATGTAGAAAGTACGTAGAAATGCAAGTAA
The DNA here is from genome assembly GCF_026119805.1 of Tympanuchus pallidicinctus. Taxonomy (NCBI): domain Eukaryota; kingdom Metazoa; phylum Chordata; class Aves; order Galliformes; family Phasianidae; genus Tympanuchus; species Tympanuchus pallidicinctus. The sequence continues at coordinate 31,526,627 of NW_026294721.1, read as the reverse complement.
ATGCAGTTATTCCCTGCCCCCTCTAAAAAAAAAAAAAAAAAAGTCAAGTGAAGACAGCTCAGAAATGGGAACGACCCTTGAGGTTAGCTCTGCAATCTGTATTTGCACTTCCTCTACGCGATTTTTTTTTTCCCTGATTATTCCTTGTTTTTAATTAGCTGTGGTATACCCCAGAAAGCTTCTCAGAAATTCCTGACATAGTCTGGACTCTTTCCAGTCATTAGAGGAGCCTGCCTTCATCTGCCTGTTTTATCAATAGATTGTAGCATGGCCATAACTACAAACAGCTCGGTAACTCTACAGCTAGCTGGGAAGACAGAAAAAAATACTCCCTCTACAAACTGCTGTTTTATCCCAAAGACGTGAGCAGATTCTTTCTACTTAAGAACACTGTATGTTCATGAGCCTTTTCCCACCAATATCAACCATACAGATATATGGTTATATTGTTCTGTTCTGTAATATGTTTGGTATTTTGCCCAAACCAGAAAGGAATGGGCCATCTGAAATTACAAAAGGCATTCTGTTTGATGGTCTCTTATCTCTGCGTTCTCTTCTGATACCTTCTTGAATTTTAGATTTTGCAGTGGTTGGTCAAAGCAACATTTTCTCCACTGAAACATGACAAAATCCATTCTGAAACCACAGAAGCCAATTAAATATCTCAGATGTAGAGGTAAGTAATTGGGCAGTGGATCGCAACTAGAGAAGATCAACAAAAACAAGTAGAAAAGAAAAGGTTTGCATAGAACGTATGTAGGGGTTGTGGGCAGACAAACGCTGGGAACCCTGTATGTTTGTTGAACGATCTCAACTAAATCCCGCAATGTGCTGCTTCTCTCAAGAAGAAATTTGTTCAAAAGACCAAACAGCTTTTGCATTTTTGCTTATAACAAAGTCAATACTCACAGAAGTGCTTTATAAACTAAGTTATAAAACTAGCAGAGAGACTTTAACAGGCTGTTAAAACCATCTTCATTTGTATTACCTAATCTCACCTTCACTATGATACCTGAAGGAAAATAAAATTGATAAAATAGAATTTCTTAGACTAAATTATAATGTAAAAGCTTTAATGGGTTGCATGGAGAAGGGCCAACTGTGGATGCAGCACAAAACTCCTGCATGCCAGGCTCAGAGATGACCTACCTGTGAATCTCCGGGGGACATGCAGCTCCATTGCTACTCCAAAGTATAAGAAAAAGTGGAGCTAAAGTAAAAGGATGAAGCACATGCTTGGCCTGGGTCAGCCTTTGCAGGCTGATGCCAATATTCAGATAAAGAAAATCAGTGATTATTCGTCAGCCAGAGGGGCTGCTTGGGATCAGTGCCCCAGAGCTAGAGGAAGGCTGCTTACAGGAAGGATCCAGCACAGATCCCTCTCTCCAGAGAGATCTAGCAGAACGCAAAAGCAAGAAATGCACTAAAAGCATTCCAATTTTCTCTAAATTTGGCCTGATTATTCACTTTTATTTCCTAGAACAATAACTGAAGTTCTGTTTTGTTGTCCATTGTGCCTAGGCAAGCTTAGGCTATTTATTGCTTGCTTTAACTTGACAAATAAGCACTGATCCACCAGTACAAGAGGCATTTAATAAATCCGCAGAACGAAAATAATCCATGCTGGGAATGCAAACAGAACCAAACAAGATTTATGGTCGCTTGTGTAAGCCCTCCTGCCCCGCAGTGCTGGCCTCATTGGCTGTGGTTTCCACCCATTCACTGTACTTATCCCTACATTTTGTGCTCCCCACTGCAGTGACCAAGTTTTGTCTGAAAGAGGAGATTTAGTTATTTCTCTTTTCTGCTGCTACATCCCACACAGATGATTTCTGCAACATAAAAGCTTGGCAAAGGAACTGGGAAGTTTTTGCAGGAGGAGGGTATAAAGCATATTGCATAGGGAAACAAAGCTTTCAATTATTAAAAGTGGAGCCTGCAGCTGGTGGTAGCTGCTACAATGCCAAGTGGCGACACTCGCCCATCACCCTCCTCAGCCACTGTGCAGCTCCCCATCACAAGCAGCAGGGACTTCCATTCTCAAACAGAAAATGCCATTTAGCTGACGGCAGCACATGGGAGACACTGCTGGCACCTAGACCCAAGAGGTCCTACTCCTCAGATCTATGCAAAGACCAAGGGTTTTGATAGGGTTTTGATAGGCTCTGCAACATTTTCTGCACAAAAGAACATTCCTGTTCTTCAGAACAGTCCCCACAAAAAGAAAGGCAAAACACAAAAAGCAATTTCTAAATGCAAGTGGAGGGCAGCGTGTTGGTCATGCTGACATCTGTGTCTACACAGAGAACATATAGATTTCTAACCAAGGGCTGAGCAAAAAATGAGTGCTTTTACATCTGATGTGGAGGTTCAAAGTCATTCCTGGGGAAAAAAATAGAGCATATTAGGCAGAAAGAGCATTTTTTGCTACTTGTAATTCACAGTTAAGAGGAACGGATTTACATGGATGGATGGATAGATGGATGGATGGGTGGACAGATAGATATAGACAGACATGTATTATTTATTATCTTATTATGTTATAATATATGCAACTACTTTTTAAACATGACCGTCATTGTTACAACCACAAGCTTGTTTAGATGGCTTTTATATACTAAACAAGCAACCATTTTACAAATATATATCTCACATCTGAACTAAAAGTGACAGAGAAAATGTCTTTTTGGGCAAACTTAGCCTTCTTTGAAGTGTCACTTACTCCAAATCCAAACCCATAGTCTTAATTGGTTATATGACTGACTTTTCCTTCTTCTAAGGATTACTAAAAAATTCAGTACAAAGACATCAGATCCTCAATGCTGTCGTTGTAAACTTCAGCTAGCGAGGCAATGGAATAAAGCATCCTGGCAGCAAACACAACTTGAGCTGAATGCTGTGCATTTCTTATTTATTTTTGTGATTCGCACTGATAAATGTGACAGCTGTAGGTGTAAGATTTCTGAAAAGTATCTCCCTGATAACTCTAATAACTTTATTGTATTTTATTAAGCAAATTGATTAAAACAAAAAATTCCCAGGGCTGACATTTTATACATGAGCTTTTGTAGTGAACCTCATCTTTGCAAGTGATTTAGTATTCCTGCAGATGAAAACATGCATTTTCTGAAAACTGAATGTTTATTAAAGATTTATTGATCTGCACTCTCCATAAATATAGAGTAACCCTTTCAACCATCTTTAAGTGGCAGGTTAGTGAGTCTCCAGGCCAGGAACACACTTTCTGACCATTTTCTCTGGGGTAGATATGCAAGGAAGAAAAGAAGTTTACCATCAGAGCTTAACCATGTGAGTCTTTACAAACCCAGGAGGCTGATCTTGTGAACGTAGCTGATGCATTCAGTCACCTCAATTGCAGTTGGAAGAAAAAGATGAAAACAGATTATTCCCAAGGGCATGGGCTTGAAAGAAAAAAAAAAAAGGAGGAGAGGAGAGGAGAGGAGAGGAGAGGAGAGGAGAGGAGAGGAGAGGAGAGGAGAGGAGAGGAGAGGAGAGGAGAGGAGAGGAGAGGAGAGGAGAGGAGAGGAGAGGAGAGGAGAGGAGAGGAGAGGAGAGGAGAGGAGAGGAGAGGAGAGGAGAGGAGAGGAGAGGAGAGGAGAGGAGAGGAGAGGAGAGGAGAGGAGAGGAGAGGAGAGGAGAGGAGAGGAGAGGAGAGGAGAGGAGAGGAGAGGAGAGGAGAGGAGAGGAGAGGAGAGGAGAGGAGAAAAAGCCACTAAAGGGTAGGAAATGGGTCACTAAAGTGCACAGAAGTGGGATGTGGTGGGTGCTGACTGATGTCCCCTCTCCACTGGCATGGGTCACTGCTTTAGGAAGCAGAGTGGAGCGGGATGTTTGCATGGTTCTCCCGTCTGTGCTGAGCACATCTACCCCTCCCACCACATTTGTCCCACACAGGAAGGCAGAGGTCTGGATGCTGCAGCAGATGACAAGCACCCTGCAGAAGGAGAATCTCCCAGCAAGGACCCCAGGCTGGGCTGACAGAAGAGTGTTTCTGCATGCCAACCGTTTGGATATGGGTGCTCAGCTGGAGACAGAGTGCCTGCTTTGGAGCACCCTTTGAACATTTTGCTCTTTTGAACTTAAGACTGAATGTCAGTAAAGATCAAATAAAAATAGCAGAAATTTATGTGCAGCTCACTAATTTAAATCACTTTCTGGATACTCACCCAAGACCAATCCTTTAGAGTCTCACACCTCACCAGATTGAAAAAAAAAAAAAAAAAAAAAGGAAGAAAGAAATCTTTCTTCAGACATTTAGTGGCACAGCCACAAGCCACACTTTGCAGTCTTAATGACTTCAAAAGGGTTGTGCAGTCTTACCTCAGGGCAATGTTTGGTCTTTAAGGTCCAAAATCTGCAAAAACTGTACATACAGACTTTAATTTACAGGGCCTCAGTGAAATCCTACTTGGCCATGGAATGCTGAGATTTTATCTTCTGAAGGCTTTCTTTGATGTCAATGGACTATTCAGCTGGTACAGCTGAGAGCATGCAGGATTGCACTCTTTTCTGCTTACCGAAAACTGGCAAAGAAGTATGAGTCTTTCCAAAGCAGGTACACAGGAGGCTGTAATAGGAGCAGCCTGGATGTTTACACTTAGAAAACATTTCATGTCCTTATTATGGGGTAATATTTTATAATTAAGCTCTCACTGATGTTAAGGGACCTTGAATACTCTGGATAGTAACAAGCTTATTGTTTTAGTGTCTGAATGCACACTGCGAAGGAACTTATTTTCCCGTTACTGTCAGAAGTAACAACCTGTAAACAGGCACTTATACATCCTCTCTTGTTTTTTTTACTCCAAGCACAGTGTGTTCCATATATACATGCACATAGGTTGCTCCATAAGTAACTCCTCTTCTTTATTTCCATAGAAACTACAACAGATACAAAGAGCACAACAGAACCATTACCATTGCCATTTTGTAGGCACTTACAAGAGACTAAATATGAGCCATTTTCTCTCTTTGTGTTGAATTACTCTAAAGCCCAGATCTGTTCAGATATAATGTCCTGATTTGGCTGAATCTCTCATGATGAATTCATTGCTTTAGCACCTTTCTGATGGTGGGAATTCAAGCTATCAAAATGTGCAAATATATATAGTGAACATTCAAACTGCCTGAACATGCCTGCAGTAGACCAATCGAAATCCACAGGGGCAGTGAAATGTAGAGTTAAGTCCTGCATTCTGCCCTAAATCTATCTTGCTAGAACAATACACCCACCGTTCATACGCTCTTCTCTCCTGCAGAATTAGATCCACCAGTAGCCATAACATTTGGCAACAGCAGCATGAATTCAGAGTGGGCTGAAGCAGTAAATGGATTTTACATAATACTTTAGATTTCATGCAGATCTTAATTTCAGAACATCCAGCACAATGCTGCGCACCTCAAAAGAGCTTTGCTTTGGGACCAGATCTTCCACATTTTTAGTGTGAAATATTCTCAGAAGTTCCTGCTATTTCAACTGAAAATGAACCTGTCTGAATGCAAACCTTCCAAAGGAATAGTATGCAGATGAGAGATGGAGAACTTTTTCCCAGAATAAGAGCTAATGGATCCAGTCACAAATCTTGTCTCATGGATTAAACCCAGAGGATCAAACATGGAGATTTATTACTGCATTTATTACTATGTCCAAGTTAATCATTATCAGGAAATAGTTCATTCAGTGAAACTAGAATTCTTTTTCATAATCAGGTCATGGTTTCCTCAGACATACTTGTTATTTTTTATGGCTATGGCTTATGATTTTTATAGTGCTGATTCAATCTACATGTACAGCAAACCTACCAATGCCCCATAAAGGATGTGGCTTTGGATTTAGAGCCTGCCCCTACTTTTCTAGGGCTTAACAATTTCCTACAATTTCCTAGGCTGCACTCCTTCCTGCCTCCAAGCCGCCTTGTCCTGGCTCTAGCAGTTTCCTTTGCGTCCCTTCATTAAAACCAGTGAGTTTCCTCTCTTCTCACCATCTCCAGACTTTCCTAAAGGCAAGCAGTGCTTAACAATCCTTGCAGACCTGGGTAAGGCAGTGAGCAGACTAAGCAATATGAAAAATTGTATCTGGAGTCTGAGTCCTTCAGCATTTTAGGCATATAGTGTACTAAAAGGATTCTGAATCTTTTAGCAAGTAGCTGCTGCTGCCACTACCAATGGCTGCAAGCCAACCCCCGAAAATCTACATTGTGTTGTAGCCTCCAAACCCTACAGGGAAAAAGAAACAGATGTCAAGGAGCGCATTTCTTTTGCAGAGAGTAGACTGAATAATAGGAAAACTTCCTCCATAACAAAGGTGTAATTAGCTTTTCTGTCCCAGTTCATTTAGCAGCGGAGTTGAATAAGGTGGATATAATCACTGGAAAGCTGCTTAGACAAAGCTAATGCAACAGGAGAGATAAGATCTAATGTAGTGCCATAGGATGCTGAATTGGAAGCAAACTGCACATCCAGGGGAACTCAGCTAAATTGTTTTCAAGGCTGAAAATAAATAAAAATAGAGTGGCATTTTCCTTATCAGGGACAAAAAAATTTTATGTGATTAATTCTGCAATTTAGCTGCAGTTTATTTGTGCGTTAGAGATAACAGCAGGGCTGCGGGTAAAAGCCAGCTCACTCATGCTCCTGACTATTAATAATGCTTGCAGATCTTATTCACTTACTGAAAGCAAAACAAAATGAACCAAAAGAAACCAACAAAGGAGTTCTGCTGTATGAAAAATGAGTTTAATGTGTTTGCCCTTTTCTTTCCACAGAACATTACTGCAACACTTTTGGTAGCACTGCAGGTAAATCAGATTTATCTTGCTAGTCAGTACCACTATCCTGGTCTTAGAGTGGGATATCTTGGACATGGAGAGCAATAGCAATGCAGCACAGAAAATAGGAGAGTCTCATATGTGCAGAATACACATATTACTTAGACAGATAAACACAGATTACATAGATCTAAAATAAACTGGATGGTGAAACACTGCAAACATTCATTAGCTTGAAGAAAAAAAGATCCTAGAATGGTTCTTAATTTTTTATTTTTAATTTATTTTAATATCTGAAAGCAAGAGAAAGGGCAAGAGCAAGCCTAGGTCTGGGGCTTTGCTGTCCTGGACTTTCAGGCCTGAGGAGCATCTGTATGATTCTGACCTCTTACAAGCTGAAATTGTGCAATATCCATGCCTCCCCCCATCCTCTGCCTGCCATGGCTTCTCATGGAAGATGATACTGGGCCATGATTTTCCAGGCAAAACTGCAAATATTTATATAAATTTCTAACAAATTATTTATATTTATTACTAATTTATTTACGTAAAATATTATGTAAATATTACGTAAATCCTAATAAAACAAGCTAGAAATGCAAATTCAGAATAAAAAGAAGTATCTTTCACTGTTCTAATATCTCTATTCTACATTCATGCAACAAAACCAAGATGAATGATGGATGTGGAAAAATGGCTTCCAGCTCCTGCCTCATCTCTCCTTAGCCTCTCTACACGGCACTTTTGCATGCTGGTTTTATCCCAGACTCATGACTCATATAGGCCTAAGTACGGAGGTTTGTAATGCCTGATGGCATGGACCTGCTTCTCACGCTCCTACATTCTGTGCCCATCAGCAGCTGCGCCCCACAGTTGCTGGAGTTGTGTCAGGTGCACATCTGCAGCATAGCTATGTGTGCTAGACAGGGCACACATGTTGCCATAAGAAGGATCCCTGTCTGTATACTCCTTGGCCAAAGACCATACCACAAGCATATTCCCAGGCATATGATGGAGGCAGCTACTCTGCTACTTCCCTCAGTTGCTCAGCAGCTTTTGCTAAGAGTCTGCCACATGCATCTGAGAGATATTTATGAGTTGATATGTGGACTGAGAACCTCAGGAGAATAGTGCCATCCCATCCTTCTATTTGCTTCACGAGTTGTGGCCAAGGGTAGGAATAAAATAGGACAACAGTCAGCAGTGAAAAAAGATCATTTGATTACATGTGGGAAAATATCCGGGAGATTACATTTTCAGTACATAGAGAGCTCAGATATAAGACTTTCTACACATATCACAATATCAGTGAATAATGTTCTTCTCACCTTTCTGCCACTTCTCTTATTTGTGAAGCGTTACTACATATTTACAAGTGCACATTTTCTCTTCCCTCCTTTCTGAGATAGCCTTTTGCAACAGGCATAGTGAGACAAAAAGTGGTCTCTAGGTGTGCACCGGGCTCAAAGAAAAATATCCTCTTCCACCTCATTTTTATCACCTTATTTACACAACAATCTTGGCAAATACAGGTGAATAATATAGCCTCTAGCAGCTAAATGAATGTGCAGAGAGAGAAGGGAATAAAGCCTTGATACTGCCCCATGTGTTGCAGAGCTGCACTGCTCCCTCTGCTTGCAGAAGTGGAGGGCACAAATGAAATGCTCTGAGGATAACGTGCTCTTTAGGAAATATGAAAGCTTTGTTTTGTCTTGGCTCCTGGAGTATTGAATCAAATTAAGCTTAACTAAGTCTCTCTCAATCCACATAAAGCCCTCAGGGAACTCAGGAGCTCAGAACTGCAGCATGTCAGATGAAAACCACACATGAACTGCAAATACACGATCCCCAAAACTTCACAGTGTTCAAGTGCCCTGCTAGGCCAAGCAACAGGACTGTGCTCATTGCAGTTTTAGCCTTTCACTACTCAAGAAATACTGCTTTGGTTTGGTTTTCCTCCCCAATCTCCCTTCATAATACTGTTGGGACCAGCAATGGCAAAAATGCTGATTATTTTTTGTAGTAACAGTCCATAAAGAGGAATTCAGTAATCACATGCAAAGTGTGTGATAACAAATCAGAGTAAGTGACCAAGAATCAATGGCAGCAGGTTTGCTTAAGTATCAGATATCTGGCAATCACTTAGAAAGCAAACTGGGCTACTCAAGAACTAATCCATTTCTGTAATGAAGAAGTACATTATTAAAGATCTTTAACTTGGCAAAAAAGCAACAGCAAAATACTAGATTATCCTCAAAAAAAAAAAAGAAAAAAGAAAAAAAATATCAACCTCAGACAGTCTATAGGATTCCACTGCTTCAGTGCCTGGTTTTAATCATCCCAAACTTCTATCTTCATTTTGTGTGCTCAGAGTAATTCAATACCGTGGAGGAAAAATTTCAGCAAGAGGGAAAGGAATGGTAAACTTGTGATACCCACAATAGAGCAATACTGAAGTCCTGGAAAAGGAGCAAAGGATTCTTTGCTTACTTATGAAAAGCACTTCCAGGATTGGAAATATTGGTGAGAAAGAAAAGTGAGGCAACAGAGAGAGGAATTAAGTCCACTTGCCAGTCTGTGTGCATGCAGCTGGCAGGGACAGGCAGGCATGCCTGGCAGGCTTGCTCCCTCCCAGTGCCTCCTTGGGAACTGGAACTCATTTGAGAAGGGAAGGTGACAATTGGAAAGTGAAGGACTGTAACTGCCAGTCATGAAGAAAAAGGGAAAAAAGAAACAGTTAAATGCGGATTTTTTGCTCGCTTTGGTAGTGGAAAGAGCATGAAGAAAACACGATATCAAAGTGAATTTTTCAGAAGTCTTGTCCTCCTGACACTTCCTTCTTTGCAATATGAAAAATATTTGAGGTAAAAATAATTTGCACCCATTTTCCTTTTCAGTACTGTTTATTTTTCATTTCATTCTTAATTTTAATTTGATCACAATAAACCCATTGGGAACAAAGCATAAGAAACAGATTATTTTAAATTCTAATCACAGCAGAATGTATTCATCCTAAATATTCTATATAAAAGCTCAGGTCATCTATTAAGATAACCTACACAGACACCCATTAATAAGGCATGCTCTTCATTAGAGCCCTTGATCAACCCTGGAGATATGTAATGCCATAGCTCTCTGGCATCCAATGCTGTGGAGTAAGAATACTTTTCATGGAGGTTACAACCATGCAAAGTAACCATAAAATGAATACAGCTGACTGACAAAGGATCCCTTTGCTTATGTAGCCAGAACCTAAAGTGGCCTAATGGCATCAACTCGGTGCATGCACCAACTGCTCTGTGATCAGCTCCAGAAACAGGAAAAGGCATCAATGGGACAGAACCTAAAGAAAGCCTCCCCACATGACAAAAATCAACAGTGTCCACCATATTCTGTCAGACAGATAGTCTCAGAGCAGTTTCCAGAGCCCAGCCTGGTGGGACCCAGACAGGAACCAAAGAAACACAGCTCAGGCAAGTGTTGGACCCCTTGCGCAAACACAGATGAGATTTCATTGAATCATAGAATGGTCTGGGTTGGAAGGGACCTCAAGGATCATCAAGCGCCAACCTCCTTATCTATTTTATATATGTGTCCAAAACTAAACAAAGAATTACAAACCTGACACAGATTAGAAAGGGTTTACTAACCACAGAGCTTTGAGTTCAATATTGAAGTCTCTGAGTTTCCTAGCAATTTAGAAGGATTAATTTTGCCTCGTACATATTCTGGACTGTCCTAAGAACTTCCGATAGCAAGTGTTTTTGGTTAATCTTTCGATTAATCTCTCTTCAGCAGGGGGAATTGTTTTTGCCACTCAATTACCATGCAGCAGACTAAATTCTGTTCTCATCATTTGATTTATAAATCTCCCTGTTATTCATTTTTTTTCTTTTTCGTTTTTTGAAAACACGCTGTCAATAAGTAATAGAGGAGGAAAGTAATTCAGCCCCAGATTCTTAATATAATAACCATGCAGATGACAGCATATAGGTCACCAGCTGTAGCTCAGCATAATACAAAATTTGCAGGAAATCTGTTAGAAAGACGATTTCAGCAATGAGGAATACATGATAATATAAACAATTTTACACAATGATCAAGAAATGAGCCTGCCCTTCCATTGCCCTCCTATTCTCCTACTGTTGTTTCAAATTTGGCTCTTTATCATAAGAAAATGTTCTTTCATGTTTTATTAGAAAGTGTCTGAGAGAATGTTCTGCATAACAGATAGCACGGGGCAAAGAAAGATGTAAGCGTGACACAGAGCACATAACAAGCCTTATCTTGCAAAATCCCTTGCAATGAGCACTGATGATACAGTGCTCCCATGTTGCTCTCCATATAAGAGGGAATTTTATTCCTTCTTGCTCTCACACTTAAGCCTTCCATCCAAATTCAGGTGAATTTTCCAAGGCAAAGCACTTTTCAGTTAATACTAAAAGCATGAAAGAGAAGTAGGAATTATACATCATCCATCCAAGAAATGCTTCTTAGCATCAGGGACACAAGGGAAATTCAGAGCAATGACATCAGGACAAATACCTCAGCAGCACAAAGTTTCTTTGTAAGAATTACATGTAGCCAACGTAACTTCCACTTTCAAGGTCAAACCTGGAAAATTTGCCCTGTGAATTGCATGAAACCTTCTGAGCAGCATCAGTGGTGGGCAAAAACCATCGTAAAACCAACCAGAGAGTCAGATCAAGTGATCTGTTTTGAAAATAAAGGTGTAAACCCAGCTTGCCTAAATTCGAACTGATGTCCCTAGGGAAAGCAGATATTTCAAACCAGATGCTCAGACCATTAGGCCATCTGCTCTAGACAAACTCAGAAGACCAACAGCTGCAATATAATTATTCTTACTCTCTCATTTTCTTCCTAAATTAACAAGTCTCTTTATACAAAGTATTTACACTGGGTATTTTACTTTTTCATTTCCTTCTCTATTTGGAAAAAACTCTAAGGATTTCTTCCCCCATTAGCATGAGGACAAAGGGCGTATTATTTGATAACGACTAGTCAATAATATCTGTTCCTTCAAATTATACAAAAACCACAATTATCTATAAAAGAGTCATTTCTTTAAAATATGTACAATTAATTTGTGCATAAAATCTTGCAAAAATTATTTCATATGAAAATGGATTTCACATGTAACCCTGCTGCCTTCCTTTCTTTAAATGAAATTAGTGCCACTTTGTCTTGAATTTGAGGATATAAATTATTTATATATATATTTGCAAAATAATTTAGAAGAATCAGTCACCTAAATCCCTTTTTCTTTGTCAATTCAGTGAGTGAAATATTACAACAACAATAATAAAACTAAGAAATAACAGAGAGCAGGTAAGAATCCACACATTGTCAATGTGTCATGATATCTGGGTGCACTGGGAATGCAGGAGGTCTCCAAGGTCTTTCAAACTTTAGGAACTCAAATCTCATAGCATGCAGAAGTGCTAGCAGTGTTATCAGTTCTTTTGTTTTACTTCTCTCTCTCTCAAGAACATTAGGCAATTAACTTCATGTCAAAGAAAGCAATTAGAAAAGAAAAAGGTAAAAGGATTTAAAATGGTTTTATGCTCTAAATTACAAAGCTGTCGAGGTCAGTCCTTCTGTACTTTGTGCAACTGTAATAAAGAGAAGCAAGATCTTTTCATTTGTAACTCTTAAAGTCACTGGATAAAATGAAAGGGGAAAAGAACCCAAACCACCAGATACTGAAGCATGAATAGCTCTATTTATACTTGACACTAGTTCTAAGTACATGGAATTGAAATAAGATGTCCCAGTGTTGCTGTGGTCTGCTAAGGAGGCAGGGATCTGGCAAATCACAGATCTGGATTTATTTCGTCCCACCATGGCATTCTGCTTTCCATTAAAGAGTCCAGTTCTGTTTCCTCATCTTTGCTACAACATCTGGACAACAAGAAAGTCCATTGCACAGGCAGGTGTCCCAAAGATGTTAAGTTTCAAGAACATCAGATAGCAGAAAACCTGGAAAAAAGCTTTCTAGCTCATTCCCACCTTTCTGAAATAAGGCAGACACACATAAGAGGCTTCCTGTTTGCACAACACTGGCATCAGCTTCCAATTGGGATTGCTCACTTCATGGGAAGCCAGAACTGTGCATGCTTTTACATGAAGCTCCTCATGTATGAGAAGATTAGCAGAGTCCTCAGAAAGGTCAGAGTGCTGAAATGGCGGGCTATTACTTGTCATTACTTCATGTACTCATATCTTGAACTAACCATACCTATGAGCACTAAACCACAGTGAAACCCTGGTACTTACAATTACATCTCAGGATAGTTCCTTATGTAATTTTTACCCTGTTCTGATAAGTATGTATTGTGGTGTCCGAGAAAGTACTGTTTACATTTTAAAATCCTAAAATAGTAGATATATTTAAGTAACAGCCTTTGCAAAGCAGATGTAAATGTAATAATGCAAAAAATCAAACCTCTGAATTACATTATTCTCAGCAGAATTTCCTACAAATACAAAAATCATGATCCATTTAGTTTCAAGTTTGATTTGGAGCCACGTATTTCACATTGTGGCTCTATTTGCTCATCTTCACTATCTAATACAGAGAGAAATATATATCATTATTTTCCCCTGTAATTGCCAACATTTTCCAATACCTTCAAAAAGGATAGCAGACTACAGCTGCACAGTTTAATTTCCATCCATTCTTTTCTCCTTACCTTGCTTAGGTTGCAGGACCATCTTCCATTTTTTATGCCTTTTTATAATGTCCTGCAAATATACTGCTCCTTCTCACTATCTGCACAGGTCTTTCCACTGGAAAATTCATTGCCTATTTGCAGTAGGCTTTGCAAGAGTCACAGAAATTGGGTACAAACATGGTGATTAAATAACAAAATCTGAATCTGAGTAATTTTTTCTATATTGGATAAGAAGTTGCTAGAAATAGAAGAAATACTTGGTCTTCATTCTGGCTTTTATGTGTGTGAATTCAATGGATCTTAATAGGGTAATTGGCTGGTTCTTTATTTATAACAGAACAAGCAAAAAAACAGAATACAAATGGTATGGAAAGGTTGGACTTTTTATTTTATATGTACCCATATGGCATGTAGAGTTGCTCACTTCAATAACAACAAATTTTAATTTAAAAAAAAAAAAAAATCCTCCATAATAGTCAAGTGGGAACCAACAAAGAAAACATGTTTACTATTCTAGCAATATTCCCTGCTCCTCAAACTGGTACATCTCTCTCTCCCACTCCAGCTGCAACCAGCTACACATGATGTTGTTCCCTGTATCTTTGTGCATCAATGCTGAGAAAAGAAACAGAAACAGAGTGCAGGTGGGTGTGCTCTTCTGTTTGGTGAAATTAGTCCATCACACTATAAAAACATAGGATTAGCTATAATTCCTCAACCTCGTTTACCCTGAAGTTTATTTCATCACTTTGTAAAGTGATGAGTAATAAAAGCTTTTTCTTAATATTCCTATTGTTGTAATATCTGAGCAATCTCCAAATTAGTTATACTGCAGCGACTCTGCTGAGGAAGTGTATTTACTTCTCATTAAAAAAAGAACTGAGTCACGGAGAAGCCATGCATACGGACCAAGATATGAAGTCTCTGCAAATCCACAACAAAGGTCCAGGCTCCCTAAATCCAAGTCTGTTACACTGTCTACACAACTCACAGCCTGTTACTGTAGTGAAAACAACAAAATGGTGGTTTGCATTAATATTTAAACATTTCTGGTTGTGGGCAGGACATCAGAAACAGCACACAATACAGAGTAAGGCAGCCCTTGATGCAAAGTTGAATAGAACTGTATTTAGTGGCTGCCCCAAAACAAGCCAGACATAGTGCACAGGAAGACTTTGCAGTGAAAGGAATAGGAACATCACATTCAAAAATGCAAAGCACATCAGAAAAGTCAGAAACATTTTTGTACGCATGGAAATACCCCTCAGCAGATTGCTCTTACTCTCTGTCTTGATATAGGCATAGACAAGGCTAAGCAAAGAGTCCTCTGAAGCACTCAAAAAATCTTCAGGTCAATGGGAATTCAAGACGACACCCAAATCTAAGTGTTTTAACTGATGTAACAACATAAGAAATTACTAAAGCTAAACTTCAAGAACAAATTTTATCTAATATTCCTTGTTATCATTACCAAAATGAAAATGCGAAAGGTGTGGAGACAGAGTTTGGTGAAAGTTGGGAAGCTAAATTGCCATTTGCATAAGTCAATTAGAAGAAGAAACTATTTAAAATTTTGTATCCATGACAAATTACATATGAACAGATGAAAAGTAATCTTGACTAATGTTTTGGTATGTATGTGCAGAGGAATGGGAAAGAAACTGCCTTGCTAAAAAGAGCACCATTTGCAACGTTAGAAGAGCGTGATGAAATCAGCTAGTGCACAAACAATTGAGGATGGTGCTTGAAGGCAGACATTTTGTTCCATCCCTAACTTGATGGAAGAAAGGAAGTATTCTTGTACATACATATTCCAAAGTTTCACTGCAACAGTGATACAGATTGCACCATGTGACCACACCATGCAATTTCTCATTCTTCATAATATTTCATGCCATTGTCTTTGAAACTATCACTACTGAAATACAGTATTTCCATTATGTGTGGGTGTAAAAAGAGAGCTATTTTGCTCTATGGTTGGATTTGATGGGAGGGGAAAGAGGGAGAAAAGAGACACACACACTTCGTTTTCCCTGAAGAGCAGTGTGAGATTTCCAATCCTCAGCTTAACACATAAAATATTAAGAACCAATTTTCAGCTGCACCTCTGTCACTTCCATTATCATTCTACACGTCCGGAGGTGATAATGGACTCAGTAAATTGCAGCCTCTTTCCATCCCAGACCATGAGGGTGTTCACCTGGGGACAACTCGGCACAAAGGATGGCTCAGATATATGCTAATAGCATCCAGGAGCCAGGAGCTAAGGAAGACACCAGGTTGTGATCAGAAACAAAAAGACACCGTATAACAAAGGCAGGAAAACACCCAGAAACAAAGCAAATTTAAAAAAAAAAAAAAAGGTGTGAGCTCAATTCTCAAAATTATGACTGTACTGTACTGCTATCCTGGCAGACTTTTGCTGAAAATATGCTGAGCAACCAAACTTCTTCACTGAGTCCAGTCTGAGCTACTTACTGCTTTAATTCAGCCATGCTGCTAAACATTACTAAGGGAAATGATATTTTAATTATTATGTGACAGCAAAATGGACCATAGTGCGTGTGTTGACAGAGCTGCCACTGGTACACAGTGTGTCCACTGTGCTCTGGGTGGATTCCAGAGCTAGTCAAACAAAAGCTGCATAGACAGAAAACACTCCCACAGCCTCTTTCACAAGGTCCAAGCTCTGTTTGAGAGCCCAGGATTGCCAGAGGTCTTCTCTTGCTAGACTAGGGGGATGCAGTGGAGAAACATCGCCTTGGTGCAGGCTTGCTCATGGCCACGTCGCACTTCTAAGTGACATGCACTGATTCCATAGGAAATTACTCAGCAGTCAGTGATTTTTTTAAACTATGAGACTCTAAACTAGCCTCCATGGTCACTCTTTTCTCATGGATGCAACAAACCTGAAACCCAAATCCAGAAGTGTAGATGGAAAGTCTCCAATTGATATCATTTAAATTGGGTTCACACCCAGCGTACTGCAGGGCTTTTCTGGACTAACAAACAGCCTTAAAATTTAAAAAAAAAAGATAAATGGAGAGCCAGACAGCGAGGGATTGTGTTGATCCTGGCAAACACTATATGCAATAGCAACACTGCTTCATTTAGGCAAACAACCTGGTGCACTCGGTTCCTGGGACATCATCCCTGCTGCTCAGGCCCATGAACATCACACTTCATTTCCCTGAGCTGAACAAGCAACATCTGCTAAAGCCTTCTCCCGCTACACTGATGAGCAGCGCACTTTGCTCTAACATGCTGTACTTCAGTGGTTATCATTTAATTATAGTTCTCTCCATCTAAACAGTCTTCACATATAACAGGAAAGTGAGACAGCATGAAACATAGTTAGCACCCAAAAATGCTTGAAGCAACCGTTTTTTTTATGTTTTCCTCAAAGACACAACTGAGCTTTACAGATCAGATGGCAAATACAATGGAACAAAAACTGGACTGGTACATCCTGAGAGTTCAAGAAGTCACAACTGACATGGGCTTGAATTTCACAGCACCACAGCTAATTAATGGCACAGAAAGGACATGCAGTTTATTTACAGCAGGAAAACATTATAATTTACCTGCTTCCCAACAGTCCCACTCGATCATTACATCCTATTACGGCACCAGGCATCGTATTGGCACTTAACAGTCTTGAAACATTTTTGTCCCTGTGAAGCTATGTATCAATTCTACCTGCAGTTACTGCATATGCTTACAGGTATATCATGCACATGATGATATTATTTCAGAAAGTCAAATAGCAACACTTGATCCAAGTAGTAAGGTGGCTGCAATTAGCTTAAGGAAGAATTACAATTTTGAAAGTTCAGTAGGTTGGGTTACTCCAGCTGCATTTCAACAAGTACTAATTTTGCATGTGCCAGTCTCCTCACAAAAATTTCATTTCTATGAATTTTTAATGATGCAAAGTAATTTTTTCAAGGTCACTGAGAGACCAAGCAGTTATTCAGACATTAAATTTGCTCACAGTTTCTTGGCAGCTTTGCAAGAAAGCTAGCAAGTATGGTGTATGGTGGCAGTTGGGGGAGGGAAGACTGGTGGGGTAAAAGATTAGGAAAAAAGCTAAAGCAAAATCAGACAAGACTTGGTGGAGAACCAACTTTTAAGACAAACTTGTAATTTTTATTCATGTCCTGAGAATAAAAAGGAGGGAAACTCATGCCTTGGGCATGTATACAGTCACTTAAATCTGCTTCTTGGTATTTTATCTCATTCAAATATGGGAGGTGGGGACAGCTAAAGACATTGCATTTTATTTTGGCTTTTTTAAAATCCATTTATGTCACAGCAGATTTTCCAGTAATCTAAATGTGGCAATATCAAAATGACTCCTGAACCTCATTAACCAGTTCTGTGAAAAAATTCATGTGACATTGATGGAAATTAACAATTCAAATGTCTTTGGGAGCCACAAGATATTACACTTCCTAACACCACCAAAACCTTGCAGCTACGGGAACATCATGCCTGACAGTCATGCACAGCACCACTGCCTTCTTCAGTGCTCACAATGCTCAGAGCAGGTTTTTTTTTAGTCATCAAATACCACTTCTTAGGCTTCAAGCTGTGATAGCTTATTACAGAAAGCAATGGTTCTGTCTATACACTGTGCCCTCAGGACTTCAGTCCGCACCTTTGTTTTATTTGGGGCATGTGCTGAGGCAGCCCACTTCACAAAATTCCATCGCAAATTCACAGGCAAACATCATCAGGTGAAGCTCAGTGCTGGGAAGCAGTGCATCACAATCTGAGGTCCTAATCCTTCTCAAAAAGTTCATTTGTGCTTCCAAGCCTCTGCAAGTACTGATAAATAACATCTGCTGTTTTGTGTTCAATATTTTTGCTTAGAGGCTTAGTCATTTTTTTGCATGACCAAAATGGATGACCATGAAAAATATACATGTGATCTTGGCTGTACCAAATGCATCCTAGGCAATATCTGTTCAGAAGTAGACCTGGCCTGTTGTTCTCCTGCCCACCCTCTAACGAGCTTCCAGGGGGCTGGATCTATTATTTTCAGATAACCTTCAGAAGAGCAGAATTGTTAGAATAAACCTTTTGAGGGAAGATGTTAATACGAGTCTGAACATTAATTTTAATGGTGAGAAAAGCAAGCAAAGCACCCTCCCTATTACTCCTCCTCCCTTCCCAGGGGCAGCTTTGCCCTGCCTCGAGAGCCTGTGTCACCTGCTAAATCTGAGCAGACAGACAGCTTTCGCTATCAAAGAAGCGCTGCGGCAATACCCACATACCCGTCACTCTGTCACTCCTCATCTGGACGTGCTGGGCAGATGAGGCTCCCTGCTCATGGAAGTGCGGGGGGAGCAGGGGGGAGAGGCAGCTCGAAGGAAAGCGCCTGGAGGAATCGTTGGCCTGCACACACGTTTCCGATTCACCTGCATTTAATGCCGTTAATATTTTAGCAGCTGCAGTGCCAGGGTCAAACTGAAATTTTGTACTCTCTCTTTCACTCTGAAATGTCAGTCTCAGACCTTCTGCTGGCTTATTTTTTTTAAGCATCAGTGAGTGAAGAATAAAAAAGAAAAGAACAAGTAGCAAAAAGTTTACAAAAAGGTCAGAATATTCTTTTCTGCAAACTGTAATTTAAATGTTGCTCCACACACACCCTGACCTCGCCATCTGTCTAAGGCACACAGCATTTCCATTCAACTCAAAGGGAGCTGCACAAGCTCTCTATCTCTGTCAGGTTCTCTCTTCCCCAAATCCCTAGTAGTCCAGAGGCTCACCCAGGCCCAGAGGCCCTGCAAAGTAGCTTTGCTTTCAATGTCAAAGAAGGCAAAAACCTTCAGATTACCCTAGAGAGTTCTCAAATAGAAGCCATTCACTTGTGAGCCATTTCTGTCAATATCTATTTTATCTGTTATCTGTCAATATCTGTCAAAATATCTGTTACTACCTATGAACACTAAAAAGAAAAACTTATTTTCTCTTAAAAACAAAATGTTTAGAAAAAATAATCTGGAGTCCGTCCATAGGTGTGCTGTTTTGCAGGGTCCTGTTTCTCACCTTACTCCCAGTAGCACAACCTCTTCTGATCACCAGGGGCTCTAGGGTACTTCTGGAGGTATAAGCAACTTAGCAAAACCAGTCTCAATAAGGCAGTGATTAATGAATGTGAATAACCAAAGAAGACTTCGAATTTAAACATTAATTTTCAATTACATCTTTCTTTTGGAGCTGTCTCATCCTCAGAAATGCAGTTTTAAGAAAAAACTGCTGTATTTTAGCTTCTGATAACTCTTTTCATCTGCATTCTCCAGCTGACTAGCCCAGCACACTGTACTGGACTATGTCCCTTTCTTTTCTACATATGGTACCAAATTCACCCGTGCTCGACCACCACTTGTAACTGAACTTGCAATTAATTTTTGTACATATTTACTAACCAGGTAAGTGTTTAAACACTCCCAGTCTCCCTCCTGTAAGTATAAGAACTCTAGACAAAGGATTACCAAAATGAACCTCTGTTTTCTTGGAAGTCTGATGATTCATACTGGTAGGTCAGTTATAAATTTAACAAGATTCCCAGATGCATCCTTATTTTCCCTCTAGAACCAGGTATACCAGGAGTAGTATTAAAAAATAAAATATTAGCTGTTAGTTTTAATGAAAGAAAATTAAATGAATAAATATTAATAACTATACTCCCCAAACAGTTCTTTGAGCTAAAGAATTACAATTCTAAGTATTTTATGAAAAGAAGAAAGCACTAAAAACTTGTGGCTGACTGTGAGAAGCTTATTTATGGCATACCATGAATGAGATGGAACTAAAGAAATTGCTCTCCACTGCACAACTTATGCTCTTTACTAGGCAATCCAGATTCATCTTCCCATTTTGAAAGGTGGAAAATAACCTTCTCTGCAGTTAAAAAAAAAAAAAAAGTTCCTCTTAATTAGAAAGTTGGTCTTAACTAGTTCTACAGCATTAACAAAACTTCAGTACAAGTCATTGATGAGATAAATCACAAGAGCGGATTGTTCCTGCCAGCTGCCCTGGGAAATGCCATAGGATGGCACAGCAGATACCACCAGAGGGACTTCAGTCACTAAACAGCAAGCCAGTAAACCAACAACAAACTATATTTAGAAGTGGGTAGCTTCTGCTTCTCTCTCTCCTTGTCTTAGTCTGTCAGGGATGGTCAAAGAGTTGCCTGCTGGAGACTTCATTAGTTTTTGTTTTCCCAGCTGGTTCCCCACAAACTGAGTAGTGAATTTTATGATCCAGACTTATAAGTGAAGAATGCCGTTCTATGAAAGGAATGCATTTTAACATATGTAGTATTAAAATTTTTGGAAGTTCACATAAATACAAGCATGTTAAGATTATCAACAACAGAGAAATTTTCTGACCAACTAGCATGTTTCTCAAGACTTAAAATATTCTTTTTCAGGCTTCACAGTTCTCTGCAATCATTTCCTATTCAGTTTTACTTTCATAGCATCCTGCTGCAATTTCAAATGCTGAAGCAGAATTCCAATAATCATCAGCAATAACGCATGATCTGTCTAATATGAATAGAAAGGTTGGATTAAATTCATATCCACTAAAAGTTAATCTCCCTTTAACAAGGGAACTGCAGTGGTTTTGTATCTTATGGACACTTAGTTCTGAATTGGTTACAGCCTGCCTATAGAAAAACCTTTCCAAACGGTAACGTTCTGTAGAACAAAAACAAGGCTTGATATTTTTCCATGCTGTTAATACACCAGCCCCACTCCTACAAGCGGGTGCATGAGGAGGCTCCCTGTCCTGTTTCTGCAAAGCTCTCCAAAGCTCCATGCGAGGGCAGGGGCCTGAGAGCCTTCAGACTTCTATTTCCATGAACTGGCACTTAGGTAATAATATTTTTTTTCCTTCCTCATTTGCATAACATCTTACCACATTTTATTTTGATTCACAGTTACAATGGAGGCACAGACTTGTTCATAACAAAATACCTACCAGTGTTGTACCATTCACAATTTAAGTTTCCCACTGCATTATGAGAAGGTCAGACAGAGTAGCTGTAAGGATGAAGGCTGGATCAGCCCTATGTGCTTTCAAGAGTGGTTTGCCAAAAAAGCACCTGGCTGGTAGGTAGTGCCAATCTGAGGAACTACAACTATGTCGTGAAAAGTGAGCAAAATGCAAAGATCTGAAAGTACAGCCGCACAGGAGCTAAAGGTAGCTGCCATCTATGTCCAGATTACTTGGTACAAAAGAGATGTTTCTCCATTAAGCAGATGGACACAAAAGATAAAAGAGAAACAGATTTAAAGTGTCTTTGCCATGGTTGCTTTCAATATACCTATGCCTATGTCAAAGCTCTATGTCAAAGCGTGTCAGCCTCTTCTTTTGGGAGCAGTTTACGAAGAGAGCCTGGTGTCTCAGCAGTGTCTGCAGGAAGGTGCTGCTCCATGCACAGCCTGTGTCTCCCTGTTTGGCTTTGTAGGACCAACACAGCTTCACTATCACCATCTCCTTCCCATAGTGACAAAGTCATAATAGGACCAAGGGAACACTGAGGATGCCTTCTTCCAAAACATGGGACCAGTGAGAGCAGTTCCAGTTGGCATTAATCATTGATGCCGTCTATTCTTCCTTATTTTTTTAGTAATGCAGCTCTTGTGAGACCTGTCCAGCTACCAGCAAGGGCAATGGGAAAAGAAAGAAGTAATCACTGTATGGCTTCCCTGAGCTCCTCTGAAGCATGAGCAGCCACTCGGCTGCCCCATCCCCACAGCCAGGCACACGGCCTCACAGCAGCTTGTGCCTTCAAAAACCTCCCTGTGTGGTTGCAGGGTTGTTATTCTCTTGCTTTCCTACCCTACAGCTCCAAATTTAAAACGAAATACAAAAAAATTCACTTGTTTTTTATAACTTCTACTTCATTAGATAAAATACACTAATTTCTCATACATTCTAGATCAAAAGCTAAATTCTAAGTTGCTTTGCTTGGTCCAAAGACTCAGGCACAGCAGAAACATTAATTTTAACTTGGCTCTTTTTTTTTTAAAGGATCATGTTTGCAAGAAGGTGTTGAGCAGCGAATATCACATGTAATCAGTGTGGTAATGAGCCTGTTTTGTTCTTTCATTACATTTCAACAGGCATATTTCACGTAGATCTTGGTACAAGTTCCACTCAAATAAACCAGTAACTGGAAAGTTGAAAAGCTCTGAAAATAACTGCACTAAATGTTTCTTTCTACAGAGAGCATCTTACTCTGTAATTCAATGTCAGGAGTGAAACTCTGGCCCCATTACGGCTATCAGAAGCTTGCCTTTAGGTGGCTATGTCCATGGCTAGCACTTTGCTAGGAATGTGTGGGATAGTGACAGCCCACTCTTTGGAGTCCAGCCCTGCACATGGACTACCACTGGTGTCTGTAAGGTAGGGTTAGAAAATGGCTGCTGCCTTCATTTCAAGCAGTAACACTGTACACAACATTTCAAACACACATTTTAATAGGTTTTCTGCATCATGGAGATTTTTTGGTGTTGCAGAGGTTAATAATTGCCCTCAAACTCCAAGGAAGTGGACTTGAAAAGTTCCAGAGTTCAAGCGCAATGCCATAAGCAAGGTGCTAAATAATAAAAAAGAAATATTGTACAAGGCTCCCCAGCTGCAGAGGAGCCCACCAGTTCTCAGCCCACTCTGACAGCTGAGACTGTGACACCGGCAGCCTCGTTTCTGCAGGGTGTCAGAAAATGCATTACTACTAAGTGGCATCACTCTGAACGAAATCTGCATGGGTCAACTGCAGGTTAAGCTAACAAAACAATAAAAAATTTAAATCTAACAAACACAGAGCCCCCAGAGCACTCAAGAGAAAGCACAATGGGTTTCTCGTGTGGACAAAGGAGTGAGTCCCCACATCCCATGGGCTGGTCCTTCCAGATGTGAAGTTAAATGCATTTTTATTTTCCAAACAGTAGCTTGTCCTAAGTGTGTTTCACCAGCTTACTATCTTGAAAACTGCTCATGACCTTCCTTTTCATTAGTGAGAAGGATCTCAGTTGATAATGTTCAAAAACATGGCCTATGCAAGCACTCAATGTGAAGCTTCACAGTGTCACTCTGTGATGAGATTCCAATGGAAGAACTCTCACTTTCTGTAGGAATATGGTATTTGGGAAACGTGTGGAAGATTTGGCACTATTTGTTGACAGCAGCTAATATACAGCCATACAACATGTTTGTGACCAAGCTGTACTCTTGCGAGCAGCTTTCTGAAACAGAAAATCTTATCAGATAGCTGGAGGAGACACACTGGCTGAAAAAGGAGACTATGGGTATCTGGACATCTCCCAGCTGCCTTAAATAAAGATTTAGGTGCTGGAAAAAAGAGCACAACAGGAAACCAAGGGGTAATGTGCATTGGAAGAAAGACACGCTCTGCAGAGAAACGCTGCTTCAGGGTGAAGGCATGCCTCAAGAGGGGCGAGAATTATGAAATTCCAAGAGCAAGCATGGGACAATGGAGGAGTGAACGATGTAGATGAATTCTTACTCTGGACAAAGCTGTCATTCCTCTTGAAGATCCTTCCTGAAGATTTCACTCAAACACAGTCACATTGTGTTCTGCACTGAATCACAATTCCCAAACAATTCCCAAATGTGTTTTGCTTGACATGTTTATATATGCCATTGTATAGAGGCTCATTAGCAGTTAATTTTGGTTGTTTTTACTTTGAACCTTGTGCTATCCCTCCTAAACCTCAAAGGAATGCTATATATATATATATATAATACATCCTGCTAGTGTGCTTTAGAAATAATTCTACTGCTTTTAAGACTTCTGCTTATTTTTTAACATTTACATTCCTCGTGGATAAATTCAAATAAAAGAAAAATTATTGAGCTAAACCTATATATTCTAATGAACATGTTTCACTCATATCTTAAAAATTTGTATTTACTTAAAAAGAAAATGGGTACATATTATTTTATGAGATATCTCAACTTCAAGAGCTATTAATTTTTTATTATTAAATTCAAACAATGGCTTTATTCAAAAACTGTACTAAGTGAAATAAACATCAGAACAGAGAAATGGAAATCTGAGTAGAAGAGCACTGTGCAGGTCCACAGTAATGTTTTCTTAGTGAGGGAGAAGCAGGAATGGAAACCAATCACAAACAGAAAGGCCCTGAACTTGTTGAGATTTATATCAGTATTAACCATTAAAGTGGAAATAGGAGAAGGCCTCTGCCTTAACCTCCTTAGAGCAAAATGCGGAAAAACAAATGCATTAGTTGAAGTTTTTAACATTTTTCCAAACTGAGTAATGTAGACTACAATTAAGAAATACGCACAAAATACAACCAAGTTTTATCTTTTGCCTAAGAAATCCATACAGATTTCTTGTATTGTGTGATTATTTTCCTCCACTGTTTTGCACTGCCCATCCTGCTTCCACTGGGTGACACTGAGCACCTTGCTGCTTAGTGAGGGGAATTCCACAGCATCCAAGCAGTGCTTTTCATTTAACACAAACACATGTGCGCACACAGCGATACAAAATCTCTCTTGCAGAATGCACTCTAGGGCCTACACTAAGTAGCAATTTAGTTTTTTTAGAAATACAGGCTAACTCCAAATTTTGCAGACCCATGTATACCATACACTTGGACTGTTTTTAAACATAAAAACATTCTAGCATCTATCTGTTCATCCATCAATCCATCCAGGCATCTATCCTTGCCTATTAAAAAAAAAAGAAAAAAAAAGCCCTCTTCTCATAAACAGCTCTGCTAATTAACTCCCACATTGAAGCAAGCTTTCCATTACAGAAAAAGGAGAGGGAGATTGAATTTATCTATATGTGATGAACAAATGCCCTGGAGAAGCACTTGTAATCTATCATGTCAATGTAGATGAACTCCTTGGGATTTCTTTTCTTTGTTTTACCATCCAATAACAGTAAAAATAATGCATACAAGAATCCCAGTACTCAGGATACGCAGCTAATCAACGCATGGAAAGACATTCAAGGTTGCTTTGCATTTACCCTTTTTTGAACAATGGAACTTCGGGGTTACTGCTCCCAGTTTGAGGTCTAATTACTATAGCAATTAAGCTCATCATTGCATTTATTATTGTTATTAGGAATGACAACAGAAAACTGATCCTCATCTGATTAAACAAAATAGAGCGCTAATTGAGAAGAATAGCAAGTCTATTATTTTTCAGTGCCTGAAATGAAGTCAAACTTCCTAAATGGAGTCAGCCCTAAACCTGACAGGAAGCACAACTGGTAAGAACGCAGATACATGGTGTTGCAGAGGGGGGCACACACAGCCTGACCCAGAACATGCCAGCCCATCATCCCAATTCAGTGAATTCATTTAAGATCATGACACCTCTTAAGCAGCTCTGAATATGCTTTGGCAACCATTTGTTAAAGTTGCACCATTTTTTCTCATGCTTACTGTGCAGTTCGATGTGCACTTTTGCTGCAGAAGAGGTGTAAGTGGAGCCCCGCCCCACTGATGTAGGAACTGAAATCCCCTTTCACAGGGTGTATGAATGTGTTTCCAATGCTGAGGTATGTCAAATGGAGATTATCATGGTCCATCACACTCCTCTGCCTTTTGTAAAGTACGCGGCAAATGAGCTAAGGCTTTGTTTTAATTTGTTGGTTTTTTTTTTTTTTTTTTACATAGATAAGATTTTTAGATACTTCAAAACTATTTAAAAAAATAAAAATAAAACAAACTCCAAAGGTTAATTATTTCAAGCTTTAAATTTTGATATAAAACAAACTAGGAAAGATGCAAAATAACCATGGTCTCCTCCTTTTCCCCTGCTCCTTCTATTTCACTTTCTACTATTTGAGTGAGCTGAAAAACTCAAACAAAACAGAGTTGTGGGTTTGTATTGCCTTGAAAACCCCAACAGGATGTAGCAAACCCCACTATGAGTCCAAAATAAATGTAAATGAAAGGCTGTGAACTACAGCTTTTACTTGGCAAACCCCTCTTAATAACCATTTTCAAAGAAAATTAGTTTTAAAAACATGTTAAGATCCAAAGCATTAAGCAGTTGGGTTATTTCATCCCAAACAAACTAACGATGATGGATCCACTTAAGGAAAGAAAATCAGACTTATTCCATTTCATTGCAGGAGAAATATGTTGCAGGATATAAATAATCTACTTGCATGCAAACAGATACACTTTCTTGATCAATACAGAAAAACATCAGCTCTCCATTTCTCAGAGCCTCTTTTCTTTATGCAGTGTTTGAAAGCTATGCATACATAATGCAGCTGCCAAAATATTTGATGTGGTTTTAATGCTGAAGAGTAAAGCTTTTTGCAGAAATTAGAAAAATTCTGGATTTCTAATGGTATTGAACAGACAGCTAACAAACAAACATTCCCACAAGCAACTCCATGACAGTGTTTTACCACAATAGGACCCTCCTCTAAGGAGAAAAGCTACCAAGACTCTGGGCAATGCGCTTCTGAGCTGGACGGTTCATTTTATCTCATGCAGCACCATTTCACAGGGCACTGCATTAATCCAGATCTCCACCTGCTCTGAGCAGCATGATGTAAATATAAATTCACCTTTCAATCACTTTTGCAGGTTAATAACACTGAGTAATAGCACATTAGCAAAGTGCCACTCCAGACACCAGTCAGGCATGCCAAACAGATAATCTGACAAAATGTTTCAGATTCATTTTCCATGAAGAGAAACACTGTTCGAGCTTATTAACTAGCAAATCTGCATACAGTGCAGTGCAATGCACAGACTCCATTAAAAGTAGCAATCTATCTCATCAATGCAATATATAATGGTATTTGGCCTATTCCATTGTTGTAAATTAAAAAAATATATATGCCTGTTCTCTGTAACATAGTATATTTGCACTAATTGCTTCTTATTCTCAGTTCGGGTTTTTGATGTAGAGGAATTTCCACATCAGTTTATGGTGAAATTATATTTTTTGTTTCTCTAACTTTCAACAGTACAAATAACCCCAGCAGCCTTTCCAGCTCAAGTCCTACTCTCTATCCTCACTTCATTCTTCCTGCTTCCCTTGTAGAGGTGGGCTACCCATATCTGATCTTCGTGCCTGTTATTACAACTCTACTTTTACAGATGTTGTTGCGGGATATGATAAAGCAGAGCTACACAGAGGCTGATTGCTTGCTTAGTCCAAAATCAATAGCAGATGAACAGGATTGGTCTTCTTATCTCCAGCATAATTGATAACTAAATGGGAAAAAAGGCAACTAAAAATGAATAACATTTCCCCCAAATGTTCATTTAAAGTTGTGAAGAAAATCACTTCAGTGATTTTACAGCCTTTAAATAATGGTCTTATGAGAATGCTAGAAAACAAGAATGTTGTTAAAACAATGCAGTAAGGGCAAACTTCCCTATGGGTTTATCCAAACCCAATTCTAACGGCAAGTACATATACTGAAAATCTAATTAATGTACTGTTCCTGTTCAGAAAGCAGACACAGTGTTATCCAAGTGTCAGTTCAATTCACAATTTTTTTAACTACTGAGATTTGGAAAACTATCTGCAGACATTTCCTTTGTTTGATAATTCTTAGCCATCTTCATTAGTTTGTTAGCTCCTGTTCTTTGAATCATAATCCAGTAGAGTTTTAATCTCATTTTTGCCATGTAAAGATTACATGTAACAGCCTTGGTTCTCTAGGGTATAAAACCCGATGCACAAGTCCTCTTAGCTGACCTTGCCTTTTTACTCTAGGAAAACTGCTTTTTATTTTGTCTTCACTGGGATGAGGCACGTTGGTTCTCTTTGTGTGAACATGCAGTATTTGTGTTATCTCATGTGTTCTTGCTCAGAAAGTACAATGTGCTTCCTTGCACCTACACAGTTGAGTTGTTGTCCAGCATGATGAATTTTTGTTTTGTTTTAGGTTCAAGCATCTTAAAATGTCATATCAAAACACCTAATCATCTCCTTGCACTGCTCTGACTCTAAGATAAGGAATCCCAATTTACAACCACTTATAGGAAAGCGTAAGTGGAAAATTAGTTTTCTGCACCTCTGTTAGTGACTGTGTGGCTTTCTTAACAGTTTTTGTCTGAAAACACTATTGCAGGTAGCATCCCCAGTAGAGCATCAGTC
The DNA here is from genome assembly GCF_026119805.1 of Tympanuchus pallidicinctus. NCBI lineage: Eukaryota > Metazoa > Chordata > Aves > Galliformes > Phasianidae > Tympanuchus > Tympanuchus pallidicinctus. Next base: position 31,497,991 of record NW_026294721.1, on the reverse strand, counting down.
TGCTTGATCACATTCCAATCTTCCTTAATGCTTAATCTAGAATTTAAAGGCATTCATTCATTATTATGGTTCATTATTATTCATTATTATTGTTATATCATTCATTATTTTGGATCTTGTCTTATCTGCTTCTATTTAGAGTACTGGATGCTACAGGGCTATATACTCTTTCTTTTAGTCTCAGATCAAAGTAGTCCAAGTCTACTTTTTCTACTCTTGCATTTCAATTCCACTTCCCTGTGCTATGCAGAGTCATAAAGAGGTCACGTCATGCCAGTATGACACTTCCAGGCTTTCTCCAGACTGCTTCAGGATGGATTTCAGTTTTGCATCGCTGGCTACTCAAATACTGTGCTTTATTGTTGGTTCTATTAAATGGCTCACACACTATTTCCTTTAGAAATGGCTCAAGTGCTTGTATTGGTTACATTTCTTAAGTAACCACTTTTCTAATGACACTGTAGGGTATTCAACAAAAAATACCGCTGCAATTATGGGATGACAAATAAATGTTTTATTGATTAGCTCACAATTTGTGATGACAGCGATGCGCCAGGACTCAAGAGGTTCAATTTCCAGCACACCTCTGAAGATGTCAAAAGATTACGGGCAGTTGTGCTAATTTTTTTAGCCATTCCCTTCTGCAAACAAGGCAAAAACGCTTCCCTCTCCTCAGACTTGGTACCTGCTTAGACAAAGTAAGCTCTTCTCTGCTGCTACATCCATAGTGTGTGCAGCAAGCCAGTCAAGCAAACCATTGTCTTCTGCAAATACCACATGCCCAATACCACTACACAAGTCTGCTCATATGAAATATTAAATCACAATTAAATCACAAAGAAGTTAAGTTACAGCCAATTGAGGATATATTTGAACAGACAGTGGGTTCCATAAACTTACAGTTTTTAGCTCACAGTATTCCACGTATCTATTTGCACTGCAAGCTTTGTTTTCCCTTGAACTGTACACATTATTTTATATGCATTACAATCAACACAAACTCAGCAACAGAGAGTAATTAAGAAAGCAAACAAACTGTAGAAGTGGACCATATAAGGAAGAAAAGTAAAAAATGTCACCACCAGCCTCTAGACATATGGCTCTCTAAGGCCCTCCTTGTGCTGCACAGCTTTCACTGCTCCATCAAGCCCAGATGCCTGCTTATTTTGGAGAAGAATTTGCTCAGAAAACGTCTCATGGCCAGGATGATTTCATACCTCATTAGTGTTGTCCTGATGCAAGTAATGGAAATAAAAATCTTGGAAGCCTGGACTGTTGTATGCATGCAGAAGCTGCTTGTTTTTCAGAAACTTACAGTAGGCAAGGAAAACTGAAAGAGAATAACAGGGCAAGTGCTAGAATAAAGGCAGCTTCTAAAATGAGGGAGAATAGAGAAGTCACCTGTGGTATTTTCAGCCTGAGATATTATCTCCATCACTTGAGGATAAGGAAAATAGCTCACTCTTTGCCTAGTTATGCTAATAATAAGCACTGAAGTTTTAATACAAAGTTATATGGTTAGAAAAAAAAAATCCACTCTTATTCTAATGAGGTCAGCATAGCTTCTCTAGAGCAGTTGCATTAGCACTGTTTCCTCTGAGCACCAGTTCCAGAAAAACAGAACTGTTTCTTATACTCTGCGTGCTATGCTTTCAGAGCTGTCTTTCTTCTTCTCCCAGCCTATTGGCCTTGTTCAGCCTTTCCTTATTAATTCTTTAAAGCTCTTTATATTGAGTTTTAAGTTGAATTGTACCTGATTATCTTCACAGGTCCCCTCCAACTTAGGATATTCTATTATTCTAAATCAATCCTTAACTGTTTCTTTATTAAGTAAAATACTTCCCTAGTAATTTAATGAATTTTAAAGAGATTGCTATTTACAACTTTTCCTTGATAGTTTATGCATTATTTTATATTCAACAAAATCAATAATCCCTAAAATCCTTGAAATATTTTCAGAGAATTAATTGAACAAGAACAAATATTTGCAGAGGTCAGAAAGAAGGTAAGGGATAGGTGAGTGTTGAAAGGTGGGAATGTTATAAAGAAAGATAAATGTGAAAAGATTCTTCTGGGAGGGAAGAGAGTTTGGGAGGTGATGCCTCTTCTCTCTTGTAACTAGCAATAGGACTAAAGGGAATGGCCTGAAGTTGCACCAGAGGAAGTTCAGGTTGGATAGTAGGAAAAAAAATTTTTTTGTGGTGCAGCATTGGAACTGACTGCCCAGAGAGGTGGCTGAGTCACCATCCCTGAAAGTGTTCAAGAAATGTTTTGATGTTGTAGTAAGAGAAATGGTTTAGTGTGGAAGTATTGGTGGTAAGTGGACAGTTGGACTAGAAGATCTTGGAGGTCTCTTCCAACCTTGGTGTTTCTACGATTCTGTGATTGTAAGACTTTCTTCTCAACTCAGATCATGCCAAGAGTAAGCAGTGGAGAGGTGCAGAGCACAGAGACACTTCCCAAGCCACATTTTCTGCCAAGGAGATGTACACTACCTAGGTCACACTACTTTGGTTACATGATAACGTATCTAAGGAAACATGCAACAATCTTATTCAATTTTATTAGTAGTTTACTAATAAAATTTAGTAGTTTATTAGTAGTTTACAGATTTCTACCTTGGACATCTGCAGTCAAAGGAGATATGTAAAGGCAGCCTGGAGCAGGGTACCTTTTTTTTTTCCCCCTCACACAAAATGGGAACAAATTGGACATTTAAAAGCTAAGCAGAGCTTTAGTGACAAAGTTACCATAGCTACATAGATTGGATCTCTGGCCCACTGTTCACCATTTGGATAAAGGTGCTAACTGTGCCTTGCTGCTGAAATCCACAGTATTTTAACACACTATTACACAGGACAGACTACTAACTTCTTTCCACGGTGCCTAACATGAAAACATTCAGTGAAGGACTAAGACATTAAAATGGAAAGGAAAACCATTCTTTCAGATTTTGTTTAGCTCATCAAGTACCACTCAAATATAAACATTGTCCTGCATTGCCGTTAAACTTCACGTCAGTTGATTTCTGCAAGATTTTGTTGAGCGTTCCAAGTGACCAGCTACAGAAACATTTAAAAAAGAAGAAAGAGCTGGCACTGTAGCCTACATTAGCCTGTTTTAGTTATCTTCTCTGGTCAATATCAATAATGTTCAATACATGGCTGTTCCTTCTTCTGCCATTAGTGAAACAACTTGGGCTTCCACAGAATGTGATCTAGTGCTTTGGCAAACATCTTTACAGATTAACAAACTAATCACAGCCAATATGGAAATTATTTTCAGTAAGAATGAGCTAAGGTTGGGTCTTCAAGGAAAGACTGGAGCATTTTCAAGTGGTCCCAGGATGTCTCCTGTGTCCAAGCTTTAGCATTTTTCAAGCAAATGCTGCCAGTCCACTGCAAACACAGCTTTTGCATGGCCATGCTTTCAGAATGCCCAGAAGAAGACAGCAAACATCCTGGCCTTTCTCTGATACAGCAGAACATCCACAAGCAAATAATGCTGTCTCAATCCAGCACCATAAGTCATCAGCCTTCCAGCCAGCGCATAACTCACCCCTGCCATTTCCCTTCTTGTTTGGCAGCTGACCTCCTGTGTAGGCGGCTGAAAGGGGCATTAATGGTTTTTGTCAGCCCACTTTATTTAGCAGCTATCAAAATTAAATCAATGCCTCCTCCATTGTCTTCATTTTTTCCTTTCCAGGTTTTTTCTGTACTGCACCTCACTATTGCTGTGGGCTTTGGACTTTGATTTATAACCAGGTTCATGGAAGCATAAGCAAAACTGTAATTCCAACGTTTACTTTTCTGTGTGTTGTTGCTGAAAGCAATAGCTATATCCACACTACTCTTAAACATAACTCATGATATAACTTTGCCTTTCCCTAATTCCACCAGCCTGCATTTCCCAGCTCCTGCCACTGCTGAAGCCCAGCAGGGACATGGCAAGCTGCTGTCATGTTATCAGCCACAGAAAAAGCTTGGCCTGGAGGCTGCAGCAATAGGTATTGGTACCATATAGGTGGAGCAGAGTAGTAAAGGCACACTCACAGGAAGTGGTGGAGAGGGTTGGTCAGTCCCTTGCATACCACATCTGGAGCACCTCTGGTTTGGCATCCTGGCACTCTTCAATATATGCACATGCCTACTACACAGCAACCTGCTCCCATGTTTCATCCTACCCTTGTTCTTCCTGCATCCACCTCACACATCTATTTGACATGCAGCCAGAAACGGAGTTTTATTAGCATGCATTTTCAGGATGATGCCTGCCTTTCTCTGCTGCACGTTTGAAATGCACTCAGTGAAATCAACCTCTGGTTTTTAAATGTGGCCTCTAAGGACTACATTATTAGAAATCATAAATCATTATAAAAAGTGCTGTCAGAGGGGAGCTTGCTTTCTCTTCCTTTCCACCCCACAGCAGGGTGCGTGACTGAGGGCAGAAGAGAGTGAGCAGACCTCCTTGCTATAGGACCACGTGTAGGAACACAATTTTATGGGCTTTCAGGATAGGATAGGGAACACCAACCAAGAGAAACTACTCTTGCCCAGTTCTACTACAGATGCTACTACCTCTTACCTTGGCTAACTATCATATAGGAATTAAAAGTTGGAAACAATTCTTTAGAGTGATGCAACTATACATTGATATGCTGCAGAAAGCCTGGGCCACTGAAACATTTTCATTTAAACATTTAAATGAATCTTAGCTGCTTTTCTAAAGCTTAAGAAAGATCAGTTCAACATTTTTTTTTCTCTCTCTCTCTTTTTTTTTTTTTTTGACAACCCAAATACTCTAAAGAAATCAGGCAAAAGCTCTGTAATGACTGCCTCCCCCGTGCATACCATTCTGCATGGGCAAATTTCACTATAGACGAACAACTGTGGAAGGAAAATGTCAGTAGGTAAACAAAATCAATCCCCCCTAAGCTGTTTCTCTGCACCAATGTAGTATTTCAAATGAACCCAGCAATCTCAAAACAGTTTGGAATATCCAACATTTCTAATTCTTCCCTCTTTCATCACAGGAGGCATTTCAACTACATAAAATTTATATTCTATTTACATACAGTACTGCCCTATTATTGAAGTGTCTCTAACAAAAATTCTTCCAGAAAGAAGCAAAAAAATCATTAACTCACTGCTACTAGCCTGCATAAGGGGAAACCAGGTTTCTAACAGGAACAGAATTCTCCCAGGAGAGATGAAATATAAGATTCCATTTCAAAATGTATAAACATATTACATGCATGCATATGAAGAAGGGAGAGTCAAGGGAACTATAAATCGGCTAACACTGAAGTTACCAACACGAAGATTTTCATCATGAAGTGTTTCACTGTTTAATACACAGTACCCACCTATTAAAGAGGCTCAGGAGGACTGAACCAGATCAGGCAGACTCAAACATGAATATTAGTACTTTTCTTAACATCATCAGTTGCTTAATGTTGCATCCCCAGAACCATGTTTGTTTTGTATATTATAGCTTTGCAGAGTTGCAGCGCATTTTTGAGCTCATAGAAGGGCATGAGAGCAAATGAGCCAAAATAGAGACTTGTGATATCTCTGGTACCTCAAGATCTGACACGTCTTCTGCTTTCTGATCACTTCTAGAAGGGAAGTAGGATCCTCATTAATGAGCAGCAATTAGCGAGGTTATAAAAGATCTCAGAATGGGAAGTTTTACCTTCTACGTGAGATCTATCAAGCAAGTAAAGCTGTGTCTCTCCACAAATATCAGTGTTTTCTCACTGAATTCTTGGGGGAACAGACTTGGTGGGTTAAATGTTTTTCTGTTCACTCTGTGCACACACTACATAGAAGGAAACAAAAATGATGTTTTGCCGTGAGTCACTTGGGCTGAACAGCACAAGGTGTGTCAGGGACGTAGTCACATTAAACACCAAATCTTCAACAACTGTCCTTGTTCTGCAGTCTTCGTGTCATCTTACATTTCAACACTGATTCTTTTTATTAACCCTAAAATACACAGTTTACATTGCATAATAAATGCTGTTAAGTCAAAATTCCGTGAGACAGGTATTCAGGATCAGTTTCCCTCTCAAACATGACTCAGTGCATGTGCCTGAGTTTGGGAAGACATCAGACCTGGGATTATTTCTGCATGCCTATATACAATCAAGCTAATTCATTTCCCATTGAGTTCCCAGGGCTAACCTGCAGTTTTGGCACCTAGGTGGAGGTTGCATTTTTGCACTACTCCCCAGTCTCATCTGCCCTAAAATTTGTGTCTCTTGTACTTGTCTCTCTCATTAGAAGATAGCTCTGGCCCCAGTTCTATTCTGCTTTCGGGAGACCCTTAGGGGGATGCTGATTTTCTTAATGAAATAAAAAATACATTGTTTTCACTCCTTCTACCATGGTTCACATGCTAACTGACCAGTATTGCCAGCCCATCAACTCCAACTACCCTTCAATTTGCCTCTTTCTCTCCACCTGTAAGAGTGTCCAAATGCTCTACATAATCTGCAAGATGGTACATGCCGAAAATAATGATGGTCTGCTGTGAGCTCAGAATAATTAGTTAGGGAAAAAAATCTTTCTTTGTCAATCATTCAATCCTTTTCAGAAATTTAGACTCTGTTTTTCAGGATTCTGAAATTTAAATTGGGTTTAAATGTCCAAATTCTACAGTGTTTTGCTGAACAACTTACAACTTGTTTGAAGACTTAAATCACATGGAAGCTTAGATTGTAAATTAAAATGCATTCCCCATGCATTTATCTCAGCTTGGATAATGCAACTAAGCTATTTAGCTTCATTTTCCATGCATTACTCTCAAGAAATCGTGCAATATTACAATGAGCAGAGTTAACCTCCATTGCAATGTTCTGTATCTGCTGTAGCTCATATCTACTTTTCTATGCCTGCACTGACTTGGGGAGCTCTGCAGTGCAGGAATCATCACTTCCCACTATCTCTGGATAGATCCTGTAGTGTGTTGTCTATTATATATGTCTATATTATATGTCTATAAAGAACAAGTGATTATAATTTGCTGGTATCGAGTTTTACATTGCAATTTTTCTATGCTGCAAGATGTAGGAGTGCTTTCCACCCTGCTGCTTTGTTAAAAAACATACTTTGTAAAAAATATACTAAATAAAGGAAAACAAAAGCCCAAGAGTGTTTATATCTTGAAAGCAAAACAACAACACTAGGAGTGCATCTTTAGCCTACATAAAATACAGTTTATTTCTGCAGCAACCTGTGATCACCAGTGAGCTGCAAGCAGCAACACAGCAGTAGTTCTGAGTCAACAGGCACAAAATCCTGACTTTCTTCCACCAATGGCATCAGGTTTTTATTTTACTTTTCTCTATGATCATTTCCAACTAGATGATGCCCAAGGACTGCAAAAGGAGCATTAAATTCTCCAGAAGAGATCTTAAAATGGCCAGAGGTACTGTGAGCTTGCTAGCTTTTCTCTGCAGCTCACCTCACATCAGTCACACAAAAGTGATTTAAAACAGATAAACTACCATAAGGTATTGACTGATATTTTCTTTATCAGATTTATGTAACAGGTTTTACTCTTCTACTGGTACAGTGCAGTGGCCTTGCAGCTGCCTCAAAGCAGCCAAACAAAAAAATAGTGAGCAACTAGAGAACAGAAAAAAGCAAAAAAAAAAAAAAAGAGCACCTTAAATTCTTCATGTTATCTAATGCAGAAGGGACAAACCTGGGCTTCTATAATCATAGTGAAGCTGAGTAAATGCAAGACTTGGGGTATGTTAAGAAGGAATGGGCCCTTTCCCTTTTTCTCTTGTCATTCCCAGAGTCTCCTAAACCAAGGTCATTAGCTGCTAAACGCTAAACTCTAGTCATTACTTTTGTTTAAGTGATGTAGAATGGGTTACTTTATAGAACCATTTGCTTAAGGAAGAAATAAATGTGACATCCATTATTTATAAAGTAGTAAAAGCCAAAACATGGGGGTAATTTTAGCTATTTAATATAGTAGCTTGTAGGGCGAAACTCCGTTGTTATATCTGTACTCATTGAATGACTTGAGAAAACTTGCAATATTATTCACTAAGTAGGGACAGATAAAGTGTAAGGGCTTTCTGCTTACAGAAACCAAAGCCTAATTTTCTTGGTTTACCCTGGCAGGCAGCTGAGCACCACACAGCTGTTCATTCATTCCTCCAGTCCCATTGGGATGGGGAGAGAATCTGGTAAAAGATAGAGCTCATGGACTGTGATAAAGACAGCTTAATAGGACAGGATATTGAAATTGGAATATAAAGCATCCAGAGGGTATTCCATACCATATGGCATTTTTTACTACATCATATGGTACGGGACATCTCTTTGGCCAGTTTTTGTCAGCTGTGCTGATTCTGTCCCCTCCCAACTCTTTGCACACCCTCAGACTCACACAGGGCAGCGTGAGAAGCTGAAACATTCTTGGTTCTATGCAGTACTACTGAGCAACAACTAAAACATCCGTGCATTATCATCATTACTTTAATTCTAAATCTAAAACACAGCACCATATCAGCTATTAGGGAAAAAATAAATTAACTCAAGCCAAAACCAGGACACTAATTGCTAGCCCTTTTACAATAAATCATGGATAAGCTAGACTTGTCTTTTTGTCCATAGATTGCATTGAAGATATAAGTAGTTATTGATGTTATGTAGCAAGAAGAAAGCTGGACAAAAAAAAAAAGTGCTGGAGTTTTAGATGCTATAAAGCGATGAATGACTGGCAAGAAGGAAAACTTGGGTTTATTATTTTTTTTTCCTTTTGCAATTTTATATTTTCATCTCATTTCACCTACAAAAGATCCAAACAATTTAAAAAGTCACAAGATTCTCAAAAAACATTTACAGGTATACATGGAAACTAACCCCAAACCATGTATTTTTAAAGAGAGAATGCACTATTACTCTTTCTCCAGCTCACCAAGAGGAAGCTGATGACTGCTGATATACAAATAAGCATAGTTTATAATGCTATTAAGCTATTTTTCTGTAGCTATAGCAAATAAAAATATCATGAGACATACGGTCTACTTTGGCCTTGAATTTATAGATGAGTGGATTATAATGAAAAATATACAGTAGTAGAGTAATAACATATGCAATTACTTCAACAAATAAATTAACAAAGTAGGTGATAACGTTTACATAAGGGGAGATTGAATTTGGTGATCCCTGAGATATAGACTTAGCTCTCAAAGTCTGACTCAAAGTAACTGAGCTTCTTAGGGCATGCGAAACACTTCCAAACCTTTCATGAAGATATTTGTCCATAATTACTTGCAGTTCACACATGACTTCAGAAATATTGGCAAATTTTATTGGGAACATGGTCAATTAATTATGATTTATTACAAAATAGGTATGGTTCTATTTTTCACTGCCTGGCAATATCCTCTGCTCATACCTGAGGTGCCACACTTGATATAGAAGATTGCGAACATAAATGTAATGACTAATAGATCATGGATGCCCATGGATGGATGATGGTGTGCAGGGTGTAGGTTTTAGCCTCATGGGCTATCACTCTCCAAACACCCAACATGTCAGATTCAGCTTATTGTACTGTAGTGTAATGGATTTGGGGAATCAGAATGATATTTTGTAGTTCCTCTTCTTCAAATAAACTGAAAACTGGTGCATTCTGTCTTTGGGGAAATGAAAGCCTAAAGCACAAGCACTTTAACACCTGGCCTTACTGGGCAACTTAGGAGCAGTTTTAATAACAGCTTAAGGCTGGAAGATCATGTAAAGATTTTCTACAAAGAAGTTCATGCGATGCCCACATTTTTATGGGGAGTACCTCACATACCACACGCTCAGCCTTAAGCACTGCTGCTGTTCTGAATCAGTTTGGGTCTCCTGAACTTGTGAAACTTCGCAAATATATACTGGAGTAACTTGACCCAGATCTGCAACATAATCAAATTTATGACAAATTTATGAGGAAGGTGTCTTGTCATATAGTGACACAAAATAATGACAGGATGTGCCTTTGTCACGCATCAACACAACATGACATGCAGCTACAGTGAGATGAAGTTATTCTGTGCAGTGCAACAAATATAATTACCTCTAGTGAAAAACCAAAGGCAAAAACTGTAGCTTATATCAGCTAGAGGAAAAAAATTGCCTACAGTACAAATCCCTTGGAGTACAGCCAAAACAAACAACTGACAGAGACAAGATCACACACTTCTGAGATGTAAGAGTGGCAAGGGAGTACTGCTCACAGCACTTTCCAGAAGCACCCGCCCTTTGAATGCATTTCTGGTGTTAATTTTTTTGCCACTGATACATTGCCAAGGCCAAATAACATAACTCTGAATATTACACACAGCATGTTTTAACTACTTGCTACTCTGCTTTATAATTCCTTCTTGTAAAACCATGTTAATGTGTCTTTAACATGAATGTCGAGCTTTTGCAAATAAGATAGTGAAGAACAGCAGCACATTGAAAACTCAGCCAGACATGGAACAAAATCAGCTATTTAAATAGCAAACATTGAAAAGTCTGTTAAATCATCTGATTTGTGTAACCTGAGCCATACTGTGTAAGAAGTTTCCTATCCCCTGGCTTACTCTGACTGCCACGAGGACGAACAGAACAGGGCTCCTTAGAAATGTCAAGCTCTGTTTATCAAAAGACTTTGTAAAATTACTAAAATAACATTTCAGCTATGCTGGTCGCCCTTAGAAGCCCACCAAATACTTCTGATAACTGAATAGGTAGCTCAGTAGTCCCAGTATGCTAGGAATTTCCTCCTGTGAGTAGTGGGAAACATAAGACAGTGTTCAGACACCATGGCACCTAATGCTGTGCTGGCCATTTTAGAGAGTGCCTCACTCTGGCACATTCATCCCTGAGAAAATACGATGCATGTGCCCATTGGGATATAAAAGCCAAAGTATTCCACAAGCAGCAGAACTGACAAAGCCTGGTTTCCTTCGAATTCCTACCTTGCAGCCTGTCCACTTTCTTCCCTGGCCACAGCCCTAGCAGCACAGCAGGCTGCCGAGCACCTGGGCAAGTGCCTCTCCTGCCTCCTGTTATGCTATGCATTATCACAGCGCTAAACTTGCTAGTTAAAGCAAGCAATATGAAGTTTTGCTCTTGTTACCTCTCCAAAGTGTACGTATGTCTCTTCAGGTATCCAACCTATTTTCAGTCTGTCTTCTTTGAGAAGAAAGGACACGTCTCATGATAACATTTTGGTGAACATGTGCTTACAAATGGGTAAACACTGGCTCCATCAGAGATAAAATTCTGCTGAAGGACACTGATGTTTTGTGGGTGACACATTTGGGATAAGAAACATGTACTTTCCCTGTCTTCCTCATTTCATAATTTTAATTTATTACTGTCCAGTAATGCACTGCTAAAGTAAAGCAAACATGCAGCTTGAGGAATCAGCCCAACTGGTTAGCATTAGGCTATTTAAAATACTCTCCCTGCATTTTCTCTTTGAACTGTTAACATTTACTGGAGCTGACCTCCTCTGTGCCAGCCTCACAGCACCGAGAGCTTCTTATTGCTAATTAAAAGTGACAGTGCTCCCTTTGGTTAAAATTAACAGAGGTGAAACTTAACAGAAACTGCCTACTTGAGTAGTAGCACCACTCTCCATTATCAGACTTTAAATTATTAACTCTCCTTAGTTTTATCATGATTAATTATTAAAATTCAGCTGCTTGTCAACATATTCATCACAGAACCAATAGATTAGCACTGTCTCGTGCTATATTGGCTGTGCTCTAATCAGTGACCTTTAGGCAGTATTTCACATCTCAAAAGGGTTCTTGTAGTGGCACAATTTACTCAGGATAATGAAAGGAGAAGAAACAGTCAACGGCACATAGGAAATGTGAGGCCAGCCTTGACCCTCCCTTTTATCCCAAGCATCCCACTAAGTTACAAGGAAAACAAGAATCAGAAGCAGTTGGTATGTGCTCTGCAGCAGAAGGAAGGATTTCTGATATTTTTAAGCCTTATCCACTTAGTCCTCTCCCTTTTAGACTAAAGATTTAGTTTTTCAGAAGCTACATGCTGAATTCTAGCAAGACTTGCCTCTACTCCAAAAAGGCTAGTTGAAAGTATTCATTTTAATAGGCATATTATTTGTTACCAATGAAAAAAGACTTTGCTATTTGATGAATGATTTTTTCTTTTTTTTTTTTTTCTTTTCTAAATAGCAACAATTACAATTCTATGCAGTACCCTGCATATTTAACACTTACTGGAAAAGTCAGCTGAATACCACAGATTGCAATCAACATCTTTCACAGATGCCAGTATTTTTTTTTCCTCCTTTGACTGTTCAGAGCCTTGCAAGTCATTAGTCCATTAGCACAAAGTTAAAGTACGCCAATCAATGTCATTTAAAGCTGTAGGTCATCTCGAGTTCTCATAAACAGTCTTAAGGCTAATGACAGCTACATAGCCTTCTGCTCTCATTTTCATTTCATCTTAAGCCTTCTTTGAAACTTTAGATTTGGCATTTGCAAAGAAAAAAAAAAAAAAAAAAACATTACAGGCATCACTGTGATAAAATAGAAATTATGTTCTCAAAATTCACTTGGAGACTTAAAAAAAAAAACAAACAAACAAAAAAAAAAAAACAGGATATTGTGACCTGGGTTTATTCTTAAATTTTCTAATATCCCTGGTTTAACTGGGATGATGTGAAAGAAGCTATGCGGGAAAGAATGGTAAATGTTGGCTTTAAACAGTTTTTACTCAGAGACTAGAAAAAGTCTTGAACTTGAGTGATATGACTGCGCAACGGTAAATTCAGGTCTGAACTCTGGTCAGACCCCCTTGCACAGCCTTAGGCATATCACTTCATCTCTCTAAATGTCTCAATTTTTTCCTCTAACTGAAATGAAAAGAGACTGCCTGATATTCCACTCTCCCCCCTCCCCCTTTTTTCCCCCCCAAGATGACACTTTTTCTTCTAAGTGAAATGAAAACAGACTGCCTGATATTCCACTTCCCCCCTCTTTTTCCCCCCACCCCCCAAGATGACACTTCAGAATTTGGAAGTTTGGAACCATTATACCATGCTAGCAGAGAGAAATTAGTTTAATAGAACCCCATCCTCTTCATTTTTATTCAGTCACCAAAACAATTCTTCAGTCCTTGCCTCACTCAAAGGTGAGGTGCTGATGTCTCAGATCTACTTCTAGACCTCGTATAGCAATATAGGAATCAAGCATGTTCAGGAGTAACTCCACATCAACACCAAGTTACTATCTGCTCTTGCCATAAATATGAGCTCAGAGGCTTTTCACCAAACTGGCAAGATCATTGGGAGACACGGGGATTTCCTTTAGCATAAACTCTGGATAAGCTCTCCCTCAAGCAGGATGCAAGGACACAAGGGTTGCAATAAGGATTTTCCCCAGGGCATGCAGCAGAGAGTCACTGACTTAGCATAGCTTTTGCAACGAAAGGAAGGGAGGGAGAGGGAGTGCTGATATGAAAGTCTGTATTTTGTTTCATTCTTTCTTAAGCTGGAGTTTTTTAGACTGATTCCCTTCCTTTCCTATTGAGAGGATATTGACACGGCATCCAGAAAGAAAATTTGGATGAAATAAACTTATTTCTCTCTCTGAAGCTTCTGATAGTTTTTTTCCTCAGGTCAAAGATATAAGTTGTGATTCAGAAATAAACCCAGCAGCTGATAGCCAGGACACTCAGTGGGTGTTTCTCAGTTGAAAGTGAAATTCAAGTCCTTAGTCTGAGTCAGAAGAGAAAGTCAAACCTGTTTGCCTGAGCACTCAAGCTAATGAGTGCAGACTGCTCTTGAACAGTTAGTTCTCCTATGGTCAGTTTTTTAATCCTAATTATTTTCTTTGATAGATGCAGTTTTTAGCTCTATTAAAGTCTCCCATTACATCTTTGCAATGCAAGAAAATCCATTTTTGTTTGTTTTCAGAGGCAGGCAAGTACGTTTTTTAAAATATATATATTTGGGTTTTTTGTTTTGGTTTGCGGTTTGTTTGTTTGTTTGTTTTTGCATTTATTTATTTATTTCCATTTTATTATTATTTCTATTATTTTCTTCTTATGTCTCCTTTCTTCTTCCCTGGCCCCCTCAAGTACAAGGAATAACTTTATCTTGCACCAAGAAAATATATACATTTTCTGCTCTTCATTACAATCCTTTTAGAGCCTGAAATAATCTAATTTCCCTATGATTTGATAAGTCAACATTTGATTGCTTGCTGCTTAGGAAGAAGTAGTTTTGACTGGACTGATGAACAAGAACTACTATCAATTACAGAAGCTACAATTTATTTTATTAACTCTGTACCAGCTCTCCTCTTTTATTAAGTCTTTTAGAAGATGATGGGGAAGTGAAAGTGAAGAATCTCCATCAATACCTTCTTCCAATGTTAGCAACTGGTGGCATGCAGGTGAATGACATTTATAAATTAATAAGGTATTCAAGGCAAATTGGGAGTTTTGCCATAATAAGCCTCCTGTTGTGAGGAGCATATGAGAAGAGAAGGATGCAATTCATCAACTACATGTCTTAACTGGGGTAGGGGGAGAAGTGAAGCAATATATGACTTTGGAAAATTGAGAAGGTGTTGATCCAAATGGAACTATATGAAACCAGGTACCCTTCAGGTGGATCTGCAAGATTTTTCCTATCATAGTTTCACTTTCAGATGTCCAGCCATGAATGGACAAGGATTATCTTCTCCAAATCACAAATTCTGGCCTGGATCTACTCTATGTTCTAGCAATCGGGAACTGCTCTAAGCTTTGGTACTTGCAATTTACCAGCAGAAACCCCAATTCCTGGCCTGTTCCAAACTCTTCTCCAGCCTTCTATGGCACCCTGCACTCTGCAGAGAGCAATTCCCTGATAATCAGAATCATGCATTGACATTATGAACTTTTTCATTACAAGTGGTGTATTGCTGGTTTGTAAAATACAGATTAAGCATGGAGTCATGCTGTGCCCTACATCAGGACAGTGTTGTTACGTGTTCATTAAGAAAGTGATTTAAAAGGGAGACCAAGTAGTGAATTACCAATCCTGCACAACCTACTGAGAAACAGGTGATGAAACAACATAATCATCATATATCAACTTCCCATTACCTGATTTGGAATAATTTGTATTCTCTGCTTCTGTGCAAACAGAACATCACTTACTGCACTGTCGAACTTTTTTTAGGAGTTAAAAGGTGAGTTTATTATTCATAATGTCAACAATCAGGAGCAACTAAAACATTCCATATGCCGAAAATCAAAACCTGTTACTATGGAATTGGTTACAGGAGATTTAAAGCAAATTAAAACCCTGACAACATTACTTTTAGACTCCAAAAGCATAAGAAAGAAAAGTTGCACAAAGATTAATTCTATGCATCTGATTCTGCAGGCTGTTTTTGTATTTAAATGCACATTGAAAGATAAAAAAGTTAATTATTTCTCTGGACCAGGACAGCATGTGTGTGAGATGGCAAGCGTGTAAGATGAGAGCTGCAGGCCAGTGTGTGCACCAGAGAGAACTGGGAAGCCCTGGTAATGTTCACATTCCCCATCTTTGTCAGAACACAGACCAGCACCCCTAGGCAAATGTCACCCTGGGCTCTGGTGGCTCTCTAATTCCAATTCTCCAGTCAGGAAATGTTTTAAAGGCCAGTCAACCACTCAGCCCTGTGCTTCTCTTCATAAATAATTCCTCTTGGCCACTGAGGAAGGCTAGCGCTTGCTTTCAGCTTCATTATGGTTACTTGAGAGCACTCTGTCCCTGCATGTTTGCAGGCAGCGTATTCCTCTGTGGGAAATCCTAGTGGGCTATAGGGAGCAGTGAAAAAGAGCCATCAACAGCAACTGCTAGCCTAGCTGGAAGCCACACTCCTATGCACTTTTCATGCAATCAGTCACGAAGGAAAGGTCAATAGACAGCTTTCAAATAACCGATCCATTTAACTACTGACATTGATCTGGGCGAGAGAAGTGGAGCTGGTTGAGGAGGGCGGGAGGAGGGGTTCAGCAGTCAATCAGTGGAAATCTAAACCTCTTCTGGCCTAACGGGAAGACTAAACACAGTCTTAGGCTTTCTGCTTTAACTCTCACAGTGATCTGCCTAAGGCATTAAAGGATCTTTACACCAAAGTCTTAAGTAAAGAATAGGTAAGAAATTTCCTGCATAAAATTAAATATCTAAAACAGATGAGGTCCATTTTTCACTGCAAGTATGCAGCACCATAGTTGTAAGCACAATGGGTGGGATAGAGGTAGAACAGCCCCTGGTGTGATCACAGGGATGATAAAAAACGAGCGATTTATAGAGCGCAAGACTTTCTTCATCACATTCCAAGCACTTCTTCCAGTGCAATCCAAAGCATGCTACCACCATCCACGATGCACACCAACTAATTACCTTCTGATTAAAACAATATTAGCAATAATAGTTATCAGCTTAGTGCTGTCCAGCTCTGACACTTCTTCTGAAGAGCCAATGTCTTGAGAGAAATTGCACAGGAAGAAAGGAGAATAATCTATCACAGATCATTCACTGCCAAGGCTCAGTCCCTGGTAGCTCCAGTCTATAAACTCTTATTAGAGCCTTAGAGATACCAACTGATATTCAGCATTGATGCCACAGAGCATAATGTTTGAGTGCATACCTAGGAAAAAAAGGAGCAGGGAGAGACTGTAAACATGACTGCTGTGCTCATCTAAGGCCCGCATCCCAGAAAGACTCCTAGACCTAGACCCCAGTCTGCCTTCCTAAAACTGCTTCCATGACATGCACAGGGTGCACAGGATACATACTTTTCAACAGCACCTGCCTGCTTTGGGTAAGAATGCACCAGATTTATCTAAGCTGGAACTTCAGTGACTAAATTCAGTTTCTTTCCAGATCAAGCACTTATTTTCCTGTACTTCAAATCCTCATCAAGAAAGTAGAAATACTTATCATTTCCTTGCCTTATAGGCATGTAGTAAGAAAAATACCTGTATTATGGTATACTCAGTGATTATGATAAAGAAGCATAAAATACAGAGAGCCTGACCAAGAGGTAACTGAAATCAATCGAAGGATTCCCACTGTATTAATTGACTTCTGGCTGTAGTCCCCATTTAAAGGGAACAAGGCGTATGGGGATTTCTCAGTCCCTGGGCTGGAAATACAGAATGATTCTCCAAATCCCACAGGAGCTATTTCTCAATCAAGTGTGGTAAGAAAAGAATCTCTGCATGAGACACTACCACCAAAAAAATAAGACATGAAATCCCGTGCATGTTTATATATGTGTGTCAGGGGAAACAATATTAAATTTAAG
The DNA here is from genome assembly GCF_026119805.1 of Tympanuchus pallidicinctus. Lineage (NCBI taxonomy): Eukaryota > Metazoa > Chordata > Aves > Galliformes > Phasianidae > Tympanuchus > Tympanuchus pallidicinctus. The sequence goes on along the minus strand of NW_026294721.1, from coordinate 31,480,659 downwards.
GGGAAAAAAATAGAATTAGATATCAAAAACAGGATTAAGCCATAAAAATCTATCCACTATGGAGAATCCAGTTTGTAAGATAATCTTTTCTATAAAAGGCAGAATATTACAGTAAATAGCTCAGAAAAACCCAGGAGGATCTGAGCTTTCAGTAACCAGCCAGACGGAGAACACAATATAAGTAAGAACACTGCATGCCACACCTCATCTGTCTAAGAAAAAAGCTGCTTCTGGGGAACATTATGGCTCTTCATGGTTTTCTCAGTGATTTCTTCTGCCTGCTACCATCTGCACCAACATCGCTATTACTAAAGTCAGCAAAGTCAGATTTTGATGCAGTACTAATCACAAATTTCCTGCCCTTTGACATGATGCAAGGGGCCCAGCTCTTTACTCCAGCTCCCTGCCACACTGCAATCTGTAAACATATTTATTGAGCCAGATCGAGGAAGCCAAATGAAAGACATGCAGCAGATTGAATAAGTTTTCCAGTCCTCATTTTGTCCAAAAAAGGGCTGTTATTTTGTCCTTTTCCAGTGGACTCTATGTAGACAGGCTAGAGACACTGATAAGCTGCTTATGAGAAAAGCCAGTGCTCATGGTCTGGTAGCATGTAATGGCAAACCGTGGTCCAGCCCTCTCCCTGCATAACCCTTCCTTCCTCCTTACAAATATTCCACTACAAATTAGCCAGCCTTTAGTCAATGGAAATCACCTGCATTTCTCAAAATCATATCCAAGTATTTAACTTTCAAAAAATAACTCCTAGTCTTACTGTGTCTCTTTTTTTTTTTTTTTTTTTTTTAATGAAAGAGCACATGTACCAAGTTTTAGAAGGCTCAAAGATATGCCATAGTACCCTGCCAGTCCTTATAAACACATAGACAATGAGCAAGAGAATACAGCTATTAAATTCCTGTGTTATTTCACAAAGATATTTATTCTATTTTAATATGAAGACCGTAGCCTTAGCTATCTCCAGCATGTTTGCTTCTAATGTTCTCTGTAAAACTCAGCTAGCATCAGAGGCTTAATTCTGGATTGCTTTCTACCTTGTGTTAATTATTTACACATGCAGAGTTAGCATGATCTGGTCTTGAGTATCACGGCAAAAGCACTCATAGAAATTCCCACTTGATCTATTACATGACTAAGACAAGATTCATTCAACTCCAGCAGGAGATTTTCACATCAGTTTTTATCTAAACAGAGATAATATCTGCTACGTTATCCCATAGGGGCAGAATTCTGTTTTATCCTACAGTTTGATGTTGCTTCTTTTTTGGCTGGTGGCACAGCCAAAGAAGATGGGTGAAGCATAAACAGGGAGACTAGCATAGAAAGAAAAAAGGAAACCAAAGCATAAACACATTTAGAACAAATAAATAATCAAATAAGGATGTACATTACTGAAATATGCCTACATTAATCTTAAAACATATTTCAAAAAATGTAGGATTGTTCAAGTGTGAAAAACAGAAAAACAGGCTTTAGTGATCAACCACTCTTCTGCTGGATAAACAACAATTTTCACTTATTATGATTACAGAGAACTATTACATGTTTTTCCTGAAACTTTCACTTTGTTAGGAGCATGCTATAATTTAGAAGTCACTCCAAAACTGTCCCTTTAATGAAATGAATAGGGAACTAATGCTACCAGGGAGAAAGCTATTAGTTAAGAATTTCTAACACTTTCCTCTTTGAAATCCAGATAGTGCAGATAAATTTTCTTTTACCAGCTATCTAAAGGTGAAAACAGTGCAGTTCCACTGATAGCACCTTGATCTTCTTGCCTATAGGCATCAGACATTTTGTGTTGTGGAGATGGCATGCAGCAATAGCTGAGGTCTTCTGCTCAGCAGCATTGACAAGCCAATACCCAATTACACTTAAGACAAATAGGCCTAAAATTAATTTGTTTTCCAAATATGATTAGGAGAAATTGAGTTTAAAAATCCCATCAACTCTCATTCATCTGATGGAGATGTTAGATAAGATCACAGTGAGACCAAATGAAGCATTCGTCATGGAACAATGGAAGGATCCCCTCCATCTAGACCAAAGCCAGCAGGCACAGTGCACAGAAACAGCATCATCAGAAAAATAACATCTTTTCATAAGGCCAACACAATGCCACTGGAAAGATGGCAAGACTAACCTAAAGATTGAATCGAGGTCTGACAAAAATTAGCCTCAACTAGCAGTAAGAGCAATTTAGCATGCTCTGGCTTCACCCTGTTAACCCAAAAACGTAAAAGCAGTCAGTTCACTGGAGGACTCAAGTAACCTCTATGTACTCACATGGCTGCATGAAGATCATGGGCTAAAAAGCAGAATCTCAAAGCCTGCAGGCTACAACGAAGCACTGGTTTGTATCAGGATCTCCAAACTTCAGCTTTGATGGTAGCTGAGGAGAGGCAAACATGGAGACTGTATTCTGCTCTTGAAGCGGAAGCTTACAAAGAACTGAGGGATACAACGTTTTCTGCTGCCCAATTAGCAGAGATGCACCACCTGCTGCCTTTTCTTGCATGGGAATGCAGGATACCAGCTGGCAAGCACACTTCTGACCCATAACAACAGATCCCTTTCAGATGTGAAAACCACCAAAGATACAGCTCCACACTTTCCAATCTAAGGAGAGGATGGACAGCCCAGTCTGAGCTCACACCAGTGCTAATAGGAAGCAGTGCTTCAGCATGGCTGTTAACACTGGACCTGGTGTCTGCAAGATGGAGACTACCAGCTACATCTCCCCTGCTAGGAAAAGTTAGGTTGGAAAGAGAACATAGTGTCCTGACTGTGCCTTTCTCCCATTAATTCTTCTCTCGGGAGCTCTGCTTTGAAGCAGGCTTGAATTACAAGCCTGACACTCGCTTTGAAAATGCTCTCAAAGTGATGAATGTTCCCTTAACTGACTTTTTATTTTGAAATACGTTATTATATGGCCTTCCAGTGAGACAGAATTGACAGCGAGGTGAGTGACAACCCCTGGCAGACAACCAGCATCCCAAACCCCTCTTTTCACCACCGCTTGCACAAGACTTAAAGCTGAAGCAACCAATTAATCAATGCTCCCACTGCATTTAGTAGAAATTGGATTCAGTGGATTTAGATATAAACGTACTATTGATGGCATTTCTTCTTGGACAACAGGAAATTTTTGGAAAAAACACATGGCAAATTGCATCAAGGCTGAGCCCAGCTCACTCTGAGGAGTGGCTGTTCCCAGCATAAGGCTTGGTACAACTTTTCAGGTGTGTAATTTTATTTTTTTTTTAAAATCAATTTGTAAAAAAAGATACAATCCTAAAAGTGAAAATTATCCTACAGTATGTTATCCAGCATGCTCCTTTAAATTATAATAAATATCAGACACTATAGATTTTTTGGACAAGACAGGAAATTTCAGGGAGCTGAAAGCCCCTGGACACAACAGTTACGCCATGTAAGATCAATATTATGTGAAACATTTAAGTGTTAACTAAGAAGAGCTATGATGCAAAGCAGCAGGCAATCTTCCCAGGTTGCATGTTTGCTAGGATATTGCTAGGATACCCACAAGCCAATGATCACACTTGGGGGATTGTTTCACATAAAGGAAAAAGTGGCATGGGGGCAAAGACCAGACCCTTGGCCTTGGATCTCTGTGCTCCAAGCCATAATTAGGAGATCTCAGGTCACACTTCTTTTCTTTCTCACTATCACTTTGGACCAAAGGATGTGTCCTTCTCTTCATTTCGGCACACTTCACACAGGAGACCCCAGGGGGCAGGGATGGCTTCTCACAGAACAGCCTTATCTCTGCAGTCAGAACTGTCTGGGGGAAGGGTTGGTGTTTCAGGGGAAGCAGGGCTGGAATTTGGACTCCCTGGAAGTGTTCAGATCATTACATTTTCCATTTAAAGAAAACCCCCCACTTTCCTCATAACTCTAGCAGAAAAAGCAAGCCTCCTGAACAGCTCTTGAAAAGACAAAGCCCATTCCCAATTAATTCCCTTGGTCACAAGGATGCTTCATTTCTAGGTTGTGCAGGCAGTCCACCCCTCACCTAGCAATCTCACCGAGACCCAGGGAGCCAGTCTTCTGGGGGGAAGGCTGAACCCTCTGCATGCTGAAGACTGTGAAGCTGACATCTTCTTTATATGGTTTCTGTTTCTGCTGTGTATCTTGTAAATATAGCAGAATCACAGCTTCAGTAGATCCTTCTTTTTTTTTTTCTTTTCTATTTTTCCCTCCAGTAGGACATCCACTGACTTCAGAGGAAAGGGAAGACCTGCTCATAAACCTGCTAATTAGTGTAAAATGCCAAGGTTCACTCGAAATAGTGACACCAAAGTCCAGCAATGCTCTTGTGGATGTGAAATTAAATTCTCAGAATGGCAGCTGCAAGAAAAAAATGAAGCTTTTCATATCCATGCTCTTTTAGTTTAGAAAAGCAACTAAAGGAAAACACCAGCCAGCTCTCATCCAGTTAAATACTCCTATGTAAAAATAAATTTATCCCTTATGTTATAGGGTACAAAAGAGAACACAAGAAAATTCTATGCCCACATAATCAAATCTATTCCCTTTAAATGTGTTTCACCCTTGTATATTCACGTCTGTTTCTGTGTCTTCAATATCCCCTACTTGCTCACAATAAATACATCAACGTCTTTGTCTCCCTGCAACTCGCATACTGGTTTTGATAGCTTTGCTCAACAACTTCTTCCATATGTTTACTATCCTCTGAGTAGAACAGTTCTGCCTGACTACCCTTTTGCTCTTAATTTCCTAATAAGAGTGAGTGCATAGCTTGTTCTCTTTAAAAACACATACGCACATACATACACAGGATGCCATGTGAATAGATCACTAGTGCTCTACTTAATCATTATCATTTTCAGCCTTTATTTTGTTAATGCTCTTGTTAGGTCATATTAAATTGCTGTCTCTGAAAAGAGATAAATGATTCCTTTATTTTGGTCTCATTAGAAAAACTGAAATGAAGAAAAGCAGAGACAAAAGGAGAATAGGTACTCAGAGACAAAAAGAGAATATGTCCCTAGCCACCTACTCCTCCTGTTTTCAGTGGAGGACAAATGCAATCAGTTCTCAAAAAAAAAAAAAAAAAAAACGAAAAAAAAAAACCACCCATGCAAATCAGAACCATTTCCTGTCCCTGAGGTCTAGTTTCCAGCCTTCAATAACATCACTTCTTTGGATTGCCATTCTTCCCTTTCCCTGATGGATCCTGTAAATAACTGTATGCTAGTTGAATATTTTTAAGGATGCTTTGCTGCCATGGCCATTACATTCTGGCTCATTCTGTATGAGGACTTTAGATGTGGTCTAGCTTCTGTGGTTAAGTCTTTTTATTTTATCTGCCTTTTCCATGATGACATTACTTCTTATGTAAAGCTGCCTGAGGTTTGACTTCTTGTACTTGAAAGATGTGGTTATATTGGAACAATTCCATGAAAAATCTACCCTACAAGACCAAAATCCTATTGACCCTTACAGCTTATATTTGATTACTCTGGCACAAATGACAGTGGCAGTTAACCTCATTGTCCACATCATCTATATCTGTCCACAAGAACACCTCTTTAAACAAACTAGGTTTTCAAATTAGCATCTCGTAAAGGCAGCCAGTGCTACATCTGAGCACAGGATCACAATCTCCCATCTTTGCCTCAACTAAATCCAGAGATCCAGAAGTCAACCCAACCTTCTCTTCATTCTCTTCCCATTTCATGCCAAAACATAAGCATGGAGTAGCTCAGTATTTGCTGGATCAAAAACTTGTGTTTATGAAAATTTGAAAATTATTACAAACATGCATTAAAAAAGAAAAAAAAAAGCGAATAAAACTTAAAACCTCCTTTTGTTAGTGCTGATTTCAATAGCTTGGGTAAAAGGGACTTTCCTTTTATCATTTTTGTTGTCTTCTTTAGAGAAATGTCATTTTTCAGCTGTAATACTCTTCACCAAATCCTCCAAAGGAGTTTCCCAACAATTCTCCCCTGCTGATGCCCAGCAAGTCAAGCCCACAGTTGCTGTTTTCTTCACCCTTCTCTTTTGAAGAAGAAGAAAGAGATTTCTGTGGTTCAGAATATTTCTCTGATCTTTAGAGGACTTTCTGTACTTATTTCCTATCAGACTGTTAGCAAAGTATATTATTAAGAAGAACAATCTTATCAATCATCACTCCATTCCAGGTCTTTTTGTGTAGTAACTATCAACAACTGTATTGCAACACTGCTACAAAGCAGGATCCCTGCATGCTATGACTGGATAAAGCAGTCACTTTGCCAACTCATTTATATCTCCCTCTTTCTGAAATCTCAACAATCTGAATCTCTTCAGGTTTTGCAGAAAGAAAACAAAAGTAACTTCATATTATTTTTCCAGCCTTCTCAACTTATTCCATTATCAGACATTCTAAATTAGCAAATAAATCCATTTTGCATGAAATTACAGTGTCTAATAAGAATTCTTTTAATGATTTGGCTTTAGTTCAGCCTTGAAAACTTAGTATGAAGTAGTTAGTGGGGGAAGTTGTGTCACAACTGTTTTTTGCTGTTTTTCTCGACAGTACCCAGTTCCTTTCAGAAAGCAGGTTCCCTGGCACAAAACAGTCTGCAATAGCCTTTCACTTACTATAAAAACAGAAGGGAAAGAACGGTTGAACAAATCTGTTATTACACTCCTTGTCATCCCTCTGCTTCTCCTGTTCTCAAGCCTGTGTAAAGCTGTTCCTGTACTTGCTTGGCTGTGAATATATCACTTTGAACATTTCTATTGTTCTTGGTTGAAATGCATCTTTGTGAAGCTCACTTTGTTAACAGCACTCCCAAAATGCCAGAACAAACATTAAGGACTGTCAGCCTTTCTGTCTTCTGAAAGATGTCTTTGCACAGGGCATTGTTCAAAGCAATAAATTCTTAATATTTAAAGTCAATGGCAGGATAAGAAAAGACAAGCTGTTTCATAGATAGTGATTATAGCATAGGAGTGTTTTCAAGTATTTCAGGAATACTGATGTATTTTAAAATAGCCTTCTGCCTATCCAGTGTAGAAAAACAGGGTGACTGCCAGGGCAGCCCATCAGATGAGATCCCCCAGCTGTGGTGCACAGCAAGCATAGCATGCTACTGAGTCTTGGTGGCTTCTTCTATGCCAGGCTGAACTCTCTTGCTGCAGCACCTCAAGAACCAGGTGCCAGCATCCTAGTCAAAATTTTGACCAGCAGATTTAACAGTAATGCTAAGCCACGAGAGGAAAGCAGCCAGAGGCCATATTTCCCACTTTCTGGACTGTCAGCTCCCGAACAAGGCCAGTCTGTCCATTATCACAACTTGGCTTTGAATTATTCATTAACCCAAAATGACTTATCTACTAAGCCGTGCAAGTGAGCAGCCGAGGCCTGGAAGTGCCACAAGGCCTTGAACAGGTCAGGGAAGCTGAGCAAACAAGGGGCCAATTCAGCACCAGCCTACCCCGCTTCCTTCCACAGCCAGGTCTTTACGAGCACATAACTCTGGAAGGGAGCCTAGAAAAATAAACGGTGGAAACATTTCAGCAACTAAATTGCAATGTAGCATAAGCCTCTCAAAGGAGGCATTGTTCCAGCCTGCTCCCACCAAGGGCTTCAACAGCATGGCAGGGACAGCATGGCTCAGGGCCTGGCCAGACACAGGGAAGGTGGCACCTTCTTGCCTAATGTTATAGGCCAGTAAGGATGAGGATATTTGACGGTGAAACATCCTCTCTATGAGCTTCAGACTGCTTGGTGACTTGACACATTATGTGTTTTGGGTGTACTCACAGGAAACCGCTTGCTCATTCTGCACCATTGGCAGCAATGCAATGCCACTGCCTTAAGAATAATTTGTTGTCATTAATAATAATACATCGATATAGAACTTTTTATCCCAAAGGATCAAAAAGCAATTTACAATCTCAAAGCAATTTACTGAGTGGAATAGTTTCTGCTTTAAGGCACACTCTGCAATGGTGTGTATATAGTGTGCAGACACAGGAGTGTTGCATACAGAGGTGCCTCATGCCACTATCAGCCCTCCTTGGTATTCTAGGGAGAATAAAGTGTGGAAATGGTGCACTAAAGGCTTCAGGGAGTGCAAAGTCTACACAACTGAATTACATTGGATGAAGCCATTAGGGTCACATTTCCCTTTCCTCTGAGAGGGAACAACTCTCCATGCAGAATCTATGCAAAAGAAAGCAGCGGGCCAGCTAATGGAGGAAAGGAAGTGGGGTAAATGCAGACCAGATTGAGAGAGGGGATTTCTTTTACACAAAATGCAATGCTTGCTAAACATCAGTCACTGAAGCATCAGTATGATCTTTATACTTTTGTATCTCTCAGCCTGGGCAAAAACATGAACTAGCTGGGAGTGGCGATTTCACACTACAACCACATCTTAAAATAAGCTCTATGAAAAAAAAAAAAGTGTGAATTATCAAGCTGCACAAATATTAGCAAGTTTGTAGAGTTATGAAGTATTTCTTCTGTTTATAGCATTTCCCTTAGCACTTTAATGCATAAGCTGGAGATATAAAAACGCAACTTATTCTTAATGAATACACAGAGGAAAGGGCAATGCATTTCTCCAGAACACTAGCAGCACACAGAAGTTTTCACCGTAGGTCACTCACTCAAATCAAAGCTACTTTACCAGTGACTCAGACATATTATCATCTCTGGTTGCTTGGTGGATTTCCAGACAAGTTATTTTTCAGTCTCAGGTGAATCTTTACACATAACACTCCCCTGCTTGAACATATCATGTAAAATTGCCAGCTGCAGCAAAGCAGACTGGAAGGTGGGACCTCCAATCTCTTGGAACAACCCTCTCATAGCTCTTTTGAGCTCCCTTTATTTTTTATTTACCTTATCTTTTACTTGAGCTCTCTACTCTTAGAATGAAAGAGCACTTTCAGGTCTCTGACTTCAAAGGCAACAAAGTAGCCAGACGATGCTGCTAAGACTTCCCTTCACCATTACCTACTGTGCTCTCCATGCGTCACTTCTACACGTTGCAACACAGATCATACATGAGCTTGAAAATTAAAACAGCAGAAATGTGGTGAGAGGATGAGGTCAGGTAGAGAAATATCCATTGGTTCTCAATGCAGCAAGTTTTCATTCCGTTAACTGGTGCTAAAAATAGGTCTGCCTGCAAAGTATCGTCAGCTCCAGTACTCCTATCACTGCTAACCCTGGGAATTAGCTTTTGAACGTTCCCTGTGCAGACAGAGCCTTAGAAACACACCTCTGTGATCTTCTTTGAAGGGAAAACAACAACAACAAAACAGAAAAAAAATATGGGAGCTGTCAAATATTTATAGGGCCATGAATCTATTTACCTGGAGGCTAGGTAAGATAAACAGGTATGCCATATATCAGTTTGTAGTCTGGAATAAAAGAATCGGTGATTGTTTGCATGCTATCCAGCTGGCATCCATTAATTATTTTATAAGAATGCACTGAAATTTTCATTAAGCATTTGGGGATTTAAGGAATCATTTGTGTGTATTGAAATCAATATTTAACTTGTACTGTTCACTGGCAACTCACTCTAATAGCATTACACAAAATGTTTTCAACCATACTGAATGAGTGATGATGGCATAAACCCGTTTTGAGGAAACTTTGATTGCATTAAGTGCAGGGTTGTTATTTTATTCTTAAAGAGCCCTTACCAACATTAAAGGGATATAATTGAAATCTGCTAGCGATGATTTCAAACATTGGTGGCTGCTGGCATATGATTTTATAAACATGCAGACAAAAATTAGGATAGCACAGGCTGTTACAGATACAAATAAACTTTTAAGCAACTTAGAAATACATTAAAGAAAGGCAAGAACCCTCAGAGGACCGAGCAGCTGACGCTGGAGGCTTCTGATGAACAGGCAATGATAAACACAGCAGAACAGGGAGAGCAAGCTGGCAGCCAGACGGAGTGAGTCTGGAAACAAACAGGGAAAGACAGCACCTCCCCACCCCAATCCCTGCAGACCAGCCATGGGGAAACAGAAGCTTGCCTGCACAGTGCAGCCACCAAACTCCCACGGAAGCTTCCATTGTGTCCCAACACCCACAGCAGGCAGATTATTTCAATCCATCCTCTCAGAAGAAGGAAAACAACTTACCAAGCCTGTATTATTTTGATGGAATCATGCTTTGTATGCTATACTAAAATGTGCTGTTTGTTTTTTTTTTCCCCAAGGATTTCCAGGGGCTAGAGCTGTTTGTATTGGTTTATGGCATATGCTGCCAAGATGTGTATTACCTATAAAGTTAATGACAGGTTGAATCACTTTGGTTTTAAATCTAATCTTCCCTGAGATTGGCCTCAGAAGAATAAATAAAACTCCTTCCTCAAATTCTTAACAAGTAATATATGCTGTAGTTAGATTTTCAGATTATTCTAAATCTCACAGTAGCATTGATTTCAGTAGGGTTACACCTGTTTACACCACTGCAGAATCCACTTGAAATAAATATTCCAGGAAATTTAGTAATAATTCTACAGGCTGTTCACATTTGTTTAATAACTGCAGTTAACTGTAGATTATCAAATAATAGAAACATTAATGATGACATATATATGCACATAATTCTATCAAAACTTCTAAGGCCTGTAGCTTGATAATAATCAGGCAACAATGCTGAATATGCACGAGAAGTCATCTCCTCCCACTTGCCCATGAGTGCAGATGCTTCCACAGAAAACAGAACCAGGAGATGGGAACAAAGGGCTGATTTGAGGGGGCCATGTGACTACTGAACATGGGGACCACCATGCTCACCCATAGTAGCAGTGCTCACATGCTTCAGGGGCAGCTGTAGTGGGGTTATGGGGGCTGACACAGCAGTGATTGTGTTGGGTTCTGTGCTATGTGTGGGACAGGGTGAAAAAGACACATATATTTACACTACTGGTACAAATACAGCTTTAAAATGTTGTTCTGTTATTAGCTGTATGGGAAGACCCCTCATGGACCTATTATCTGTAAAAACAAAGCTTCGGACATCTCAGGCCATGAATTCCCAGTTGCACTGATGGAGTAATTCTTGTAACCTTCTCATTTAAGGAAAATATATCTCACTAGTGGAAAAATTAATTAGAGCATGTACTTATGCCTAAATGGACAGCCAGAGAGGGCACTGCCCTTGTTCCTACTTCCCATTCCCAAAAGAAGCGAGTGGCTCAGCAGCCATGGCCATGCTCTCCAGTGCTGCTGTTCTCATCCATCTCTGAAGTTTTCAAACCATAAAAAAGGCATTGGAGCTTTGCTGTCGAGGCAATCAACATTTCCACTATTACCACACTCCCCAAGTTTGCAAAATCTCTGAATCACTGAACACAAGGGCCAGATAAAAACAGCTGCAACCTTCGCTTTTAATTGCCCTGCAAGTAGTTTCACGAGAATTTGGCTGCAGCACTGAAATGCTTTACACTCCTCAACAACCCCCTCTCGGCCTTAAAAATGAAGCAGCACGCTATCAAGGGGAGCAGGGATTCGGTTCAGAGCAGGAATTCCGCTCCGGAGTCCCCGGGGGATCTGACGGCCGAGGCCGCCAGGGGGCAGCGGCATTGCGCCGGGACGCAGCTCCCAGCCCCGTGCTGCTTCTGCGTTCCCCTTCTATTTCACTTACTGACGTGGCTCCCGTCGGGGCTATTCTTGTTTCCTGCAGCCCGCTCCACTTCCTACAACGAAAATTCGGTTTGGCACTTCATCCTTGAAGTTAAGAGAGCTCTCCCTCTCTATTTTTTTTTTCCTTCTTCATTTTGCACAACACTGAAGCAGTGTAATGTAGACAAGCTCAACAATGAATGACTAATAACTGCTTTCAAGGGGTTATTAAAATTCAAGGGTATGTTAACAGAATCAAGTCGGCATGCCCCAAACTTGATGTAATGTACTATGAGACCAGCCTTAGCGTTTTTGTAACTCAATTTGCCCCTGCTGACAGAGATATGTAGGATTGATATGCAGAGAAGAAAAGCGGTTGTGTTGGTGTCAGGGACAATTAAGGTCTGTGCTCCCCTGCCCATTAGCTGAGTGATGTGGAGCTGGTGGAAAGGTTCAGTTGTTCCTGTGGGGGATGGAGGACATGGATACTCTGTCTAGGGATATTGATTGAGGAGGACACAACAGGGAGCTGGATGTTTTTGCAGTGACACAGAAGTTAATGATTTAGCAGTTCATGCAAGAAAAGACACCTTGCCACCTTTGGTAATTGTTTGCATTGCAGATAGTGCCACAGGAACTGACCTTATCAAATTAGTAGAAGCCCAGAGCACCGTACGGCAGGTAGCTCACTGCTTAACTACAGAGAAGAGATTGCTGACAAGTGAATCTCCCCCCACCCACCTCCGTACAGCATACCTCTCTGAATTTTGCCATCAGCTTTGTTTTCAGCTTCACCAAGCACAATTTCTAGGAGTAGTTTGGTACTCAATCTCTCTCTGCTTGTCTCACCTCTGGATGCCACTTTCTGCCAGACTAAACTAAACCCGTTCCCTTGTTTTTCACAAACCCAGAGTACCAGAGCAAAACTGAGAGAAGAAACCTCTCAGCTATTCTTGTCAAAACCGACTCCGGGAGCCAGAGAAAGGAAATTGTGCCACGCTGCTGGGGAATGCAGCAAAGCCAACACAAATGTGAAACGAGCTCTTTGGAGGAGAAAGAAACAGGCTCAGCTGCAGGATTGTGAGCCTCAAGGGACTGCTAATGGGCTTCAGAGACTGTCACCTGCAGGCTACTGTTGGGCTCAAATTCTCCCCAGCTGAAAGTTTTCACCAGATGATGACTTGCCGGTGGTCTGCCAGAAGGAGACAGTGACTGTATCTGCCTTAAAAACTGCTGTCTTATTTCAAACTTTGCCTGGTTTATGCTTTGGTCTTAACTATGCTGGGATTTGTTTCTAATATTTCATGCCTATGTAGTAAACTTGAAGAACAGTGGTGTGTGGAGGACATTTTCTGAAGTAATAACATTTAACTTCCCTCACTAAAGCTAATGGTCTGCATACGCAAAAGCACAGCTCTTGATGCTGCTGCAAGAAAAACCCTTTCATTCACCCAATTTAGAAACAGCTGCTTTTGCCTCTGGTGGTGTAACACGTAACCTGTCACATGGTAAAATTGTGGAAGGCACAGCAGAGCAGCTTTACGAGAAGTGTGGCTGAGCATCTTCCCCTGGGGAAAAAAAAATAATATAATTGGATATTAACACGTCCACATAGGATTGTAGCTTTTCCATTAAAGTGTTCAACATGAATGTTGTATTTCATGGTATCTGTGTTTAGAACAGACTTTGGTGATGGAACTGCCCTGTTCTTAAATCAATTACATTCAGGAAGTCATGAAATATATAAATTTTTCAGATCACATTGCTTCCAGCACCCACCTTATCTCCTTCTGAAATACAGTAATTTGCAGAAGATATGAGTAACAAGCTAGAGTAGGATTCAATCATAGTTCCTAGGATACTTCTAATTCTATACTATTCTCTACTTCTAATTGTTTGCTTTTAACTCCCTGATGCAACTCATTTTGTTCTAATGTACCTGTGTGAAACTGAAGTACCATCAGAGATAAATCAGGCCCAATGCTTTGAAAGTCCCATCCTGGTTTCTTGGGGGATCAATTAAGGAACCTCAGGAGTCCCCGGTACCTACCTTTTGTCTTTAATTAGGGTTGAAAAAAATACATATATCTTTTAGCTAAAAAGCACAACTTTAATGTAGGTTATTCATATTTCTTCCCCCCTCTCCCCGCCCCCCCCCCCCCCCCCATAAACATACAGTGTTAAACATGTAAATCATACTGAACATTACCAATCTAAAAGGAAGTGACAGACGACTGCGACTGTCATTAAATGTTTATTGCATCCCTGCCATGTAATGCAATTAGGTGGAAGGAAACATGTAATGTGTATTGCTCTGGTGGGAGAATGGAGAAATTATTGGATTTTCTCTCTTAATCTACTTATATCTTGCAGTGGGGGCTTTAGGCAGATTAAGCTTGGGACAGTGCCATTCAGTATGCTAAGCAGTATTTGTCACACACTGTAACATGCAGAAGTAACAGCTATAAGATCCCTGCCTGATGGAGTAATATTGAATCAGAGGGAAAGTGTCTGAGAAAGTCTTCTGCTACCAGAGGATCAAAGCATATATACTTAAGCATTTGTCTCTCAGGAAAGTGAAAAACCCTCTAAAAATCACTAACTGGTTATTTACTTCTAGGGACTGGCATGACAAAGGTACCAGACCACGGGACTGGGCTGCTTTCACCAAACATCACTGTGTTCCGCCCTTCAGCTCCTGCTGAGGCTGCGAAATTCAGAGCTTAATGAACTCAACTTCATGGTAGCTTCTGGTAAAAAAGGATTTTCATTTTAAAGTAGGGACAGGAAAACATTGGAAGGTACAAGAATAAAATAAGAAACAGAGAAGCAAGCAGGATTCAATATACAGTTCTAGCATTTCTAACACTGGCTTTGCACTGCTGAGCAGAGAGATATTTACCCAGCCATGGCTTTGGCCACATTAGAGCCCCTCAGACCCCATCCCGCTCTGTGGTGAGCCTGACTACAGGCTCAGTATGGATTCATTAGCAGGTGGTTTTCCTAAAGTTAATGAATCCTTTGAACATCGGATCTCAAAACCCTCCTGGCCTTTTTGCTGGCTCAGGCATTCTCAGGCAGATTTCTAAGGTTTCCTGCCTCATGTGACAAGCTAAGTGGCCAGCTGTTGCTCCTTAATGCCACCTCACTTAATTGCTGCCCTAATGTCCTCATGCTCACATATGTAAAGTAAGGAGAGAGCCCTAGAAACCATCAGTCTTTGTTTGTGCAATAGACCCAACATGGCCAGAAGCAATGCACAGCTTCTCTGAAACAACCGCTGATGCACTTCAGCTCCATGCTGCAGCAGCATGGTGGAAAATCTGCCTATCCCAGAGGGACACTCTGCCTTCCTACATGACAGCCTGTGTCTTCTGTAAACATGTACTGGAGAAAACAAAACTGAACCCAAAGCCATGGCTGCCAACCCAGATTTACAGCATGCTTAGTTTAATTCATCAGCTTGACTGCTTCAGACAGTTTTGTCTTCAGCCCTAGCACTCTCTGGCCTCCTCATCTCTTTGTCCCCTGAAGTCTCAGCCACGACTAGCACCCAGTAGCTTTCAGTCACCCCAGAAGGGTAAGTTTGGCTTTGGAGATGGAGAACTTACAGCTCTGCTCACAAGTGCTCAAGCTGCTGCTTTTGCTGTTCCATGATATTTGGGGTGACACCCTCAGTTGCTGTCACCTTCATCAGCACCAAAAGCCAATCAAGGGAGAGAAGTCTATGCAAAGAAGACCCATGTCACCCTGCCATTGTCAGACAGCCTGGCAGCTCTGCACTATTTTTCTTGTGGCTGCCGTATGTGGTATTTCAAGGGGATTAAAGACATACTGCTACAGTAATAGATTTAGGCCTGCAGCTTGGAAAACAAGAACTGTTCTGAACTCATTGCTTAGCACAAGGAATTTGAGAGCCATGACTAAACTGAGCTTCAGTGCAGAATTCTGATGCACAGGTTAATAAACTAACATAAGGAAAGGCCTTCATGGTGCCTGCTACATCTCTCTCGGGGGTAGGAAGTCATTGTAAGAGACTGCAAGACTGCAGGCATCCTGCCACTTTCCAAGGGCTGTGCAGCAATTCAGTTTGTGTCTTTTCCTTCATTGGGTGAAATATATGAATTTCTATGTCTGATGGTGGGATACATATTCACAGTGAAAATCCCAGTCCATCCCACGCTTTCATGTGCAACACAGGAATGCTAAGAATCTGACTGACACTTGTTCATTGAAGGGGGAAAAAATTGCACATCTCTATCAAATCTCTAGATATAATGATTATCACTAAAAGTAAGATTAATTTATTGTATCAAAAAAAAAAAACAACAAACAATTATAGCAATTTCCACTGCTAGATATATTGCTCTTATATCCTTTTGTATACAGTACTTAAGCTAACTGAAAATTGACACTCCAAAGTTTTTCATTCACACAGTTTGATTTTCCAAGAAATTAATTTTTACTAAAAATTTTTTTCAAATTGTGTAGTGTTAAACTGTTAGAAGTTGACCAAATTTAACCATCCTGGAAAAGGCTGTAGTTTAAATCAGTTGAGCTGCAGTTGTTCATACCAAGGCAGAAGCTGTCCATACAGGACTATCTGATGTCCTCTTTCCTGTACTTCCTAGGGCTGTGAACAACATGACAGCAAATAGCTAAGACACACACAAAGCATGTATTTTCTTACATAAAAACAAAGGAAGCTCATTCTACCTGCCTCTCAAATTTGGGACAGTAAGAGTATTTTGAAGGAGAAGCTTTACAGTCATGTGTGAAATCAGGCTTGGCAAACCAGAGGGGAATAATAATTCATCCGTCTGCAAAGGCAGAACACCACTTTGTGAACTGGCAAGTCAATGCCCTGTGATATTTTTTGGCACTGCTGAGTATCTGCAAGACAGTCATGCTATCTGATAATCTTTTTAGTATTTGATAATACCGTACTAAAGTCACAAGTGAACAAAAGGCAGCCAGGGAATTATTTGTGAATTATACAATATTGGTATTCAGTAATTAAGCCTTAGAATTAGTTGGGAGAGGAGAATATAACACTTCAAAATTGGTCTACAGAGTACAATATTTGTCTTCAATGTCAAACACATTTATTCAACTGAATCATGCAGATCTGTTTCCAAGCTTTGAGACTGTTCCTGCTGAAGGGCTTGGAAATGCCTGACTTGTGCTGAGGGTTGGAGCATTTCCCAGCCATTTGCAGCTAAATCCCCAGCCCCGTTACCCCCCCAGCTCCAGGCAGGGCTGCCTCTGCCAGAGTTAAATCACTGTTCAGGATGTCCAGGAATATCCTGGTTTATATAATTGCGTCAAGAAATACTGATTTCCCTGACTCCTTGTTTAGAAGGTATCTGTAGGTTCATCAAATAATCTTGTTTCTGCTAAACTAGCATATAAAAATTCCGCTAACTTTATGTAGAGCTATTAGTGAACGTTTGTTATGGACGGATGAAATACTCTAATTTACATCCTATAAAGCAGGCATCCATTAGAGCTCGCATGTCACATACAGCACAGCCTAGCTTGCAGAGCAGCCTGCCCTTTGTCCCATGCCATCACAGTGGCAGCTCTTCCCCACCAAGCAGCCTGTCCCAGTCCTGGGCACAGATCCATCACTCAGCAACAACTAAACAGTATGCTCTTAGCACTGTTTCAACCACAACCACTGCAAGGAGAGGGCACAGTGCAGAGCTAACTCAAGTGACGGTAAATAATTGTATACGTTTTGACAGCCTGGCTAATCACAGTCCAGTGAACAGAAAAAAACATGCAGTCATGCTTTCTGTTTTGAAAAAGGAATTTGAGAATAAGTTTCAAGATTGGTATAAAAATCATCATTTTACATTTTCAGTCCATTACTCCATTTTCAGTCTACATAAATACATTACCTGCAAGTTTTCAAATGGACTGTGTAGAGCTGCAATCAGATATTCAATTCAAAATGTGGTCATGTCTCTCTACTAGACTTACATAAAACCTCTGTTACCAGAGAAAGACATCCCTCACTTCGCAGTCACACCTTACTCATAGCACCAATTTTTGGCAGTACGCATACTTGTGAACAATTATTGTCAAGCATGAAGTACAGGAAGAGTAAAGTTCCATCAATAAAAATTGCAATCACTGCCACTGAGCCAGACTGATACGTTAATTTCACAAAAACAGCACCACATGTTTCACTTGTTTTATGTTCTTGGTGCTCTTTTTTAAAGTTTTACTAAAAAATATTAATAATTAAAGTAAGTTTTGTTACTTATACACATTAGGTAGGCATTTTTTGAGGGCTCCTTCAAAAGTACTACCTCCTATTTTATTATGTTGGCCCATTACGTCAGAGGTGAATGTTGGTGGTATGGCAGTAGAGTTTGAACCTTCCCAATATTCCATTACATGCTGTTGTTGTGTGCCAGATAGCAGCAGAGGAGCAGTCTGACAAAATGGTGCCTGGTATGGAAGTGCATATGAAGCAAAGGTATGGAACTGAATTCCTGTGTGGAAAAAACTCATCAGAGCATGCTGAACATTTGTAGAGACCAAGCTGTAGATGTGAGCAGTGATGCAGTGGATAGTGCATTTCAGCAGTGGCAACAGCAACCATGGTTCACCTCCACTGGTGCAGATTTTGAAGAGCATAGGACGCAGGTCTTTGTTCACTACTTGCAAAAATGTATAGTTAATTGTGGTGACTAAGTTTAAAAAAAAAAAAAAAAAATAGTGTTTTGCAGTTGAGAATTTGCTTTAGCATACAGAGTTACTGTGCTCATTGCATCTGTTGCAGTTTTCATGGGAATAGATAAGGCACTACTTTTGGAGCAAGTACGTATATGCAGCCCAAGACAATTCCTCTTCACACAGTGTGGCCCGAGAAAGCCAAAAGGTTTGACACTCATGAATTACAGTATAGATCTACGAGAAAATAAAAGAAATTATGAGCAACAGAGAGGAATTTTTATCATTAAAACCGATGCACAGAACTATAAAACGTCTGGAAGGTGTTAGTGACTGCATCAGCTGTAATCACAGAGCATGCTATCCACACTGATAGCTGAGTCTCCTTGACTTAAAGGAGAAAGGAAAAGTCGAGTGAGATAGCGAGCATGTTAACTCAGTGTAAGCTGGCACTACAGCAAGCACTGATAACATACCAAAGGGAGGCTCTGACTCTGCTTGTTCTCCAGAGAGGAGACAGCTCTGCTCCTTTCAGCCATGTTATAGTGTCACCCCGACAGTCCCTCAGGAAACACTGCCTGCCCCGCTCCCAATACATCAAGCTCTGCACAGTCTCCAAATGCTTATCAGCTCCAAGGGTACTCACTCTGAGCAGGGAAGAGTGGTGCTCCCTCTGACTCACCTTCTCTCTCTTCCCTCCCTTCCCACCACAGAAAAAAATTATCTGTGAGGCTTCACTTCTTTATGTGAAATTATACTGTTTTTTATTTCTCTTTTCCCTCTTAGATTTTAAATTCCTGGAATTTCTTTTTTCTTCCTGAGCAAATATCTGCAATTATAGAAGATTTGTGTACATTCAGATAAAATACCTAATACGATGCTAGAAGAAGAACATGCTGGAAGAAATCATTGCAACTGGAACCGGAGGGCACACCAACACACTAACATCTTCCAGGTGCTTCTGTCTCTCCTTTCCTGTGATTTTCTCCCATACCCTCAAGGGTAAAAATTCAAGCAAGCTGAAAATCAGCACTGTTTAACCTGTTTGTAAAGTAAACTATACTTTGTCATCAAAATATATATTTCCTCTACTGGAAAACAGACACAGATTGTGAAAAAGTTCTATATAGGACTCATTCACTTGTAGCTTCCCACTGTATGCCTGGGTAAGGTCCTACCCCAGTGATGCTCTCCTGGCCTCTGTTGAGGCAGGCTTTGATCCCACTGGTCTTTGTTCACCTTATGCCTTCATCATCCCTGCTGCATATACCAGCCTCACTTCACTGAACTTCTCAACTTTAACTGTGCCAGACTTCTCATTTTTCTTTTATCTCATTGCATTAAAAAAAAAAAAAAACTGTGTTATGGGAAGCATAAGTCAAAGGTGAGAACAGCATTGTTCAGATTTGTGCTTCCTGAAATCCAGTAACTCAGACATGCATTTTGAAATGACTACAATAATTCTGATTGGCTCTGAATAGTGGCAGCAAGAAGACAAAGTAGTGACAAAAATGAATGATCATGCTCTTCTTTGCAAGTTATATATTGTCTTATTTCTTTCTTTTATTTACAATCCAATCTGAATATTATCCAGCTACGTTTATTGTTTCCCAGTATTCACAGTTATTTCTACAGAAAATTTTTATGCACACTTTACTCTCAAACTCCTTGTGTTGGCAATATACTATTTTAGCTGGCAAGGCATACAAGATCCTACAAGCCATTCTTGCTTCCCAGTACTAGAGAAGAGTAAATCATAAGTATGCTGCTGACATACCTTGCATATGCAATACATTTTTAATACAGATTTTCAGAAAAATGATCAATCGCACTACAGCTCAACAGAGGGTAAAGATTCACGAGTTTTGAATGCTACCTTATCCAAATGCTCCAAAACAGTGGTGAGTACAATCAAAAGGGTCACAGAAATTAAGACATACAGACAAATCTTTGCCCTGGGAGATAAAAAGCATTACAAGTAATGAGAGCATTGGTCTTATCAACAAGACACAGAAAAGTAACAATATTTGGTTAGCTGTTAGGACAGCTTCTGAAAATACCCTGCAGAATTCAGCCAGAAACTTTTAAAAATGGGCTAGTAAGGGAGATGCTTTTGTTCTCCTGACTTTCAAGACCACCACCAGAGGCAAATCTACTGCCTTGTCAGGACCATCAAAAGGATGTGCAGAAACAACAAAAAATCAGCAGTGCAAAGCATGCAAACGAACTGAAGGTTGTGGAAACATCAAACAGATTCACATTTAATTCCAGAATGGTTGGAAGAATTAAAGGGGTAGGCAATGAGGCAGAACTTTTGAGAATTATTTCATATAGTCATAGGAGAAGAAACTGGAAGAAAAGGATGGGGCTGTGGTAGAGCCAGTATAACATGCTTACATTTATTCCTGCTTTCATTTGTTTTTTGCTGTTTTGTTTTTTTGTTTGTTTTTTTTTTTCTTTTCACTTGGGGAATTACGTTATTTACATAAGAAGCATTCAATAAAGTATTATGGAAAAATACTAGTTTTCAGTTATATGCTTTCATTGGTCAAGGCTACATACAAAAGTGTCAACATTGCCTGCCTCCATTTCTGTAGTCAGAGAGCAAACCAACAGCACTATTATTTTTGATGGCAGATCCACAATGGCAGGGTAACTCTTCACTACCCAAATGTGCCAATGATTCCTTGAATATTGACACACACATATGAAGAATCTTCTATATGTCATCTGTATAACAGTGAAAAAGGATTACTTCTATTTATTTGTTCTGTATTGTGTTGGTTGATTCCAAGAAAAGTGGCAAGGATTGTTAAACCGCACATGCAAACCTAACTAGCATAATGGTTGCAAGATATTACTACAACCAACAGAACAAGTAGAAAAAGGATGCTTCTCTCTTCATTGTCCTGGAAGGTTTCCTTGCCCCCTCCCTGCACCCAACAGGAAGTACTCTGGAGGTTTCAGTTTGTCTGAAGGCACTGTTAAGATTGTTTAATATTTCACATTGTACATTAACACTAGGTATGGCCTTCTGTACCCTGCCACAATTGTTCCAGCTGTTCTGCTGCATCCTTTCCATACCTCCTCCCCTTGAAACAAGAAAGCTGTGTTATAAATAATTTTAAAGATTTTTGTCCTTGTACATCCAGAAGTAGCACTCATGTATGCACAAACAAAAAAAAAATCAGTTTCTGGGACAGCAAGGCACATGTAGTTCCTGGATTACCAGATTTCAGTGGAAATGTTGTGAACAAAGATGACTGGGAGATCAGGACTTTGCATACCTGTACATCCAGAAGTAGCACTCATGTATGCAAAAACAAAAAAAAAAATCAGTCACACACACTTCAGTCACACATTCCTCCAAAACACATCCACCTTTTGTTAACTCCTAGCAATGGCTATATGAATGGAGCTAATATATCCCAGAGAACAAAACCCACCACTTTCCCACACAGATGTGGCTTTACAGTGTTAGAAAGGCTAGGAAGAATCACTCAGCTGTCACTTTGAAAGCTGTTGCTGTCCCAATAATTGAACTTCAATACATTATTAATACAGTCAATTTACTAACCTAACACTTTAAGTATTCTACAGAAAGACAAAGACATACAAGTACAGTATTTGCATGTCACCAGAAGCAAGCAGTTGTATTACAAATACAAATCCAGTTTCACAGTTCAAATATTTTGTGTATCACATATGAATTAGCTGAACCAAGTTTTCTTGCAATGTCAAATATCTTACTATATATGAATTGACTGAAACAGGTTTACTATGCACTAGACAGAAGGCTCTTATGACAGTACAAGGCTGTGTAATAACCCCAATATCAAAATAAGATTTGATGCAGTAAACTATATAATGAAAACCATTAGAAAAAAAAAAAAAAAACCAGAACAAAATCTTAAGTCTTCTTCCTACACTGGGACACTAGTTAATTTAATCTATATCTCTGCAAAGGACTCATACAATATCTTATCCATGCTGAATTCCTACTGGAATTATTTGAACACAACATAAGTGGTGCCTAAGTCTCTCTTTAACCATTAAAACAAAAACCAAAATGTTTCATCAAAGAGAAAAAAACTGCAATGCTATTTTCCTTGTTTTTATAAGGAGTTTAAATTCTTCAACAAGTTCCTCTTGAGTGCAAAGGGCAAAAGACAGTCCTGCGCACTGCAACCCTACCAGTGTTTTCTGCAGGGACACAGTATGAGCTTCTCTGTGCAGAAATCCCAGCCAGGCTGCTTCAAGGGCAGCCTGATGGTCGACAGCGCAAAGAGAGTGCAACTCTATTCTTCTGCTCCTTTCACCTTGCACAGTATTATTGCAACACCTGAGATAAGTGATCCAATACCCATCATTAATACAGCCTCTTGATTTGAAAAAAAGGAAAAAAAAAAAAAAAAAGAGGGAAGCAAATCCTTTTGTGCCATTAATACAAAAAAAAAGTAGCCAGCAAAGCAACCACATGAGAGTTCCGCTACAGTGTTTGTTTAGGTACGTACTCAGTGAAGATCAGAGGACAGAATTTTAATAGGAACCCCCTGCCCAGTTGTCTGCATACAAGCAGCAAAAATATACCATGTGCCAAAAAGCTCAACTGCTCCTAAGCAAAAAAAAAAATCCTGTTTCTTCAGCTCTCCATTCCAGAAGTGACAAGCACAGCTATCGCTGCAGTGCAAATTACAAGCAGATAATTCACTTTAAAGCGCCGCAGAGAACAAACTCTCCTTGCCTGAAGAGCAAAGCAAAAGTGAATATCACGCAGAGTACTGCATTTGCTTCAGACCAGGGATTTTTGTTATATGTAACCTTCCGTCAGAATTGTGGGCCTGAGCTGGCCTCCCACAGAAACGTCATGCAGCTTCTTACAGTAAAGGCATGACGCTTTAGCTGCTACAGCAGTGACAGTCACCAGTATTTGGGGGCAGTTTTAGAGTAGTTTGCTTATCAGGGTGCCCTGAAGGCTGTGAGTATAATCATAGAATGACTTTTGTTGGAAAGAACCTCAAGGATCATCAAGCTCCAAGTAACACAGGTCTGTTACACAAAGCCTGCAAAGTGCCGTGCAAAAGGAGAGGATGGGAGACAACGGAGTTTATGGCAGGAATAGCTCATCTAGGATCTCAGCAGTGCTGCTGCCATGTTTCAGCAGCACCCAGCTGAAAGCAGTATACCCACCACTAACAGGAGGAAGGAAAGAGCTCCTGTGCTTATCAGTACACCCTACCAGTATGGACACTGTAAACACAGGGAAGCTCAGCAGTACCTTAAAGCTATTGTAGAACAGCCTCATTTTGTAGCTGTAAGGATAGGCAACAGCAGGTAAAATTGCCTTTGATCAGCATTCAGGTCACCCAAGAAAAGTATCAGTCCCACAACAAAGAAGAAATAGCTTACCAATTTCTGAGGAGTACGGCTTACAGGAAACTCCCAGAGAAGGCAGTCTCTAAGTAGAGATCCTTCCCAGTCAGCTGCCAGCTCTTAAATGAGTTAGGGAGGGCTGGACCTGGATCCACCCCTTCCAGTCACACAGGTGAAGTGCTCACACCTGTGCTCCCAGGGCTGGCCACACCTCTTCACCAGGTGCTCTATCACTGGTTCAAGCCATGACATAACAGTTACCATACAGTAACTAACGAGGATTTGTATGAAGCTTAAACTCTTGCTCACTGCTTCCAAAAAGCAAGGGTTGTTCTGGCCACTTACCCAAAACTCGGTTTTCTTGGCTATAGTTGCACTAGGGTGGTCCATTTTTCTTTCTAATACCAGTCAAATGCATGCAAGTGTTTAGCATACTTCTACCGTGGTTTTCACCCCAGCTTCTGAACTTGCTGAGAATGTTGTTTACCTCTTAATGTAATGGTTGGTATCAGTACTGAGATAACATGGTGATAATTGCCATTTCTGAGACTCAATGAAACACCCATGTGGACCCACAGTTATATAACAAAATAGTAAAAAGATATTCCCAGATTCAACAGCAGATGGAAACGTTATTTAGCTTGGAGAAGGCACCAGTTCCACCTTCTCCAGAGTAGCCTGGTGTATTGATGGAAAGGTAAAAACTGGCAGTTTTTTGAAACGGGTCACCTCTTACAGACTTCTGAAAAGCAAGAAATTCCAAAATACAAGGAAACATTTCTGAACATGAAGGCATACACAAGCCTCCAGGGAGAATATAGCAGAGCTCAGGGGAAGGAGCCAGGCTGAGGTTTTTGGAAATGGCTTATGATTTCACCTATCTCCACCATGGGACAGCTGAAGCCTGGGAATGAGATGCTTGCTGGAAATACCCAGTATTTTGCTAACCCAGGTTAGCAAATGCCTCACAAAAGCTTTTATTTCCCCCTGAGGCATGCCATGAACACTCAGCAGATTCATTGCCTGCCTGCAGCAGGGCTCCGGACAGAGACAGCCAAGTCATCAGTATGGCCCTCACTTCCATCTGGCAGCTGCAAACAGCTCTGTTTGCATTCGCTGCTGCTGTCAGCTGGATCATGCAGGAGTCTTCTCAGACAGCTCAGCACCCTTCCACCCTCATCCAAACCAGCTTAGTTTTTTGCTCTCTGCACAACCCACAGGCACACTCACCTGAAGAGTGGGGAGCCCACAACATGTCAGCAAAGAATTAATTAATTCCAACTCTCTCTCTTCATTTTTGTGTCCACCCATTTGCCTTCTTTCAATTATCTCTCTGTTTTTAATTATCTCTCTGTTTTTTCAGTTTTATCTGTTACAAAACAGGAAGTGTCTGTCTTCTTGGAAATGTACTGCCGGGAAGCCTACCTGGAGATAGCACATACAGTTGTGCTTACTCCTTGTGTTCTTACTGATGTGGAGTGTCGAACACTTCTTGGCATCCCATAACCATAAATGCTAGCTTGATCAATAAATAGAAGAATTCAGGAGCTTAGCTGAAGTAGAAAACTACATGTTAACAGCCATCAGAATGTCTTTATCTTTCAAATATGTTATGTATATTACTATAGTAATCTCCAAACTGCAGGGAAGCTTAACCAAAATGTTCAATTAAAAGGAAAATAACCAGGGCCCTTATTCTTTGTGTTACTTATACCTGAAAAGAAAGGTAACATGCTTGCCTCTCCCTCTTTGATGCAGCAATACATTTTAGATATATTGTTCAGGTAATCCTGCACTTTTCTTATGCCAGCTCAGATGATTTCTCCAGCTGGCTTCAGCAGGTGCTCACACCCAGGGAGATCCAAGCAATGGATTTTCTAGATACATCTTCCACAGGAGAAAATAAAGGGAGTCTGACGTACCACAGATCTTTTCCCTCTAGCGCTAACACAATTTTATAAATACCAGAGCCAGCACGGCCATTACCCAGAATGAAAAAGAGTACTTGAATATGCAACATGACTCAAAAAATGAAAAACAGAGCTGACCTGTGCCTATTCCATGAGCTGAGAAAAGCAATAGGCTCCAGTTTCATGGCAGCAGGAAGAACATCCTTGTAAATGCTCTGGAAAGACTGTCTACCTGATGGGAAGAAAAGTATTAGGAAATCTGACTCCTAATTTTGTCTGCTCTAGCAGCTCACTGAGGATGAGCAGCAAAGTTGAAGTCAGGAAGCAGCAATAAGACTGCTCACGAACCAGCTCACCATGTAAAAACCCAGCACTGTCTTTCTACATTTTCCATGGTCTTTGGTTGGGAACAAGAAATGTCAGCCCTCTTCATACCACAAATTACTTCCATGCTTTCTGTAAGCCCACCAGAGGGGAATTGTAGGGTCTGCTGAATCTCCAGGTCTGCCTCTCAGTCCTCCAGTTTCCATCCCAAAATGGAGATAATTACATATGCCTGTCTCTGATACATTTTTTCCTACTGCAAATAAAAATGTACAATATTTATCTGAACGTTTTCTGAGCTTCTGATGAGTGTGATCTGAGCTCTGCCTATGCAAAGCAATTCTTACACTGGGGGCACTGGCTTTGCATGTCCCTTGCAAGACAGCCTTCATTCATTCATTCAAGTGGCATAAAAAGAAAAATATGTATAAGAAAACAGTGTAGAATACAAAAATACACTGAAAACTCTTCCTAAATTTTATTATGAATAGTTTTTAAGTTAGTGGATAATTTTTGATCCACTGTATCGTGTTTAATGTTAAATCAAGCCAAATCCATAGATACACACAGCCCTTTAAATTTCTTCCTCTGTTAGCATAATATACTGGGTCAAGTATGACTACTGTTTATTTTAACTTTGCAAAATTGATCCCAGCTTCATATTTTTGAGAAGGATTGGTCCATTTTGGTACAGTTCCAGAATAAATCCTGCCTGTTCTTTTAAAGTGAGACTGAGTTTTGACATATCACCATTGTGACTGTGGCAAGCCTTTCTGGCACACATAATGAACGATTGACTTCTTTGCTTGTTTTCATAGTGATAAATATGTGGTACCATTAGGCAGCAAAACAAAGTATTCCCCCAAAATCCCTGCTAAGCATATTTTGGAATTAATGGGGTAATATAGATCCATCATGCTTTCTTTCTATGCTAAGAAGTATTTGATTCCTTAAAATTCACTCACTCACACATAATTTACATAACCAAAAGGAACATTGTATTTTCCTTTCTTCTGCATATGTAAAAAGAGCTGGCAATCTTACCAAGTTTAATGATGCAATCTAGTTAGGCTTCTATAGATCTCACTGATGACTCATAAGAAAGATTCAAGAACACTTCTTGCACATCAATACAAAAAAAAATAAAAATCATTTACTTTTCAAGATACAAAAAAGAAATGTAATCAGTAGACATCAGCAACACTTTTCTGATGAGAGTTCCTGTAACAGGGAGTTTACATTAACAATTCTTCAAAGATATTCCTGCTCTAAAATGCTTCCTAAGAGGCTGTTCCTCTTCTTATCAGCAAGTTTTGGTAGGATCCCTTGTTCTAGGCCATAGCCTTGCACACCTGCACGCAGAGGAATAGGACTGACTGAACACACTGATACACAGACAGCTGCAAAAGTTTCCTTGTACTTGAAATGTTAATAGGACTGGTCATGAGAGACATGATTTGTGCAGAACTCTGCCTTCACTCCCACTTTACATTTTCATTTGACGTTTCGCATGAGTATGAAACCCCAAAGCGCTTAAATCAACTTTATCAGTTCTTTTTACATCATCTTTTCTCCAAATCTCTCACCAAAACACCTCGTGTTCTGCCATTTTTTGTTGTTGTTCAGCCCCGCAGTTTTTTCTCTGGCATTTAGAGACAATGATGACACTAAGGTATCTTTTGTACCAGGCAAAAAAAAAACAAAACAATTTGGAAACCTGCACTTCTGAGTGCTGCCCACACCACACACAGACTCCTGAAACAGTTTTTGGATGAATAAGGAATGAACTCCCATTGAAAAAATAAATAAATGACACAACATTAAGAGATTACTAGATGGCAATTTTATTTTTTGTCTTGCTTTTTAAAGTACTACTTTGTTATTTAACAGGCCTTGTAATTACAACAGTGTAGACGATAAAAGCATGCAGACAGTAAAACATTTATTTTAAGAACCCTTCAATTTACATGACTTTTCTTTTGGTTTTCATGGAGTGCTTTACCACTCACTCCAGCTCTTACTGACCTGCCTGCCAGCCTGGTCTGAGGCTACTGAGGCCTATCCCAAAGCAGCATGTGCCTCTCCAAACATCTCTCTGGCATTTCTTTATGGGCACCTGCTGCTGGTAATTACGGGCCTGTCTCCTAACCATTTCCTCTGGTTTATGTCAGAGCATTAGTCAGCCCACTTGATTGCAAACAAGCCCCGGTAACAGAGCACTGCACGAGCCCTTGCAGTAATTAGGCAGACCCAGCCAGCTCTGCATTCTGTGTCTGCACAGAAAGGAGTGGTTTCTTTATAATAATCTTCCTTTTGTTGCTTTCGGTAGCATAATGCAGCACACGCTTTGGTAACCTTAACCAGACTGCCCACATGTGTCTGCCATGGGCTTTAGAACCAGTTGCTAAATGCACACTGCCCAGCTCCCCAGAACAAATCTCTGTTTGGCTGGAAGTACAAAATGCTGCCTTTCTTCAGCCTTAAATCCCATAAGTAAGTTCGTTCCCATCCCAAGTCTTCATGCAAATAAAATAGAAGACATACTTTGTACATCATCTTTATAAACATGTTCTGGGGGAAGGAGGATACTTTAGTTTCTTTATACAGTGCAGTATCTGTTTTGCCGCCCAGGGAAATGAAAATAAATACTGTAATGTATTCAAAACTCTTAATTCTCTAGAGAAATGTATTTTTTCTACTGTTACTAATTAGTATTTGAAACCACTAATCCTATTCAGGTTGGCTTTTGTTTGTTTTAATTTTCCATTGCCTACTTTGAGAAAAGCCAACGATGAAAATTCACTTTTAGTGTTGTTTTAGTAAATACCTTCCGAGATGGTCAAAAGCAGCTGGCAAGTGCAGCAGCTAGACAGAGCCTCAGTGGCACCCAGACCTGCTGAGGAAAGTTCACTTGCTGACTGGGGTCGGGGAGATACTTCTGTTCTAGGGGCAATATGAGCACAGTCTTTTCATTTTGAATATCATACTTGGCTAAACCTTTGCACTGGTGAGGTGATGAGCGACTTTAATGTCTTCCCAAGAAAATTTCTGCAAGCTGTGCTTTTTTAAAAACTAAAAGATTCCCAACCAACTAGCAGTCGTAAAAAACATTTTAGCCAATAATTGCTGTTCTAGATGGCTATCTTTTCTTCTTGATTCTTTTTAGTGGGACAAGATCTTGTAAAGATAGAAACATTTTCCTCCCTATTTTAATGTGGGGCTCTTTGTTAGCACTGGGATTGATCTCTGATATGTTTTGCTGTCTCTGCTCCTTTATTTCATTTACTTTAAAGGCATGCTTAGAGACATGGAAATTTTTCCATCCCAACAGATGGGACAGAAATCTCTCCCTGATGAACACAATCTTGTAAAAACTGGAGCTGTTCACAGCCCTCAGCTGGCACTGCACTAAAGCATTTAGCAGAGGAACACATTTGCTGAAGGCCCCTCCATCCAAGAAAGGCAGCAAACTTGATCATAATCAGAAGGCTCAAAAACTAAAGCCCAAGGGCTGAAAGTTGTGACGAACAGATGAGGCTAAGTTGCATACACAATTTGCCTGTGCACCTCAACACATTAAGATGCATTTATATGTATGCCTACACCAGCTGGTGTCTACATCCTTCCTAACCAAAATGCTGTTGGCCTTCCCTAGCCCCAGACTCGTGCATGTGCAAGAACTTTATGGTGAGGGTGACGGAGCACTGGAACAGGGAGGCTGTGGAGTCTCCTTCTCTGGAGATATTCAAGTCTCACCTGGACGCCTACCTGTGTGACCTGGTTTAGGAAACCTGCTTTGGCAGGGGGGTTGGTCTCAATGATCTCTGGAGGTCCCTTCTAACCCCTACAACTCTGTGATTCTGAGATTCTGATTCTATGAAATTTTTGCACACACCTATCAGACCAGGTGGCCCTCAAGTCATGAAAATATGGTACTGCAGAAAATCTTGTTAAGGTTTTTTTGCTACTATAGGAAGACTTATATTTCCAGTTAGATAATGGTGGCAGCTGAAAACTAAAGGTCACATCACCTGATATTAAACAATCCCACATTTGATAAACAAACCAGCACACAAATCAGGAAAACAGAATTTTGAGCCTAGGGCTATTGTCAGGTCAGCTCTTTACCCTGCAGGTAAATGCATCTTCCGAAATAATATTTCACTGTCTGTAGACTTGCAATAGACTCACATGACCTTTTTAGTTGTGTTTGTGGGGGAAAAGTACAAATATTTATGTAAGTTATTTCAGCTCAGAAATCCCTTGTGATTAATTAATTATATATATAAAAATTTCTCAAAGGACAGTGGACACTGTATGCACATACACATAACAAAGCAGTTTAGTATTTTTCATACACTGCAGTATTCTCAACCAATGACTCAGCCTTCAGTGCAAGTTCTCAGAAAACTGAGAAGTGGCACTTCAGCTTCCAAAAATCAAAGTACATTATTTAGGAGCCTCTTCAGAAACAATCATCTGCTGCACACTGTATAGTTACACCTTTGCAAACCATAGCTTTGCATTCCTAGGTGCCCATATGAAGCTGATAGTGATGAATACTGATTGCAAAATGACAGCAGTTTATATTTAAGAAAGTATATTGATGTATCTTAAAACACTGACCATGTAAAAGCAAGATAAAGTTAGATGAAGTCTCATAGAGAATTAAGTTTTGATTTTTATTGTTTTTTAAAGAGTGACCTTAAAAAAACATTTCCTGGTACTTCTAATTTATCATAAGCATGACTGATAAAAATAAGAAATAGGTTATTTTGTGCATTTATTTTTCAGATGCCACTTCAGACAACAAGCAATACAACTGTTTCTACTTTGGACTATGGTTAAGAGTTAATATGCTTAAATAAACCAAACTTCAGGAGCTGACAAAAAGTATCCAAGAGCATTTTAAGACAAATTTTGACCCTGCAGAAGATGCAGCAAATAGTTCCCCACTAATGTACTTCTATGGAAGTCCTGAAATTCACAGTTCAAAATGGGAAACTTCTAAAGGATCAACTAGACTTTCTTTTGATGAGCATAAAGAAGAAAGAAAAATAAATGAGTACATTAGAAAACCCTTACAATTTTTATTTAATAAACATCCCTCTTCACAGCTTGGGAGCCAGAAATGCATATGTATTAACCCAATGAATTCCAAAATGCTTATATGACATCAGAAAGCTGAGAAAATTGTACAAATGTCAGACATCTTCGAGAGCTGACACAATCAGAATATCCCAGAAGTTTTGCTTAACAATAAGTTTTTGCATAAATGACTGCGAACAATCCTTGTAGTTCTTACTAACTGCAGAAAATATTAACGGTGTCTTGAAGTACCAGTTACATCACAGATCTTCATTGGCCTGCTATGAAAAAAATCTTTGAGCCACAGCCAAGCTCCAGGTATTGAAAAAGAAGAAAGTGATGGACAAAATGTTTGCCAATTTATGTCAACTTCAGTGGGGGAATTCAACCACAGAAGAAAAATAAAATGATAAATACTTTGGTTTGCATTACTGTTTTTCAAAGCCTTTGCTTTGGGGAAAAAAAAGACTTGCAGAATGATTATAAACCTTTTCACGGAACTTCAAGGCCCTTCTCTGAACTGAACACATTTACACACACAGTCATAATGCAAAGATGGTTTAGTAGCCTCATGCAACCCCAACTATTCTGTACTAGACTATTGATCTCCTCTTCTCTTTCTATTTAAATACAGACTCAAAGTCTTCCCTGAAAGCCTCCATCTAGTACATCACAGGCTCACAAGTCTCCCAGCACTCCGCTACAAACCTAGCTTCTTGTCACCTTAGGTTTTCACAGTCCTTAGGGGGCCCTGAATTGTCTGCATAAAACTAGGAGATGAAAGTGATTATGCACATGGTTCAGGCTTAGTGTGCAACAGACAGACATCCAGATGGGTAAAAATAGCAAAACTTTCTGAAAGACGAAGAATATTGGTATTGCAATTCTTCTTCCAATGAAAAGTATTCATGACTGTAATTGTCCAATGTCAATATTAACAGCATCACTTTGTCAGCTCCAGCCTAATTTATTTACATAATTCTCCCAGCACATGAAAATGTATATATTTACTTTTTTTTTTTTAATAATCAAATACAATAATGATTTTTTTTTTCAATAACAGGAGAAATGGTGCAAGAGATGAAACAAAAACATACGGAAAAAGTCACTTTTGACCTATTTTTTATCCTTTAAACCCCAAAGTGGACTCAGTATTAAAATCAAAGCACTCTTAAGTATATTGTGAAATATTTACAGCTGTTATTACTGCCTGATTTATGTGTGCAGAGACCAGATTATTCAGACTGGTTTCACAAGCAATACGTTAGTAAACAGGATTTTGTTTGGTAATTATATTAAACATGTCCACTGGAATTAATTACAAATGGTATTTTACTGTACTTGATAAAAGCACTAGGCAGCAAGAAATAATGATGGCAAAAAAAAAAGAAGTCTCCTCTCATTTTCAGTAAAGCTTTCCATGTGAAAATCTGTCAACATGAAAAGTTACTGCTTGTAATTAAAGCCAGGCTTTAGTTCAGTAATATGTTTACATGTTATGTTCCAGAAGGGAAAAAATGCAATTGAATTACTCTCCTTAAAGCCTGTGGTTCACAAACACATGGTCTGCTCTGAGCACGCTACTAATGTCGACTCCTGCAGCCTGGGAAGAAAAAAAATAATAATTAAACAAAAAAATCAGCCAAGCCTCACACCACATTTGAGAGTTTTGCACAATTAACATGGTTTGTTACGAGTTTAAGAGAGCCCTCCAGATGTGCTTGCAGGATTTTTGCTGTGGGTATGCCTACCCAGATCAGGTATTTAAGCTCTGCTCTTGTCAGTACTTGTACAAGGTTTCACTAATGGACTGATAACAGCAAAGAGGAGGTGGAGAAGTTTGTGAGAACAACAGCAATGAGCTAATTACCCCTCTGCTTCAGTTCTTGCATTAGCTCACTAAACATCCCTTAGACAGCCTCCATAATGGCTTTGTAGCACAATATCTGTTTTCAAAGGTGACTTCAAGACAACTTTTCAGAATTAAACTGGGTTCAAATTGCCAACCTGGGCACTAACTGGTGCTCCAGGAGAGGACCCCACTCTGCTGGCTGCTTTTGAAGATGAGACCATTTCTACTCTTTCAACATTTGTCATGCTCCCTTTCTTTTTAATAAACATGCACCGTTTTCTCACCATCCCTCTGTATCCTTTTTCCTATACATAAGTGGTATGTGTAAGATGCTATTTGCTGTAGAAATAGTTAACTAGAATTTAGGACCAGAGGCATACAAACACTGTATACTGACAAGTTTAAATGCTCTCATATTACATAATGAGACATATTTCCTAAATAGACAGCAAATAACTTTTTTTCAACCCCCCATGGCAACCCAGTGCTCTACATGACAAAGTGTGTTACTAGCTTCAGTAGAAAATGTTCTTGAGCAAGGTCATAACATATTTCATGGTAAAGAACCAAACAGATAAGCTGGTCTGTGGTTATGCAGCGTTACAGAAGTCTGTATGCTGAATTTGCTAATTTAGCTTCAATTCACAAACCTGATGCTCATTGCTTCTCTTCTATTTTTGTTTCCTGTTAATGCAGCCAGATGGGAACTTCAGTATGATTACAACTCTCCCTACTTTAATATGAACTCTTCATCCTACTACTATCAGATGACATTTGCTTTACTTAATGTACATACATTTAAAAAAATTACAGAAGTGCTATTGCTGCGTTACATGAAAAATTCCATTGTACATTTAGCTGACATAGCATCAGCTGCTGTTTAAACTGGGCTTAGCTAATGGACTTTTAATGTCAGTGGGGTTATGTGCAGTTACTGGCTATTAGCAGGAACGGGCCCTTTCTATAAAAATCACTTTTCCTCAAGCATGTTGTTTGAACATTCCTTCCTCTGATTTAGTGACTGTCACCAAATACAAAACAAATGCAAGGACGCTGGAATCTACTGTTATCTTTAAAACCAACTTAACCTCAGCCCGGCCTCCACAAACAAAATACACATCTTGCATTGGTGCTGGCAGATATAAAACTTTAAGGACAAAAGACCAAATTTTCTTCATGTTACTCAGATGTAAATCCCAAGCAACCCGGCAAAACTAATGAGATAGTAAGAAAAACATGATGTAGGTATTGTCATTGGTTGATTTCCCCAAGAGAAAGCATTTTTATTATTATTATTATTTTTATTTTTTTTTTTTACAATGAAACCAAGTTCCTGTAAAATAAGCTTATCAGCAAAGTTTTAGCAGATGCATACTCCACGGCATGTCACTTTGTCACGTAAAATCAGTTTTTTTTGTAAATGGTTCTTATAAATGCAAATTTAAGACTTTCTGCTGGAGATTGCAAAATGATAGACACATTTACAACGCACGTAAATGAACTAGGTTTTCTTTTCTTTTCAAGATTTGGTAGATTTTATCCAATAAGCTATGTTTACTACACTGAACTAATATATAAAAGACTTAGCAGAAAAAAAAAAAAGAAAAAGATGACTCACACAGAAATACTGCAGGACACTGAAAGCACAAAAGCTAGCAGAAACTGAAGATTTTTGCCTTTGTCAAAAGACACATGGCGCTACTCACTCTGCTACCTTGCCCAGGATAATCACCGCTTTTATTACCAGCTGTTACATTTATAACTCCAGCCTCAGAAGCCTGAGTATGCTTTTACAGTAGCAGAGGACTTCAGTTAAAAACAACAGAAAGCTGAGGCAGGTAATCGCCAGGCATTCACCTGTGTGTAATAGACATTTATGCGGGTATCTGCTACAGTTGGTCGCATTTGGCTGTCAGTGTTCTTACTGGAAATAATGTGGCAACCAACCGATTTTCAAGTAAGGCATGGTATTAATCTATAGCTAAGACATATCACTACATATAAGAGGAATGGAAAGCCACGAAAGTATTCAAATTAGTGAACTTAAAAATAAATAAAACATACAAAAAAAAAAATTGACAGCAAAAAATGAACAAACAAAAAAAAAGGCTATATCAAGGTCCATGTATTTGTGAGACTCACTCTACTGTGCTGACATAATTTTTTTTTTTTTTTTACACAAAACTATTACAGCTGCTATGTCTTGTCTTTGAAATTAATGGAGCTATATATTTTGTTGGCCACAGCCTGGACTTGTGTAAGTATATCCTTGATTTAAGTATGGGGGGGAAAAAAAAAAAAAGAAAACAAAAGTAAACTGACACCACTAAGTTCTGAACTTTCTAGCTATAAACTTTCTAGTTACTCAGTAATAACCAAGAAATTAGGCATTTCCTACTTGCTAAGGCACAGCTATTTTAAATGAGAGAGACAAGGAAAACCAGCACTCGTATCCTTGTCAGCAGAGATGTGCTGCATAAGAAGAACACTGTGTTTTATTTCAGCAAGTGACTGAAAAAGTTACCCTCACCTTCAGAAACTGGTGAGGAAGCAGAAAGGAAGTCCCTAAGCTGTGTTTGTAATGTCTGTGTGAAAGGAATTTTTAATGGGGATGATGATTTGCCAAAAACCATCACAGCTTTTGGGCCAAAAAGCTTACAGCAAGGAATACTGGTAATTCATGAGCCAATTCAGCAGGAACACTGCTGGTACCAGGGCATATTCTTCACCATTTAATTATAGCCCTATCCCTTAACTGGACAGAATTCGGATTTTTCCATAATTAACTCATATTTTCAGATCTGTGGCAAACAAGAGAGAAAGGAAATTTTATGTCTTACTAGTTGAAAACACCAGTGAGTTTTATCCTAAACTTAGAACAAAAGCTCAAGCCACAGAGATTACACTTTATTCTCAGTGACTGCAGACCATCCAAAATTTCAGACTGAGCGCCTTGCTGCTACATGCTCTGGTTGCTGCTGAAAGCTGTTGATGCTGTACGATTGAGAGGTGAAAGGAATACATCTGTTAATTCTGAGAGCAGCTGGCAGAACTGGGAGACATATTAATAACAGAGAAAATTAATTCAGACTAAGAGTGCACATGCATACCTTGAATTATTCTCAGCAAACAGAAGTAGATCTGTTACAGTTCGTGTAGGTAAATCCAATGCACGAGAACGGTCTTAATCTCACTTGCTATTCGGTCCCACTTCTCATTCCCCCCTTTTGGTATGACTGAACTGCAATCAACTTTATTCAGGGAGACTACATCCTTATTTTCTCTCAATACGTAAACTTCTAGTATAAACATGCATGTTGGAACTGAAGAAGACAAGCGATACATCTGTGCAATACATAAATACACCAAATGCCATAGGAGAACAGGAATTCACACTCCAATTGTTATTCAACCAGTTTATGGTTATAACACAGCTCTCAAAAACTCTGAATGTCTAACAATCATCTTGTGGTGATCTCTTCTTGCTGCCTCATGAGATGTACTAAAATCAAGCAAAGGAAAAACGAGGAGTTCAAACAGGTTTCCTAAACGCACACAGAGGAGTCAAAATTTAGACAGATAAGTTAAAGCTTACTTGCCTGTTTCCCCCTGTCTAGTTGATGAAATTCAAGATCTCTCAAAAAATCACATCCTCTACTCAGGGGACCAAGGAAAACGCAGGCTTTCCTTTCTTTCAAAGGATACACCATTAATCCACAGAGCTTAACGTTTCAACCTCTCACTCAATATGAGACTAAGAAATAAAGCTACTTTACTTCTTGAAAATAACTAAAAAGGGATTGGGAAGAACTACCTAACAAGAAAATTCTCAGCTGTTGCCAGACCAGTAAAACCTTTCCAAGCTCCTTAGCATTATTGTTGATAATGTTACCTCCAAGAGAGAAAAAAAGATACTGATTTAATTGCCTAGGCAACCTGGGCTTTGGCAACTCATAAGGCAACAGGGTGTAAGCTGCTTCATTCAGTTGAATATGATATTCCTGAATTGCAGATTTAAACAAAACAAATCCACCCAAAGCAGTGACCCTTATTCCATTTACAGCAGCACTGCTGTTACCCACTGGAACTGCTATCACTCCTTGCAAATGTAGGCTGTTTGGGATAATTTCACTGGTCTAACCAAGTCCATTTTAAACACTTGCCAGTGTAAATTCAGAGTTCCCACAAAGCATCCCTGTTCTGAGCAATGGCATGTGGTTTTGCCCTTCATCTTTTAGGCATCTTTTGGTGCCAGCAAATATAAACAAATTGTTGGGTAGACCCGGTAAATGCAATTTTAAGAAAACATGTGAGAGCCTTCAGCACGGCATTCCCACCGCAGTATCCATCTTTGGGATTTTCAGATGAGGAGAAGGAGGGACTAGAAAAAACACCATGTCCAGCATTCACAAGCCTCTGTTTCTCATTCTGGTTCCCATACACATTTGCTACACACTCTTCAGCAGTTCACCTGACATCTCTCCACCAAACAGCAATAAAACACAGCTCTCCTCCCAGTTCAGCATGGTGAATTAAAAATCTTGTTACTGCAATGTAACCAATGAGAAACTCTTACGATCTCCAGCAATGCAAACATAGCAAAACCATCCTAAGGAGGTAATTGTAGATGTTCCCCATGTGGGGTGCCACCAGTTGGTGTGCACACAACTTCTTTGCTGCCTTCTCTTTGTTGTTCCAGTGCAGAAAAGTGAGAATTTGGAGAGGCACTGAGCACTGCACTATGTATAGAAAGACCCTACTTTTATGGGATTACTGCACCTACGCAAGCTAGAGCAGCAGGGAGAGGTGTGTTTGGGGACTAGCAAAAACACTCACCTAAACCCAGTGCTGCCTGTCCTTCCTGAGGCAGGCACCGTGGCCAAGTTGTGTTTCTCCACCTCAATCTGCATCAGTCAAATCAGTGAGATATAAAAGGAGCACAAGATCTAGGAAGTGCTGCAAATACATGCCTTAACTTGTGTTGAATCAGGACTGTAAGTCAAGCTTATAGTGAAACTTTCCACAAATCTGTTTGGGATATTTTTATAAATGTAAAGAAGAATGAAAGCTGTTATTGTCTGAATATTCCATAATGTCTAACATTTTTATTTTCACTGAACATCCAGGAGACTTTTAGAGAGGGGAGGAAAAAGAAGAGTTTGGCCAGCAGAACAAATATTTGGTATGTTACTGACCTTTTTGCTAAAAGAACTGAATCCTTTCTGGTTTTGATTAAGGTTTCTTGTTGGGGGGAGGTTTCTTGAAGGGTGTCAGCCACATCCCCTTCCCCCAAGCAAATAAACAAAAACTATTCTTCTCCTCCCCCGCCCCAATGGAGTTTTCTGCATTGATAAAATTTTTAAGTGAAACTGCTTTTGCCCAGAGCTTCTAGGTAATAATGTGCCAAACTATAAAGGGACTCCCCAAGTCCCAGTGTTTGGTGAATTAGGAGGAAATCCCATTTTTCCTGCTGAGCACATGTGATTTGGGATGAAGTTGGGAAGGCAAATAGGAAGCTGCTCTGATGACGACTACCTGGGGGAGAGGGGGGATGAATGCTGCACAAGAGCATCTCCAAGGTTATGACAAGCTGGGAAACCCTTTAGCAGCTCTTGCTCATGCTCTGAACCACAGTGCCTGACTTGTGAATACTACTTAACAGTGCAGAGCCAGCCTTGAAGAAAGCAACTGGATCACACTACAGTTTGTGGTTTCATTTCACCTTTTTCTGCTAGTATGTATGCCCATGGCTTACAGTCAGTTCTGCGTGCCACATCCCTACCTTAGAAAGATGAATCTAAATAAAACAAACAAAAAACAACCCACAATCTACGCTCTGCAAAATGTTTAAGCACATCTACTACAAATACAAAGACAATACTGAATAAATCCTCTCCCTGTCACACTGCCAGAATTTGGGGCTGGAATATTTGCAGATTGCCCCATTATATTAAGCATGGAGTAACAAATTATGTGCAAAATTAAGGAGAATTCTGATGTTTCTATTTGCTCAATGCTAGCTGCTTCACAAACATTTCCATTTTCAACATATTTTCAAATGTTCACTTACAAATGAAGCCAGTTTAGTCTTCTTTTGGATACAGTTGGCCTCCCAGAAGACTTACTGCCATTTCCTTCAGATCACCTCTTGGATAATGTTATGATGGAGAGCTCTAGGGGCACTGACTCCCAAGACCAGACTCTGCTGAGCACACACAATAAATCACCTAAAACACCACCATTCTTCAGCCCTTGGAAACGGTCAGAACTGAACTGTGCCTCTGTACAGCATTATTCTGCAGCTCTGCAGATGGAGGTCATAGTTAACTGGAAAACCACCACTTGCCTCTTATTCCTTACGCTGCATCCTTGACTTATGCTTTAAAGCTCACGCTGGTTTATATCTGTGAGTCGAATGTCAAAGCAGAACTAGCTAATGAAAATGACAGGCGATGTAATTACCGTTGTATTGGCACTGGTGCCAAGATTGCTGCCTGCTAAACTTGAATACCTCCACTGGGTGGCCAGCAGCACACACACTTCACAAACACACTCACTGCTCTCCCGACCCAGAGGGAGGACATGAGGATGGGAAAAAAAACACCTTTCTTTCCTATAGCACCATATATACAGTTACATGAAACACATTGCATTGGCAGAACACCCATGATTAAACTAACCTTTATTTCAAGGATATGACGTGTTTTAGATGACAAACCAAAGATCCAAATGCTTGAGACTCACACTGAGTCAAATCATCTGTCTCCACTGCGGTAAACAGTCTGCTACTTTGAGTGACATACTCAGAAATTCCCCAGCGTTAGAGTAATTACAAATATTTTTTCTGATTATCTATTATATATTATCTATTATTATCTATTCATGTGTCTTTTTTCAATATTCAGGAACCAGATTCCTCAAAAGTCCAACAATGTGAAGTCCTGAAAGACACCATAAAGGAAGAAACACAGCCATATGCTGTAGGTTACTTCAAACAAGACTTCGGGGCTAGCAAGGCAAAATATGCGTAGCTTCACGTTTCAAACTAGCTATACCCAGTGTTTTACATATACACAAAATTCTGACCATGTACAGTACAGAAATATCCAACTACTATTCTACCAGCATGAGTTCCTCTCATGTACCATGAGAACTGATGTTGCACCTTATCTCATTCAACTGGACAGACTGACTGTGCCTCAAAACATCCATCTCTACTTGTACAAAAAAATAAAGATATTTATTTGAAAATGCCTGATAAATATAATCCACATGTTCTCCTCTCTTGCTTTGCAGACCAGCTATGGAAATGATTTGCCTGTCTTTGGAACACAGTTCTCAGATGTACTGTATTTGGAAAATTCAATTAGAAAAAGCCTTTTTAATATGGTTAATGCTCTTTCCTGTTTCTGACATTTTCACACACAAAGCTAGTCACAAAATGCAGTGAATAACCAGGGTTTTGA
This sequence comes from Tympanuchus pallidicinctus, assembly GCF_026119805.1. NCBI lineage: Eukaryota > Metazoa > Chordata > Aves > Galliformes > Phasianidae > Tympanuchus > Tympanuchus pallidicinctus. The sequence goes on along the minus strand of NW_026294721.1, from coordinate 31,440,307 downwards.
AACCACTACAAAAAAACAAGCAAACAAAAAAGTCATGTGCTGAACGATGCATGTAAAATGACTGGGTGTAAAAATGTTGCATGATTGTGGAAATGTTGAGAAACCACAAATGCATTCTTACTATACTGAATAATGGCAAGAACAGTAATGCTGAAAATTCATCAGAAGGGGGCTGTATTTGATGCATGCACTTCTGTGTTATTTTTTTCTGGAACTGTTGTAACCAACTGGCTAAAGACTGGACAGACAAAAGCACAGATTCTGACTCATTCATTCCCATGGAGAAACTCCCTCCACAACTGAGGGATCTCTGCATTTCATTTTAATCCTGCTGAAACTGCCCCTCAGTCAGCCAAGGCCTCCCAGTGGGCCACCTTGCTCCTTGGGAAGCCTCTGCAGCACTAAAATGCTACTGAGGGCAAGTAAGGGCTGCAACATCTGGCCCAAACTTGTGAACATCTCTGAAATCTGCAAGAGCAGAACACTTGAAAACAGAATAATGTTCCAAATGGGTTTATCTGTTCACAGTGAAATACGCCTTGGCTTTACTGACGCAGATGCTATTACATTCACACGATCAAATATAAGTGGTCCACTGATACATCAAGAAAATTAAGTCTGTTTTTCCTTTTTCCCTACAAGATGCATTTAGTTTTTTTTAATCGGGAAGTGCATCCCCAGAAGGTTCATACATTCACATGTTGTGTTTCACTTTTTCCGCACCAAGCATTTTCAAACTGCTGCTGTTGGTAATAAGGAGTATGCTGGGGTAGGACAAATATCTGCACATATGGCTCTTTTACAGTTTTCTTTTTAAATTATCACTTTAATTTAATTAGGTTTCAGAGGTTAAGCATAAAAAATGCACTTTCATTGTAAAGGAAGAAATGAGACAAAACCTCATTCACATGCAGCCCTTTTGACTTCAACTTTTCTACCCATCTCTTCCGCATTATTATTAGCCCATGAAGCAGGCAGAACCACACTCACCACTGCAGGTAGGCATTTCAGCTCTCCTTTTGTCCCACCCATCTTTGAAAAAAAGAATAGGGCTGTGGGGCAAAGCCCTTTTAAGGTCCAAAGAGAAGAGAAAGTAGGGAAGCACAACGGCTGAAGCACAGTCTCTGCTGATAGACACAAGAAGGGAAAGTTGCTCTGACGGCAGATGGCACCAAGATGCTGAGCACAGCTAGGTCTGGAGTTGGCTGTTCGTTTCTCTTGCATATTGGGATGCCTGGATTCTCCTTTTAATGGGGCTTTTTAAATATATAGCAGTATAATGAATATAACAAACATCACATTCAAACTGATTTTGGCTTGATAATTTCCCTGGCCCTTTTCACTCCCCTTTAAAAATTACAGGCTCTCTCTAACATTGGGGCCATTTCCTGTTCTCTCCTGATAACAACGGAAAAATACTTAAGACAGCTTCAGATAATAAGATAAGAAATGCTAATAAAAAAGTGTATTTAGGTCTGCTGAATGGTTTACAGGAGGATTCTGGGATGTAATGATATGAATCTCTCTGCAAAGGAGCATGGGGGCTGATCCACCAAGCACTCAATTGATACATTTATTTTCCAAGAGGCAATGGAAAGGGAAAGCATTAAAGCAGAAGCCCCACAATGCCCACGGCTTCCCTAGCCAGCTTCAAAAGATAAAGCTGGTTGGGGAATGGAGAAGCAAAGCAAAATAAGAAATAGCACTAGGAGCAAGTACCGGGGGGGAGGGGATTGCACCTCCTTCCATTCCTCTTAAAATTATAACTGTGTCAGTGTTTGCTGGTTGAAGACAGCCACCCCTTTAAGCCTTTTTTTTTTTTTTTTTTTTTTTTGCTGTTGTTTTTGCTTTTCAAAGCATCACATAGGATGACTGAATTGTTTGCACAATTAAAACCATGTCAGCTGGCTCCAGACCCACTGAAAATCAGAAAAGACTAAGGCTGATTTGGAGAGTGCCACATTTTCCATTTCTGCTCCTTTCAAGGGTCTGTGAATGAAAGAACTAGTGCAGGGGTTCCACCACAGAAAAGATTGACCAACTGGGTGATGACTTTGGAGAATGAGGTTGCATAAGAATCATTTTAATATTTGCGTATTTTGGAAACATAGAAACAAAAGAGCACTAAAACTTTGCCCATGAGATATAGTAAGAAAACTTCCTGAAGAGGGCACAGTTAAACTGTTGATTCATTGCCTTACAGAAGCACTATGCATACATAAATGAAGTTCACTAAGACAAACACCAATCAGAAAATCCCTCAGCTCTGGGAAGGATGCCAAAGCCAGGTCTGCACCCAAATTCTGCACTCACATCCAACAAACAGGAAACAAAAATAAAAGCAGCCGTGGAAAAAATGAGTCAAAACCAAATGACTATCTCCCTCAGTTTTCCACCCAGTTGTGGAAAGTGTGTGACATGGCAAATGATGGGAAATATTGCTCGAGATCTCTCCTGCCTTTCTTGGTCCCGCATTAATGCCCCCTGGTCTTGTCCCTAAGCACACACACAGCACTCTGCCATGCAGCATTACATTATGAACACGTGGCAGCGGGTGCAGGATGCCCTGCAGCAGGCAGACGTGGAGCAGCAGGTCCCCGTGTCCTGCCAGCAGGACATCAGGCTCCTTGCTACTCCAGGTCCTGCTGCCCAAGGGGATCTTCTCAATCCTCAGATCTGCACAGACTGACATGAAGACACTGACATCTAGGTCTGTGTGCACATGGTGCTAATAAAAGCTTGAAAAACAGAAACATCAAGCCCCTGCCACATCCAACAGGAAAGCAACTGAGGAAATAAACGATGCAGAAATGTGATATGATGCATAATCGGTTTTTGTACTTCCATTTTCTACAGTCTCTTTTTCATGACCAGGTTTCCGATATCCCTGCGAGATAAATTCCTGGTATACTGTGGAAACGTGACCAAGGGTGAAGCAATTACCACCGGGTAAGGATTAACGGGGTTAAGGTACAAAAACGATGCGCGCTGCATCCCAACACCCTGCCGGGGGCAACGGGAACAAGGACGGGCGGGAGCACTCCCCGGGCCAAAGGCTGGAGAGGAGTAGGCAGCGATGGCTGGGAGAGAGTACGGGGTCGGGCTGTGAGGCCGTCTCTAGTGCCTCTCGACTGAAGTGATAAGGGGGAAACCAGCGTTCTTCCACTTGCACTGTGCTGACATCTCCAAATCAAAGCTTTGCTGCACGTTGCTGTTTCTCGGTGGCAGGTATGAAACACGCGATCAGCTTCTGACAATTCCTTTCTCTCGCTACCTACGTAACCGGGAATTTGCAAGAGCTTTAACGAACACGCACATCCCTGCTACGTGCTGTGCTGCCCACACGCAGAAGCAACCTCTCTCCCCCCAGTGCTGAGGAGCTCGTAGAAAAGTATTTCTCAGCAAAAGCCATCATTTCCACTTCAGCTCAAACTCCCGGGAAGAGAGGAGAAAAGCACCGAGAAAGTTTTATCTGGCAGCAGAAGCAGCTTCCCGCTGTGCCTGCCTGCAGCAGCCAGGCTGGGGCGAACCGAACCGGGGTTCTTTGTGATTGATGCTCCAGGCACCGCGGAACGCATGGAGCCACTTTCACTTTGATGGGGGAATTTGCACACAAGCTCGGAGAGAAACATACTTAGTAAATGCCCCGACCCGGCGAAAATAAAACAGTAACATAAAATAAAGACACTACACACGCGGTAACTGCCTTCGGGTCCATCACGCTTTAAGAAAGAAGCAGAGCGTGGGAGAAGCGGGTCTCACCAAAGACCTCTGCCGAGGGGTCGGAGCGGCCGCAACGGCTCCCACCTGCTGTGCCCGCAGAGCCCCCAGCCCCACCGGGCCCCATCCAGCCCAACGACTGCTCCCCCCCGCCCCGCTCCCGGCTGGAGACCCCGGGACGGGACGGGGCAGCCGCCCCGCTGGCCGCGTACCGCCTGCTCGCCCCGCCCGCCGACCCTGCAGTCTCACCTTGCGCGGCGGAGCCGGGCCGGCTGGCCCCCAGGACGGCCAGCGCGGGGAGCACCACGCTGTGCAGCAGGTATCCCATTCCCAGCCCGCAGCGGGCCGCCGTGCCCTCCAGCCCTTTCCCCATAGCCGGGCGGTAGCGCAGAAAGGTGCCTCTCGAAGCCGGTTTAGCCGCCGGCAGCCCCGTCCCGGCGCGGAGCCCCGCAGGCGCTCAGGCTGCGCGGAGTGCGGCGGGGCGGGGGGCGGCGGGGCACGGGCGCGGCATGGCGGGGTGCGTAGCGGAGCCCGGCGGAGCGCTGCCTTCCCGCGGGTGCCTCGGCTCGGAGCGGCTCGGAACGGCGAGGCTAGCTCCAGCCCGCAGCCCGCGGGGCGGGGACGGGTGGGGGCCGGGCAGGGCCGGGCTGGGAGAGGGGCTGTGCCGCCCGCCTGCGCTCAAATGCGAGCCGGAGCCGAGGAGCGAACCCAGAGGGAAAGGGGGCGGGGGAGGCTGGGAACCACCCGCCGCAGCCCTGCCCCGCTCCCCCTGCGCGGATGCTGAAGCACACACATACACACTACCCAACGCAAACAGCCCTCCTCGATCCGGCTGAGGGAGCAGGGGGAAAGGCTACCCCAGGAGGGGGTTGGGGAGCCCCTTTCCCCAGGGAACAGCTTTCCCTTTCCTTTCCTTTGCCGCCTCTCCTAAAAGGCTGAGGTCACCCCAGGGTCCCAGCCCTTAGCCCAACACCCTCAACATGCCTTCTCTTGCCCTCTGCCTTCATTGCTTGTCCACCGAATCCCACAGGCAGTGCCCACAGCTGAGGTTCATTGCTCGATCAGGGCTTGCTTAGAATTCACTGCTGGTTTTGGTTTTTAAGTTGCTGTTCCCCTTGCAGAGCTCAGGTGGGCTGCCTGTGGCAGTGCCCAGACACAGTTTCTCATGTGCCAGGCTTCACCTACTCCAGGGGCCTATAGTCCCATAGCATACTGTGCTGCCCTGGGCAGCCTCTCTTGCAGTCCAAAAGCTCCCTAAGGAGAGCTGCCCATGAGACAAGCAGCACTTTTTCATGCATCTCCCCAGACAGGCTGCTTTTGCCTTCTGCCCATCAGGAAGAAGTAGCAGCATGAGGCTGCCATGGCAATGGTGCATAAGAGTTTCCTGGGGCCACAGAGGCTACTTATCCCCATGGGGCTCCAAACCTCAGCCCTGTGATGTTAATGCCCTTCCCATATGGACCATCCCTATTTCTGGGTTTTGGGAGCTTTATTTCAGAAGGGAGATATGCCAGGAAGGTGCCCCAGGGAGATCACACTTCCAGCCCAGCAGCTTCTGTGTTCTAGTCCTGTCTGTTTCCAATTCTACATCACAGTTTAGAAAACACTGAGGCTCCATCATTACTTTGGAGGCTGTGTAAGCAGTGGAAGGGGAACTCTGAACAAGAATATAATTCCAGAACAAGTTGGGTTTTTTTTGTTTGGTTGGTTTTGGTTTTGTTGTTTGGTTTGTGGTTTTTGTTTTTTTTTGTTGTTTTTTTTTTTTTTAATTACTTGTGCCCTACGTACATCCCAGACCTTATACCCCCCAGCCTTATGCGGTGGGTGGGAAGCGAACAGATCATTTCCCTATCTATGACATTTGTCTGCCAGTTTTGCCATAACTCAGTAAAGCTGGGAGCTTCTATCATTTGTTGGGTACTTGCTGTTTCTCTTGCGCTAGATGAAACTTTGCAGAGGCAAGAAAATAAATCCCTGAAATATGGAAGTTGAATGCATTGAGGCACAAGCTGACGGGCACATCCAGTGCCACAAGAGACAGGAGAGGGAGGTCTGGTTTCTCCATTAAATGGAGTTAATTTATTTTTGATGTTTTGGTCTTCCCAGGAGTAATACCTATAGTTTCAGGCTTAGTTTCTAGTTAGTACCTCAGTGACCTCATTAAATAGGTCCATCCCAATTTCAAGTCAATGTCCCTGCAGCCTTGTCTGGGGATCTCTAGTGGCTGCCAGTGTGTCAGCCTCTGCTGTGGTATAGTGCATGGGGAGCAGAGCTGATCACAGTCAGCATGCAAGTGACAGCATGGGGACAGCTAACTCTCAGCTGGGGGGCAAAGCAAGTCTTTTCCGAATACCCAAGTTGTGGCAGACAAAGGAACCAGAGTAGTGCAGCCCAAGGTGTGAAGGAATCACTTTCCTGCTGGAAGTAAATATGCTTTGACCTACAGAAGGCAGTTCAAACAACAGCACTTAAAAGCTAAACAGAGGCTCTCTGGAGAAAGTGTTTTCCAATTTTTCTGTGCTCCATTATGCATAAGAGAGTGCATCCGATCTGCTGCACATGCCCAATGCACATGCCCAAACCATGGAGCATTCTCAGAAGTCCTCCACATACTGACAAATACTACCTGTGCCTGGGCATCCCAAATGTTACTACATAGGACATGGCCCATCCAGAAAGCTGTCCCACGGACTCTTTAGCTTTCACCCTGTGAGGTGAGCAGAATTATCAGGCCAGCTTAATAAATTTCAGATTTGACACAGTTAAAAGACTGAGATAGTTCAGAGATTTGGGATTAGAAAATTCAAATTGTCTGGGTTTATTGCAAGGTGGATTTGTTTTTGCTTTCTGATGGAATGTGTCTGGAGAGGATGTTTTCTTGGATGTTTGAAAAGTAGATGACTTAAAAATATATTCCACCTTAATTTTACCATTTATATTTCTTTAAATGCCTTTAGTAACTACTGAATACCCATCAGAAAATTGTCTGAAGCAGATGATTATCTCCAATTTTAGACAGAAATATGGGGTTTCAAACATTTGCTTTGGAAGGTGAATCTAGGTGCCTAACAGCTATTTTAGCTGGTATATTCAGCTAGATTCAAGAAACAGCAATTTCATATCTATGGCAAGTGACTATGTAAACAAGGGTAATGTTTGTGTGTTTCTATGTGACTTGTGTGTGTTTTTGTTTGCTTGTTTTCCAAAAGAGCTTTTTAAATGAGAGTGAGGTTCTGAATTAGTACTTGAAATTTTTCACCCCTGCTGTCAGCTCAGGAATTTTCAGCTCTTAAAAGGCAGTTTTTGAAAGTGCAGAGCTGGTACATTTGACTCCAGTGTGTTTTATTGCTCAAGCATCTAGAGTTGCAAAACAATCATGTAGAAGGTAGGTCGGACTGGAAAAGTCCTATCAGCCTTTATAATCAACATCGTGAATAGCAGTATAAATTACCAGGTTTTGCTCTAGATGTTTTCTTGAGGTTCTCTACATTTATAAAAAATTATACAAAAATTAATCTAATTACAGCACTCAACAGACTGGGAACTTATATTTTCGGTTGTTACAGTGGCACAGCTGAGGTGAAGTGATACATTGCAGCAGGCACTGTATAAAAACAACTATTTCCTGATCCCCATTGCACAGTGCTGGGAAATTTGGATCACGACTAGAGCAGAGGTAATAAGGTACCCTATGTTAGGTGGGAGCAGTGCTGTTTGAACAGCAGAGAAATCTTGTTCATGGGTTGACGACTATGGGTAAGATTCAGTAATTCATTCCTGCCCTAGACAGATACTGCCAGTTTGGGGCAACTCACCTGAGAAAGCACTCCACGAATATTTATAAGAGAGCAGAGTGGCTCCACATTAGGTAATTACATGTGGTAGAGTGCTCTCAGCTACTGAAACACACCTGAAGCAGCATGAAGTACTTGAGCAAAGGCTACGTTTTGCAAGCTACTCCCCTGGCTGTTTGCAGCACTAGGCAGCATGTGGCATGCCTGTCATTGAAGGCATACCACACACCTTCTTTTGGTTGTACCATTCCTTCAGGCTCTCGTGCTGTTCTTATTTTATGGCAGAGCCCAGCATAGTACAATCAAAAAAGCAGGTGTGATACATATCTCTTAACTTCACTGACATATGTACCACAAGGCATCAAATACTGTAGTTTTATATCTGTAGGCAATTACTTCCTTTGTGATACTGTGGATCTGCAAATGAAACTACCCACATTTCAAGAGCAACACAACATCATTCCCAGTTGAAACTTCTGAGGGTTTTTTTTTTTTTTTTTTTCATGCTGGGAATGACTGTTTGTGGTAGCAGTGTGATCTGAGGAAAGTTTCTTTCATAGCTAGCAAAATCTATGAAAACAGGTGATTACGTTTCAACTTCCAGAATCATACATCACTGTGTACTTTATTCATTTAAGGAACCAGATCTTCTGAAAACCACCCAAGCTCACATGCTATATCAGTGTGCTAAACTTTCAGTCTGGGTGTTATATTAGCAAGGCTCTGGTCAAAGTATACCTCCCTACCCAGAGAAAAGGATTTAAAGTGCATTTCACTTAACTTCAGATCTGTGCTGAATCACTGAGAGGCAGCATTATGTCCTGTTCATGACACATTTTTGGCTCCACATGCTCCTGCTTGCTTAATAAATGTATGGCAATTAATGTTGCCCTCACTGCTTTTTAGAACAGTTCGGCTTATGGTGTCTGAAGGGGACATCCTTGAACTAAAAGAGCATTTCAAGTAATTATGCTAATGTTTGGGTCAGGTTCCGTACCTGTGCTCCTGCTGGATACTGGGTACTCTGTGTATTATCCTGTTAATATCAAGCTTGTAACTTGTGCAGTAGGGTGCTGCTGGAGCTGAAGACACACACCTAGGGAATAAAGACAAAAGATTCAAAGATGTGTAAGTGTCACTTGCAATAGTGAAGGATGTTATATTCTTGAAAGGCAGTGAGGCTTTGGTTCCTTGCCCGTTACTGAAATCTGTGCCCTCGAACAATAACCAAATTATATATCAAAGAGCTTTATCTGTCATGCAAGTTATCCATGAAGTGACAGATCTCTTATTTATTTATTCATTCCCATCTACAAATACTCTGTAGCACTTAAAACGAAACAATCAAACAAGTTTGATCCTTTTGGTCCCCACACTGATTTGCCTGAGATCACAATGGTGAACCCTGCTGCCGAATTTTGGGCGGTGCAGAGTGGAGCCAGGAGGTGGCCTCGGTCACCCCCGTGGGTCGCTCCCGGCTGTTGAGTGGCTGTGACTGCGCTCCCTCCTGCGCGTTCCCGTGCGCAGCGGGCTGCTGCCGGCAGAGGGCGGGCGCTGTCTCCTCCGGCCCCGGCGCATCTCACCGGGGCGAGCGGCACATCGCTCCCACGGTTCCTCACTAGTTTTGTCCAGGAGCAAGGCTCTCTAAACCTCTGCATCTTCCCACAACGGATTTGCTAAGGTTCAGATTCAAGCTTAGCATAAAGGACATGGAAAACTCAGAAAGAAAAACTCGAACAATGTCTCCCTAAAAAGACGGCTGAATAAAGTAGGGTCAGACTTCCACGCACACCTTTGTAGCATTAATCTGCTTTTTTCTAGTCCAAAACCAGCATATTTCTCATTGTTAAAGGTTTTCCTCAGAGTTAAATATATGTGCAGGCTTATGCACGAGCAGTTTGGTGAAAGCAGATCACATCAAGCTAGCTGCGGGACTCTGAGCACACGGCAGTGGTCCCAGCCTCTCCATTTACATCTGCTTTGTGAGAGAAGAACAACTACAGCCAGAACACAACAGCCTCACTTCCCTTTCTTACTACTATTTTTTTCAGTTTGAAAGTTGACAAACTGTTCTGCTGTATGATGGGTTCAAAATGCAGCTCTCCTTATGGCTGTGCTACTGCAGCTTCCTCGAAAGCATTTCCTTCCACTGATGAATAGCCAGATTATATACACATTTTTTCACCTAACAGAAAGCAGCTTTCATAGGGTAACCCTCCGATTCCCGGGCAGAGTGTTCGATGGAAGCCTGTAATGCTATGCCTGGCTGTGTGGTTTCAGTCTTTTTTCTCCTGGCCTCTTGGTGGCAGGGCAATTAGAGCTCCAACTGTACAGGCAAAAGATATCCCAGTACAGTAATCAAAGCAAACATTATATGGATTTTTATTGCTCCGACAAGAATGAAGTCTTTGTTAACTGAAGTGGCTTTATTGATTTGAAAGAGGAGATGTATTTATTCTGTTCTGTGAAGTGCTCCAAGCTGTGTGTGTTTAATGCTCATGAATTCGGAGATAAAGGAGTAAAAAAGTTCAGTGTGAAACTATAGAAGAGAGACTGCATAATTTCCAGAACATTTATTCTAACATTTTCCTAATGGCAGTTATAATACTCACAGTTATCATTATCATCTTATAACAGACTTTAATGTTTCACAAAATGCGTGATTTGTTTAAGTCCCTTAATTAACAACATTCTCGCCTGTTTAGCAGTAATTAGTTTGTTTTAGTAGAAATAACCGTTTCCTCTCAACAAACAGAGGCTGGAAAATAATGGAACAAAAAGTATTCAGCCCCACAGCTGAAAAGTTTATGAAACAAATCACTCATCATGACAACAGGTGAATATAACCTTTAGCTCTTTAAAGCAGGTCAGTCAGCACTAGGAAGTAACTTCCGTGATTTGCATCACTGCAGTGATTTAAATTGATAGCCTTAAGATTTCTTTGTCTGAAGAAGTTTTTGGGAATTCAGCTATGAGCTTCCTCCTGTGGAGCATGTATAATCTTGAGCAAACTTGAAAAATAAAGTTACATACTTCTAACCATGATCGCATGCACTTCTCATAACAAAGAGGAAAAAAGGTTTACGTTTTGTTCTAAGTAGATGAAATTATGCTATGTGTGCTTGTGTTTCAGATACACAGATATTTACAGACACTGGCTTGGAACTTTTGGGAATAAACCCTCTCCCCAAAAAGTGTAAAACCCTGTGCTCCATCACCCGTAGGCCTCTATCATAAACCTAACAGTGAGAGCTGTGTTTTAACCAGGGAACACTGCAGGTTATCTGAAGCAATCTAGTTTATTATTGCTTTAATATTAGCCTTACATTCTTATTCATTGTTTGTCTTTTGAGTGAGGTTTTGAAAGGTAATGTCGCATAAAGGAGCTCCTGGTTTTGGCTCCACACAATGCTTTCTGATATTACACCTTTCAGCTGATCTGCATTTAAGGATGATTAAAGTATCTTGAACTGAGTTGCTTAGTTTATTTTGTTCCATATGCATTCATAAATTAATAGATGGTAATCTATGAATGAAAACTTATTATTCTACAGTACTCTTTGTAATGTGTTGTAGGGATTTTTTTCTCCCTTTTTCTTTCTCTCCTTTCCCTTTTTTTTTTCTTTCTTTCTTTTTTTTTTTTTTTTTTCCCTGAAATGGACCTATTCACAGACTCTTCAAAACCCTGATGAGATTCCATTACTGACTTGACAATGGCCAAGATTTTCCTTCCTCTCTGAATAACATGAACTCTAGGATTAAAAGTGGTCTTTTACCTTCATAACTAAAACATCACCCATTACTCAGTCTCTAGTCTATTAGAAACAGCTCTGAAATGTAAAACAAGAACTTTACACAGAAAAAAAACAAAGAACAGGATATGGTGAATTCCAGTTCTTTGATCCAACAAAGAGTACAAGTGATGGTATTGTTGGCAAGAAAAAGAGTGATTACTCACATCCCAAATAACTCCTTCTTCTCTACACTATAGAGGGTGAAAAAGGGAAGAACAGTACGTTACCAACAGGGCCAGGCTGTAATAGATCTGCCTGGGGACTCATTGATTTCTCATGAATTTAGTTGTTCCAAGTATCAACAATGCCAGCTCACTTAATGATTCTTTCGAAAAACAAAGTGTAATCATTAGGTGACTGAGATAGAAGGCATTCCATCATAGGATGGAAAACTATAGGCTTGGGAAGAGAAAAGAGATAGTCCCTTACTGAGAAGACTCAAAATCCTCTGGGTATGGTGGTAAGTTTGTTAATGGCTGGAGATCTCTGATGCTGCCTTACCTGCTCTACATATTCTCAAACATCTCCTGGAAGAGGAACACACAAATTGAAACTGAGCAGGGCTGCCATTTTGTAGGCAGCTGGCTGACTTCTTATCCTTTGATTTTTTAATTGATAAGGAAGTTTAGGCTACTTTTGAAGAAAAAAGAACTGATAGCAGTTTACAAGGATGACCACGTGAGAGGACTGCAGAGGATGGGACACTGGAAAAGTAACTATACACTATACGTATAAACAGCACAATCCTCTTTCTTAAAAGAAACAGATTCATGATGAAATCTTAGCAAGAATAAGGTTCACCATTAAAAATTGAGAAAATGTTTCATATTACTTCTTCCTCCCTATACTTCTAAAATTTTAATAGTTGCTAAAACCCCTTGAGGAGCACAGAACAAATTACCTTTTTTTCCCTTCCACCTCTCAATTCCCTTTTTTTTTTTTCTTTCCACAGAAATAGTTCATCTTCCACTTAAATTTATCCCATGCACATTGCAGTTCCTTCTCTGCAAAGACAATCACTTTCCCAGTGATGTGGCTCACACCGCAGCCCTGCTCTGCCTTATCCTCCCTAAAGAAAGGCCATCCAATGAAGGTAGCAGCCAGAGTCTCTGTGGTGTCAGGCAGAGAATCCACAAAGCTTTTCCTTAGATCTTTCTAAGGGGTGTTCAGAGGTGTCTTAACTGTGCAGCCTTTGGCTTACTTGCCTCTGCAGTTACCTACTCATATTCCTTTCTGTGGTAGTGCCAGGAGAGCAGTGTTTTGCACGGAAGCATGTGCCGTGAGTTGAACAGCCTTTGAGTATTGCAGTGAAAGGTAGCTCTGTGACTTTATCCATAAAGCCATATCTTTGTGCTGGGTGGAGTTTCAAAAAGAGAGTACAGAGTGCAAAGGAGACTCTGTGCAGTCTTACTCCATTTTGACACAGTCCCAGACCCTTAATTGCCTTATATGGACATTCTTCTGCCTTAAGAATACCATATGTCCTTCATGTTTACTAAAGAATTAAGATCTCCACTGATAATGGTCTTAGGATGAAGAGGCAAGTCTACATTCAATGCATGTTTATTCTCCTTGCTGTTTTTCCCAGAATTAGTACACGTATCAACAATTTCATCATACATAAGTAAGATCTGTTTATTCCTTGCCACGGCTCCAGCATTAATCATTGTTCTTCTCCAAACTACCGGTAAAGCTTGCTTCCATGGAAAAGTTCTGAACAGCGTGCAGTGCCTTGAAGCAAGACCTGGTTCAGACCTCATCCAGACTTAACACAGTTCTGTACATGGGCATCTAATTGTAATACCCCCCAAAAAAGGAGTTTTCCAGTTTTTCAGTCAGCGCATTACAGACAGTATTGGTAGACAAGTTTAGACACATATATTGCTTTGGAACAGCAGTTTTGGGGAAAAGATTATTAGAAACATCCACATGTAACCATGTAAACACACTTGAGATCATTTATGTGGTTCTTTTAATCCAAATTATAGAAACAAATATTACTTGGTCTCATGTTTCACACTGCTGTACAGGAGCTGCAATGCCAAAGCTAAAGAGATTTGCTTGGGTACCAGATTGGTGTCATCCTTATTCTCTGCTGATGAGTGGAATAATTAAGAAACATGTGCCAGTTTATGGATTTATGATAGCAGAAAAGAGATATTTTTAGATCACTGCATCTAGTTGATTCACTTGAGAGCACTGATGAATAGACACAGCTGGTAGTGAGATAAAAGCTGAGCTGCCCTGCTTTTCCTATTATTCCTGTACTGTCTCCTATTAAGTATCAATGGAAAGTGAAGGTGATTGGTATTGAAAGGCATAAGCTGAAAGTAACTGGAAGAGAAAATAACAAAAGATGACATCTGATATTGGTCCAGAGTCACCTAAAGCAATGAAAACATGAAGCAAATTTTCGCTGCTGTCTATTACTGATTTCTGGAGAACTCCAGCAGGTATTTCCTAGCAAACTTACACTACCAAGGATTAGGTGTGCATTAGCAGATTGGCCATGAAATCACTTCACTCTTGCTGCAAATCACTGTGGGTGTGTGCACTGCTCCTTAAGTTGGGGCCACAATACTTGCTATGGTTTTCACCTCTCACTGTAATAGTTTTCATCTGGACCACCTAACTGCTTGTGGTTTTTAACTCAGCTAGTCTGTAAATAGAGATGCTATTCTTCCTACATACAATATTTATGACCTTCCACATTTAAACCCCAACAGAATTTGTGCCAAAGGTGAATGTTAAACCAAAGAATGATTCCTTTAATTATGTCTGCTACTGACACAAATATTCTTTATAACTGAAATCTCCTGCTCTTATGAACTACTTTGTACCTCTGGTGAGAAAGTGAGCATTCACAGCTTAAGGAATTCCATATGCATTTTATTGATGGCAATGCTGTTAGCTTTGTGCTCTGAGGCTGCTGTTAGAATGAATACAGTTTTGGCTGATGGGTTGTACGCAGACCATACATTCAAGAGGAATTCACAAGGGAACTGAAAAATGATGCACTGCCCTTGTATAGATATTGAGAGATAAAGCCCTGCAACTTAATACAACAATATTTATCCAAATGTGGTTCAGCCTGGATGTTGGTGTTTCTACAAATCCTGCTTAAATGTTTGAAATCCAGTCCAACAATAAGAAAGTTTAGTTAAAATGACTAAAACATGCAGATGGCTTACAATCTTTTCCCCGACATTTCTAAAGGTCTGAGAGCTCTATGTGTCTGACTTTTCATTGTCCATTCCCCTGACAAACGATCTCTGAATATAATCTCAGACTTTTTAGAAAGGTGGAGTGGGAACCAGCTGTCATTCCTGGTTACCTGTGGAGACATTCACTCTTGCCTCAGAGAATTTGACCGTTCCCCAGAAAGTAGGCAGCTGTGGGCTCCTCAACCAAAGTTGATACAGTCAATAACCAAAACCACTTCTTGCTCTCCCAGGGTGAAGGAAATGAGTTGCCTACTCAATACCATTTTTCCCTAACTCTTCACAACTCCCAACCTTTATGCAAGTCCCAAAGAAATTTGTAACAGACTAGGCAGAATAAAGTCTACAGTGATGCTACAAGCCCATTCAGTCCCTCTGCAAAATTCTATGCAAGTAGATGGCAAAGGAAAGCATCTAATTCTGCAAATACCAGCATATACCCACTGCAAAGAGAGTTAACGGTGGCAAGAGTTTGGAAACTTGAGGATGAACATTTGTCATCTAAAACCATATAATGCTGTGTTTCTGGACCCTTCAGACCATGCTTGTTCTGGGTGCATCTCATCTAGATACTGAGACCCATTTGTACCTTAGAAACCATAGAGAAAGAATAGAAGTTGATCTCACTGCCAGAAGGAAGGATAAATTAGCCTGTCTCCATCATGCCCTCAGGAATGGCAATTGTAATTGGATTCTAATCAGCAGTGCTGGTTGCTACTCTAAACAAACAACAATCTACCTATTATTTTTGGTGCAGATTCTTAGCTGCAGAAGGAGGTGATTAGGAGACTTTGTGCAATTTAATCATAACCGCATCAGCAGACAGGTTGACTTGCATATACACAACACACACGCTTGATAAATCTTTTGTAAGATGAATTGTTGTGAGAGCAGATATTAATGTTCCTTAGGCTTCAGTTAGACTAAAGTTAGACTTATTTAGTGTCTGATTTGGTCTCTGGTTAATTTGGAATGAGATGCTGGAAAATATGCAGCATAGTTTTTTATTTATTTTTTTTTTTACTCATTCTGAGAAAGAAAAACTCTAGGCTGTCAGGTGTTTTTTTTTTTTTTTTTTTTTTTTTTTTTTTTTTTTTTTTTTTATCTCTTGTAATCATCTAATGAAAATTACAGAGAAGCAGAAAATCTCTTCAGATGTCGAGCTGTCAGCTCAAGCTTGTTACCAGGCTAGTCTTCTGGCTGCTGGATCCAGAGAGCTAAAAGATGCCAGGATCCAGGAATTTTAAGTGCTTAAGGTAAATTGTCTTGCATTTAATTGTTATTATTGAAAATTTCAGGAGATGTGCAGGACATTTTCTAATTCAGACAGTTACAGAGTTCTGCATTTGCTATTCTCTATTTACAACCACGGTCACACTTTCATTAATTTCAGTAACACTAGCTCCTGATCCTGCATATATCCCATCATGCAGTGACTTCATAAATGTGACTAGTGCTATTATTATTCATGTGTGTATATCCTGCAATGTGCCTAGGGCCAAGATCCTCAAAGTTCAGTATCTAAATATCTTTTAAGATTATGGCCTACATTAAACATAATTGAATTTTAGATGTGTTTTTGCAAAATACTTCCAGAAAGTACACTAATAACTGTAATATTCCCTTACTTTACTGTTACAAGGGAAGGGAGCTGTGGTAGAATTACAAGAAACAGAAACTCATGGAAATATTTAGAGATTGTCACCCAACATTATCTACTGCACATTTTAATTGCATGAGAGCAGGAACTGCAGTGTGAAACAGTAACACTTGTGAATTTGGCGTGCCATTACTGTCACATTTTGTTGAGTGTTCCATTTATACACATTTTAATGGTACTCAAAATAGAATGCCAAACCTGCTCTTCTTTCCTTGCTCTATAAAAAGAATCTCCAGTGGAAGCCTAGAAGCAAAGGGGGAAAAAACATAAAGGAAAAGAAAGAAATGAAGAAAGAATGGGAAAAGAAGAAAAGAAATCTAAGCAACACTTTTCCTGGAAGTAACTCCATTGAAATTGTAACAATAGATCCATTTTAGCCATAAAGAAATATAATCCACTACTCCATAATAAAAGTAGATCTTTTTATTACTGCATAAAGTGTGAGGTGGCACCTACCATTAATTAAGCATAAAATAAAGCTTTTTTATTCACTTAGAAAGACCCAAAACATGTATATATATACATGAAAGTTTGACTGCAAAGCATAACTAAACATAGACTCAGTTAATTGTTAATCTCATTTTATACACATCCTTACATAAAGCTCTTTTGAGAATGACTTGAATATTATATTTTGTCCATAACTTTTAACTCCACACTTTCACATAAATATATATTACATGACTTTTTGAATGCAGCTTAATGAATTATGAAAGAAATTAGATAAGGAGATTGTGATGACCCAAAGGTCTTTGGATGCCTTCTTATTTGTACTTTCATATCACTTCTGGAAAGAAGCTCTGCTGAAAAAGACCTTGGAATCCTGATAGATGCAAAGTTGAACACAGGTCAGCAATGCACACTTGTAACTAAGAAGGCTGATGGTATTCTTGGTTGTATTAGGCAAAGGGCTATGAAGATGATAAAGGGTCTGGAGCACCTCTCCTGTGAAGAGAGGCTGAGAGAACCAGGGCTGCTCAGCTGGAGAAGAGGAGAATCAGAGAGATTACATCTATATGCATAAATATGTGAAGAAAGGCTGCAAAGAGGATGGAACCAGACTTTTCAGTGGCACCCAGTGCCAGGACAAGAGGCACTGGGCACAACTGGAACATAGGAGGTTCTGTCTGAACACCAGGCAGCACTTCTGTGCTACATGAGTGATGGAGCACTGGCATAAGTTGCTCAGAGGCTGTGGAGTTTCCTCCTTGGAGATGTGCAAATCCACCCGGATGTGGTCCTGGGCACCCTGCTCTGGGTGGTCCTTGTGGAGCAGGGTCTGGAGCAGATAGATCCAGAAGTCCCTGCCAAACTCAGCTATTCTGAGGTCCTTTGATTCCGTGGAATAAAGGACAAAATTGTCCTCTATTTTGTCATACATCAAGCTGTAAAACCCATATTAATATTAATGGTCTCTCCTCTATCCCACCTTGAGCACCTTCAACTACAACTGCAAGTCTGATTTATCTGAGACCTTTATCTTTGCATTTACTTAAGTTTTACTTCTCCAAAGCATTATAAGTAAATTTGCACATACTGAACTTAAACATTATTTTATATATATGCTTTCACTTTCAAAACACTATAAGCCCTATTTCCGTGTTAATTAAGCTTAATCCAACCAAACTATAACCAGACCAAAGCTGCAGAATAAATTCTGCATACAGTAATATGATGCTAAGTTGCAGACATGGTAGTATTTAAGTTGCCTTTCAACTTGCTGTCAATGTCAGCATTTTAATCATTCCTGGAAGAGCAGCTTTCAGACACGTGACATCTAGAAATGCTATAACACTATTGGCTAATTCATATTAATTCAAAATATCCTGTCATTGCTACAGCCCTGTGAGCCAGGCAGAAAGCAGGCAAAAGTAGCCTACTAATTTAATCAGAGTGCAGGCAGCAGGAAATTTGGGAAGCATGTGGAGATGCTACATAGTTTCCCAGATTTTATCAAATATATAGATATAAGTACATTTCAGGATCACTCGTCCATGCCTCAAACAGTAACACATTGCCAGCAATAATCATCTGAGCTCTTGTTCCATAACTGATTTTGAAGGCAGTGAGATGCACAAAATTAAATCTTAAATTAAATAGTTCAAAGTAAAACACTTGATCTCTCACTCCTACAGTTAATGAGAGATTTCTATTACAGAAGAAGGTCATGCAAACATCTAACTGAAAAAAAAAAAAAAAAAAAAAAAAGCAAGACAGAGCATCTCAAAACATCCAAGAATCCTCTGAAGAGCAATGACTGAAACATTCAGAAATGTTACTGTCCTTTTTTTAACCTGGAGGGAATTTAAAACCAATTGAAATTCAATGACAGATGAACTGAACTTTGATTTCTTCAAGTAAAAATGTATGCTATCATCAGTACTAATGCATGGCCTTGGTATGCTGCCTTGCATCTCAGACCTCTTATGGCCTGTGTAAAGACTGATTGCAGAGGTTGATGCTGCAGTCATGATGCCTATGATGACAAGAATGGGTCTGTAAGTACATATGCATACGTGGGAATTTGCATTTTGGCCCTATACCCAAGCAGAGCAACATTAGGATTAGTAGAGCTGAACTTAAGTTCCAGGACTTCAACGGCTAGACCCTAGAATTCAAAGACCTGAGGAAAAGCTCTCTAACAACTGTTAAAACAACCTTAGGGTTTTCTCCCTTTTCCCCTGGCATGGGCATAGCAGTGCATCAAATGATCTAGAAACGTTCATTATAAAGATTGACATACTCAGTTGGAAAATAGACTAAATTTGCCTGGAGGAAAGAGGCAGGACTAAGACCAATTCCAATACAATTATTTTTATGGGATGCAACAGGTCACGTATGCAGAACCAGTATTCAGAATCTTTATTTCACACCATGAAAGCCATGTTAAGAGCTGAAACAATAGCTACATGAGGTAAATAAAAATGCAATTGAGTTCTGAAATACTTAAAGTTTCTAACCAGATTTACCCTGTCCATAGCTGAGTATCCTGCTGCCAGATCTGAGTATGCCACTTGCACTGAAATTGATCATCTCCTTGCTTTGGCTGCAAAAGTTTCCAGCAGGAAGTGCTTCCTACTGAGGCTGCAGCAACAAGCTGCCTGCTAATCTTGTTTCCTCGGAGGGCCTGCAGCTGGCTTGTTCAGCACTTAAAGCAAGTTAGACAAGTACTTATATATCACAGTGACAGGCACTATAAATATCCTGCTTTGCAGTGTGCTTATGAAGCTGCATTAAGCCTGGTGCAACATACATGTGTGTCTGGAAGCAAAATGTTCAGTGTGGTTTATCTTGTTACAAGAAACACTCATCTGTACTTGTAGCTGCCTTCTTAACTCTCCAGCTGAATGGCTTGATGCCCACAGATGCAGAGCTGACTCCGTTCTACCAGTGCCTACACTAGATGTACCTCTGGCCTTCAGCGAAGATATACTGAAGTTGTGACCAAATGTCACATCCCTAAAAAGGACCTCAAGTTGGTGGGCTTGGGGAAAGCACAGCATTCCCGCTCCACTTCTATTGCTAATGAACTTGCTGGGAATTCAGGACACCTTGGGTCTTGCAGCCCTGTGGCTAGCCCAGCTGTGAATAAGAGCCTCACATCACGCAACAACTTGTAATCGACCTACGCATTTTGCTTCCGATATGACCTGAAGTTGAGCTGTAGGTGAAAGAAGTTTCAGCTCTGAGTAATTGTGCTATCTGCATCAACATGATTAAAGGAGCAATACATTCTGAGCTTTGCACACGAGATAAATTAAAGCTCTTTGTTCAATGGCACTGAATGCGTTTGAGTTAAAAAGGGTGCATAGAGTGTCCCTTCAATAACCCTGCTTTGTCATCATGATACACCACCCTGAGCTCCTAAGCTCAGAAAGATTAAGAGAAGCATTTACATCTTGCATTAATGAAGCAACAGATTATGGGGTTGTGCACTCTGTTATTGCTCGTTTCCTTATTTTTATTTATTTATTTTACAACCTAGTGAATCAGTGAATCAAAGTTACAATGGGATGATCTCAGCCGATGTCTGGAAGTAATTTTATAATGGCCCGATAAGTCAGAAATGACAAAAATTACTCTTTTCCCATGGCACTGAGACCACCAATTGCTGTATTTCCTGCCGTGTCCTACGTTATTTGTACTCCAGTGTTCTTCAAGAGGAAAACTGTATACATCCCTGAGCTAATATATGTTGTGTAGCAAAGGACATTCGGTTAGAGAAGAAAGACAGGGAAATATGGAAAGAAAACAAAAACAATGAAATAGTGACTTAAGCTTTCAAACATTCTCCCATTTTCTTAACAATGCTTTGGTCTTTTTCAGAAATGATTTTTTAGCTGAAACCCATCTTCCTCTTTTTACTGTTATGGTTGACAGTAAACGGGACGAAGAACATCTCAAAATTAACAGCTACTGAATTCCTTACAGAGCTACTAAAGAATCTCTCTATCTTGCTTCATGTATGCTGTCTGATGTCCTCTGCTTTTATGGCAGAGTCTGAAGCCATTGCTCATATTTGGATGGTCACCACAATCCAGAACCCAGAGCACTAAGTGAGACTTTTACTTACAATTATATACAGTACAGTGAAAAATCGCTGTGCAAACCAAGAGGAAGCAGGATGATATGAACCAATAAATCACAATAAATTTAATAGGAAAGTAAGATTTTCGTGGTGTCCTTGGTATTTTTACAAGGGCATTATGCACCCTGGGGTTGCCAGTTGGGATTATTCCTTTTTGACTGCCAGGCTCCAAATACTGTCTCATCTGATTAATTCCTTTTGTAGTTTATCTGCAGGTGTCGGTGGATGGAGTGGGGCTGCTTGTAAGCAGTTCTTTACTGTGACAAACTTAGAGAGACCAAGTAGCTTTCCAAATATTTTTCAGGGTGCCTGCTCCATGCAATCTGTCTTTTTGGCATTTACAAGCATTACGATCTGCATGCCTACTCATCATCTGCTCTTTCACTATTGTCTAACTTAGAAAAGTTTGTTTGGAACTTAAATGTCAACAGGTGTGGTAGAGTGTACAAAAGCATTCAGTAGAGAAGCAAAGCTAATTATCATTTTTCACTTAACTTTTGTTTCCAGTTAATAAAATTAAAAATTACATGTATGCAGAACTGTGGGTTTTTAAAAAAGTTTCCTAATTAATGCAACTTCTAATTAAAGAAGTCAGTTGTAAGTCTCCTCAACAAATATGCACCTTGCTTGATTTCTTCCTGCAAGTTTGGGATCAAACTGACCTGCAAGGCTCTTCGAATATTGCATTTCTACAATACATGCAGGGGACTGACCACTATCAAACCCACATAAGCACCATCCTAACAGATGGGATTAGAGAGCTGGCAGCCAAAATACTCATTCTGTTCATGAGCTGTGGGCACAAAGTACTGACTGTCCAGCCAGATATTGCATCTTTCATGAGCATGCTCATGGCAGAGGTGTTGTACAAGCAGATCGACGAATATTTTAGAGCTTTCAGTCTTAAGTACCACTGATATGGAAATGCCATGTGGGAGAGACTACTGGCTCACAGGTTGCTCTCAGGTGAAGAGCTGTCGGGGGACTGGGGAGGTGTAGCCTATTGCACTTGTGTCTTTGGGAACTATGGACAAAGAATATACTCTCTACTTTTCTTTCTTATTTCTCCATAGATACAAAAGTTAAAAGAAAACTCATAGGTCATTCTTCAACATGTACACTTACTTAAGCTGAAAAAGAAAACAACACAGCCCCCTGCCCAACATCTCCAAAAAAACTGAGGCACTAAGAAGTGCTCTGCCCTTAACCTAAAGGACATGATCCAGAATATTTACCTTGGATGCTGAAGCACTGACTTATACTCAGCTTTAAACATCTACATCTCTCACTGCTCTGTGGCTCTTTCACAAGCCAAAGAAGGGAAACACATATCTAAGGGCAAAAGAGGAGAAGCAGAGCAAGGCAGCCCCTGTATTTTTTTTGTGATCATTCACAGGAAATAAGTTCTTGGCACCCATCTTAACACTAGCTACCCAAAAACCACTCACAGGTATACTCAGAGGTCAGAGAAAACTCTGTGAATCATAACTGTATATGTTTTTGTAAGCAAAGGTAAGGTAAAGGAAGAACAAAATGTTAGGAATACCAGAGCTGTGACTCTACCATCTCAGGTTTTTTTTTTTTTTTCAGACTGAGATTTCTCCATGTTTCAGGTATGTCCATTCATCTGTGACAGTGTCCATGCCTCTCCTACTCCTCTTAGCCTAAATCGTGCAGTAAGGGTAATGCAGAAGCTGGTCAAGAAATCTTTTTGTGTTCTGCCAAAGGATTTATTAAAATACATCTGAGTAAAAAGTTCATGATGAATTCACAAACCTCCTGTAAGTGCCTAAGGAGTTTGCACCCTATAAATATTTAAAACAAATATCTCCCAATAAATAAACACTCATTTCCTGCTGATAAACCCAGACGTATCAGCAGGGTAAATGGAAGGCAGTTATCTTTGCTCAGATGCTGTTAAGCATATCCTTAGATGCAATGAAACTTTGTGTTGATTCTTACTTTTCTGTTTATCATCATATAGAGTTTCAAAAATGCAGGAGATGCGATCCAGCTCCTAATCTTAGCTAATGCAAGCTGTGTCTAATTAAAATCTCATCAGTGCAAAAACTTTTTTTTTCCACAGCAAAAGAAAAAAAGTTTAAAACACCACCCTGCAGTTTTCCTACTTCTATTTCTTGTGCAATTAGAAAGTACTTTACCTCAATTAAACATCATATACTTGGAAAAATACCACCTCATTTACAGTAAACAGTTTGGGAGGAGTAAAGCTGACCATAGCATAAATCTCTGTTCATAGAAGTAAAAAAAGTAAAGTTGTTTTCTAACAGAAGTTAGCTCATACAAGTAAAAGTGTCCACAAAAGTAACTATTCAGGGGCAATAAAATAGTTCCTGACAGCTCGTAAATTGGTATTACATAACAGTGAAGAATGAGTGATGATTTGATATTAATTCTACCTGACAAAGTAATTCTACACAGACAGTGAATTTTCTTATAATGAGAAGAGTGGCACTGATTTCTATTTAGTGGGAGAACATATCTGGATTCTTTCGGGTTTTCAAATATCTAGGCCTCATTTTTGTGTCTCAACTATCAAGCAACACTGGCTTGATCTTGCTGCCAAACAGCCACTGTTTGGATTCAGGTAACGAAAGTTCTTAGCAAATGCTGCTGTTGTTTCCGTGGCTCTTGGGCCCCTCCAAATGCTTGGCTTGGTAGCTGAACTCTGATTCTGCTCTTCTGACCATGAGCCATCTTTGCATCCATGCAAATTTGCTCCAGCATCTTGAAGCTTGGCACTATCCCAGAGCTCCAGGAGATGCTTTGCTGCCCTTTCCTGAGATTTACCAGGTGGTGTATGAAGTCCTAGAAAGCGTGCAAAATGCTGTCTTTGTAATTTTATAACTCACATCCACTGCGAAGCTCAAGCAGTAAGTTGTTTACACATCAGTATTTGTTTGCATTGCTACATTTTTACCATTCCTATTTAAAGAACTGTTTTCCTCCCCTCCTCCCTTCTACAACAATGCCTTGCAGGGAAACACTTAAGAATGCACTCAGGAGAGCTCCTGCTGCCTAAGCATGGGAAAGAGCACAGATTGCATGCAGAGATAGCCAGGTTATATTTCAGCCTTTCTAAATTCAAGTAAACTTCTTTAATTTATTTGGTAATGTGGAATTAACTTTACATTTACAATAGGCCCTGTCCCTATGAACCCTGCAGAGTAGAAAAACACTTCTTAAGTTTTAAGGGCTTTAACTCTTCTAAGTCTGAGAAACTTCCTCTTTCTCATTTTCATGCTCTTGAGTTCCTGCAGCTACCAAGAATAACACAATAATTGGATCTGGGCCAGACAAGCTGACCAATTACAAATGTAGGTCATACATGCATAGGTCTGTACACTTATTTTGTATCTCACAGGTGTGAGGAGGTTTACATTTTCCATTTCTGTTTCTCACCCTGCACGCTTTGTGTTTTTCCTGAGCAACATTTTCCTGTTCAAGCAGCTCTACAGATTCCCTTATTTTGATTCCATACTTCTATCCAACTGTGGCTGACAGCAAGTAAGAGTTGCCCGGAACAACTCAAGAAAATACACCATTGAGTGGCTTTGGAAGAATTTCATGCACAGTCGTATTTTCTCTCTTTTAAATACTCTTTTCACTGTGAGCTAACTAAATTAAGTAATCTGAGCATTGTTAGAGTTTTGGAGGACACAGAGCCATTACTCCATAAGAATAACTCAATTTTCCAAGTAGCCAAATGGAAAGGGAAGCAAGAATGCCATCAGGTACTTATGTTACTTTTATCAAATGTCTGAGGTTAGACTCGTAACCTATACCTGTATGACACCTACCACTACCAGGGTTCATGTTTGATTTCTTGATGCATCATTGTGATAAGTGGCCAGGCAAATTAAGTTATTTTAATCACCAAAACAGCATGGCATGCTTTTTCTGCACTGCTCTATGACTTTGCCTCAGCAAGATCCAGAAAGCACACAGCTGTTCAGCCTGTGTTCACTTCTTCCAGTGATGTATGAAGCTACTCAAGGTAAATAAAGTCCAGGTCGTGTAGTGAAGCTGGAGAACTTTTGAGAGAGACATAAAACTGGTCCAACCAAGAGCACTGACAAAACTCAAGTGTGACATTAAACCCTACCCAAGGAACAAAGGCAAGAAGAGGGAAAACTAGCTTGCTTGTGTAATTAATTGGTGAAGAAAATAAAACTTCAGTTAAGTTCTTGAGTCAATGGTTCTGCCGATAAGCAACTCCGCAAGCAGGAGGCATTACCCTGAGGGACACCATTTCTGCCATCAAAGCTACACCACTGCTTTGAGTCTCTCCTAGGCCTCATCTGTCCCAAGAACCTCCTGAACAGTATAAGCCTTGGAGAAGAACTCTGCTAGTTCTAGAAGTAGAAAGTCCATTTGCTGCATGCATAGCTGTGTTTTCAATTAGTGGAGGATGGGCTTTAGTAGCAACAGTCTAGACTATCTCAACAAACTTGTTTTTCCTCCTGAAACAATAATAATCACCATTTTTCATCCCACTGAGACTAAATATTTACTTTCTATTTCTTCAAACAAATTGAATTCTATAACTAAAGAGTTAAAGAAACAAGGAAGGGTGTGTGAAAGACTTAACAGTCTACACTTCAAGGACTTCAGTGTTTTTCTTCATTCCTCTGAATCTCTGATAAAAGCCAGAAGATTTTTTATGGTGCTTTTTGCCATGGGACTCAGCTGGAGTCTCTGTGCTCAAAACCCTGAACCTTGTGTACAGCAACAACTTTGTGCTAATGCCTTTGACTCTTTGTGCCAATCTATTCAATTCAAATTAAAATAACATCACCGAGTCCTTGGCCTCTCTACTAAGGTGGTCAGCAAGGCTGACCAGTTGGGATGATAGCATTTGAATGCTGAATCCTCACCTGCTGTGAGTGTTCGGATGCCAGATACATATATTGAATATTAAGCAGAAAAGTGATGATGTTTTGGGAGTGAACTAGCAGCAAGTTTCCAATTTTTCTTAGTTGCTGTGATAAAACAACTCTTTAACATTGGCCCAAGTCATACTGTGCCACCCTGCCTTGTTATACTTCAGAGTACACAGCAGGGCCTTTCCTTCTAAAGTCTGTGTGTTCTGAGGTCTTAATTAAAACAAACAAACAAACAAACAAACAAACAAACAAAAAAAACACAGGAAATGTATATACAAAAAAAATCTATTTTATATATGATACATATAAAAATTGGAAAGGAGTCCTGTAGCTTTTTATCCCTTGCCCCTTGGCCACACTTGATTCCCTCTCCTATTGTCTTCTCCCACAGCTGTAGAAATGAAGATATGCTGCTTCCCAAAGGCCAAGCCCTGGCAGCACGCCTTCCCACCTCTTTCAGTCACCATACTCAGGTCTGGAGCCCTTCCCAGTCCTCACATCTATGTGGGAAGGTTTTATCCCACCCTGCAAGACTCAACCTTTACAAGCAGGAGATGCTTGTAACTATGCTATGATAACTGCCTAGTTAAGAGAAGCGGTAATAATATCAGCAGCAAAATAATTTATTAACCAATATTTATTTTGTGTAGTAAATTCTTTTCAAACAGGGCAGTTACTTTCCTGTCAGTTATGCAGAGGGCCAGGCAGAGGCAAACCTAGAAAAGATTTCCTTTTCTAGTGCTTTTCAGTGCTTTGCACAAGTTGTCTACAATTTGTTCAAAAATAAGAACAGATATCAGCAATTTCATACAGAGGGTCTACCTCCACTTTGATCTCTATGTAGTCATTTATACCTCTGTTAAACAGCTACAGAACAGCACCTGAAAGAGGCAGAACTATGCACCTACTCCCTGGAAACGTGACTACAAGTACTGCAAATGAGATTCAGCTTTCTCTGCTGTACTGTACACAAAGCAGTGTGTGACCCATCAAAGGAATGATGGGAAGCATATTGCCAGTGCAAGGAGCTGAGAAAGTTGAACAGAAAAATAACCGAAGCATCTAGTGGTTATAAAGAATTATTTTAAAGTGTTCTTTTTCTAACTGCAGAATAGATGCACAGTGAGTTTAGAGGGATAAATACTTAGTGCTGAAAGCAGAAATTGAACAAGACAGAAGCTTGCTTTATGTAGTCACAAATCAGCAAATTATAATGGCTTTTTTCCTACTCTAGAAAGAGAGTTTTACACCTACTTATTAATTGATAGGATAACTCTCACTTGCAATATGAACAGGAAATACAAATCCTAAAACATTTCCTTCATAGAAGGCTTTATCACTGTGCAGGCAGTAGCTAGATGTACTGTAAGAAATGTTATGCTAATATCAAATTTTCACAAGAGAGCTTTCGACTCTGCTTCTTTGCTGACAAGATCTGGCTGTGCAAAAAGCACGAGAATTAACAGAAGACACTTAGTTTTGAAAACAACATCGTGGTAGTTGTTCTGCTTGTGTTACTTCCGCTTTTCTCTTTGGGTAGATCTTGCTAAAGGATTTTGATTCCCCACAGTTCCACCAGAGTTTAGTTTTCCATGTTTGTCCAGTGAAGCTGGAAAAAAAACACGGTCATTTTTAACAGCCTATATAAAGGCAAAGTCATCTACTTCTCTTGGGCAACAGTTATCCGGCATAAAGTGGGAAATTCTGGCCCTGTGGAACACCGTGTGAGATTTGAAAAAGGCATTGGCAGAACCAAACTCCACTCTGATCCCACAGGACTTGACCTACAGTATTACCTGAAGCTGCACTGATGGAAAGTGCGGGTGTGATCAGCTGGATCACAGGATCAACCCACTAAGCAGAACTGAGTAGCCCTCTACATCAATGCTCAGGCTGTCTTTGGAACTGCAAAAGCTATTAGCAATATCTTTCTGGATTTCAGTAATGACTTGGATTCCATCCTTCTGAACAAGTTGTCCAACAGCAGGATAAACATGTACACTATGCTGGGTGATGAACCAGCTCACTGATAGAGCTCAAAGGGCTGTAGTGAATGTGGTGACGCCTGATTGGTGGACAGCCACAAGAGATGCTCCCCAGGTATTAGTTCTGGAGCCAGTTCTATTCAGCATTTTATCAGTACCGAGGTGGAGTGCATCCTTCACAAGTTTGCTGATGATACTAAACTGGAAGGTGCTGCTGATTGTCTGGAGGAATGAGAGGCTTTGCAGAAGGATCTGCATACATTGGAGCACTGGATGATTAGCAACATCATGAAGTTCAGCAAAAGAAGGCGCTGGGATTTGCACCTGGGCTGGAACAATACAGGTCGCAGGCATAGATGGGAGATGAGTGGCTGGAGAGCAGCTCAGGAGAAAGGAACATGGGATGTAGGTGACAGCAAGCTCAGTGTGAGCCAGAAGTGTGCACTGGCAGCCAGGGGGGCAAACAGCAATTTAGATTGCATTAAACACAGCACAGCCATCTGGTCAAAAGAGGCAATTCTCCCAATATATCTAGCACAGGTACATCTTCACTTTGAATATTATGTGCAGTTCTGGGCTCCATAATATAAATAAGTTGATAAGGTCCTTGAGAGCATCTGGGTGAGAGCAACACAACAGGCAACAGGGTTGGAGGGCATATATTCAAAGGAGAGATGAAGGACACCATTCTGGAGAAGAGAAGGCTTCTACAGCTCCTTGAGGAGAGGAAGCACAATGGGAGGTGCATGGGTCCACTCTGGATACCAGTAAAAGGACATGTGGGAATGGATCAAAGGTCTACCAAGAGAGAGTCAGACTAGACATTAGAAAAATCTTCTTTACTGTGAGGGAGGTAGGGTACTGGAACAGGCTTCCTAAAGAGATTTTTGATCCCCCTTGCCCATCAGTGCTCAAGAGGCATTTATACAATGCCTTCAGTAGTATGCTGTAACATTTGGTTTGCCCTGAAGCAGTCAGACAGTTGGACTAGTTTATGGGCCCCTTCCAAATGAACTATTCTATATTTAAGAAATTGTGAAGAAAGAGATGGGAATTACCATGTTTTAGAACCTTCCAGATTACTGACAGAGTAGGCTGGAAAAGATAATTTTGATTAAAATTATGCTAAGATAAAGAAAACATATTTCCCTTGTATTTTCTTTTTTCCTTTGTTTGACTTCAGAATAGAATTAATTACTACTTTTTCTTTATCTGGCAAGTTGGAAGTTTCCAATCCAAGACAACACTGCAAGGAATGCGTGGAAGCAGAAGAAAGCACAGGTCTTTGGGACTTGGACAGAAAGATCAGCCACTTTTGGATCAGAGATGCTGGCAAATCATTGAGTCAATCTGTTGAGGAAAAGAACAAAAGGACTGCATACTGGATATCAGAACTATGTACTGCCAGTGCCACATGTCACTTTCTGTCCAAGGTTATGAAATTACTGTACACTAAAGTAAGGTCAAATACACAGCATGTGTTCCATCTAGTGTATATCTACATGTGACCTCTCAATTTCACACCTGCACAGTAGGGCTTGACTGCATTTCTACAGTTGCTTCTAAAACTGTGGGCACTACAAATAACACTCCCTTATACTTACTTTCTTCCCAGGAAAAATATTACATTTTTTGTCATATCAAAACAACCAATTATGTTTTTAACTTCCTCTTCCACACTTTCTCCCCACTGCAGGTTATAAGTACCCCCTTTTAACAGGCCTAGAGCCAACACCTTTTATCACACAACTAACTAGCTTAAAACCGCTCCAGAGATCTATCAAATTCATAGAGAAGGAAACCTTAAAAATCAAGTCTTAGAGTAAGTAGAACTCCAGGGTCATGTAACTAATCACAATTCCTACATTTGAGGAACTTAGGGTCTCAAAAAGACAGATCTCTGCTTATTTTCTACAGGTAGCACACAGGAAGCATATTGGAAAAACTTTAGTTCTGCCTGAAAAATCCTCACATACAGATTCACACAGCTGCACAACTGGGTGAAGATGACTCTACACAATTACCTCCTCTCCCTGTAGCCAAAGGTAGTGTGTTTGATTACCGATCTCCACATTAAACTCACAGCAGGAACCAAAACACACACAAAGTACAATTACTGAACTTACCTTGAGATTCTGTTGTCTACTGTACAAGTTAGTTTGGTCCCTGATTATCTATCAGTGGGTTCTAGGAGCCTACTGTAAACAAAAACTGGTTTCTCTAGAAACCAACAACAGATATCAGGAAGAAAAGACCTTTGCATGAAGAATTTCTAGGCTGAGGGAAAACTGGCAGAGAGGTGACCTAAAAATGAGAATCTGATGCTTCCTCTCAGCTTCTGACGGTGCTCTTATTATTGCAGACCAAAACACAAATTCAAAGCTCCTGCTCACAGCCCTGTGGGCTGCGCCTGCCTTGCCTCTGCCTCCAGCAGCACAGCCAGCTAAGGCTGTAAGGGTAGGGGTTCTTTATAGACAGGGAGAAGTCAGAGTTCTATTACATTACAACAAGAGTTTGTAAAGTCATACATCTACCTGCAACATGCATGGGTATTTCTTACAGCCCTGTTTGGGAGTTTGCTTCAGAACGTCCAACCTTGCAGTCTGTGCTTCTCAGCAAAATCCTGGAAAAACTGGTCACTGAGAAAACATCCAGCTACAAGGAAACTTAAATTGTAGAGGTAGTGAGTCAACTTGTTTCCAATTTCAGCATGTTGTAATGGGGCTAATCAGGGTTTGGGTAGGTCACTCACTGATAACAAATACAGTCAAAGCGTCCTTTTGTTCTTACTGATCCAGAAGGCAATGTTTCCAAACCCAGAGACATTGATTAGACGCATGAGTACACATGAGAGTGTGTGAAATTGTTGGAATGATGTGATATAACAAGGATTTTATGTAATTGGGACTGATGCAGTTCTGAAGTACTGTCTTGTGACTTACAGAAACAAGGGTTCATGGAGCTGCTCGGGACATCTCTGACTGGAAGACTGAGATACAGAAATCTCAGTGAACATGTGCAGGGCTATGTATGCTCGCATTATGAGTGGCAAATATGCTTTTACAGAGGACTGAATGCAGCAAAATCTGTTGAATTGTCCTATTTCACCTGGTTTTTGCATTTTTCTTCCTAGAAAAGATTGCAGGTGTTTCAAATATGTGAATTAGATACCTGGTAAAATCCAATAGTCTTGTTTTTTCCTGACTCTTATTCAAATTTTTTTTTTTTTTTTTTTTCCCATGGTTGGATCACATCTGTGCTTTGTATGCTACCTCTATTTACAAAGTTTTAGTCCTTTTCAGGCCAGGAGCAGATGAAGCTCTGTGAATTGAAGATGGACCCAATAGTCAAGAAAGGCCTTGAGTCTATGCTAGCCTATAGATATGACACCTTTTTTCAAGGTAGTTTATAAATTAATAAAATAGTAACAGCATGTGAAATATTACATGTGACATTTAAAATGATAATGACAAAACCACACAAAACCTCTTCCTCACAAAATCCCTTGAAAGAGATTGCAAGTATTTCAGTCTTTTAATACAAATTCTGATCTACAGATGAAAAATATCCTGGGAAACAGAAATGATTTCATTATGCCTGTCTTTTTATAAAAATAAAAACAAAGCATGTGTTTCATGTGGGTTTAGGTGGGACTTTTGCCAGAATGAGGGGTAATTTTTGCCAGCTGCACTGGTTACTATAGGATATCCACCCACCCTTGTTACAAGTATTACAAGTGGAAAAAAATCAGGTGGCTCATACAGCGTATATCAATCCTGTCTTGACAGAGCGACTACCGTTCCCTAAACTGATGCCAGTACTTTCAGGCAGATCAATTGTATTGAGTCAAGGTGATGGTGTTCATTCTGCAACACCTCCTTGACCTGCAGGGTAAACACTGCTTCTTCGCAATGCACTGCAATGACTGCACGGATAAGACTTGTCCTTCTGGACTGTCATTTATCTGACAAGCTTAGGTATTCATGAGTATGTCAACACCTTTTTTGGATATTAGCAGAAGTATAAATGTTAGTTTATGCTAATAAGTAATACAATGAAAAATAAAGAAAAGGTCAGATATTGTAGTTTTATATTGTGTGATTTCCCAAGACAAAAGAAATTCAATTCACAGCACATGCTTACAGTTTTCCAAGAGGCATATTTATAACTGTGAATATGTGCTTTGGTTAATCCTACTGTAAGCACCAAGAAGGGAGGAGGGCATTTTTTTTTTTTTTTTTTTTCAGTTTTAAAAAAAAGCAAGAGGTTAATTGGCTTTGCTAGTTGAAGAGCTGTGCACCAGGCAGCGGGAACATGTATTGAATGGAAGAGCTACAGAGACAAATGAGCCAGCCTATATGATGAAAACTTTCACCTAATGCCCAAGGATAAAGAAGAAACAAAAGCACAAAGCCACCATTAAAATAAAATACATGCAAGAAATCCTTGACTATGTCAGGCATACTGATATTAGCCAGAATCTCATGCAAATAGTGATACCTTTCACTTAGAAGGGTAAAGGCATATTGTTTATTTGCTGTAATTGCTAGAAGAGGCACTCATATTTTGATTGAGGCATTGCTCAGCTGTCATCATCACATTTACCCTTTCTGGCCCAGAGACTCTAGATCCCAAACTAGATAAAAGCATTTCACATGTCATGATCACAAAGAACAATTCTCACATACTTTTTCCATTTAAAATGGGGACTAATTATTTGTATGAGCTAAAGAGCAGTGTAGTAAAAGCAAGCAAGAACAGACCTCATAGACCCTGAAGGAAAATCACTAAAAAAAGGGACAGAGGTTCCTTTTACAGACACATGAACACCTACACAAACTCACCACAGAAAATACACAGAAGGGAAGTTCTTGGTAAGGAAAAAGATTCACTACATATTTTTTTGATTTATCTAACTTTTTTATGCTTAGTCACAAGGATCCCATAAGCAAAGAGTGCAATTTTATAAAGGAAAGTTATCTTGAATTGCCTTCTTTGTTCTATTTCTGTCTCTCTACTTTTTCTTTCTTGATGTGATAGAAACTTCAAACCTCCTTCAGCAGTTACCTGCTTTAGAGAATCTCTCAATCTATTTACCCATCACTTCTTTATTTAAGGTTACACATTGTATCCTATGCTGACCAAAAATTGGACTACACACTATCCCAAGCCTCACAGAAGCCAACAGAGCTTCTGCAGCAGTCCATCCTCAGAAAAAGCATTATAGGCCATTTAATGTAGTGACAAATCTTCTGTTACATTACTACCATTTTCTCTCAGTTCTTAATATCTATTCACAGTCTTACAAAAGCTCAGGATCACACCTTAACTGTGATTTTCATAGAAATGTCTTCTTGTATGACTAAGAGTTTTCAGCAAGGATTAGACATAATCTTTTCCTTCTTTATTATGTTTTACTTTATTGGATGTTACAACTTCTCAGCTCAGTTCTTACCAGTAATTGGGACAGTATAACACTTTGCTCTGCATGGTGTGCAACAGTTTAAAAATTGATATCACTAATGCTGATATCATTTGGAAATTCTGCTGTGTCAATTTTGTGGCGCTCTGAAGTGCTGAAGGTCAGATTCATCTTTCCAAGTGGCTCTTTTCAAATGGATTTGAGGAATAAGGCTGTTTCCTCTTTGGTAGATCAGCAATAAAATTTTGCTTAGTAACTAAAATAAAGTTTAAAAATTATTTCTTTAGGGATTTGAGTAGAAGTGTAACTTTTAGAGAAATACATAGAATTGATGGACTCTGAGCAAATTCATCAGATGAAATCTTCCTTTAAAGTCAGAAGCCAATCTTACTCTTGTATTAAAAAACTGACTTTTGTTTGCTTTTATTATCAGCTAACAGAATGGCCTCTAGGAGCAGAGATTCAGACACCTTGTTTCCCAAATAGCCCCTGTTTAGCAGTGAATATTTGAAGTCCCGACTTTTTGGTGAAATGAACTACAGAACAAACAATATTCTCTGTTTTATTAACTTTCAAGTCTATTTGAACAGGCAGAATCAAGGCTGAGCATGAAAGGATTGTGATTTGTTTCCATTGCTGGGAGACACAGGATTTGTGCAAGTAGCAGTGTCAGCACCAGGAGTGGGGCTGATCAGTGGACTGATGTGTCAGGATCACAGGGTGTTGCCTATGACCAAGAATAGCTGCTTAAAAGTCAGCATGGTTATCTTGACACCAGGCAGCAGCCATTGCTCTAACTGCAGTGTGGACATACCCTATCTCTTGACTTTATACCTCAGGTATTTGAGCAATAAAGAATGTGGTAGGAACACCAGCTGCAGCTGAATAGAGTTGCCGTAAGTGATACAAGTAACATGGAGTTAACTGAGAGTGGCTGACACACGCCCTTTGTTTCTCTTAGAAGTTAGAAACGTTCTTATACAAGGTTACTGCTAATCCACAGACTCCTGGCTTCAGGGGAAATTCTGTTTAGATAATAAAACCATTTACATCTTTGATGATTTCTGCCTGCTGCAAAGAAGCGGTGTCTCATGATACAAAGGCTGCTCTGAGCCCAGCAATGCACCTTGCAGGCATGCTATCTTACAGACATACCACCTTGGTCTTGAAGGAGAATATTGGGGGTTGGACTCGATGATCTCTGGAGGTCCCTTCCAACGCCTACAATTCTGTGATTCTACAATTCTATGATCTGTGTTAGACTCTGTGTGCCTCTATCAAGCAGCCTCCTTTATCTGCGCAGTGTCTCCAAGCTTATGTTTCTCTCCACTCATGTCCAATGGCTGGATGTTCCTGTACTTGTTCCTATCTAAACTAATACAACCAGAACGATGAGAATGATTTCTGACTTAGTTTAGTTTAGCACCAAAACATGCATTCTTCAGTGCTCTTAAGTGATGTTCAAGATGAGATTTATTTTTGCTTGCTTTTCTTTTAGAAAATGGAAACTGGAAGGGTGTTGTTGATATAAAATCTTTTCTAGGAGTAACTAGAAGAATGCAGGATCAAAAGCAGCAAATCAACGCAGATGAATGAAGATAGTGTGCTAACACCATTTAAATTTCACCACTTTAAAAAAAAATCTAAAATAAATGTGAGAATTTAAAAATGAAATGGTTTTTGAATAAAGAATAAAATAATTTTGGTTTTTAAAAGGGGTTTTAAAAATCCTAAGTAGAAAATTTATTTTTATCTTGTCTTTGTTCTTTTAACTGAACAGTTCTGTAAGTTTAGCATAACCTCCTCCTTCCCTCATTTTCATTTTACTCCAAAATAAGTGCTTCAGCTCAAAATTGACATGATTCTGTGTAAAAGAGATATAAAGAACATTGTTTTGTCCTAAGATTTACTTGGTTTCCTCAAAAGAGATGCCATTCCAAGCCATACCATGTGATAGTCAAGTGAACTTAGGGTAGTTATAATGGAACATTCCAGGGAATAAATATAAAAAGGAAAAATGAGAAAAACAGCAAACAAACAAACAAACAAACCAGAAAACAACTGTTTAATCATTTGAGACTACTATGGTATGCATGGTTGAAAAAATATGTATTTTTATTAGCTTAACTACTGTGATGACCAAAAAAAAGTAACTTCTCATTCACTTTTATGGGAACATTAAAGTCAATGATAAAATTTCATAGAAATCTAGTCTCATTGATGTCTCTATTTTCAAACCAATTGAAATGTAGCCCATAAAATATGATTGCATACGCTCTTTTTTTTTTTTCCAAAAACAAACAAACAACAACAAAAAAACTAACACTATACATTTTACTTTTATTTATATGAATTAGATAAGCAAAGAAAGAGGAAATAAAAATAAAGATGGGTCTTTATATTTAGATTTTTTCATTATGATGATGTTTGAAAACTCTCCTGAAACCTTCTATTACTATAAATAATGGAATCACTTGAGTGGATGATATAATTTTTTTTTTCCAGTTCTGTCTTTTAATCAATTTTTTTTTTTTTTTTAATTTTTATTCTACTGCTAGGAAATAGTTATTGTCATTTTAATTTAAAATTATGTGAATTACTTGAACTTTTAAAAGCTCTGCTTAATAAAAACTTTTAACTAAATCCTATTTAGTACATATATAATTAAAATGAACTGAAATGCTGTTAATAAGAATGATAGGCTCTGACTCCAGAGTTATAAGTTTCTCAGAATGGAAATAAAACTATTTGTTTGTGTTCATATATGCTTGTTCATATTCCTTAGAATGAGTTTTTCTTATATTACTGGATGAATTCACCTTGCATTGCATAACTTGCACCATGCAGAAGTGAGGCAGACTGACAGAAGGCAAGGAAATTGGTTCTGATATGTTTCTGCTTTCACATCAGAAAATACTGAAATAAGCAATCAAGATAAATATTTACCTTTTTCAAAGCTGCCCTGCCTTATTCCTTCTTTGCCAACTCTATCAATCTGAGAGTGGGAGTAAGACATCATTTTGCAAGCAGAGGTCATACTGGAAAGAACAATGCCATGCATGACTAATAAAATCCTTTGATTCATGAGGAAATTTTGATTTAAATTTCAAATCAATAGTCATCTCTACCAAAAACAAGTTTTGAGCAATGAAGAAGGTGAACTCAGCATTTCCATGGAGATAGTTTGTGAAGCATAACATATGATGGGTCTGATCTTCTTTCGTATGTCATTTCTTACCATCAAAGTACGTGTTGCACCTTGCAAAAGGAGCACAGTGATTACATGAAAGTGATCTATGTTTTCCTGTTGGTTATATTCTGCTTTATGTAGTTGTAAATAAGTTAAGCTCCTTATTACCCGATTATTAATATTCCTTCATACAGTTTTCTGGTTTAGAAGTAACTGAGACAGATTATAGTTCTAAAACCAGAATTGTTTCCATAATAGCTTAAAAGGAGAGAAAAGTGAGGCCATGTTACCACTAATAACGTCTTCTCATTAACATTATATTACTTAAAATATCCCTCTCTTTTTCTATGTGAGGTTTGACTTTTTTTCCTGAGAAAGTTATAAAGCCTGCAGTTGAATTTCATGGGGGAAAAAATCTTTTTTTTTTTTTTTTTTGGCTTTCTTTTGTGCTTACAGTCTTTGCATAGAACAGCTTCTTATTGTTCAGCACAATTGAAAGTGTTGGGCTATAGCAGAGAGACAACTGCAAATGGTTATACCAAAACAGATGCAAAACCCAAGTGGTCATCATCTCTTCTGTTTATATGATCAAGAACATACAGAATGATCAGCATCAAAGCTTTGAGGATTGAAAACATTTTATCTGCTCAGGCAGTAAAAGAAACAGAAAACAAAATCGCTCAATAAAGCCAACATCCAAATTCCCAGTAAAGCAGCAGATACACAAAATGTGTTTTTCCATCAGATGTTGAGAATGGAAATATTTGGAGACAAGCTGATGGCAATTAGTAACAATAATGTGTCTTAACTGCTATCTTATTTTTGTTAGTCATGCAGAACTGGCATGGAAAATGCCTGAGCTGGATTATGCTCTCATTTGTGATAAACCTGTTAACCCAAATGCAGCTGCCAGTCCAGATGTGCCTCCATGGCACCTGTGCAGATCCACAGTCTATATCCCTCTAAGGTATACAGTAAACATAAAAATGTGATGGCAATTGAGGCACCTAATGGCAATAAAGTTACAAAAATGTAAATGAGGTAAAATTTTGCTCTATTAGAATTTTTGCTACATATAAAATTATCTGTGCCGGACCAAATAAAGATGGGTTTTCAGGTACTAGCACCGGCAGTAGCTTGAGAGCACTGGCCAGTAGAAAGCTTAGAGAGCACTTTATCTCTGGGAACTTTGTGAGCAGATGCTTCAAACTCTCACAGTGTTGCTTCCTCAGGCATAAGTTTCAAATCATAGTTGCAATGTAAAACTGTAAGCATGCACACAGCTGATTGCACATGAAATGCCTTCTGCCGCCCTTCTGGGTGGCAGAATTATTGAGGTCACTCTCCAGGTATGAATATCACATTAAATGATGGTACAGGATTATACAGATGACAGAAAATACTGAGTTACTGAGGAATATGTTATGCTCTGAGGAAAAATATGACAAAAAATGGTACCAAAAATATCACATAGAAATTCTCACTCATGCAATATAATCATAGGTGCAGAATAAGAATCAAAAAAGTATTAAGTTGAATTCTATGACACAGCTACAGAATCAAAGAGAGGAAGGAGAGGAGATGTGTTTAAAAAACCAAGTGGAGAACGTAAAGCAAGAGCCAAGCCACCTTTCTTTGGCAGCAACTGCACACATTTGCTTTCCTAAAGGAAAGGAAAAAAAGAATTTTTTTTCCATTTGAAACTGCAAGGTAACCTAATTATATGAGTGGATTTTAGCTCTGACAGCAAGGTTAATGATCCAGCACTTGGAAGTACACCAGGACACATTAGTGACCATAAGAAGTCATAAACTTAGCTTTACATTTAAGTAAAAGAAAGCTTGCAGTACAGCATCTCGTCATCTTGGTGAAACATTGCCTATGTGCTGAGTTGGAAAAAATGAAATCTTTGCATTCATTAATATTCTTTCCTGTGATAGTTAAGTAATATCTGGAGATCACCCATTTCAAAGCCAATCCCAATCTTATGTCAGTGCCAATATTGTATTTTTATTACCATTTTATTTTTGGTTTTGTTCTTTACAGCTTGGAAGACGGCAATCATGATGGAGGACCCTGCTGTCCTGTCTCAAGGAGTGTTAAACTCAAAAATACCTAAATTCATAGGTTCAGAGAGGTGAAGGCCAGCTACTGCTTTTAAGTTGATTGCCGCATCATTAGATGAAACTTGTGGAATGGGAAAAAATCACTCAGATATTTCTTTTATTTTCAAAGAATTAAAGTCAACCATTCAGACAAAAGTAACTGACAGCAGAAGTGTGTGCTGCCATCTCAGCCCTAGATGATACAGCTAACAACAAATAAAGCACAGATAGCTGAAAAATGCCAAAGGAAAAAGTGGTAAAGGAGTAAAGGAGATAATGAACAGTAAGCTGACGAAGCAGAAACTTCCAAGGAAAATAAATCAGTCCAACATGGGAATTAAAACAGCAGAATTCAAAGAATGCAGTTAAACACAGCACTCAAAGAGTCTAGCTTGACAGAACCTGAGGAGAAAAAGATTATTTCAATGAGAAGTCCAGATGACCTCTGATGTTGCTCAAGGGGTACCAGAAGCAGCCTTGGCAGGTGGAAGCTGGGAGCTCTGAGCATGTCCCATAATGACAAACAAAAGCGGTGGGCTCAGACAAAACACTAGTGTAGTACTCATTGAAAATGTGAACCCAGACCACCACAGTTCAGATAAAGAGAGATCAGAAGCTTGAGACAAACAGGAAGTGATTTCATTAAATAAGCTCTCTGGCTGTAAGTAGAACATTGCTTGGGAAACAATGCACAGGCAAAACTTCTCCAGGAACAAGTATCTTCAATAGCAATCTCTGTTTATACTCGCAGTAAATATACTTTCTTAATATATGTCACAATAATAGCTCCTAATTTTTCTCTCTCACTGAATTTACACTTTTGTAAGTGCACTGGCTTCAACAGTGGACCTCTCAGATTTCAATGGGGTATGTGAGAATGTCTTGCACCAGCAGACTGAAGATGCTACTGCAGGCAGCTCAAGTACTTTCTGGTTTCACTTCCTCTTGCAAATTCCCAAAGCTCCTTTAATGTCATTTTTCATTTCTGAATCTTTCCAAATTTACTTTTATTCTTTCTCATTATTTCATTGGAGCTCACAGAATCATGGAATCATAGAATGGCTTGGGTTGGAAGGGACCTCAATGATCATCAAGCTCCAGCCCCCCTGTCTGTAGCAGAAAACAACATTTTCTGAGCAATGGGAAATACAGCCATCACACATCCCCAACAGAAACCCACTCCAGCTCCCTGCAAAGTTTTTAATTGAATTGAAGCCAGAACAGTTGCTTTCCAGGTTATTGGTCCAATTCCCATCAATGCAGGCTTGTGTTAGCCCAGGGCTCTGTTTTTCTCAGCACCTCTTCTTTATCTCAGCAGCTGCTTGTTTCTTACATTTTCATTTCAAGCTCCCACATGAGTACCATTGTAGACACAGCTCTGTTACAGCTATAGAGTGGGAGCACCAGGAGATGCTCCAGCTGCTCTATGGGGTGCAAACTGTGTGGCCCTGGGGAGGAGCAGCTCAGGTACTGCTTGCTCTCATTAGCTGCTCCAGCTGCCCTCAGCTGCATTTCACTCTCTGTTTTCTGCCTACTGGTTAAGCACTATGGTTGATTCTCAATATCAAAGCATGAAGTTAGTGGTTGCATTCGTAGCAGGAGTATTTTCTCAGTTCACTTCAAAATTGATGTGTCCTGAAGAGCCAATCGTGTATTCCTTTGTGCCTTAAAACCTCCTTGACTTCACTGGGAAATTTGCTTGAATAAGGCTCTCTGTGTAAACTTCAAGGCAGTGAAGATGCAGAAAATGGTCTGATTTATTTTGGCGGCATCCCCAGACAGTAAAATTATAATTATTTCTGTGATTATATCAGGTATATTTTTACAGCTTACAAGCTGTAGAAGATGAATGGGCAAAGACCTGTGATGTTTTCTGTATTTCTCTCAATATATCTCGTCTTACCATGATAATAGTTGCCCTTCTCTGCCTTTGAAATAAACTAAATATTTAAATGAAATAATTTTAGCCTTGTTTCAACTGTGCTCCAGTTAATTCATCTTCCTCCATTTCCTATCGCTCCTTGGAAATGAGAAAACCCAGCACAACACTATCTGCTCTTCACAGACACAGAAAGCTATGGAAGAACAGGACTAAGAAGGGAAAGTTGCAAAAAAGATATTTCACTGCTTCTGAAAGGAGGATCATGTGTTCACATTCAAAGACAAGGAAATCAAGCAGATATCTGGCAACACAATGTAAAAAGTACTCAAGCTGTATTTAAATAAAGTACCAGGAGATAATAAAAATACATATGTGAGTACAATGCATTCATGCTTGATTTTAAATTCAATGTTCTTTTAAGGAGAAGTAAGCAAGTTGAACTCTTGCTTTAGGCATGAAGAACCTGAGTTGTTATTGAATGAGCTAACCCCACACAATGAGAACATGAAGGAAAGTTCTGAGCACAGGCTGTGTGTGTTACTGTTCCCTTAGTATCTATGGTCTTTAGGCTGCACCTGTGTGACCAGAGCTCAATGTGCATCAACCCTGGGAGCTACAGAATTCTGCATTGTTTTGGTAACTGTATTGTTCAGGAACTTTTGATTAGTCTTTCTGCTTGTTTTTGAGCTATTACTGCCATATCTTTGTGGAAGTTACTGCCGATTGAGACAGTGGCCTGTCAGCCACAGCTCTCTCAAAGAGAACTGGGGTTATGGTCAACAGCAAGTTGAACATGAACCAACAGTGTGCCCAAGCAGCCAGGAAGGCCAACAGTATCCTGGGTCGCATCAAACAACACAACTAAGTGGCTGGGGGAAGAGGCAGGACCCAAGGGAAAGTTGTTGAGCTGCAACAGGGAAGGTTCAATTTGGACATCAGGAGAAGGTTCCACACCAAGAGGGTGGTCAAGCACTGAAACAGTCTCACCAGGTCAGTGGTCACAACACCAAGCTGCTGGAGTTCAGGAAGCATTTGGAAAATGCTCTCAGTCACGTATCTGATTTTTGGGTGGTCCTGTGTAGAGAACATCAAAGACTTGATGTTAGACTTGATGATCCTTATGAGTCCCTTCCAACTTGGGATGTTCTATAATTTTAGGTAGGGTGTTTAGACCTGGCAGAGTGGCATGTTGATGTACCCTAAGGCTATGTCAAGATTATCCAGGACCTACAGAGTCTGTGGCCTATTCACAGCAATTACAGGCATTTCTACAGGTTACAGCCACTCTAGTTTTGCTGAATTTACTGTGCTAACATAGTCGTAATACTCTGGGAGTGAACTGAACTGCACAGAGCCAAGCTGGAGCTCAAGAGCACATGGTTGTGACATACAAGAACCTCAGCTTATTGAAAGTGGCTGTTGGTGCAGTGTGAGTGTGAGCCAGAGCCTTTCCACCTGTCTGCAGATCCCAGAAGCAGTAGATAATAGCAAATGCTTGTGCTTCTCCCTAGGGACAACCTAACTAAGAAGGTTAAAAGATATGGCTCCTTTCCTGCCACCAGGGCAAGGTAAAAGGTCCTGAGTTCTCCTGAGTTATAAATTATATCTCAAATTCTGCCAAATCAGCACAGGCACTGTCCTTTATATTCTCAATCAGAATACTTGCTGAACTCTTAAGGCATTTTTTCCAGACAGGAGCAATAATTAGCTGGCCCAAAAAGAAAAGGTTTTTTTTTTTTCCTTTCTAAGTTTTTGATATCTTTCACTTTTTAGCGTTGTGGATAGGACATGAGAGAGAGAAGATCCTTTCTAGCTGATATCTAAAAAACAAAGTGTGGGATTATTTGCACAAGCTTACCTTTTGCAGGAACCTATGTTATATTCATCAAATAAAACTTTGTGTAGCTTCTTTTATAAAAAGTTATTATGCACTTAAAGTAGGAATAAATTAGCAACAGTCTAACATGCAGAAGCTCAGGAAGATCTTATCTAAAAAAGTTGCTGCATGTGGCATTCCAAAAATGAAAAATCCATTGTTGATGCTATCTTTCTGAAGATTCTATCTGTATTCAGCCCTAAATATAATATCTAATTGTTAATTTGAAAACAAAAATCAACAAAACTGACTGTGAATAGAAGCGAACTGGGGATCTCAGTTTGCAGGAGCACTAGCACATCTGGCTTAATGGATGGAGCTGTCAATCTTAAACCATAAAGGTGAAATCTGGTAGTGACATTTTAGAACAAGCTGTTGGTGATTGGTGGTATTTCGTTTGCAGGCATTTAGTACACAAAAGAACCAACGCATATTTTTTGTCATGGAGGCTGAAAACTCTGAAAAGTTGGGACTTCTAAATGGGGGGGAGGAGTGGGTTCAACCCCTCACCCAATTGTGTCTCACGGTCGGCATGCAGAAACAGAACCCTCCTAAACCTTTACACAATCCTGGAAATGCTGACTTCCAAATTTTTAACACTCCTAATTTGATGCTGCTATTTTGCATTTCCCAACTCATTGTACCTGCAGAACATCCTGCTAAATATCTTCAGCATCTCTAGAGGAACAACTCTTTCTCTGTACAGAAAGAAATGCTGTTAGGCTGGCAGACTGAACAGGGAGAGTCTGCTTCATGCCCAGAGCCACCTGCCTCAGGCTCCACATCCTTGACATTCAGTCTTCACTGCCTGCTTTGCCTTCTCAGTCTGTTATTAGCAGGTGCCCCGCATTATCGCATTCTGTTTATCTGCTAACAGATGCAGCAAAATTAAACCACATCTGTTTGATAATGTCTTAAGTTTCCTGCACTGTTTACGTCCCTCTGGCCTCTAGTCTCCAAACACAGATTTAAGCTGCTAGTTTGCCAGCAGCTTCAATCAGAGCTGCTTGCAGAGCTGTGTGCGTGTGAGCCTTCTTCTGAAGTCATTCTCTTGCTCCCTGTTTACAACAACCAGCCACTTCAGCACAAACTGTTTTTGACAGGGGAATAACAAAAATACTGTGCGAGAATACTTAGCACGAAAGATGTTCACTTTGCTAGAATTTACTTAAGAAAACTCTGCCCAGAGCCCTGGCTGGGGAGCCTCGTCTGATCTGTGGTAACCGCAAAAGGACAAATCATTTCCATTCCCCAAGATACAGTACAGCATTTGCACAATTTCAAAGCCAGTTGAGAGAAGGAGTTTTGCATAGCCTTGAGGCAAGGTACTCAGAGGTGTTCTGAAATGCCAAAAGATGTCTCAGTGGGCAAAACAAAGGTTATGTTTTGATACAAGAGAAAGAGCTCAGATAATCATAGGAGATCTTAAGATCTCCTCCTGCTGCTCAGCACTTGATGCTAGAAAAACATATGTTTAGTTAGCTCTCAGGAGGCATGAATTAATGCTATGTTTGGCTGGGAATAGTCTTTTGTTGGTCTTCTTCTGTTCAGCAATCACTGTCCTAAAGATGTCTCAATTCTTGCACTGGGAAGACTGTTTTTACTGATAAAATCCCCCTTGGAATAACACCAAGCAGCATCCAATTCAGCTGAAAATATGCAGGCATATTACCAAATTATTAGCTGCTTGGAAAAAAAAGAATCCAGACATAATCATGATTTTTTTTTTTTTTTCTTCCTTTTTTGGACTTTAAGAAGCAAATCCCATTCCCCTTTAGGTTTCTTTGCAGGGCATAAGAAAATCCCTTCTCTGTCTCTATCCTGCAACATATTCATTCCTATGTGGAAGCCATCACTCATGTGGCCATTAGAGACAACAGCCATGTAACCGGCCTTGCTGGGCTGTGAACAGAGAGTGGTTCTTGTTTGCATTGCTGGTGCTAAGTAAATGTTGGGATTTTTCTGATAAGAGCATTTCTTTGTAATGAAAGCAGCCACGTGGTAGGCACGAACCTTGGTGTGCCCTTAATCCATTAAATGGACAAACTGACGAGACAGTTTAGGATTCAGTGCCTTGCTCTGCCACAGCAGATATCTGCAAAATTTGAAAGATGTGATATCTATTCCAAAAGATAATGCAATTTTGGGGGATTTTTTTTCCCTGTGCCCTGAAGTTTTTTAATAGTAAATCATTCTGATAAAGCTGGAAATCAAATATAATGTATATTTTCTGGTACTGAGATGTTTCTACGGATGTGGAAAAGAATGATGATCCCTTTTGCCCCCTGCCAGATCATCTCCTACGGTTACATGGAATAATAATAATTAAAAAAAACACAACCTGAACCAGTCACCAGTATTTCTCCTAGAATGCTCTATGTTTTTTTTTTTGTCTCAAGTACTGTTTCCAATGACAGAGAAAGGTATAACTTGGCTTAGTTCTAAGGTGTGAGTTACAAGACAGAACTTGGTTTTCTTTGACCAAGGCTGTTGTACTAGCTTTTTACTGTTAGGTTTTGTAA
Source organism: Tympanuchus pallidicinctus (assembly GCF_026119805.1). Lineage (NCBI taxonomy): Eukaryota > Metazoa > Chordata > Aves > Galliformes > Phasianidae > Tympanuchus > Tympanuchus pallidicinctus. Next base: position 31,395,641 of record NW_026294721.1, on the reverse strand, counting down.
ATTGTGTGTCCTTCAACAGTCAATTAACATTTCTTATCTCATTCATTGGGCTGATTTGGCATCTCGAAATTTAGGTATGGGCTATTTGAGTCTTAGATCTAACCACAGAACTGAGTTCCTCTATAACTAGTAATATTTATGTGAAGTTTCCTGTCTGTGCCATGACTACAACTGAGAAGCCATATACTTCTTCATTCATTTTCTCTGCTGTTTACCACCACCCAGCATAGAATTCCTATTCCTTGGCCACTAACTTCAATTTTCAGGGAAAAACAGCATTAATAGACATCCTTATCCATTTTTATTTATTCCTCAGACTATTGTATCTTCCATATTGCAAGCCACATTATAGTGAAGTATACTCAATTCATCCCACCTGCAAAAGCAGAACACCAATGCCACAGTCCCCTGTCCCTTCCCTTTGCCACATACATTTCTTCTATGTGGGGGTCCCACACTAATGTCCATGTTATCTTCCTCTGCTTCCACAACTTAGGAAACCAGGACACAGTTTGTGGTAATAAGTAATAAAATATGAACATTGACTGTAGGCTCCTTTACTTCAGCCATCTCTTCAATTATGCAATAATTTCAATGGAATTCATAGTGCTATTCTGGACTTGGTGTAATTAAGACAAGAAATCTCCCCTTTCTACAGTGCTAAATAAATTGTTATCAGACGGCATCTGTGTGATAATGTGAGTGGAAAGAGGCAGTGGTCCCAGCTCACTTTGAATTTGGCACTTGTGGTAGATTATTACTTACCTCTCACTGCTCCCATTGCTTGTGTTCATACCATGACTCTGTTTTCTCTGTTTTTCAAGGGTTTGATCCTCATCTAAGTTATAAAGTTATCATAAATATACAAAAATTTAGAAAACCACATGAACATCTTTAGCAAATGCTTTGGTATCCAGGCTTCTTCCTATTTTTCTCTAGGAACTTTGGTGTCTCTGCTTCAGACACCATGGTAGAATGCACTATCCCCTGCTTTTATCTCAGGCTGGGCATACACTACCTTGAACAGTTTTAGTACAGATTTATTTACTTGTGCTTCTTCCAGAAGGACTTTGCAAAGACATACAAACATTTTCAAGGAAAATATAGTTATACAAAATCTTCCAATAGTTCCTTAGAAGTTACAAAATGTGAATTCAAATCTTACCAACATTATCTTTTTTTTTTTTTTTTCCCCTTCTGGTCTGGTTTATCTTTCTCTAATCCCATTTTGTTATTAGAAGGAAAAATGGATGTCAGAAGAAAGAAAAATTGTAAAATTAAGTAATGGAAACTATATTAATAACTGTTCTGAAGACCTCTTAGCTCTGCTCCTGGAAAGTTTTATGAGCACTGTTAAGCAAAATAGGATTTTGGCTATTCTTTTAACAAAAAGAAATAAAAGGCTTTATTTATAGGCTCTTCTCAACAGGGTTGTCTCACATTTACTGCATACTCCATGTCTGCTAATGATCATGCTTTCTCTTCCAACATCCAAGGCAAAGTTGCCTTCCTGAAGAATAGTAGCTGGTTTGTAGGTCACCTGCTTTGTTTCCCTTTTGACTTCTTTGTACAGCTCTCCTCACTTTTTTCTATGCTTCCTCCCCTTCCTGCCCTTTTTCCATCCTTAGTTTCTAGAGGGCATTATAGTATTGTTCCTGCTTGCTTTTTAGCTATTGACTGAACTTTATTTTTAGCAAATGTGGTTCTTCTCATCTGTTTGTAGGAAAGTGGTCACAATTGTGGGTGTGCATCACAGATGGTGGATCATCATTGCCCTTTCTAATGGCAGTCTAACTTTCACACACTTAGTCTTGGAATGAATGGCAGAAGGTGATCTTCCTCTGACACCCACACATTTCCAGAGAGGACTCAGAGAAACCTTCTTGCCAACATCAGAATCAGGTTTCAATCAAACCATCTCATATGCTTCACTTAAAAACTGTGATTTAAAAGCGAATCTGTAGTTAATTTTTATTTTTCACTTTTCAGAGACTAATCAGATGTTCAGATAACAGATTTTTACATCTTTTTATTCCTACACTTATGAGGTATAGAAAATCTTTTGCTTCTGTTTCATGTCTTAAAAAGTGGTTTCTGTTCTTATGAGATTATGTGACCTGAAGGAATAAGAAAAATATTGAAAAAGAAAAAAAATAGAAGAGCCAGTATCTTAACTGTTAACCTGCCTGAAATATAGAAATGTAGAGTTGTAAACTGGTGTTTTTGCTCTACACAGATCAAATTGGAATAGGCTGATTACAAATGGAATTAGAAAGCTAAGAAGAAAGAAAAAGCAGTTTTGCCATTCCAAGTGGTTGCAATGTCAGTATTAGAACTACCAGTTTAATACATGTGGTGTGTTTATTGGAAAAAAAAAAATCATCATTTTGTTCAAGTAAGAATATGACCATCATTCCACAGGTGAGGCAGAGTAGCTTTTCTACAGCACCTGACTCATATTTCAGCTACTCAAGATGCAAGATTACATGCATGTGCAGGTAAAAGAAACATAATCATAGTGCAAACTCATCTGCTGTGTAAAACTGGGGCTTTAAAATATGGAAGAAAAATGGAGAGGACATGGAGAAGATAATATTAAGTGGAAATAACTAGAAATGAATTAGGCTGTCAAAGCCAAAGCTTAATAGTGAGCAGTTTCTTTAAGCCAAAGCATTAATACAATCCCATATTTTACATACTTTCATGTATACTTTCATACATCCTTCTAACATAGCTCCAACAGAAAACATGGTGCAATATGATTTAGTGTCAAAGATCTAACAAAGTGATAGGCAAGCTAGAACAATTTAAGTCAAAAAGAAAGAAGGCAGAATAGCATGTTTTATACAGAAAAAAACCTCCATCCTTGATTCTGTTCCTAGTTCTATTAGCATGAATCAGAAGTAACTTCAACAAGACTGGAAGAGCAGACATTTGATGCTGAACTGTGTAAGTCCTGGAAAGGGAACTTTGGTGCTTTTGTTATTTTCCATTTTCTTTTAAATGTCAACCTCCAGACTTTCATGTTTAGTGTTTTATACAGTTCTTTACTAGGCTGTCAGGAAAAAATACTTATTTATACAGGCTCTACAATTTGTATTATTTAATTCAATGACCATCTGTTGGATAAACACCTAATTAATTCTCTTTGTTATTTATAGATTGTATGGCTATATGTTCCAATGAAAAGCCTTCTGAATAAATACTGAATATGCCTGAAATGTTTTTTTAAGTGTATTTTTAAAATAAAATTAAATGAAGTTATTATATGGTGCAGCAGAGATTGAAATTTTGAAATTGCTTTTTTATTCCTACAGAAATTAAGGAAAAAAATGTGTGTCATTTCTTGCTGTCTTAAGCTTCTAATACAGAACTCAGTCCCACAACAGCCTTTGACAGTGCTGTGGAAAGTATTGGAAGTTCAAATTCAGGAGTACGCAACCGATTCTTTTAACATCCTCATGGTGAACAGGCTTTGGATAGGAAGGGAAACTCCAAAGGAAGAGAAGAAAGCCTGACAAGGAATAACATAATTACCAGTCATATTTATCCGTGGACACACTCAACAAACCATTTCACATGTATGAACAGGGCCCCAGTCTGATTCTATCAAATGAAGACTCATGGAAAAAAACGAAAACAGACTGACAATAAGTGGAGATCCTTGGGTTGCTGTAGCTATGTAGAAGATATAGATGAGTTTGGCATCTTTCTTAACTTGACTCACTGCTTTCACTGCCTGTAATAAACAAACCACATTTGAGAACCAGGTTGTCTAGGCATACTGTCAAGATGTTTGCTATGGATTTAGGGGTTTAAAGCAAATCTCCTCACCTATGGCAGCCTAATTTACATATGCACTTGCACATCCTATTTAGCAGGTACATTTCTAGAATGTTGCTCCTATATAGAGCTGTAGGAGCACATCCAGAGGAGGACCATAAAAGTGATCCAAAGGATGGAACACCTCTCCTACGAGAACAGGCTGTGAGAGCTAGGGCTCTTCAGCTTGCAAAAGAGAAGGTTCCAAGGTGACCTGATAGCAACCTTTAGTATCTAAAGGGAAACTACAGGAAAGAAGGAGACAGACTCTTTAGCAGGGTCTGATGTATTGTAACAAGAGGAAATGGTTTCAAGCTTAAAGAGGGTAGATATAGGATAGAAATAAGGAAAACGTCTTAAACAGTGAGGGTGGTAAGACACTGGAACAGGTTGCCCAGAAATGTGGTTGATGACTTGTCCCTGGAGATTTTGAAGGCAAGGCTGGATCAGACTCTGGGTCTTCTCTGTTTTTCCTAATATTTTGATGAGACTATGACATTTAAGTTCTTGCAATTCAATTAGCCAGCTGTACAATCAATGAATAGACATATTACATATCCAAAAGCTTAGCTTATATAGTTATTATAGTAGAGCAGAAAAAAGGACACTCACCCTATCCTGGGCTCACATGATAAACTCCAGTAGAGTAGATCTCCAGAAGAGATCCTTCCCTATGGGAAGCTCTTAAATGGGTCTAGGAGGGGTGGAGCCAGGCTCCACTCCTTCCAGCAGCACAGGTGAATTGCCTTCACCTGTGCTCCCGTGGCTCATTGCTCGCCTCAGCTGATCAATCAGAGTTTCAGGCCATGATTCAGCAGTTCCCATATACCAGCATAACTCTTCCACCAAACATTAAACATTTATAAATAATGAACAAATACAAATTTGATCATCTGTGTCTTCACCTGGGTACAGGAGCATTTATATATTATGTTTATGTACAATACTTGCACAGATCTGGAAGATAGTGAACTGTTTCTTTATATTGGGTTGCAGCTGTTTCTTCATGTTTTCTGAACTAAATGCACATCAAGTCATTCTTATCAACAAATCAATATGCGTATTTTTTTAAGAACTCACTCAGAGCACTAATTTCAGGAAGGCACTCAAATGAAATGCAAAATTTCTCTATATGAAATGTATGGATACACTTGAAAATATGGTTTTGTAATGAAATTCTGCTTAATTATTGCAGCCTTACTGGGCACTCTTACAAGACTGAGAGTGTGTAGAAGGTAATTCCCTTCAGCATAGACTTGCTTACTACACCTGCTTCAGATAGGGAATCTAGAATACAATGTCAACACGTCCCTTTGACTTAATGCTGCTTTTATGCCCTCTTGGTCTCAGTGTATCTTGCACGTGACTGACAAGTATATTAGCAAAATAACAAAATGTGAGAAAAAAAATTGTCTTCCAGTTACTGTTTCTGCTGATGTATTAATTCATTTCACATTCTATGTGGTATCACCATTATGCCTAAGGAGATTTTATGAGAAGGCTTACTGAAGTGAGAATCAAGCCAATGAATCGTTTAATATGAACTAATGAAAACCAGATATAAAAGGCTTTCACAACTGGTTTGGAGCTTTAATTGTCAAGCTGATGTAAATTCAGAGCAGTCCTAAGTAAAACAAGGGGACTGTAATGCAGAAAATGGAATCACTTTGAGATAATTGGTTTTAATTAAATAGCCATAAAAGCAGCTTTGTCCTGCAAGATACTAAGTGAAATAAGAGTTTGCAAGGTAAAAGTTAGAACTGCAAGTGCATTATCATTTGCATCTTTTGCCTTGTACTTCAGCTATAACTGCTATATATCTTGTTATGACTTAAGTACTCAGTCTTGTCATGGCGGCATTTAATTTTGGTTGATCAACAAATGTTTCTTAACAGCACAACCTGAAATCCATGCAAACCGATTATGACAGCTTCTACCACTGCTAACTGCAATATTGCTTGTAGTGCCAAGCCACAAGCATGGAGTCCACTGCCTTAGGGTGTTCATTCCTTGGTTGTACCTGTGTATTGCTTGGGTGAAATACGCCCATAGACAAATAATAATATGATTTTTCCTTAAAAATCTTGAGAAGCAGAAGCTACAATACATTTTGTGGAGTTAATTCTCTAATATTTTTTTTTTTTAATTGTGTCATATGCCTTCAGTGGGCATTAAAGATGCAGATTTACTAACATTTCCCATCCACTTCACTCTTGTTTTGCATTGCTGGAAATAGTCAAGCTGTGGATGCTGCAACAGAGGTTCAAGCCTTATATTCCTAAAATCTCCATGCTGAATGACATTTGTTTTTCAAATAATTGAAATTTCTTATGGTTCTCATGAATTGAGAGAGATATAATGAAACAGAATTCAGTGTTATGCTAACGCAGTAATGCAGAAAGTACACCAAGTTATCTTTTCAGATTGAAGAGATTATCAAAGCTTCATAGTCTGGAATTCATTTTTTTTTAATTGTCTTTTAAATATGCCCAAACTACTTTGAGCCAAAGGAGAAAAACCTAAATGACCCAGATAGGCCCAGAAAGCCCAAGGGATTGTATTGGTGCTAGTACCTGTAAGAGATTATTCTTTTACATTGTCTCAAAGCTTGCTGGGGACACAGATGAGCAAGTCCAAGCAAGTCCTGGGCAAGGGCTGAGAAATCCTTTGTCTGGAGAACACTGATGGACGAGTCCTGGGCAAGGGTTGTGAAATTCTTTGTCTGAGGGACACAGATGGACAAAGCCAGAGACAGAGAGATAAGCTGCTCATGATTCTTACCCAAGCACCCAGTAATGCTACATAGGCAGAAGAAGAAGGATAAAAAGGAGACCTATAACCATGAGGTAGAGGTTTTCTGGCAACAGATTCCTCATGAACTAGAAGAGGTTTCTGCCATGAGAAGCCTTGTGACCTGCCTCTCTCCCTCCTGGACTTGCTCTGTACTCCACCATGATGCTAAAGAAGAACAAAGATGTCTGCCATCAGATTCCTCACTATGGAATTCCTGCATGCTGATGGACTCTCCTGGGCCTGCTACCTGAGTCCTGCTGCTTCCTCCCGGATTGACTTTGTGACTTTTTCCTGCTACCTGGTTGCTGCCCAAGGCCAGCCATGCTGCTACTCTTCCCCCCTGCTGCTTTTGCCTCAGACCTTTGAAATGGTGTGCAACACAACCGCTGCTTGATCCTGGTGGTGACTATCTCCACTTTATGCTATTCTTACTTCTTTCCTATCCTTTCTATCTCCCTCCTTCCCTTCCCCATCTCCCTGATTAGGATTTATAATAAACTGGTTGGACCAACATTTGAACCGTTGTTTCTTAATCTCATGCCAGGTATACAGATATTAAAAGAACCTCCTCTTCCTCCTATAAATTGGAGCGAGACAGTACCACAATGTGGGTAGAGCTTGGGGTCGTACCATTGATACTACAAAACGGGAAGAGTTCAATGTCACACCATCTTATTACTGGTTGGAAGACCTCTGCACCTTTCGCTTTCGAGGCTTCATCGCCATGTTGAGAAAATGGTCATCAAAAGCTGCAGGAGGAAAATGAGTCCATATTTAATTTCTGCAACATGTGTAGGGAATTTGAGATGGTCTCTGCCAGTGTCTTGCAATTCAATCGTGCAATACAAAAGGACGCAGGTGTTCCCTGAGCAGGCTGTCCTTTAGTGTAATTTTCTACTGCTCTCAGTTTGACAGAAGGGCGAACTTCAGTTCTCTAGAAGCATTTTGTGGCATGTTGAATTTCATCTTGCTTGTTGAAATAAATGGTTTAAAATGAGTGAAGGATACTGTTTGATAGGTTCCGCTTAGCATGCATGTTCATCTATCTCAAGGGCACATGGAAGAGAAAGGTCTTTGATGAAGGTAATAATCCATAAAAATCAAATGTAACAGTGTGGCTAATACTTAGTGGCAGAATCAATATTTGAAGGACTTTCTGTTTTGATGCCTTTGAGTGATGCCACAGAAACTTTACTGCTGCGGGGCTGATGAATGGAGTTGGCAGAGCTGATCTGACAAACACCGGTGAAAATGAATTCAGGATCTGGCCTCCCTGAACAAGACTGGCTTTAATCACTTCATTCATGAAGATAAAATAACTTCAGGGAATATCATTTTATCCATGGCACTTTTACATCAATTGATACGTTTTGTCACATACTGGAAATGTGTTTTAGCCCACAAAGATCAACATTTTCTTTGGAAAAATTGTCTTAGCTGGCCAACTTGGTCTGCAGATACAATAAACATATCATACTTAGTATTCATACTGAAATGGCAAAACATTCTGCAGAACACAGAGCTTTCTATTCTTCACAGCTTCATTCTTTCTTTAATAACAAAAATAACAAAACGTAATTCAGCACATTTTGATTATTTTTTTTTTCAAGATAAAGTTGATTTTGCTCTTTCCGGGTATATCTTCATTATGCTGGATGTAATTATCAGGCCATCCAAATCAAACTCTTCATTTAATGCACTTAGGAGTACAAGTATGTATGCTCTGTCTCATTATTTCTCTATTCTCACTGGAATGATTGAAGAAAAGAGCTAGCTGAGGCATACAGTCGAGCTGCTAAAGTACTCAGTCTTTGGAATTCATTTACCCATATGTCTCCCTAATTATACACCATTTTTTGAAGTATTCAGCACATCCTCTTCAGCATGACTAGCCTTCTTTTGTCTACCCATTAGGGGAAGCACCATTATATGTGGCATTTGCTCTCAGATTAGCACAGTCAGTCTCCCCAGTATGGCAGAGCACCCAGAGATATCAATCAAGCAATGTCATTTGTGGGCAGTGGCATTTCTGCTTTCTATTCCTGGGGGCTCTTTCCTCAGCTCGGCTTGGACAGTCTTCCTTGGAGAGCACGTGCTGTGAGAGCATCGCTTTTCTCTGCAGCACTTTTCCCCACCAGATGGCAATGCAACAGCAAGAGGCCTTGCATCCATTAGGAGGGAAGCAAACATTGCTTCCCTTGATGCAAGTCGTTTCCATGTGGAAACTCACCTTGTTGCAAATCATTTCCAAATCATTTCCATTTCACACATGACAGATGAACCTGGAAAAGTATTTTTGCTTAATTCTTTTCCCCCAGCCCTTTCTGTCTCTTCTCCTTTTTTCAGTCTTTTGATTTTTTCTACATTACCTCCTCTTTACAGCTAGGATGTTCATTTATCTTTCCTATAGTAAAGCAGGCTCTTATTCTGTACTTTGTATTGTAATCATCCAAGGTAAAGTGTTTTCAAGATACTTAGCATGTACACAAGGCATAACATTTTCAAACAGTGTAAACAGCACGCCCACTTCTGTGAGTTAGGTAAGCATTAGCAGCTTTGTTTTACAGAGTGAAGCCATCAGGTAAGGCAGCTAAGGAATGCCCAGATAAATAGCATCCATGACTAAGAAGCTATCTTCAATCCTGAGCATTGACTATTGGATAACACAACTCTACTGCTGCATTTACAACTGTTTTTCCTTGTTCTTTTTTCAAATGCCCAGATCTGTGTTGTGTTTGTTTTGGAAGGGCAACTCTTAATTTCATTTCATCTCAGAGTGCAGTATGATTTTTTTTTCCCCCCCTAATTATATTTCAAAGCAGAACTCTGTTGCTAATTGGCTAAAGCAAAGATCTTACTGGTACCTCTTTTTTGTAGTTCAAAGTAGAATGTTTTGATTTCTTTAGTTCTAAGTAGTGGTCTTTTTCTGATAGTCTACAACCAGGGGTCTTTTCAGCTCAATCCTAGATAATTTGTTCATCTCACCGAATTAGATATGCTATACATAAGTATTCTGAATATTAACTCTTTCCTTCAATACAAAGATATTTCATCACAGTCAGTTTCTAAATGTTACTGCTTCCCATCACCTCCACTGGCTGGCAGTTTCTCTCATGACTCCGACTCTTTTCCATCTCTCATCTAATAGTGATGATATCTTCAATGCAGTCATAGACACAAATGATACTTAAGCCACATTTTCAAATGGAGCCTGACAATCAGACAAATGTATTTCTGATTTTTTGGGGGAATGCTTCTTTTGAGACTCTGACACAGCTAGAAATTCTTCTCATGTGATAGTGCTATTACCTATATTGCTGGAAATATTTTCCTGACTTGTTTTCTCCTGTCTGAAGCTCAAAGGAGTTACTTTTCAGCGCTTCTCTTCCTCTGTCCTGGTGCTCAAGAACTGTAGGCTGATGGCCAAAACTAATGACCAGCTGTACAAGCAGAGTAGTGAATTCAGATCCATGGAACATACTGGCTAACATATCAGTATACTTTGAAGAACACACTTTTTCCTCTTATTTTTTCATAGTGCCAGCCCTTCTCTGCATACAACATAAATGCTTAAAAAAAAAACAACCTTCAAATCCAGAAAAAAAATTGGTTTTAAAAAACAGTTCAAGAAATTTGTCTCACTGGGTATACTGGGACAATCTAAAATTGCCAAATACAATTTGGAGATAGAATCTTGCTCCAACAAATAGTTTAGACTCTAAATACCCTTCCCTTTCAAAAAGCTTCTTCAATTTATTAGCAATTTACTAGGAAGTATTTGTACTGATACACCAACGTTCTCTATCAGTATACTGCTGTACTGAAAACAGAAGTTATAGTGAAACATCTTTAAACCTACACAGATCTTAGGAAAGAGTTAAGAAAAATAAGCCAGTAAAATGGGGACTCTGGAAGAACCTCTCAGCTGTGTACTGCCTCTGCATGATTCTTCACCTACCAAATGCATCTTGTAACCTTTGGCTTCAGTGATAACACATAATGAGGATGAGGTAGGTCTGCACAGTAGATACAACATAATCCCTAGAAATCAAGTTTTTCAAACTTTGCCAAAGAACATTTGTGAGAGTAATTGCTTTTCTATCTACAGAATGGGTTTCACGATCTCTGATCATTGAGAAATTATAGAATCTTATTTCAGTGTGATTTGCCTCCATCTACCATGAACATCTATGTTATCCTAATACAGAATGTGTAACAAATATATTCTAGACAGTGATTAGTAAAGCATAAAGTAGTATCATTTTAGGTATAGAAGACTGAAAAATAGAAATCCTCCAAGAGATTTACGGTTTCCAGGATTGAAAATTTTTCCTAGCACACTGTGTGCACTGCTGTCTGAAAGACAAGTGTCCATCCAGTCTCAAATGTCATCAGGCCATTAAAAACAAGTGGCTCTGGGATGCCCCATTGTATGACTGGGTCTTTAGCTTCTTATATAATTGTCTATTTAATGTCTATTTGTGTGCTGAAAATTTGGTCTCAGCAAAGTTAGTTTTTTTCATTTAGTACTCCCTCTGCTCCCTTCTGAAGAAGAAAAAGATTTCCCGTGAAATGGCTAGAAGCTCTATTAGCTTTCCTCTCTCTCTGGAGGAATTCAGTTTAGGCATGGGAGCACAGCTGATAATGGCTACAGAAATAACACTTCAGCTCAAAGTTTCTTTAAGCACTACTTTGTCTGTCACCTTAGTATTCTCAGGAGTATAAACTGTTGTTCTACCTGCACTGAAAAATGTGTATTTTTGAAAACATTTCTCTCTCACCCACAAATAAGCACATACAATACCTATGTCTTTTGAGCAAAAATACACGTATCTACATACTCTTATTTAAGTGCTCCCCACGTGTTTCTCCCATTCCTTCTTACCTTATTAGCAACAGATTTTTTATTTTTCAAACAGAATATCCCAGCATTTTGATATGTGGGAAAACTGAATACATCTTCTCAGTGTTACCTTACAGAAAGGGGAACAAAACTGTTCTACCTGGCAGCCTCAGTAACTCAGTAATACTACCTACCAACCTCTGTATCTACATGCAGTGGAAAGATAAGAAATGATGTTAAATCATTTTGCGCATAATCCTCTTTGAACCAGGATACAATTAACTTCCACAAAGGATAACTTTGGGCATAGCGCTCATCCATAAGAAACTAGTAGAGCACACCTGAGTGGCATACTTCCCTGACATGAAGCTGCCATGTTCTTCACCCCTTTTGTAAAGTATCAGAAACATAGATAAATCTCGTCATAGATACATAGAAACATAGATAAAGATCAACACTAAGGAATCTAATTATTCCTTTGCATGTTATTTCATACAAGAAGTCTGCAGGAACACAGACAGCTTACTTTCACATACATTCAGCTAGCTATCTGGAATCTTTGTATTACCTTGTGTAGCTACACCTAGTAGTAAAATAAAATAAATACATTAGAAGTGAAACCTAGGTTTATTAAGTTCGCATGGAGTTTGTCTGGTGTAACATAGCTGCTGTTGAAATAGTTCGCGGCATGCACAGTTTGGTACTGTGAAGAACATACCTTTGCCACAAGATGCTGAGCGCCTCCACAATGATGGTGTCCAGCATTCCCAGATCAGAAAAGAGCTGATCAGAGCAGAAAAGAGCAGTTTTGCTTTCTGACAGTTCCCTGAAAGGTGACCTGAGCCTTGCTGTAAACCACAGCATTCACAGAGATATCTCCTGGTCACTGTGGATGACTTTTCCAGTAACAGGATGGCAGCTTCATGAAAGGTGGGAAACTTTGGCAGCTGCCTGGGAATTAGCACTACATGGTTCCTGGATGGGATAGGATGGACACTCTCCTTACACTACAGCAGGAAAGAGTACCTCTATTCTTGGTCACTCAGCTCTCAAGGCAGCTCTTGCAAAACTAGGTCTGTATGACTCATTTGCTCGGAGTAATTTATCAAATTGATTTAGTCCCATTTCCTGTTTGTAGAACTATCCGCATGCAAGTCACGGTTTCCTCAAATGTATTCATTATCCAAAGCTAATTTTGTTTAAGAATGTGGACAGAATACAAACTGTTCTCTATATTTGATCTCTTTTGTTCCAACAAGATTGGCAAATAATTGTAAGAGACCAAATCTATCATGTGTCTTCACTTCTGCTTCTTGACTGAGTGAAAGCAATATTGGACATGAAAGCTGGGGAAAAAAAAAAAAAAAAAGAGAGAGAGAGAGAGAGAGAGAGAAATTTTGGTAGATGCCTTGTATATGGTTCTGAGAATGTGAGACTAGGCCAGCTCAGATACTAACACAAGGAAATGACCATTGGTCAATGTGAATTGCAAGCAATAGCATCACTAGGAGAAACTGCTACACTGGGCTTGCTTCAGTGCCAAATGCCTCCAAACAGACCTCTCGTCTGCACAGACTGAAACAGAGTCACTGTAGAACTGGTCCCCAGTAGACAGTCTGACTTACATCTTTGCTGACAGCTTGTAAATTATTTTCCCTCACAGCCAACTATGGCACATCATTCTTAAATGCCATCATAGATACATTATTTTTTTTTTGTGACTGACTCATCTCTGTTTTATAGCAGTTATATTAGTAAATGCACTGAAGTTTCTGACTGAAACAAACAAGCAAGAAGGCAATCAGACCTTACGTACTCCGGCAAACAATCTAGAAACTGAATTACAGATAGTCTTAAAGTAAATGTATGAATGTGTTAAAGCTGATTTGTTGACTCAATTCCATAAACACCTCTTGGATTTTAATCTACACTCTTCTGTTTTCTGTTTTTATGCATCATCCTATTTTTTTTTTTATCCATATTTTGTATTAGATTTCTCTATGTATTTTTTCATACAGAAGGCTTGTGAGTGCAGAACATTTCAAAGTGCTCATGTGATATGTATCTGGTTTTCTCAGGAAAAATAAAAAAAATAAAAACAAATAGAAAAAAAATCATACCGAATGAGAAGTATGCAAAACCCAGTAACAGCAGCATTTGGAGTAAGAAGAGCAACAAGACTTGCTATTCCTATCTGAACTAACTTTACATTCCCCACTGTATTCTATTGAGGCTTCTCATTTTATCTACTGTCCACCCAGCTTGGTCTCCTGCACTCCCCTGGGTATACATCTGTACATGGGGGTTGGTGTGCTGAGATTTCTAAACTCTTCCATTGTAACTATAATGAAGCCTGACCTGCCAATTAGAATCTACCCATGGATTTAAGTGACTAATGTTATTGCTTCCTTTTCCTCACAGTCTACCTCACCTTAACAAGATTTAAAACAACAACCAAACAAACAAAACAACCCAAAGCTGGAGTTTTAGATTTCAAGGTGATGATGGGATTCAAAAGCTTTTTAAGACTGGGAAGAGTAGTGTCTGAAACAATGCCACACAATCCCTAAAATTATTTATCCCAAAAGAAGACCAGAAGAAAAGTCAACAGCAATACACTCACACAAGAGAAAAGAGACAAGTTTCCAGAAAAAGATGAAGTAAATTATATTGATTTTAATGGGCACAATTTAGATGGATATATGAATGTGAAAATCAACTGAGATGAAGAATTTACCTATTTCTGCACTGGTTTGAAATTCTGCATTATTTTTCTGCAAACAAATAGTCCCTCAGTTCTTCCTCCTTCTTGCTTTCTATCCTTACGTCCCTCCTAACATACTGATGAATGCTTAAATTTGAAAACAAACAAACAAAACAAAACAAAACAAAACAAAACAAAACAAAAAAAAAAAAAAAAAAAAAAAAAGAAAAGAAAAAAAAAAAAAAAAGAAAGAAAGAAAAGAAAAGAAAAAAAGTAAATTAAAAAAAATATATCGAATTATTGTTTCTTCCTGCGGCACTGAGTGTATACCACCGTACTGAAATTATGGAAGGACAAGTCTACTTCAAATGAAAAAAAAGACAATAGACCAAGCCACTGCACATGATTTAAGCCTGTTTTACATCTGCTTAACAGTAGCACGACAGAACAATTAGGTCACTCATTTGTACAATATGTCTAAATGTATATTGGACTGATGGCTAATCTAATTACCTTTTATGCACTAGATTTTCGTGCATGCAGATACTGTGTAGCCTGACTATAATTGCTTCATTTAGTTCCATAAACAAATTTTGGCTATAGACACTTATCTAAAATGTATCTAAAAGTAGATACATGTTATGTTACTGTTTTATTACATATCCTAGATACAGTATCTCAAATTCCTGACTGCAAACTGAAATTCACCACCTGAGCATTTCCCCACCCCTCCTCCCACCCCTCCCTATGTTTCCTGACCTGTGTCAACTAATTCTTCTGGCTCCTGGATTTTTCCTTGAAAGGGAACACAGAGCCTCTGTGGCTCATACTCAAACTGCCCTCTTATTTTTTTCTTCAATCAGTGTCTCTTGTATCTAGCACCCATCTTACCTGTGTGACAATTAGATGAGACTAGGCTGTGGTTAGTTTCTAAATATATCGGTGTGTGAACTCTTTCAACTAAGTAAGGAATTTGGCTGCTAACATTGTATCACTCTCAGTTCAAGACAAGTGCATTACAGTCATTGCAGGATTCATTTTAGACTGACATGACCGCAAGGTTCTTCCTCTTGCCAAGGCCAGGCTGCTTCCTGCAGTTTTCTTCTGCTGTTTCGCAGGCCTTTTAGCACATTTCAAGGGAAATGATTCCCTTGCTGTAAAAAGTGCTACTTAGTTCAAATATTTAATGGATTTAAATTCTTTTCCATCCAGTGTCACAGTAACTAACACTGACATTAGTCTGCCTACTCTCTATCTTCTGTATTCAGGAAGACTATTTAAAGCACGCATCCCTCACTGAGCTAGGCAATGCCAAATCCCCATTTGACTGTGTAATCTTAATTGTCCCTTTCCCAGCATATCCTGAGAAAAGTGATGCTATAGGAAAAGACATGTAAATATCATTCATATTTTTTACTTGTTCTTCTGTCTGTGTGCAGTAGGCTCAAGATCTTTGAAGCTGATACACTTTGCAATGTCACTGAGGATAAACTGCAGTACCCTTAGTGAATCCAGTGGCCTTATCAGGCCTACTTAAAACTGGAAAGAGAAATCAGGAACAAAGGAAAAACATAAGGTACAAATGATGTCAGAATTTGAATGAAGATCCATTAACTTTTCTGTTCTGGTTTGAATTTAGTTTTATAATTTCCAGCTTGCAGTTACATTCTCTGCTCCTCTTATTTCTCTCCCCAGTGGTGTTTGAAGTTCCTCTCAAACCAGGGTCTTTTTAGCCAGTTTTCAATCCTTTTTAACTTCTCTCACATCCAAACCAATTTGAATTACTGTTATTTTTTCTGTCCAAGAAAGGTTATGAATGGCCAGCTTGGAGTTTCTATCACAAAAGTCACAGAATCACAGAATCGCAGAATGGCCAGGGTTGGAAGGGACTTCAAGGGTTCAAGAATCTCCAACTCCCCTGCCACACGCAGGGCCACCAACCTCCCCATTTAATACTAGACCAGGCTGCCCACGGCCCCATCCAATGTAGCCTTGAACACCTCTAGGGATGGAGCATCCACAACCTCTCTGAGCAGCCTGTTCCAGCACCTCACCACTCTCATTGTAAAGAACTTCCCCCTAACATTCAACCTAAATCTTCCCTCCCTCGACTTAAAGCCATTTCCCCTTGTCCTGCTGTTATCTACCCTTTCAAAGAGTTGATTCCCCTCCTGTTTGTAGGCTCCCTTTAGATGCTAAAAGGCTGCAATTAGGTCACCCTGCAGCCTTCAGTCAGACTGGCTGCCCACAGACTTATTATATTGCTTGCTGTTTGTATTTGAAATCTCACAGAAAAGGAAAATTGTTTTTCTGCATAGTACATCCAGGAACAATTGATAGAGTTTACCAGTCTAGCAGAAACTGGAGAGGTGTATAAGCAGGCTTTGGAACATTGTAATAATGGCCTGACCCCAGGCTGGCTGAATTAAATTGAAGAAAATTCCTACTGATTTCTGTGGTCTCTTTGGATCAACCCCTCAGTTTCTTAAGCCAGAGGACACAGTAAGGCACTTCAGTAATTAGCAATGCCTGACTTACTGGTGACACAACCTCTGGGGGCAGCACATATACTCTCTGTTTTCTGACTTACTCAACCTTAGGGTGGGAGCATGGAAAATTCATTTGATATAAGCATCTTAAAGTGATTTTAGAGCTCTACTGCAGTGTTGCTGGCCCTTTGGCATTAGCAGTTACATATTGACCTAATGTGATCAAGGATGCAAGATGAGCATGGACTCCCATTTCTCCTGTGCATATAAGATTTCTATACTAATCACTTGTATTAATAAGGAGGCTGCAATAAGTTGCAAGGGCTAAAATAAAGTTCTTCCAAAGACAGTAAGCAAAGTGTTGAATTTATACACCAAGTTTGTTTCACAGAAGCTCTCATTTGTCTTGTGTCTTATTATAACATGGCTTTTCCTGCCATGGCAATTTCCAGGTGCTCAACCAGCTTGTTGCACAATGTAGGGCGCACATACATGACACAGTTGAGCAGCCTTCGGCCCATTACAGATTATCTAGAATTGCTGTCAAGTCTTCTATAGCCCCTTTCACTGACTCCAGAGTGTAATTTTGTGGACAACCATGGAGTTCTTTTCCTGCTGATGTGAATAAGAATAATCTGATCAAAACAAATCAGCTATATCTTATGTAACTTAAAAATGTATTTTTAGTATATATTTCTGAGTACTTAAGCAGCAACATTGATCGGTTAAAAATGAATACAAAGAGAAAACTAAGAGCTGTAAACAAATGCTAAAAGTATGCTTTCAGGTGAGATTTGAAAGGAGATGGAAAGTTTGTGAATCACTTTTAAGTTTCAGGAGCTGCAGAACAGTGTAAAGAACCACAGGTGGTTAGCTGGCTACAGGGACAATGAAAATTCAGCTGTGCATATGGAAAGACAGGAAACATAGAGAAAGAAAAAATTCAATAAAATATGCTGTGGCAGGTTTGTTTGTGCTCAGGGAATAAGAAAACCAATTGAGAAATGAATATAGGGAACTCACGAGAGAGGCGGTGCTGTATTTTTGGGAAGATGGATAAAGCCCCAGAAACCTGCTGCTTGCCAGTACTGCAGAGAAGAGAACTGAGCTAGCCAACGTAGATAAATATCAATAACGCAGCAAAGGGATCCAGCAGGTGTAAAAGCAAGTGAAGACAGGTTTGGGCAGTGCTAGGTGATTGCCATGTCAGTAGGGTGCATGCTGTTTTCCCCTGGAAGAGATTGCTTCAGAACATCTATTTCTTTACAGATATCTTTGTAATATCACTCCATTATCTCAGTACCCCACAATTTTAAAGACCATTATTTATCACTAGAGATTATCATTTCAAAGGCATAGATCTAGGAATGGATGCACAGAATCAGGTAGTTGCATTGCATTTGCTCGCTTTGAGCACAACAAAGTAGCTGAACAATACTTGCATATCGATTCAAATTTCTTATTCTTTTCAGATCTGTCATACAAGTGAGATGTCTCTCTCAGCCCACAGTGCTGCAAATGACCAAAACATCCAATAAAAATAGTAAATATACATCATTTTTCTTGGTTCATTATTATTCCCAGGCCTGACCACGAGTCATTGAAAAGCCTGGAGATATCACTGGCGTTTTCCCATCAGCACTATGGGTGCTTAAGGGATTGACAGATCTTTCTTGCTTTAAACAGGCAAGAAAGCATGATGTTTCATTTGGAATTATCCCAGACTGTCCCTTTTTAATTAAAGCTGGTCATAGTTGAACTAATTAAAGCTGGACATAGTTGACCTATTTGTTATTACATACTAATCTTTAGCTGCTTCTGAGAGACGCGTGAATTCAAGGCTTGGATCTGAATTCCAACCAGCTTCACACTATAGGCACTGATGCAGGAAAAAGTGTTGTTATCCCCCTGTGCTATGTTTTGTTCTGCAATTATCCCCATGTAATGTGAAGATTCACAATCAAAGGAGAATGGAGTTTAAGAAAGAGCCAGCTAGTGTTTCTAGCCACTGTTTATATCAACAAAATTCAGTATAAATTACAGTCAGTGACTATCTGTAAAAAAATCCTTTTATTTTTTTTCAGAAAGCAGTCCAGTTAGAGAAGAATTAGAATTTAACTATATTAAAATTTCATGATTGAAGTGTGATAGGCACATATTTATCCACACAGAGTTTCTCAAAGCTCAGCATTTATGTTGTTTGCTCTGCACTTGACATAATCTCAATAATATGAAATCTCCTAGGGATATTATACTTGACAAAACTCACACTTTTCTACTCAGATTTACCATAAATTTTTCAAACATATATCCATTATTTCAACTTGGCAGACTCTAAGGAATTAAATATCACATCAGTCCTTGCAATGAGTTATTCTCAGAAACCCATTCTGTCTTCTTTATGCCTTCATGTTTATAAAAGGGCTTCTGGTTCACTCACGCAAGTTGATGAGTGTACACACAATTGTTTTCCTTGCACATACAAGTTCAGAGTAATTTTTAATAGAAATATTTCTTATCAAAGTAAGCAGCATCTTTTATTTATGCCTAATAATCTACAGTCAAGTAGTGCAGACAAGGAGGTTAATCTTTTTAAACTCTTAAATGAGTTCCTTCACTTTGTGCTACTAGAGTCTTGTATAACAAGTGTGTCCCTTACAGATCTCCATACTGTCCTTTTCTTTTTTTCTCAACATTGTCCAAGAGCAATCAACCTCCTGAAGAGACCTCACTTTCTTGTACCATCTGATATTTGCCCTACCCAATTCCCTATTTCCCTGCTATATTTTTCCCTACACTTCTGCTATTTCCTCATGAAAACATCAGAAGGAATTTTTTTTTACAATGTTAAAGTTCTTTTTCATGTTAAGGATCACCAGAGTTCCCAGGTATCACTCCTGCTAAAAATAGGGACAAACTGATGCTCTGGAAGAGTTGTTATGTAAATATGGATCCATTTGAGAAGGCTTCTCCAGCTTTGAAGTTCCAGAATGACTCATGTGGTGAGTGCAGAAAAGCTGATTCCTCCATAGATCTTTTCAGATTCTCTACTGTAACCTAACGACTTGTCTGAAGATTCTGAGGCCATGTAAATGACAAGATTTAATATATAACATGAATTATTGCTGGAGGACATAACTGTGTCTTAGCTAGCTGGTAGAGTTAGCTAGAAAATAACACAATCTGACTGTAGTCTCCCCATGTATTACACTATTCATCAAGCAAGTTTGCTGTATAGGACAAATTCTGAAACTCTTCCTTCCTGAAAAAATGGGATTCTTAGACCTTCTTAGCAGTCTTTTGGTGAGCATTAAACTAATGGGTACCTGGAGCAGAGCCATCAAAGGTAAGTATCAGTGCAGAGACTCATGATTTCCTCTCATACTTAATGTCTTTCTTGGTATAACTGAATCAAGGGAATACCTTAAAATTCTGTGAAACGTTAAAGTTTTGCTTTCTCACTTGTTATTGCCAGAATTTATTTTCACTGTTACAGTCTAAACACAAATCTCAAAGCTTTGATATGACTGATCAAGAAGGATAAAAGTTTTCTTAAAGCAAAGCCGTAATTTCACAGTTGTAGCTGTCAATATGAAAATGACTGAGGAGGCCAAATCCAGATATATTGTCCTCTGCTTTGTTAACCCCCTCCCTCACAGTCTTTAATATAATCTAGTAAGTGGCAACTCTGCTCATTGAAGGGGGATTGGAACTGCAGGATCTCTAAGGTCCCTTCCAACCCAAACCATTCTATGATTCTATGAAAATCCTTATTTCATGCTTCTTTTGGATTTGAAATATTATTTGATTCAAGGTCAATTAAATTCAAAAAAATAAGGATGAAGATCTTGTCTTCATTTTGTCTCTCTAAATGCATACTCAATGCAATATAATTTTCTAGTATACCTACTTCTGTTTAGGATATCAAAATAGCTCCATGCAGTCTCTATGTTTATTAGAATTTTCAAAGACTTGGACAAGGAGTAATGTCAATCTTAAATAATAATAATACAAAGAACAACAAAAAATAAATACGACTCTTCTCTTCCTTGCTCATTACTAAGTGGAAAACACTGATGTTCAGTCACAGTGTTGACCCACTCAGTTTAGCTTACTTAGGCCCAGGCACTGAGATTAGACAAGCTTTATTACAAGTATTTTATGAAACAAGTGACACTGGCCTCGTGAGATATGAAACGCCCTGGGCTATTACTTTTACATGCTGATTTCCTGTTTCCACATTAGGATTCAGCTCTTACACATCAGACTGAAACAGGAAGGAACTCTGCTTACCTGCTTGTACAGAACAGATTATTTAACGGTGCCCAGAACACAGGTTCTGCTAAAGACTGGAGAATGCAATGACGGATGTCATGCTTTTCTGTGTCATGCAATTTGTATTTTGAGGTAAAGAAGTCAAGTGTAAATGCTGATTGTATTTTTCTAAAATCTGGATAATTTTTTACCTGCTATGGCCTCAGGTTACAGAGCGGAGTGGAGTGAAGCAATTTTTTAATCACATAAAGGACTTCTTTACCTGATGTAGATATTGGTCACTTGATCTGTTAGCCATTTAGCAGGAAAGTAACTTGTATTACTGTAGTGCAAACAGTTTTCTGTCTGTGTTTTCCTCCTCTCAAAACATAAAAATTATAAAGCTATCTCAATAAGCTTTCTTGAATAACTATTTATAACAAGTAAATTGAAAAAAGTTTCAGATAAAATCTGTTTCAGCTCACTCAAACTACTTTGTAGATTTTGTAAAATGTGGGGAGAATTTCTCAGAACAAAATTATTTTGCTGTTAGTCTTGCCATTACTATCTTATACATTTTTCCTACTTCCAGAAGTGTTTGTTTCAGGATTTTTATTATTTTTAAAACTACACAGCACTATTCATCATTATGGTATTGTTGGACATAAAAGTAGAACACCACAGCTAATCAATTGTACATAAAGTGGAGGATTTTGGTCAGAACTTTTTACTACTAGGAGAATGTACTTCTTTTACTGTGCCAGCAACAGTATTATAAAACAATGCTTGTCCATTCTGTGATTTCAATCATGGTAAAACTTTCATTTAATTAATGTAGTTAATACCCAGATATATAAATATTATACATTTCTTTTGCCTTTTTCTTGCAGGTATATTCAAAATCCACTGTTTATTGACTGCTTAGATTTGATTTCTAAAGCAGATTTTTATAATAGTTTTCCTCTGTTGGTCTGGACAACTTGGAAGACTGGGAGACTAGTTCTTGCTCACAGAATAAACAGTAGAATAACTACTATACTTATTCTGTTCTTGTTCAGTGCAAAGTAAAAATGTAACCCATCTTGCATTATATAAATAATTATTATTATCATGAGAGATTATTATATTTCCTTATCAACTACAAGATGAATATTTTGTTCTCAATTCAGTCATAACAATGTCATTCAGTTTTGCTTTGTAGTCCTATTACCTATCAGGGATTCTCATGATACAAACAAAATAATCCATGACACTACTAAATTCAAATATATACTACAGCTCTACGAGTTACTCTGATAAGTTTTCAATCTGATCTTTACACTCTCATTACAATCTCTATTTTTCTTTCTTCATACAGACATTTTCCACTAAAAGCACTTTACAGTGCTAATGTTCCTCCACTTGTAACATCTTAGATCCAAACAGCTCCCAGTGCATATTACCAACTGGCATTATTGCACAAATAATCCATTCTCTTTTGGAGTACAGCCATATCTGAAAGAAAATATATCCACTAATAAGCACTGCACAACTATCTTAAGCAAACCTTCATGACTAGATGATAACACTAGGCAGAACTCTGACCAAGAGTGTAAACATCCCAGAAATAGCCCCAGTAAGCAATGAATTCATCAGTATGTTTTCATGTAACATTTTCTGGAAAAAAAGTATTCTAGTAGCAGCATCTTAGGAGAGCATATTCATTCTCCTTTAAGTTCTATGTTCTATGCCTTGGTAGCAATTGAAACTCCAAAGAGATGAAGAATATGGCCACACAGCTTCTTCACAATGCAAAATCCTGATCCCTATGAGGTTATCGTGTAAAGGCATGATAGGCATGGAAGAAAGTAAGGATGCCCTTACAAAAATCACCCCATACTAAAGTCTGTAGAAGCTATTTAAGCAAGATTGGAGTGATGTCTGTGACAGGCACTCATCTCAAGTTAATTCACTTAGCATCCAGTTTGATGCTTTTGAATGAAACCCTGAATTATCAGTAGCAACAGCTTCTTTTTGATACTGGAAATGTGCTGTAGAGAAGTCTGTTGGAAGATCTGGCTTTTGAGAGCACAATTATGTGAGGTCCTGTTATGGCTCTTCTTCCAATTCATATCATATGTGAATCAGGTCTAGAGACTACAATGCTCTAATTTTAATTCTTCTCCATTGAAAGAATAAAAAAAGAATGGAGGATGCAGATTCAGAAGCAAGAATTGCAGTCTGCGTCTCTAAGGATCATAGATTTGATTTTCCTTGGAAGGAAGATTAGATTAGGCCTCTGTTTTAGAAAAAATATTGTAAAGTAAGGTTTATTTAATGCATGATTCCTTCTTCAATGAGAAGTGAATCACCACATATTACTTCCAAGGAGATTGTCTTCAAAATCAGATAGTTCATGGTATGCTGAGGCTGGAATTCACATTTACAATTCCTGTTCTTCTGGAGAAGTTTATTTTTGTAGTAAATAAGAACTGGTTAAGGAAGACTAGCCCTATACAGATATGTGATCTTATACCACTAACAAGATAGCTGATTTTTTAACTTAAAAATAAGGGAACTGCTATGGTAATACATCCAAATTTAACTGACATGATCCACAGATACCCACAGCAACCTTCAAAGCAAAAATCTCAAAGCACTATTTCAGCATTACTCTTCTCTTTGTAAAAAATACAAATACAATCATTCAAGGAGGAATCACTGGTCATGCTTCTGTACCGAAGAATAGATTATAGCTTCTGCTTCCATATGACTAGAGGATCAGGAATTGTACCTTTCCAACTAATTTATGAAGTAGGAAACTCAGTGTTCTATGAAGATCATCATTCTAATGGCAGAAAGAAAACAGCAGTCTGACCTAACATGCACTGACGAACAAGTTTGAGAGAGGAATGTTACACATAATTAAATATAGATCTTTACTAATCAATGATGAGTGTATAATCATGTTTCTCAAGGTTAGTTAGGTAGAGTGTTGTGAGGAAACACAATAAGAGTCAAGAAGAAAAACAAAAGGGTATCCTGCAACACTGAGGAGGCTCTTAGCACTCTTAGTTGTCAGACTTGAAAGGCTCACCTGAAATTTTTGTCAGTAGTCTCATTAAGGAGCCACCAATTAGGTCAAGAAGGTCTCCAAGATGAGGCAAACCCACTTAAGAAATGCTGCAAAACCACTTAAACAATGCTGTCTGTCTGTCTTGTTCAGGCAAAGCTTGTTCAGGGCCATCTGCATTTCTACATTTTGAACAGTAGTGAAAAGAGCCAGATCAGATTCCTGGAGGCAGAGAATACTGAGATCTTAAAATGGTTTTTATAATCTATTGCTTTAAAATGACAAAAAAAAATTAACATGAAGTACAAAAATGTTAATCTACCTGATGAAAGATTTTATTGCAAGCCTATACTTTTTTAAATAAATGAATAAGCAGTATGATAAGACATCAAGAATATGTATATGTGCCAGTCTGCCCGTCAGACAGAAATGATGAGGAATTGAATATTTATGGCAATTTTAAAGTTAAAACATCAACAACTGAAATACTATCCTCTCTCAAATTATATCTGTTTAAAAAGAAAATTTATTTTAAAAACAGCTCTGAAACTTTTTATTTCCTCAACTTTTGCCCAGTTATTTGAATACCATTCACTTGAAAATAATCATACATGCATGCACTGCTTGTCAACAGGAAGGGAGCTCTATGAAGTATCCTGACAGTGCACAGACACCTCTAGTTCCAAACAATGATGCATACAAACCAAAACATTGCATAAGCATGTAAAACCTCATATGAAGTCCTGAGGCACTGACACATACATCCTTAGTGCATGATTCAGTAAAACAGCAGCTTTTCCTGCAACTGGATGTAATCAGAATTTCTTTAAGCATATTTCTGTTGTTACTATAATTAAAATATCAGAATCTCTTCCAAATGTAAGTGAATAAAAAGATAACAGGGAATAGAAAAAAAAAAAAAAAAAAAAGATCATAGTGTGAGTGAAGACAGTTGTTCTCTAAAGAGCCTCGGGGAGATAGAAATTATATTTGGTGGGATTTTTTTGTATGAATGGTAGTTCACCACCTTTGTAATCACAGTACAGCGAGAGACTCTATTTATGCAGATTAAGCTTGACAGCATCCCTAAAAGCACCTATGCAATCTGTGCTGTATACAGATGAATAATATTTATATTGAATATATTCAAGAGAGCAAGAAGAAAAAATATTGAGATTTCACTTCTACCCATTTACAACTATCTGGTTTGAGCAAACTCTTTGTTTTTTTCAAGAAAAAGAATACAATTACTTGTGGATTTTGTGTAATAATTGGAGACATTCTGATGAAAATTCCTTAATTCCTATAGTCATAAAAGGTTAGCACAGAATTTCATCGTATTTTTACTAGCAGACTTAAGTAAGAAGGATGCAAACTAGTAAATATTTTCTTGTACAAAGAATTTTTGTTTATCTAAATTGTAACAGTAAGTTCAGTACAAATGCTACTTTGAAATCAGAATGTTTCATTCTTAGTCTTTCTGGTATAACTTTCCCCCACTGAAAATTTCCTACAAATCAGGGTAATTCTTTTTGCTTCAGTAGCATCTTCATATTAGCACTATAGCTACAGCTATATCAGAATTTGCCCATCATAATTTGTTCCAACCAGTACTGTCTGTGAATTTTGATAAAACAGGATGGGGAATAACTGGCCTATAACCAGAAAAAATACTGGAATAAACATGCCAATAAATGCATTACATTTACTAAAGCACAGACTCTATAATAAATGGTTATCTTTTCCACAGACTCTGCAATAAACTGTAATGTTTTCCATTACATGCACATTCTTCACCCATGGGATATGGCTTTACTGGGTGAGGCAGAAAGCATGCCAACACCTCACCCAGCCCAAGAGAGCTGGTGCTGAGTAGACGTCAGCTAGCAGCTGCTTACATACTGACACAAAAAGTAAATGGAAGTAAAGAGAGCTGTGAGTGTCCCACTGAAAATAACTACTTCACCCATAATCTTCTGAAAAGTTGTTTAGGTACAGTATTCCAGAGGGTGTTCTTCTGAAATCAAGGGAGAGCTCTCATAAATGCGAAGAGGACATCTTTATTTAATTTCCCTTAGAAAACAGATTCAGAGTTGATTCAGAAGTGATTAATAAAACTATCTAAACTAGATTCTGTCACTCTTAATCTAAGCAAATGTAAAGGAATCTAAATGGATATAAATTTGGTGTCACTGAGATGAAAATTGTTTTAGTTTAAAGAGACTGGCATAACCCTGGTCTAGCTCTATGTGCCTGTGTCACACCTGGGCTTATGGCCATTTCTGCTCTTCAGTGGAGGGAGAGAGCAGCTCTCCTCCACAACCAGGATGGACAGGAGCCAGTGGATTTCACTCATTTCCTCACTGAGAGGTTTTACTGCATGCAATTTATTATTTGTCATTCAGACCTAGGACTGCTCACCTTTTTTTTTTTTATTTTATTTTTTTTTTTTTTTTTTTTGTAGTACATTTTCTTCTCTATACATCTGCTCTCCTTCACTTAACTGCCAAGACCAGACTTAATTTGTTGCCACGAAATTTAGTCACATTTAGAACAATCAAGACAAACGATTTTCTTGCAGTTTTTACTTTATCTTGCAGATATTTGTTGTTGTCACCAGTTCTTTCAGGAGAAACACGCCAAATTCTGGACACTGGCAAGAGAAGAGAGGAAAAAATGTACTTATGCATTTTGCCATAAAAAGAACTTGAAAGTTTGAGATGCTGCCACACAGAGTATTCTCTTACTGAGCTGAACTTTAAAAAACCTTTTATTTCTTTTTTCAAAGTTTCAAATTAGACAACCAAGAGTGTTGCAATTGCTTCTGAGCTGGTTTTGAGTACATAGTAATAGCAAGGCCAGTCCTCCAGTACTCCTTGGCTGATGAAAGTGAGCATCACTTTCATTTGCCCTCATTCAAGAAAAGTCTTAATGGGAAGCAGAGCTCAAAAGCAATTGGCACTTTGAGAAAAATGGCTATGTGGAGAAGAGCACTTTTGTTAATAATAATTGGAGGACATACTGCAACATCTTTTCCAATTGACTGAAAATCTGCAGACAATCTTGAGCCCCATTTACCCCCATTTGCTACCAGAGTAATTCTAATGACTGTATTATAATGATCCCTACTTTACACTGGTGTTAGCAAGGACAGGACTACATTCAGTGTATGCTGAATTCCTAGTAAGGGTGTAAATGTCAAAAATTCAGGGAGAGCAGATGTTTAATTCAAGACCCGCTTTATACCTATAGTTCAAGGCTCTGACAATGAGAACAAAAACAAAAAGACAAAAGAAATGTTATTTTGACTCAATGTCTCAGTGTAAAACACTAGAAACATAATGACATAATGTTAACTTCAACAAAAGATAGAGAAGGTGACAAGGTTATTTCTTTTAATCTGTTAAGATATCTTCTGCAGCAAAACTGCTCTGCAGTGCAAACTACTTCATCCTCATACAGCTGCAGAAGAAAGAAGGTGAAAAAAGACCTTTCCTTTCCCACTTTCTTCCTTCTTTATATATATATAAATATATATGTTTTTCCCAGTATTACTCAGAGGTAGATTTCAGGCAAGCTGAGACATACACAGTTTTTCAGGACACATTATACTCAGTAATTTCATAGATATATTAACAGACAGAATTATCTGCAATTCCTGCTATGTAGCAGCCCTCAGTCAGCGAGAGGTGCAGCTCTATGTAGCTGTTCTAGTGACAGAAATGTATTTCAAAATCTTTGGCATTTCAGAGGTACCCCTGTCTGTGCTGGCTACTCACAGTGATTCTGCAGTTCTCATGTGTGTTGAATATGTGAGGTAATAAATAAAAAATTGGAAGAACCACAGAACCATAGAAACATACAATTGTTTAGACTGAAAAGGACCCCAAGATCATGAAGACTAATTTAAGAATTATAACATAAAACTATAAATTGTCTCAGCTTGCATGGAAGCTTAAAGATCATCTAGATTTAATGCTCTTGCCATGGGCAGGTTTGCCAACTACTAGATCAGGCTGCAAAGGATCCCCCCCAGAGTGGCCTTGAATGCCTCCAGAGATGGGGCATCAACCTACCTGGGCAACCTGTTCCTGAGCCTCACCACTGTCTGAGTAAAAAATTTCTTCCTGACATCTAACCTAAATCTTCCCTCTTTTAGTTTAAAGCCATTCCCCCTTGTCCTGTCACTATCAGAATGTGTAAAAAGTTGCTTCCCCTCCTGCTTATGAGCTCCCTTCAAGTATTAGATGGCCACAATGAGATAAGCTGCAGTTGTTTCAGATCAGTCTTCAGCTGGGGTACAGAGCTAATTTTTCTGGATAAGGCATGAGCTGTAGCCTTGGAAGGCTGAATCCTTAAGTGTCTGTATTTTGTTCAGGTGAGGAACACTAGTATCATACCCAAAGAAGGGCAATGAAGCTGGTGAAGGATCTGGAATGCAAATATCCTGTGAAGTGGCTGAGGTAACAGGGTTGGTTCAGTCTGGACAAGAGGATGCTCAAATAAAACATTATTGCTCTTTATAACAACCTGAAAGGAGGTTGTAGTAAGGAGGGTGTTGGCCTCTTCTCCCAGGTAACTAGCAATAGGATAAGAGGTGATGGCCTAAAGTGGTGCCAGGGGAGGTTCAGGCTGGATATTAGGAAACAGTTCTTCTCAAAAATAGTGGCAAGGCATTGTAACTGGCTGCTCAAGGTGGTGGTGAAGTCATCATCCATTGAGGTATTCAAGAAAAGGGCTAATATGTCACTTAGGGACATGGTTCACTGGGCAAGGGGACAATGGGTTGGCAATGGGACTAGATCTTAGTAGTCTTTTCCAACCTTAATTATTCTATGTTTCTATGATTTTATGATTCTAGTTTGCCACAGAATATGCTTGCATACACTGTTCTTGTGACAAGCACACATATTTTACATATACATTATAGCACATTTATCAATAAGTTAAGAATATGAGCTCACACAGAGCCTACCTTCAACAGCTATGGATGTATCAAGCTTTTCTGGAAATATCTGACTTTTTCATGCTGTTTACATGATGAGGTTTTTTAATAATAGTATTTAATATTTGGAGATGTTTTCATTACATAATGGTTAGGGAAAGTAGTGCAAGATAGAACAGTAATAATGAAGTATTAATTTAAATTCTTCAAACTCAGCAGGAACTGTGACTTCCTTTGTTTATCTATTTAACTACTGACTTTATAAATTTCCTCAGTAATGACAGCAAAGCTCACCTGTCCTTTGATTTTCAATCTCTGTTCTTATAGTGGGTTGCTTTTCTGTGAAGCCTATCAGCTGCAGGATTTGCTCTTGTTATGTCCAAAGTTAAATCCAGTACAGAATTAAAAATGCAAAGAAAACATTTATCTCCTGTTTAAAGGCTTGATATTAATTTCATTTATTTGGTTAGATATCTTTTTCATAATTACTCTGTTGAATAATAGTAAGTCAAATATATTTGACTGACTCAAATAATGTGCAGTGCTTTGTATTCAGAAATATTAATTATATCACGGAAAGATCCAACTGTTTGTAGGAGAAAATCATAGAATCACAAGGTTGGAAACGAACTCCAAGATCATTCAGTCCAATTGTCCACCTACCACCAATATTTCCCAACTAAATCACATACCTTAGTACAACATCTAAATATTACTTGAACACCTCCAGGGACGTTAAATCCACCACCTCCCTCAGCAACCCATTCCAATGCCTAACCTTTCAGAGAAATTTTTTTTCCTAGCATCCAATCTGAATCTCCCCTGGTGTAACTAGAGTGCTTTCCCTCTACTCCTGTTACTCATTATGTGGGTGAAGAGGCTGAACTACATCTAACCACAAATTCCTTTCAGGTAGTTGTAGAGAGTGATAAGGTCTCCCCTGAGCCTCCTCTTCTCCAGAGGAAATAATCTCACTTCTTTCACTGACTCCTCATAAGACTTTTGTTCCAGACCCTTCACCAGCTTTCTTGCCCTTCTCTGAACAAACTTCATTGCCTCAGTGTCATTCTTATAGTGAGTAGCCCAAAACTGAAAGCAGTACTCAAGGTGCGGCCTCACCAGTCCTGAGTACAGAGAGATTATCACTTCCCTGCTCCTGCTGGGAACACTTATTTCTGATACATGCCATTGGCCTTCTTGGCCACCTGGGCACACTGCTGGCTCATGATCAGCCAAGAAGTGATCAACACTCCCAGGTTCATTTCTTCCACGCAGTCTTCCAGCCACTCTGCTCCAGGCATGTAGTGCTGCCTGTGGATGTTGTGGCTATAGTGCAGGACTTGGCTCTTGGTCCTGTTGAACTTCATCCCATTGGTCTCAGCCAAGTGATCCAGCTTGTCCAGATCTCTCTGTAGGTCCTCCCTTCCTCTGGGCAGACTGACACTTCCTTCCAACTTGGTGTTATCTGCAAACTTACTGAGGATGTACTCAATCCCCCTCATCCAGGTCACCAATAAAAATACTGAACAGGAAAGACTCCAGTATAGATCCCTGGGGAACACCACTTGTGACTTGTCTCCACCTGGATTTAACTCCATTAACCATCAAAATGCTATCTCTTTCTCAAAAAAAATATTGGAAATAATAAAACTTGAGATGAATTCCATAAGGAAACATGGGGAAGATGGGAAATACACTTTATCTTCATTTCTGTCTTTTTTTGTCTATGCCTCTTCTTCATTCAAAATTTTCTATGTGCTTCATATGGTAAGTATGTAATACACTTGATAACGTGATTAGACAAGAGAATCAATCTATTTTATATAGAGCCTGCAGGGACTATTCTATTTGGAAAATATGTAGTTATTTTATTTCTTTTTTTTATGCTTTAAGAATTTCAGAGTTTGCTCATGACTCACATTTTAAAAATGGGTGGATAGCTACAGAATATTTTAACATTAAATTCTGGTCCTTGGAATTGTAAAAGTTGACATCAACAACAAAAGTCTATAAACAAAATATATGCAGCTAAATACAAAGCCAATACATGACATACCACAAATTCCTTGCAAGTTATTAGTTTTCAGTACCTCCTATTTGTATAATTAGCATTTCATTAAATGTACTTGAAGGGAAATTCCAATTAATTAATGACTGGTAATGCCCTTAGGCTCTTAAAGATTAAAATGATAACAGAAGTGGATTGAATATTTGACCTTATGCCAATTAACATTGGATAATAAACAATTGAAACAATGTTGTATCTGTGTTGGTGGGGAAAAAACAGATTTCATTAAGATTTCTAAGGATTCATTTGTGTCTGGCCATTTTTAGCTGAGAAGTGCTCAATAATCTGATGACATCAGCAATACAACAAACACTTATTAAAAAATAAATATAATAGCTGAAAAATTACTATATGGATACAAGCAGGTCTATAAGCTATGGATGGCCCTAATCATACTGTTTTGTATTGGTTTTATTTTTTTTATTTGTTGTTGTTGTTGTTGTTTCCCCCTTACACAATGTGTCATTGTGTAAGTTTTAAAAGTAATGGGTATCGTTTCTTAGAGAAAGTGAATCACTGTTCTCCCTCTCTCTTTTTTCTTTTTTCTTTTTTTTCTGCTTATTTTCTGTTATGTCATAACGTGCTCATAGATTTTCATGTGCTGCCTTGCCAACCTCCCTTCTAATTCCTAGAGCTGGTCACTTAAATCCTCCTTTACAGCTCTGTCTTCTTGTTATTGCATCACTGCCTTTGGCTAATAGAGACCCTAAAAAGCATTCTAGTCATGTTTTCCTCTAAAACTCTTTTGTGCAAGTCAAACTAACTTGCTGCCTTACTGATCTTGCAATGCTTAGTTAGTCTTGAGTGTCTCCAAACTTATAGCCATTACAGGTGTGCCCTTGTCTTTCCTTTTAGTGAGGCACAGCAGTGTTTTTGTAGTATTCTGATACCTGCCACAGTATTAAGATAACAGACAAATCAAAGGATAGAAGGAATAAACCTGAACAGTCAGGACAAGATGTACAGGTAAGAGATCAAATTCTGCCAATTTGCTGCACATTGATATTCTCTGTAGTAAGTGAGCTGGTCTATGTGTGTGTGCAAGCATATATATTCTTTTTTAAGCCCAAGTTACGTTCATTCTGTATGTGTGGTTTCTCAAAAACTGAAGAGTGAATAACAAGCTATGGTTTCATCCTAAAATATCAAAGCTCTCTATACAGTAACCACAGAAATGATCCACTTCCATTATACCAGGAATAAAGGTCAGAGCAATTTTCACCATTTTTCCTTTCTCTCAGCCCCTGAAATCAAAATAACCATGACAGCTTTCTGCAGCACTGAGCTTAAACTTTAAGTAGGATTATTTAAAAGATGTTTTACTGTTTTTCTGCTGTAGAAAAATAATAAAGAGGTTGCAGCTATTACCTAAGGAATATTACTTCGGAGGGACATTTGTAGCACACTTTCAGAAAGTGACCATTCCTTTTAGAGGTGAAATGCAAAACATCAATCACTTATTTTTTATCAGAAAAGGCTGTTATTTTGACAAACTGTACTTCTCTCTTTGAAAGTAAGTAGGCAATGACCAGTGTAGGGGAAAGGTTCTGGTGAGTGACTGTAGTGTTAGACTGACTGAAAGTTCGGTTCCTGTTCAGCCCAGTGGGTGATGTGTCAATCAGATCTCTTTTGTCTCCCCCTACTGTTAAGCTGATGGCTTTTTGTTGCTTGTTGGTGGCCGACCTAGAGAAATCTAGGCAATCACTTCTCCCTTTAGTGGGGCCAGTTCTCCCTTTTTGAGCAGCAAGTGAGAACAAAGTGAATATAGCAACTCTTAATGTTTATTTGAAAGGATGATAAATCCTGCTGACCGTCCTATTGCAAGAAAAATCTGATACAACAAATCTGGGAGGACCATTTTGAAAACTCTGTTTTTGATGAGAGTGTCATACCTCAAGGCTGTGGTCGCTGCATGTGAAAAAACAGGTGAAAATGTTAGGCACCAGTGGTATCTTCAACGGGTGTCACAGTAGATAATTTTAACTGCGGAAATTCAACAGGAGTAATTGGGTCAGCTCATAACAGTGCCTTCTCCCATCCTCCTCTATAATTTTAGCAAAATTATAGCACTTTCTCAAGGACTGTTTTGAAGAACTTGATGAAAATCCTGTGAGCCTCAGAGTAGCAGCATAATTTTTTTCTGGTAAAACATGTTATCCTTCCCAAGAAAACCTGAATTTCTTTTATGAATATGCATGTGACTGTGACTCTGTCTAGGCAGTTCATCTTCCCTTCTTACAGAATTATGTAACACTGACAGGGTGGGAACAGTGTCTGAATATATAAGTGATACTGTGAAAGTAATTGCTTAAAGAAAGGAGAATATGTTCCTTCTTGAACAATTTGTGATATACTTGTTGGGCAGAATTTAGCATAGGCAAAGTTGGAGGGGATCAAAAGGAGTGGGAGAACATGGCAGAACACAAAGCTGCAAGATCAGTCTCTGTCTAAACTTATCTCATTTCAGGGACAAAATTCCTAATACTTTGAAATCCAGGATTTCAAGTAGTTTTCTAGAAGCTGTTGAGCAGCATTTAAGAGAACCTATAGGGGAATTACATGAATTATAACACTAAATAAAATAATAATAAAAAAAACCCAAAACCCAAAGTACAGTTATTTTGTTGCTGTAGTGCTGGATCAATATAAATAAGTATATCTCAGCATTTAATAATTCCATAATCTATATAAATACTGTAACATAATGAGGAAATAATATATGAGTAGTAAAAGATAATTAACAACAAACATATAAAATAGCATCTGGTGAAAATCAAATTAGGTTGATAGCTATTATGGTGTTTTAAGTTAACACAATTCTTTTTCCAGAGGTTTACCTATGCCACTGCACAAATAACACACCAAGTACTGAAAATTTGCTTACTGAAAACATATGCAGTGCATTTACTCGTGTTCTACCATTTGCTGCATTAGTTCTCCCCCTTCAATGGCCTTCCTTCCATGCTCTAACTAATAAGCATATTCTCACTCATCACATATTGCTGCTACTGACTTTCTGCACATCCTCTCCTTCTTGCTACTCTTTCCTTCTCCTGTCTCTTCCCCCCTCCCAACATTCACACAGTCATTTTCCTTCTTCCACCCTAGCTGTCATTGATAGATTCTCTTTTGTGCCAGGGGAATGTGCTGCTTCCATTAGCTCAACATCTATGTTAGATGAAAATTCTGCATTTTTTGGTGTCCATTTTAAGGGGAAAGGACAATCCTGTGGTTAAGGCATTGAGTTACTGTGGTAGCATTCAGATTGTGTTTCCTGGCTTCCTGCCCAGTTAATGTAATATGGTTTTAGTGTAATTGAGAATAAGAAATGCCACACATGTAGAACTTTCAGCAAATCACTTGAACAAAATGCTTGGATGTCTGAAAGCTTTCACCAAGGTATTCACCACTCTGCAATTCCAATGGGATCTGAGGGCATACAACGCTGTGTAGGACATGTTCATCATGTTGAAGGATTGAGCTTAGTTCACCACCTGTGAAATGGAGCTAATTCTTACTCAGCTCACATAAGGCTTATGATGATGAAAACAATCTATTAATGTTCATTATGTGTTCAGTTGCTACAGTCGTGAATGCCAAGAAATAATTCTCTCAGTAAGATGGATGCCAGCTAAAATAATTCTGCTGTAACAGATTAAATTCAATGCAATGTCACCAATCACCTTCCTACAGCATCCTTTATCTTTCATATGCTCCCAACACAGTTCATCTTTGGAGGAAAAGTTTAACATGAACGTCTTGCCCATTAGGAATGTCTATCAAAGACTTATTTTAAGCAGACGAGTATGCTACAGCACACACAGCCACAGACATGCACTGTGCTATTTCTTATGTCTTTTGGCTGTCAGTTCTCGTATTACAAGTGTGCATACAAGGCAGTAACAAGGCAACTTATGTTGATGTCATGTCAGTTTCAGGACTACAGATTCACTGTTGGAAAACTACCTCTTGATACAAGTACATTATTTTTATTACTAGTACACTTCCTTTTCCTAATACCACAGTTTCAGCCTTTGGATTTTTTTCCCTTTTTCTTATTTTTTGACTCTCCTCTTTATTTCTTTCCCCTTATTAGGCACCCAGCAATTATTCTACATAATAGCCATTTCATATTTTACATCTTCTACACTTGCTAACATCTTTAACTTGCAGCTTAGCTAATACTATCTTACCCTCTTCAGTGCAATTTTTTCATGATTTCTGTCAGAACTCACTGTGTTTTGTAATTTCCTCCCTGAACACAGAAGATAACTTTCACTTTATCAGCTTTTCTGCTTCTTGTTAGGGCGCTGGATTTATGTTAACATAAATGAAGCTCCATTTTAAATTTAAGGAATTGAATTTGGCACACTTCTGATTTTCTGCATGTGCTCAAAAATCTTACAGATGTAACAAGCAATTTTTGCAGAAGTAAGGTGTATCTCTCAAGTGAAGACAGAATGGCAAAACTGTAGTATTTTCTTAAGAAAAGTGGTGAATATGAAATATATTGAAAGTATGATACTGTTCTCAAGTGGCAGAGCAGTGAATTGGAGGACTCTGAAACAGATAAACCATCTTCTGAGAACTAAGAAAGGCTTCTTAATAAAACAGTAAAGCAGATCTGTGCACAGGTTCCTGCTCCAGTCAGGAGGACCTAGAAAGCCTAGCTGGGGTAAGGAAGGCCATGATGACAGAAGGAAGGGGAGCAGAGCTGCCATGGGACACTGGCAGAATGATCACTGTAAAGGGTACTCTGCAGACCTGCTTTCCAGTGTCTCCAAAGGATGATGATAACGTGTAAGAATACTCGACATATATACATAACATATTTGGAAAAGTGAAAACCTAGGCTCAGAACAACTGGCAGATCATTCTACTCTGAGAACTTGAGACATCAAGGCTTCAAGCTTTATCTCCAAGCTCTTGCATTTTTTATTGCCTTTTATTTTAAAACTGATGCAGCTAGATTCTTTGTACACAGATCCTTATGCCTCTTTTGGATAGCCTAACTTCATCTTGCTCAGGGCAACTTGCTATTTCATAGTCAACTCAGGAAGCATTAATTTCTGAATGATAAAAGTGCCAACATTTAGATTAATACAGAATTAAGCCATCTCCTGCGGTGGTTCTGGCCAGGGAATCATTGTACATAAAAGATTTAGTGACATGTGCACCACTTAACTTCAGTAGGTGCAGGTCTGTGCTCTGCTGCACTCTTGCACACCCAGTGTAGACATCAGGCTGTGTTGGGCTGTATAAATCCCTTGGCTGTAGGGTAAATACAGCCTACTATTGTAATAGAGGCATCTGCAGGCAGCTCCCATATGGTGCAGTTGATTATGCCGCATGCATGGCCTTGCCTTTACTTGAAATGCAGAAAGGCTTTCTCACATGAATATCTTTTCTGTATGACAGTAAAAATGATGAACACAGCTGGTTTTTTTTTGTTTTGTTTTGTTTTGTTTTATGAGAAAATCCTATTATATCCTATTATAGCTTGAATGACCATCTTCCACAGGCAGGGTCTTCCTGGTGTGCTGTCTATTGATCAGATGATGCTACATCGCTCAAGGATATAAAATTACCCACACTATTCTCTTCTTACAGTGCTAGCTCTAATAACTAGCATTTTATATGATAGCTTACAGAATCCGAGTGTTTTTCCAACTGGGATCATAATGAACCATCACCTCATGATTCTAAGCAGCTCCTTTCTGTCCTGCACTCAAAGGAAGGCAAAGCAAGACGGAAGCAACTTTCATATAGAAAAAACACATAAAAAACCTGGGTCATATTACTCCAGATGTTTCATTGTTGAGTTAAATTGGCTTATTTGGAGATAAGGTTGGAGAGCAGATTTTGTATCTCAGAGTTCAGGCTCTTCCTTCCCCAGATAATGACCACGACTTAGATCTTATCAGCTTCGCTTAGATCCAGCACAGTGCCAAGCAATGCCATGAGTTTTAACTAGCATTATATTTAATGGGAACTGAATGTTAGCAGCATGCTGTCCTTTCATATACAGGCTTGGAGGTATTACAGCACAACAGGTAGCAACACGTTGGTGACCCATCCTTTGAGAGGCTGAAGATCTGTGATGTGCTACTCTTGTGCAGCTACATCTCCTGATAGATTTTGAACAGTCAAAGTTTATACAGTAATTGGTGTCCTTGGCTGCATGCACAAAGGCCTGATACTTTGGCTCAAGTTCTACTTTTATGATCTTGGCAGAATACCCAGCCTTCAGGAATTTTATCTTTTATTTAATCAGATTATCTTTGCAATTTCATCCCTTTCCTATCCTAATTCTTTCTTTCTCAATAAAGCCAATACACAAATATCATGCTGGTAGAATGTGTTCTGTTGCTGTCAATCAATGGGCACAAAAAATACAAAATGTAAATAGTTATTTCAGCAGACTTGCTTGCTGGAGTTATCTGCATGGCAGAGATGTCAAAGTATTGTTTCCAAGCCTGATTTCTACATGCAGAGAGTAGCAGAGCATGTCCTGGCTTCTTTTATCTTCCTCAGGAGAGCAGCCAAGTGGCATAATCAATTCTTCCAGGCTTTTGTCTTTCACCTGATGCTTACTTTGCTCATTGCCTAAGGCTCTTTTGTTCTTCTGCCCCTTAAAATGCATTTATGTTCTGATGTGACGAAAAGTAAATGTAAGTTTTGCATGGTTACATATATATTATTGTATTATATCTAAATAGAAGCAGAAACTTTCTCCTTTTCACCAGTTACCAGAAAATTTTAGTTAGTCATTGAGAAATAGTCAGGCAAACAGAAAATTAGTGCTAAAAGAGTGAAAGAACAAGAAATATCCTTCCCTCTACAAGTTAATGAGAGAATTTTAGTCATGCAGACAGCTTTGATGAGCTCATTTTGTGGATCCATGGCATATATTATTGTGCCTAACTGAGGTCAAACATTAGAGCTGCAACTCTTCTTGTAGCTACTCCTGGTATTAAATAAAAATAAAAATAAAAATAAAAATAATAAAAATAAAAATAAAATAAAAATTGGGACTGAGAAATCTATAAAACAAATAAATTCAAGGTGATTTAGTGGCACATCCACATGAATAAAACAAAATTGAAGTCAGAAAGAAGATCAAGTTAGATTTTACTTGTCTGCTTTTCTCACTGATTTAAACTCATCAGGCTGAAACACCATAGGAGGATGATAGTGCCAGTCATTATAAAAAAAACCACTTCCTTTCATTCACATTACTTTTCTTTCAGAGGCGATGTCACAAATTTGGGTTCGTAGACATACAACACTCCTTTAAGAGTAATACGTTCGTAAAGTGCATATTTAGTACAGACATTCAGGAAATAGCAAGTATTTTCAGTGAAAAAAAAAAGGCAGAGATGCTAAAGGACCAGTGATTAGCAAGGCAACCGGGTGCGGAAAATAAAATATCAAAGGTTGTGAAGCAGATTCCTGATCTTTCCAATTTCTATGGACTCAAATTTTTATGCATGTTGTGCTCTGTATTTGCAGTTTACTGCAAACGGAGCTTCAAGTACAGGATGGAATCTGAGTCAGGTCTGGAATTCAAACCTCTGTGCTGTATGCACCTACAGAGATGTCCCATTACTGAACAGAAACAAATAACTCTATTTAAGATTATTTTTATGATATGACTCTTACAGTGCTTTGTAGGGTGATGATTTTTTTGCTGCATTCCTTATTTTTTACTTTCAATTGTTTTGAATTTAGATGTTTGGTTTACATATGTATCTTCTAGTAAAAGTGTAGCCTACGTTTTGGAAACTCTTTTGGAAAGAGTACTTTTCCAATACTTCCACTGTAGTAGAAAGGAAACGTAAATATGATTTCATTTATTACTTTAACAAAATTTAAGTTTGTTTTCAGAGGTTATTTTTGATAGACAGCTATTTCTAAATGGGGGAACGAGCACAGCTTAACAGTCAATATTAAAAGGAGAACATTATAAGAAATGAATGGAAGAGCTGGAAGTACAAAAACAATGTGCTGGATTCCCCACAGTTATGCTTATTTCAGAAAACCTCACATTTGATCTTAACTAAATGAATTTTCTCATCTGTATGCATGTTAACAGATTTTTGTAACATACTCTGCAAATTCAGATTTTTCTAGTAGTTCATTTCTTAAAATAGCAACAGTATATAATAGTGCCACTGTAAGGAAGACTCTTCTGATGCCAGGGAATTAAAAGTTGATGCGTGATAATGAAATGTGATGGATATATGAAATATCAGTCCAAGAAAGAATTATTCTTGGAGTTTTAAAACAGATGTCTACTTTTAAAAACAATAAACTCTTATTGTAAACTCTGAATATTATGTGTCTAGAAATGGAAACAACTGTACATATGAATTCAACCTGAAAGTGTGAATAAAAATCATGAGTTCTCTCTAACTTCTGAAATTAAACTAGAGAATTTCAAGTACTAAATTTCCAACATTTTCAGGATATAAGTGCCTGCTATAAGAAAACAGCAAACAAAATCACACAACAGAAATTCAAATTGAGAAAGGAGCCCCACTAATGCCTCCAGGTTTGTATGAACATCAATCAGTGATGAGCAGCTGAATGAATGCCTATGTCAGGAGCACATGCATTTGTGCAGCCCTTGTGTTTGTTGAGATGCAATACTGAGCACGCAAAATATCACTATTGATTACTCTTTCATGGAAGTCAATATTTACCTCTGGAAATACCTCTTAATCAAGGAGTTTTATCTTCAAAACTCTCCATAGAAAGAATTCTAGTAGTCTCCACTATTAGAAGAATTGTCCTGCAAGAGTGTAAACTATCCTTTTCTTGAAGCCACTTGGTTACTTTCTAGGTGTTGATCAATCTAAGCAATTGAGACTGCTTAGACCTCAGTTGACAGGCACTGACAGATCTCAGGTCTTTCCAAGAAAGGAAATTTAGAAGAGTCTTAGATCTAAAGAACATTTCCTATGAAGTGTTAAAGCAACAGCTTACTGAATAGATTTCCATAATTTTCTTTTGCACTGAGCAAAGGTATCATGCAGTATATTAATAAGCATTTTAACAGCAACTCAGCATTGGTATAAGTATTTATTACAATAAATGAAAAGAATATTCTTTAGAA
This sequence comes from Tympanuchus pallidicinctus, assembly GCF_026119805.1. Classification (NCBI taxonomy): domain Eukaryota; kingdom Metazoa; phylum Chordata; class Aves; order Galliformes; family Phasianidae; genus Tympanuchus; species Tympanuchus pallidicinctus. Next base: position 31,355,553 of record NW_026294721.1, on the reverse strand, counting down.
TGGCTCTTTAGGATGTAATTATAGCACAGTACCAAAAGTATTTGTAAATCCATAAAAATAAAATGAACATGAAAGAGAGGTATCCTGTGTCTGTACTACTACAAAAGCTAGGACTGCTGTTCACGCAAGGATTCCCACTCCTCCCTAAGGAGCCAGTCACGGTTTGTCTGACTTAGGACAGCATTGGTTACAAAATTTGCAGGTGGGATGGGTTGTTACATTGTTCTCAGTGCATGAGCTACTTCAACCCCCAGAATATAAGACAATTTTATTCAAATGAAGGGCCAGGCTTGCAGTTCCCTTTGAATGACAAAATTAAGACTAACATGAGAATTAAAGCACAAAAAAGAAATCTTGATGAGAGGAAGGGGATCACTCTGCTTTCCTCTGCTTTCCTCTGCTTTAGATTTAAAAGAAAAAAAAATTACTGCCTCATCAACAGAGATGAGGGAGGTATTATGTTTAAAAGTGCAATATGTGAGAAATGAATTCTAGCCTTTCAAGGAAACCTTGTGGATACAAAATCCTATTTTTAATTATAGGACACAATAACTTTTTTTCTGATAAGAAGATATTCTGAGCTTAAAACAGAGACAGTCTCATTGTTAACTTGCATGTTTTACCACCAAGCTTAAACCCAACACGACAAGCCTAAGCTAGTCATAAAGCATGTCAAACTTTATATTACATTTCCTGCCTTTTATCCATTTGTCATAACCTTAAGGGCATCCAAAATACCACTTTAATTAACAAGATTGTCCTTGCTATTCTTCTGATAACATTGTATTACAGTGAAATGTTAATAGGAACAAGCCTAAAATAATATTACAGAAGACAGCAGTTATACTGTCCCAGTTTCAAGGTCTGTGCCCAGATGCTTGTGCAATGACACCAGAAGTCCAATGAGAAAGCACAAAATTAAACATTTACCAAAGTGAAAGGGAACTGGAAAAAAAAAATCAAAGTGTCACTTGGGGTGACAGCCTTCAGAAAAAGCCTTATGCCAAGCATTTCCAGGAAAATAAAACTGAAATTCTCAAGGACACACTGAATTCTCTCTTCAGAAAAAGAAAGAAGTGTTTTGGTGCAGAAAATTAGCCTAATATCATTTAAAATGTATTTCCTTTTCTAGCAATACTTCTATTACTAATTACTAATTACTAATACTTCTATACTAATTACTAATTACTAATACTTCTATACCAATCAGTCACTCTCAATTCATCCAGGGAGGACCCTAGAGGAAAGTACTGATCTAAAATGCCCAGGATAAGGACAGTGAAAGATCAAGAAAGTGTGTCCATCCAAAGGAAGACAATTCCCTTGTTTCCTAGAAACCAAGGAGGTTCTGCTAGAAATACAGAATGTTTTCATTTAGGAATTAGAGGAACATTTTATCTCAAACGTATCCCAAACAATTCAGTTCTATTCTTCACATAAAAACAGGATGAGGGCAACTTACACATTTACAGAATTTGTTTGGGAAGAACAATGACATAGGCTTGATGGGAAATTTTACTGTAAATGGTAAAATAAATTTGAAGTGCAAAAGGTTCAACAAAGATATTTTTCTACTCCACGCAGTCTATTAATAAACTCATTTCCTAACTGCTCCTAATGTAGGGGAAATGGGTAGCTGCTAACCCAAATTATGCTATGAACTTGGCTTTCAAATCAACCTAGATTGTATTAAAGAGGATACTAAAGCTTATTTAGAAACTCATTAAAGATAACTGCTGGAATTTGTTGTATTATTCTAATAAAATATTCCCTAGACTCAGGGAATTGCTTCAGTTCTCATGATTTAAGCTGTTCTGATCACTGTACTACATGTAGGCACCTCTCGCTTCCTAGAGCTTTTATGTGCTTTCTTTATAAAGTGGATAAAAATGTGGAAAATCAATATAAAGATGATTTCAATGATTTTCCTACAATTGTTCCAAGATTTATGCTTGCTGTGATCTGAGACACTCTGAGGAATTAAAAAGAAATCAAACAATGTAAATAAAATAACTCTGGGCGGAAGGCATAACTGTTGGGAAAATAATGTATTCTATAGATGTTACTCGAAGAATAGCAACAACTTATTTGAAATCCTCTTTTTAAAACTCAGCTTTGTATGTGTCATATAGACTTGTTTATGTAGCCTTTTGTAAAATAGTTTAATCTTAAATCCATCTTTGAAACAAAATGAAGCTTTAATAGGTTGGTAGAAGTAAAGATGTGCTTGTTCTTGCATTGTGCAACAATGGAAAAAGGAGTACAGGTTTTGTGGTCCATGCAATAAAATGCATATACAATTCACATGAACACAATGAAACTGTAAAAATGAGAGAATTTTAGTTCTATTTACTGAGGATGCCATAACAATTTAAGCATATAATTTTTTAAAAAATAATGTAATTAGTTTGATAAAGAAAAAAAAAATCCAAATTTCACTCCTTACATTTGACATGGTTGTTTTTTTTTTTATTTTTTTATTTCTTTTAAACAGTTTATCTTCCTGAAATACACACCCATGCTATCTGCATTTTCTTTCAAAATTTCCAGAAAAATTTGTCAGAAATTGTGAAACCAAAGTTCTTAAACTCAGCACCCCTCCCCTTCATCCTCCAACTTTTATTTTTTAAAATTACAAATTTAAAAAATGTCCCCAGTGAATTCAGTCAAACCAGAATGTAAGAAAACATGAACTTTGCAGTGTTGACATTTATAATGAAAATTCTGATATTTGCAATGAAGTATTCTGAATAAACCATTTGGAGAACTTATGTGATGAGTAGTTCTGAAAAGTTACACAACGCAATCACAACATGATTACAAAAATTAACAAACCTTGTCTCCATTCAATCCTTAAAATGACTAATAAATAGAATAAGGCATTTTCTTCAAATTATTTACAGAATTTCAGGATGAAATTCTTCTGCTTAGGTATACGTCTAGAAAAGGCATGAAATATTTATATTAGCATATGACAAATGTCACAATCCAGAAGAACACTTAGTGAGTTATTTTAAAATATCATTCTTTTTTTTCATTTCCTAAGCTTTGTCTCAAAGAAAACCATATCCTTTATCAGTGTACTGAAGAGTATAAATGTAGAATACTGTAGTAACCACCAGAGATCTCAGAATTCAAGTTTAAGAGAAGTTATCTCAATTACCCATATAAATCCAGTGGTCTCTGAATGAAGCCATTCTTTGAAGTAGTGATAAAACATTACAGAAATTTTTATAATCTGTCGTAAATTTTCATCAGGTGCAATTTTAGAATCATTTATGGTAGAAAAGACCTCGGATATCATCAAGTCCTTAAGTTTCACATGACTAAAGCACATGAAAGAACTTATCATGGTGAAAGTTTAAATTCACAGCAGGTTCTTTGGGGAGTTCATTTTTCATATTTGTATTGCATAATTATCTTTTTTCCCTTAAATGATTTGTGCTCACAGAATTATTTTTTCGAGCATCAGTGAGCTTGTTTATAAACAGCTCTTGGCATAGGGCAGAAGTGTGGAAGAGCAGAGATAAACCTAGCTATTACTATATTATACATTAATTAGCTTAACAACTTCATCAGCCTAACCATTGTCATCCAGGCTACAAAGCTTCAGGCTGAAAACTCAAAAAAACAGAATATCATATTGAAGAAGACAGAGAAGGTGTAGTAGAGATATTTATATTTATTTTTCTTGTGGCATAAAGTGTTTGTGAAAAGCTCATGAATACAAAATAATAACTGTATTTTATTCACATAGAATATTAATAATCTTAATTTTAGAAAACAAAGCAGAAACATATTTTGTGGGAGGCACCCTGGGAGTGTATTACCTGTGTAAATTAGCAACCTGCTCATAAATTATTTTAGCTTGGAAATGAAATAATACATAAGAATAAGCTTATAAATATCTTTCATTATTTCACAGAATCAAAAGTTGCGCAGTTAAAGCTACACAGTTAATGAAGATACACAAATGCTATCTTTTTCCATTCAGGTATATTCCTCAATTTAATTATTCCTGATATTCATGAAAAAATAACTAAATTTGACATTAGCTCATTTAAAACATCAGGTTCTGAATTGCATGAGAAGAATGGGATAGACTAGATTGCTAAGTAGATGACAGGGAAGGCCTAGGCATTGAATACAATATGTGATAACTTGTTCTTTCTTCTTTCTAGAATGTCTGTCACATGTTCACCAAGAGTTCACACAACATATTGCAAAAAATTTGAAAGAGAGAGGAAGCAACTTGTCCTTTGGCATCAAATTAGGAAAGAGAAAGGCTCAGAAATGATTAAGAAACATTTCCATGCATGCTTACAAAACACCAGTCAACATAATCATTTTTCTTATGAATTTTAATTAAGTTAGGGGAAATTAAGGGGTACTCATACCTTCATTACTTATTTATGTCCCCTAAAAATACTTTTGTCATTCTAGACTTGAGTAGATCCCTTGTGATTGGCTGAAGTGTAATCCTGGCAAGTTTGATGGACTTGCTTTATGGAAAAAGTGTATCACATCCCTGAGTGGCAGGGGAAGGCACACTTAAACAGCTGCTGCTGAGGCAATAAAGCTAAGCTATTGAATTCAAGACAACAGTTAGGCCAATGCTTTGTATTTATTGATGATGAAAAATTTAGAGTGGCAATCCACTCATTCTGCAATGAGAGTGCATGATGTTGTAATTTTATATTTTGCATAGACTCATTTAATGCGTTACAGGTATAGTAGAAAATTGGAAATATATCTTCATCATCATATCTAAGCTCATTAACCAGTAATGAATAGTTGTTATGAAATAACATTAAGCAGTGTATTTAACTAAACGAGACCAACGCATATACTGTCTGGATCCCAAGGGCTGCATGCACCTTTGGCTTGAAATCCATCCTTATATTACTCTACTCTTAAACACTTAAACAGCTCCACTGTTGGGTAAAAATGATGAAGGATTCTTTTTAATACTCTTCTAGAAATCTAGTGACTCAAAATGGCAATTCTTCATCAAGTGTCTGCTGCTTTATGTGCTAACAGCCTTCCTCAGCTTCCTTTAGACCACCTGCTTGTTTCAGTTTACTCTTCATACTACCAACCTCTCCCATTCTCTATCTCAGACATTCCTGGTAAAATTCTCATCAGTGCTCGGACTGATAAGTACTCACACCCACACATTTTTGTTTTAATTTCTAGAAATAGTTCTCTTGCCTTTTCCCACAAATATTTTTGTTAGAAGAGCTAGAAGTATCAGAAGACATTGTTTAAGCAGAGCAGATCTTCATTAGTTCATTTGTGGTTCGGAAAGTGTCACTGAAAAGTTTTCTTCATTAGAATAAAGTGTTGAAAGACTAAGGAAGAAAATCTGAAGACTTTGACAGGCAGGAATAGATGACAAGTACTCAAGAATGAAAATAATGCAGTGAAAATAGGAAGCAAACTACATGTAAACTACATGTAAGAATATCTTACTTTTATGAAGTCTTCCATTTGCTATTTTGAGATGTAGACTTAACAGGAAAATATTTTGCTGCTGTTCTTGTAATATTTTGCAAATGCTTAGCTACAAGACTACCAGCTGGGTGAAAAGGCTTTATACATGTAGATGTATACTCAAATATTCACACTTGTACACAAGATCTTATTCCAGATGTACAGAAAATGACTATTACACCAATAAATGATTATTACACCAATAAGCCACACCGCTGTGAAGCATGAGGTAGAAGGCTAAGCATCTTTAGCCTTTTAAGAAATGGAAGCACTCATCATGGACCATTCCTATGAAAATTTGTATCATTAATTTACTTAAACATAAGGAAAAACATAAAAACTTTAGAGTCAGGTTGCAATGACTACAAATCTCATGGTGATGAGTAAGAGCGGGGTGGAAGATATGTGGAAGTAGACAAAGCACCATATTTAAGTATGCTTGTTCCCAGAAAGAACCAGTATGCCTCTGGCAGACAGGAGGCAGATCCCTGGCTGCATCCATTGCTCCCTGCATGGAGCAACCAGGATGTGCACTGATCCTGCTCATTTTGCCTTAAAGGACTAACAGAAACCAGTTAGTTTCCTTTTTAAGTTCATTTTTAAGGAAGAATACTTTCAAAGAGGTAGGTTGATCTTGAGATGTTATTGAAAAGACAAGTGGACAAGAAAGGAGAGATAAATAGGTGACACTTCCTTTCCAAGATATATAATTTGCTGACAAATACTGTTGTGCTGGAATATTCTAAACCATAGAGCAGCTTGATACTCTGAGGTCTTTTTTTTCCTCTCTAATGATCAACTAAGTAGATATGGAGAGGCCAACTTCAAATACCTGGGAGGGTAACTTCAAATACCTTGGAGGGTTAGGTTGGAAGAGAAGTTTTTATGAAAAATGGATTTTCATTACAGTTATCCAATATTTATTGTAGTGTTCCTAACACTTTGTACAGGTATTGCACAAAGCAGAATCCAAAAGCCTCTATGCTGATTTGGCTCTACCTTACAAGCCCCCTAACCAAAAACTAAATTTAGGGACATTTATCCTTCATATCTTAAATTATTTAAAAACACGTTAAGCTGAAGTCACCATCATTGTTACAATATTGTTGAAAAGATGTTCGTTCCACATATGCTGGCAACAAAAATCTGTTAAAACCCTGTTTTCAGCTACTTTAATAAGCCTGGTCAAATAATATGCGACAGGATAGATTCACATCTTTCTTCAGAATAAAGCTTAGAGTTCACTCTAGTCATCTATGTGTGGGATCATGTTGTTATTTGTATGCAGTAACATTGAGGAGTTTGTTCATTTTTGTACAAGAAGCCATTTGTACATTATTTCATACGCTTACATTATATTTTTAATATTTTTTTAGATTTGTTCAAATTGATTTTGTATCACCAAACATCTACATTTATTCTGACTTCAGTGGATTTCACAGGATTCATTCTTCAAGCAACAGAACAAACTTATTCATGTATTGAACCAGTCAGCAAAACATCAGTTTACAGCCATAAGGTTTTGACCTATGAGTAATACAAGTAATACACATATGCACAGATAGCAGGATCAACTTCAGGATTATTCCATCAGAGAAAAAGTAAGGCTACTTGTATCAGATAGTATATTCACAACCAATATTGCAATTACATCTCTTTTTACCTCTGTTCTATATAAGTCATATTCAAAATTTTGGGCACTCTGTGAAATAACACGTGTATCCTTTTCCATACTTCAACTCATTTTCATATGTGATGCCTTACACTCTGCTTAGCCATGGCAGTAATCATGTTGTGTTTAAAGAGCAACTGTAGGAACTACTTTAAATTACATCCATCAGCCATAAATGAAAGATTATATCACTGTGACAGAAAAAGCAATTACAATAATCACTATCTTTTATTAAGTTTTAAAAAATAATTAAAACTAAAAATCTATCACTCGCCTTATAAAAGTGATCATCTGGTTGTGTTTTTTTTAATTCTGCATAAATTAAAAATATGACTTCTAATTAAAAATTTCATTTATGCTTTAATTTTATTGCAAGCAGATTTGTGAATGTGTATGTGAATGACCTTTTAGTTCTGGTATAGAATAGACATTTTATTAAACAGTGACAAGCAATAAGGTCTGTTGTTCTGAGGAAGGGAAGGATGCCCTGTTGGCTGTCATGCTTTTGAGAAGCACAAGGGATTGCCCTGTACTCAAATGGCATAGAAGGTAAAACTGCAAAAGAACAATGAATTAATTAGAGCAATCATTTTTGAAGAGCAGTTCCAAAACCCATTTTAATTAGCAAATAAAGCAGAGTGCTTGGTGCTTAAGAACTATTTTTGCTTTCTGATTTACTGGGTGATGGCAGTTGTACCATGGTTTGTAACAAATCACAAAATCTAGTGCCTTATTTTGCATGTAAAACACATTAAAATACCTTCTTTCCCATTCTATAGGGGCCTTTAAGACGTATTACAATGGTGAAGTTTGTACAACCTAGCACAATTATTTTCTAATTAGCATCTTTTAATGTTGCATTGTAGCCTGAATCAGTTTTAGCATTGTCAAAGAGTACTTGAAACAGCCCTATCTGTACAACCCAGGCCACATGTGACAAAATTAAATTGGCACACTTCACTGTACAGACCTTGTGCTCCTGGCAGCGATAGCCAGCTCAATACCTCAGAGAGCAGGCTCAGCTGTCACTCACTGACCCATTAACGCCCTAGTTGCATCCTGCAGTGTCATATTCCTCATTCGCACAAAGATAGTGCTCCCTGGAGATGCCAAATACCTGCAGGAATGAGAGGACAGCAGTGACAGCAGCACTATCAAACAGGGCAGCAAACAACATAGCACAAGAGCACCTTGTGTCGGGGTCCATAACAGAGACTTACAACCCACCATGCTGCTGTGGCAAGCCAGGTTTAAATGGAATATCATTTCTAACAAACTGTGCCTTCAGCATCACGCGCACACATGCTTGTAAGAGGCCACTGATGAGCACCTTTGGTTTACAGCAGGAGCACAGCAGGCTCAAATCATGTTGTGGACACATCCAAGGAGGTGTGCTTAAATAAAGCAAACTCCTGCTGATGTTTCTGAAGTGCAGGGGGGAACCACTGTGAGAATTATGAAGAAAATTATGCATCAAAAATACTGCTTTCCTTTTTTGTTGCCAGAGTCCTGTCACTGAATGTATACAGAATCATCTAAACAGACCGAAACTCACAGTCTGTCATAAAGAGAATATTGCTGCAGGTTTCTGTGGAGTTTATATGACACTGGAAGCAAAGCCACAGGTCCAGGTCAGCGCAAGAGTACCAATGCCACTCCTCCTGAAGAGCTCAGCCACCACTCCTCAGGGCTTTAACACAGCGTACATACATGACTTAGGCCATGCTCTGCACTGGGAAATTAAATTGCACCTTCCCTATAGGAGGGTGTAGGTTGTGTACACATATATTTGTGTACATTCAAATATGAGAACAAGACAAAGTGTGTGTGCTCACAGGCAGAAAAATGAGGGGAAAAAAAGACGAATAAATCAGTCTGAACCTTAATGGAAAAGATAAATTCAGGCACAATCACAGCCATGAGGTGAAAAGGAAAGTTGCAATTCTGTCAATTATGTGCAGGATGATTCAATAACAAGATTTTATTCCTAAAAATTCACACCTCTCTCTTGATCTCTTCTCACAGACATCTATGCCACACCAAACACAAAAAAGGCACAGAAACGAAGGCAAGGAATTTATAGAAAAATGAATGGCAAAAATAGTACTTGTTCACAAGAAATAATTCAATGTTGGCATTGCTGCAGGGAACTCTTGCTCCATGCATTGCAGACCTCCCCTTCCAGCCTCTACACCACGTTCAATGTCTGACATAAAATACTGAGAAAGAATCCTCCCCCTGGGTTTGTGAACAGCAACAAAAGCAAAAAAAAAAAAAACAACAAAAACCCAAAGAAATAAACAAAGGGTGGGTGCTTGGCTTTTCTTAGTTCTCCCACACATATCTGAAAGATAGATTAAGTCTGCTGCTTAAGATCTAACATAAAATTATTTTGGATGACAAGTCGACACATTATATCCAGAAAAGAAAAAAAATAAAAGCCCAGATTGCTAATAGAATTAAAAAGGTTGGTAAACTGTCCTTACTGTGCAGGTCATCTGAGAGACTTCAGAGAATGTTGTCTTACGAATTTTCAGTATCTAGCTTGGCCCAACACTTAAATCTGGATCTACTTCTCTTTCCCAAGCCTAGCTAACACTTTGGGCACATGCTCCAGTGAAGTACATATTTATTCCTTGCTGAGTCAAAAGAAATGCTTATTTTAACAGATAGACTGTACAGCATGCCCAAACAGGGGGCAATGTCTTCAAGAACATTCCTATTTGGAATCATGACCTAGAGGAAGTGGGTACTGTGGGGCTGGATGTTTACTTCACAGTAACTTTAAGCTAAATTCCCTGTATACAAAGCTGCATACACCTTCTCTGACATAGTGCCATAGGGGAGCAATGACTCACATTAAGTGAGACTATTGCTGGTGTACGTTCCCCAGCATTTACTTTGCTGGACAGGCCAAATTATCAACACCACTAGCTTCTAATTATACAATCAGAAACATCTGGCTTGTCCTATAGTAGTCTCAATGAGATTGCACAGAAGTAGCTGAGCTTTAAACAGTTCAAGATTATAGACGCTTCATTATATATACAATTATAAAATTTCAGAATTATGTGTTCTGGAATTGAAATGATATATGCTTGTATTATACTATTATGTATTAAGTTCTCATTTCAGAGAGAAATTAATTGGAATAAAATGCAGAAATTAATTGGAGTAAAATCTTACATCACTGCCTTTGTGGGACTACTGATACCACTAGACTGGAAGGGTCCTGCTAAGGCATTGAAGCCAGCTAATGGGATTCTGACTGCTGAAATGAAGCAGAACATTTGAGTATAACAGTGCCACATTGTACATTCTCACTTTTCTTTGAAAGTTGAAAAGGAGACTTATTTATTTCCACACAGTTCTATGTGACTAAATGTTATTAGTAATTTAAGCATATGAAGGTTAACTATTTCAGGATTTTCTGTGACAAATATCCCTCTGATATAATTTCACTATGGCCAGTGAAAGTATGAGAGGGAAGAATTTGACCTTACGTACATTAAAACCAAATGTTGCTGTCAGTATTTCAAGTGGGTTAAAAACTTGCACTGTTAAGTTTCCAGGTTCAGGCTGCTTTTACAGCTTAATGCAAGGCTCTAATCACATATCCTATAAAGTGAGCACACACAATCGGAAAGAAGAGGGAGAATCCCTCTCTTTATGGAGGTTTAAACTGATTCTCCTGTCCTTGGCCTCATTTTGATGTGGCAAGCTGACCTCACACACTGCTCTTCTCCATGCTGTAGTCACTACCAACAGATAGTCTGAAGAACATGAAAGCTTGAAAAGGAAACTTATTGACTCTGGGGGAAATGCAGCAGCTCAACTTCAGTAATCTTCCTTGGTTTTGAAGCAAACCCAGGCTGTGCTATATCTTCACATCTTCAAGCTAGAAGCTGCTGCCCGTGGTGCTGTGCAGAGGAATTACAGGAGACTACAGTGCTCCACCTCTGCAGGAAGCAGGCAGCAGCTTCCAAAAGCCATAATGTCCTAAACACAGCAAGGTGAGAAGAACATGGTCCCAACCTCCTCCCTGCCCACCCCTCCCTTCTCACCACACACACAGCTGGAAAACATGTGCTGAATGGGATCACATCTAGCAGAAAAACATCATGTTTATGATTACATGAGTGCTTTGAGTTCACAGCAATGAAGAGTGATGAAGAGCAAGAGTGCCATGATTGAGGGTAAGAGCAGAAACTCACAGCTTTAGATTGGGCTTGACTCACAGAGGTAATGGGAATGGGTTTTACTCATATTATTATAGAAAAGGCAGGTCATGCTTGACCAACCTTATCTCCTTCTATGACTGGGTGACCAGACTGGTAGATGAGGAAAAGGCTGTTGATGTAGTTTATCTAGACTTCAGCAAATCCTTTGACACAGTCTCTCACGGTATTCCCCTGGAAAACTGGCTGCCTGTGGCCTGGACAAATATACCCTTCTTTGGGTAAGGAACTGGCTGGAGGGCTGTGCCCAACAGGAAGTAGTTAATAGAGCTAAGTCCAGCTGGTGCCCTGTTACAAGTGATGTCCTCTAAGGGTTGATACTGAGACCCATCTTGTTTAATATCTTCACTGATGACCTAGATGAGGTGATTGAGTGTACCCTCAGTAAGTTTGCAGATGACACCAAGTTGGCTGGAAATGTTGATCTGCCTGAGGATAGGGAGGCTCTTCAGAGGGGTCTAGATAGACTTGATCTCTGGGCTGAGGTGAATGGGATGAGGTTCAACAAGCCAAGTATCGGATCCTGCACTTTGGCCACAACAACCCCATGCAGAGCTATAAGCTTGGGGCTGAATGGCTGGACTGTTGTGAGGAGGAAAGGGACCTGGGGGTGTTGGTTGATGCTCGGCTGAACATAAGCTGACAGTGTGCCCAGGTGGCCAAGAGGGCCAATGTCATCTTGGCCTGCATTAGAAATAGTGTGGTAAGCAGGAGCGGGGAGGTGATCATCCCCCTGTGCTCAGCAGTGGTGAGGCCGCACCTCAAGTACCGTGTCCAATTTTGGGCCCCTCACTGCAAGAAAGACATTGAGGCCCTGGAACATGTCCAGAGAAGGGCAAAGAAACAGGTGAGGGGTCTGGAACACAAGTCTTATGAGGAGTGGCTGAAGGAGCTGTGATTGTTTAGTTCAGAGAAGAAGAGGCTCAGTGGAGACCTCATTGCACTCTACAGCTTCCTGAAGGGAGGTTTTGATGAGGAGGGGTTTGGCCTCTTCTCCCAAGCAACAAACAGGACCCGAGGAAATGGCCACAAGGAAATTAGACACAAGGAAAAACTTTTTCTCTCAGAGAGAGGTAAGACACTGGAATGGCCTGCCCAGGGAGGTGATGGAGCTGCCATTACTGGCAGTGTTAAAAGGTGTCTGGATGAGGAGCTATGAGATATGGTTTAGTAGCTTGTGATAGGAACAGTAATTGGTAGATGGTATGACTAGATGATCTTGTAGGTCCTTTCCAACCTTGTGATTCTATGATTCTGTGAAAACAAAGCAGGCTTGTTTGAGAAAAAGTCAGAAGAACAAATCAAAAAAAACCTGTTGACATTCAAGTCAGTGTTCACAGAAGTGTAGAACACCAAGTATTCATGTTATGCCCATTTCCTATACATTTTTCATTAATTTCGTAGTTAATATGTACACACAACAAATATCAGTGTAAAAAATAGCTTATGCCAAGAATAGCAATGTGCTCAGATATAGTGTTTTTGAAATATTGTTTTTATATTTAATCACACTGTACACAATTAATATTTTATTCATGTATTCTCTTTGATTCTTATATATGTGCATATACATACATATTCATATCCACACTACCCAAGTATTCATGTATATAAATACATACAACCAAATGCAAGAGTGTGAAAGTGGAAATAAATAAGATAGAGTACAACAAAGCTGTCACATTGCTACTTTCACGACAGATAAAGAAATGCACAGAATGAATAATCAATAAAGTAAGTAGAATGAGCTGAGTCTCACAACCTTCTGGACAATGAGAAAGGGATCCATTATTCTCAAGCCCTATTTAGTTCAGTTTCTTGGGCTGTTGGATCCTTCTTGGTACATCACTCAGGAATTATTAATGTATAGTCTTAGCAATTTGCACTTCTCTATTATATTTTAGGTTACCTTCCTTTTTGACAAATGCTACATAAAATATTACTTTACAAAAAGAGGGAGCAATTATTTTAATAATGTTTTGGGAAAGTAGAAGCTATTAGATTTCTCTTGAATACTTTCAGTTATACATTAGTGAAATGATACTGTTGCTTTAGGAAGTCTATTATTTCCTTCCATTAGAGAGTTGTAGACCGCCAGTTCCAGCAAAGCCCTAAAAAACCTCCACTGATGTTGCAATATTAGTAGTGATAACAAAAGAACAGCATCTAATTTGATGAGTGGAATTCTCCTTCTTTTTTTGAGTAATGCAACATTTGGGGTGTATGTTTTGGGGTGTATGTGATGGACAGTTCTGATCTTTTGTGTGAAATAATACTTTATGACATGCATTTGTGAGACTTTTGTCAATATATCTGATATTTCTTTTGCAATGTTCATATATATGAGTGATGGTATTTATCACAGCATTTTACTTCCAATGAAATGCTACTCATTCAGACTATTACTTTTGGAAAGAAATCAGAAGGAATATCACAGATCATTAAAAGGTCTGGAATAAGACCCTCTAAAGAGAGAGAGTCTATAATGCATTGTTCTGTGTGTAGCTAGGTTTATTTATGTGGATCTTTATCTGTCTCAAATAGACCTAGACTGCTTCAGTCCTCTTCTATAAGAAAAGTGCCACCCCTCAAGCAGATAAAGCAGGGTTGGATAACCACGGCAAATCCTGTGGTGAGCTCTCAGTAAGCAGACAGGCATGGAAAGACTGAAGGCCTTCCAGACAATTCCTAGCTGTATACATTTCACCCGTAAATTGATTAGCAATGATGTTGCTAAAAACAAAGAGTTTATTCTGGTTTAACATATCCATAAAAGAGCATTTGAGAATTAAATATATATATATATACCCCAAAACACAACCATAATTAGCCATTCATAATTAGAGACACAGCAGTACACTATCTCATAACAACACTGAACAGAAATGTTCTGAAATGCACATGGATTTTACTAACATAGTTTTCATCTTAACTGCAGCATTAGCACATACAATGCCCTTCTGAAGGACCTATGGGCAAAAAAATAATGTGACATAGAAAATCTTCATAGGAAATCTTACCAAGATTTTCAGTCATATTTTGTTGCATCAGTATAGTTGCTTGCACATGTGAACTTGTGTGATCTTTTTCCAAACAGCTCTTAAATTCTAAACCATTTTAGTTTCATGCATCCTCTCCTAACATGCACAGTGTTGCTTTATGTGTAAGAAATGTGATATTTCTGCCTTTCTTTCTATAAAGTATAGCAGAGATGGTCCACTTACTGTACACTATCATTTTGTATAATGTTTCTCTAGTGTCTGTGTATATTAGCAGTCTGATCATCTGTGCTAGAAAGAAACACTTCCCAGCTACATTCCATGATTAAAGGGTAGCTAAAAGGATGATTCTTGTTCAAGTGTCCATATTTTCTGTGCATGTTCCAATCTTCAGCACACGGGCACTTGACTTTCTAAGCAACGGCAAACAACAATAGTATCTACTAAAAGAGCATTGGTTGTATTCCTTTCCCATCCTGAAGCAAAACAAAGATTGGAATCACAGCTTGTATAGCATGAATTATAGCATGTTATTTATAACATGAAAGAGGAGCAAGAGAGCTGAAGACTTATAGGATCCTGAAGATGCCTTCCAAAGTGAAGATCATTTGATGGTTGCAAAAAACCTGCCTTTTAAATAAATCTGTTTACAGAAAGCAATTCCCTGT
The DNA here is from genome assembly GCF_026119805.1 of Tympanuchus pallidicinctus. Lineage (NCBI taxonomy): Eukaryota > Metazoa > Chordata > Aves > Galliformes > Phasianidae > Tympanuchus > Tympanuchus pallidicinctus. The sequence continues at coordinate 31,340,483 of NW_026294721.1, read as the reverse complement.
TCAGAATTAAGTTTGTGAGTCCAAGAGCAATAAGTCATGTCTGACATGATTTAGCAGCATCTGAAAAAAAGGAGAGTAAAGTAAGGAAAGCGGGAAAATTATTACAAGTCTCACCCTAATCTGAGCAAAGCTCATTCAGCCTGTTGATAAGATAGGCTTCTGTTACTGCTTTGTAGTGCACAGGTAAAATTTCATAACAAATGAAGCCTATGAATTGCATAAGTCTCTACTAGTTCTTAAAATAGAGAGCATAACCAAACCCTAAATATATACGGTGTTCATATTTCATTCAGAGAGGGGAAAAAAAGGTAGCATGAATTATACTGCTTAAAAGCTCCCTCTGTAAGCTCTCATTTCCAGGCATAAACCGAAACATATAATTTCTATTTATTATGCTGACTCAGGCATTGTTCTAGGAAATTTAATTTAACTACTGGGTAACTCCCAGAGTTAGTAGAGGAAGCTTAATGTCATGTTTGTTTAAAAAGGAAGAATACAAAGATACACATTTTCTGGGACAAAACAATAGACCTGTCTTAGTTTCTTGCAAAATTATGTTACAGTAACATAAGCAATTACATTATCTCTCTTAGTGAAAAATTTCATTCATTGAAGACTGAAAAAACAACTATGAATTCTAGTTCTTGGTAGATTTTTTTATTTTCTTTCTTTTTAATAAAATAATCGGAGAAAAATCAGGAACAGAACTGAACTACAATTCTCCAGTTCGACCATTAGTTAATATGGCTCTAGAATGACAACAATCCGGGCCAAAAGCACTACTTTGGGATGCTCTATTTCATTTTGGTGGTCCTTACAAAATCAGATTTTATGGACTGAACTCTACTTTTGATAGCAGCACATAAATGTTATTTATATTCTGTAATAATTTAATGTTACATATGTGTTACTATTTACATTCTTTACAGTTTCTCAAATGTTTTGATTGTTAATGCAATCAATTATTTTTTATCTACTCTGGATGTTCATTAAATGATTCAGGGATCAATGTTTACAAAACAAGGATTTTAATTCAGTTTATGTTTGATCATGGCAGGAATCTTTTTTCTTCTTCAAGAAATCAATACAAAAATAACTATAATGACCTGTTTGTTAGCTCCATACAGCACCATCTTGATCTACATTCATACTGGTGATAAAGCAATACTAGTATTTTTTCCATTATTATTACCGAAGATGATAATATATAGAAGAAAACTATTGAAATAACTTTATAAATAACAACATATTTATTATGACTTATTAAACAGAGTTAGAGAGAAATCTGAACAAAGAACCTGAACACTTCTGAAATTGCTTTCTCATTGTGATTATATTAACTTATCACATTCCTAAAAAAAGTTTTATTCATATTCTATCAGTGAAAAAGTATGGAGCAGGTGGCTATGTTGTGTCAGGGAAGGAGAACAGCAGCGTGAACACTCCATTTATTAGCATTATTCATAGATTTTCTATTGTAAACTGCATTACACTTCTTACTACTCAGCATCAGGGTATGAAAAGTGCACTCAAGCTTCAAAAACTCAATGACAACTTGCCCTCTACCCAGTGCTTTTCTCTGGCAAATATTGAAAAAGCCACTCCTAGAACTCAGCATGTCATTTTTTAATTCAGTTATGTTTCCACTTGAAGAGGCAAGCCAAAACAAAATATTCCTTCCTCTGAAGCACCACGGGAATAAGTTCCCTCCCAGCTTCAAGAATTATTAGGAAAAAAACATTTCTCAACTCCCTCTTACACTGAAATTACTGTCTGCTCATTAGGACAAGCTTGTATTCCGCTTCTCTGTTCACACAACTTGTGGATGGAAAACTGCAGGTCCACTGAGACCACCAGACAGAGTCCACAGCTGCAGTGGTCCTTCCCTACCACAGAGAGATAGGGGAGTGTGTGGAGTCAGGATCATGCCAGTAGCAGTACAGCTCTTCTCAGCTGAGCTCTGACTATCCCTCTGACTGTTTCTTTACAGCTTAGGTCTCCAGGCTCAGCTGATTTCTATCATACATGTATAGAGTAATTGCAGTTAACAACAGAAGAAACTCAAATGGCTGTTGTCAAGTCCTTTACAAGTTCATCATTTGATTCCTCTTTGAAGATAAATTTATTAAAAGGATGTTTACACCTTTAGTTACAACTAGTACTATCTAGGTTTGTATAGAAAACAAACAGTTTGGAATTTCCATAGCCATAAGGCCTTAAAAATTGGGAAAATGTATATTGGAGAATATTTTCCAAGTATCACATAGCAAACACAGTGTTAAAATGCAATCCTCTTACTAATTGGCAAAATAATATAACTAGTGAAGTTCTTTCAGCATTATACTGTATTTAGTTTCTGTCTCTTGACTAGACAAGCTGAGGCCATATTTGCAAAGGAAGCAATGATAGAATTGTGAATAAAAGGAAAATGTATTGTGAATAATAGTCTTTCATTTTGGAAGATAACATATTTGACAGGAGAAATGAGAGAATTGGACAGCTCAAATTACACACTGTAATGATCCTGTGCAAATCTTCAGTATGCCAGAGAAATGAGATGGAAAAGAGAAGTTTCTTAGACTCAGCAACAACAACTACATGCCAAGTGGTTTCAGATACCCACAGTGTTGTTTATGGCCTAGCCATACAGCCTAAACAGAAACTTCAAGATAAAACATCAGCTGAAATAGCCAGAAATAAACTACTTGCTCTACAAGATGAAAATAATCAGTTTTTCAAGATAACATTTTCTTTGTAGAACACAGCTATAGGCTGATCACATCTTCATGCCTATGGGACCATCTTACAAGGGGTTAACTCTGTTAATGACTGATCAATCTCTCATGTGTGAAGAGAATTTTTCCTTCACATAATTTATTTTGTTCCCAATTCTGCCAAATTGATTATTTGAAGCACAATAAGTTTTCATAAACTAAGGTTCATTTTATATAAGTGCATCAAAACTGTTAACAACAGCATAATGCTTATTCACAACAGTTAGAACTTAAGTGCTGGCAGAGTAAATAGCTTTCACAGCACAGGCATTTCCAGATAGTCTTAGGAAAATAAATATACTTTCTTCTGGAAATCTTTTTGTTTCTCACAGGAAGTTTCTACTTGTGCTTTGGTGAATATGCAGAGAAAATAAACATTCATCACAGCCCTTCAGACTCTACCTGATGCAAATCAGCACTTCCTGACAAATCAAATGATCCAAAGCCTTTAACTTCCTGAGAAATCATCTTAGAGGTCAGCAGATGAATCAACTTACATGCTCAGATAAATTTCTACCCCAAACAATTAATACAGAGCTTATGAATATATTACCGTTTTCCATAGTGTACGAAACTGTTAGAAATCACTAACATGTCTGTCTGAATTTCTATTCTCTGTTGTGTAGTGAATGAAAAATAGATAATCTGATGACAGAATTACCAAAACAAATAGGGAACCTATTTTTCTGTGGTGTCTTGGTGCCTGTTTTGTGAGTTACCTGGGGTTTACATTTAGATTTGACTACAGGAAGTATTTAAAGAGCATCAGAACAGTTGTACAGTTACACAATACTTTTCCATGTCAATTAAAACTTGTAACTGTCTCTCAGTTTTCTTCCTTTCTATGAAGATTCCAAGTCACATCAGTTTTTGATTGATTTTTCTATCTTCCTGAGCATTCTCCTTTTGATCTTTTTTTGTAACTGACTGAATGCTAATGTTTGAATTGATATTCATTCATTAGCTTCATCAACTTGATATTGCTGTATTTTCCTATGGGTCTGTGAAGGAATAGGTCCAGCCACATTACTATTTCCTTTTGGACAGGAAAGAAAGGATTTCTAGTGCTAACATGAGTCCAGCAGCATTTTTTCCGCCTGAACATTCCCAGTAGACCAGCCCACGTATAACCTATGTGATACTGATCCGATGATGAGCAATGTAAAGGATTACTTCAAGATGTGAGTTAAATCACGTTTGTTTATATTCTTCAGCTTCATGGAGTTTACATTCTTTACTACTTTTACAAGAAGCTTTCTGCAAAAACTCTGAAGTGTATGTAAAATCCCTGAAGAAATTCTGGCCTCCAGAAAGCCAGTGGGGGCCACAGAAATAAGGAGTATTTTTCACCTGAGAGGTCCATCCGTTTTGCAGTAGGGGATGCTATACCAACAAGGGAAAGAACACTATTAGCAGTTTCCACATTTTATTATTTAACATGTTACAGTTTTAACATGTTGATTTCTGTCCTTAATAGAACATGTCCTGAGAGAAATCCAGTTGTGAAACTGCTTGTAAATTATGTGGGGGTGAAAAAAATAATTACTGTTTAATTTAACAAATGGAAATTTACATTGGAAAAGTGGACACTCAAAATCAGAAAAAAAAGTACAGCAACACAGTGTTCAGAGTAACAAAGCCCACATTCACTCAGAACAAGAAAATCATTTCAGTAAGCATCACATTATCCCATTCAATAGTGTTGGCACTCTTACACCCAAATGTTCACAAAAATATTAGCTGTCTAAAAATACATAGAGTTCTGATCTTGTCCACATGTGCTGTGGATACAACTGTGAAGAAGTCTTTTTGTGGAAGACGTCAAAGCACTATGTGCTAGACCTCTGATATGTGTGGGCATGGCAATTCAGTGAAATGGACCCTGCTTTAAGCAAGAGTGAACAATTTTAGCTGGTGGGGAGCAGCACAAAACAACCCATAAAATTCAAGGTGTTCTGTCAAGAAATTCCACATGATTAGGACAGCCTACTACTCTGAAAAAAAAAACAAATTTTGCTACATTTCAGAAGGCAAACAGAAATTAAACTCTTTATTCTCGGTTAGTTTTGGAACAATGGAAGGCAAAAACCTACTTTGGTTATGATCCTAGACACTATAAGGAGAAAAAAATCATTAAGAATTAAACTGTTTTAAATAGCAGTTTGTTAATGTTAAATTTTGAAAAGATGGCTTGTATCCAGGACTTCTCTGCCATTTTCTCCACTATGTCTTTGCAGAGCACCTAATACACTTTAATTATTCACTAATACTAAATTTCATTTTGAGAAAAATACAGAATATGTGAAAGAGAATGATTTCTTATCCTACCTATAACTATTATTATACTGGCTCTTCAAACTTAGTTGTTCCAAATGCTTTGGGTCCAGAAAAGCTGATGCACAGTCAATACAAGTCCTATCAATCCAGATTTCACCATTTATTTCCTTCAAAGCCTTGTGTTAAAATAACATATTACATTTGGGGATAATATTTTGTAGTCTATAAAGATAAAAGTGAATTATCTTAAATTGTAACATCTAAGCTGACAACAGTGTGCAGCTTTAATCAATCTGATAGCTTTGTGATTTTAAAACTCTACCAAGCATTTTTTCAGACTGAGACTATTTGGTCAAGACATTCAAGATGATACTTCACAAGTAAACTTAGCTCCATGTTTTCTAGCCTTCTAGTGCTTTCATATTGAATCAATGATAATTTGACTGTGAGAATCAATAGCTAATAACAGTTCCATTCAAGAATAATTTGATTAATCTAGAATCCTGTTAGCCAAAGTGTTGTGCCTCTTTTTTGGCCAGCAACATTGTGTTGCATGTATGCCATTGTAAGGATAGGAGGCAGTTGGTATAGTTTAACCATTTTAAGATCACGTAAGAAAGGTAGTGATAAAAATTTGGTAATTAAGATGAAATAGCTTACCCCTTTCCAAGGATTAGGGCTTGCTGGAAACTCCAAAAAGGGGCAATATCCTAGAAGAGATTCTTTACTTTTGGCTGTCAGCCCTTAAATAAGTTCATGGAGGGCTGGACCCAGGGTACACACCTTCCAATTGCAGTTAAACTGCTTGCACTTGTTCTCACAATGCCCCTTTACCAGGCACACAATCACTGGTTCAGGCTGCGACTTAACAGTTCCCACACAGACATGAATTAAATACAAGAAAAAGAAAAATGTTTATTAACAACTTCCTTAAGAATCTGCCTCCCAAGGGTTTCATAAGATTACTAAAATATCATCATGAAGCCTATGTGAAGTAACTATGACTCTCAATTTTATGGAAGAAGAAATGAAGATACTGGAAAACTAAGTGACTTGTCCAAGGGCACGCAATGCATCAGAGTAACAGACAAAACAAGAAATCCTTGTTTTGTGGTAGTCAGTAAGAACAAGAGAGGGATTGCTCTGATGCTTTCAACTGTTCAACATTTGCTGGGATGAAGTCTTAAACTGCATTTTACCTATGCCTTTCAAAAATTTATGAAGCTTTTGAACACATACAAATATAAAATTACATACAAAGGCACTTTTAAATGTCTGTTTCAAACATAATAACTTACACACATTCCCCCATTGTTCTGAATCCTACATGAAGAGTCTTTTCTGCACTTAAAGTGCACTCCAGGCAAAACAGCATGGTCAGAATATACACACTTCTATTAAGTGCACAGTTTTTGTAGTATGTCAGTTTTTCAGCCAGAAATTGATGTTTTGAAAAAGCTGCCTACTTAATATATTTTAGTAACTTGATCACAATGCTGTATCTGCAGTACACCGTTACATAGGAAATATGTATACCGGCAGCAGAGCAATGTCAAGAAACTACAAGGATGTCTAGAAAAATCCTCTACATTTTGGAATTTATGTAGTGAATTATTTTGATGTAGTGCTGGTTATTGCATTCTTAGCTTCTCTCTTTTATTTATGTTGATTGTTTGATATGTATGAGATCGTTAACAACCTCAGAGAGTGTAACATCAAAATAGCCATGTCAGTAGAAAGCAATGGGACTACACTTCTTAGAACTGCAGATTTTGAAACCAGATTAAGTGTTTAACAGAACAAGACAGGAGGGAGGATGCTACTTGCTGTATAATCATTTTGTGGCAGATGCACTCCATGGTGTATCCTACAGTCTTTGTCCTTTAATCATCTGCACAGAAGGATCTCCTAAAGTGTGCAGAGGGCTCTCTATAGGAGAGCAGGGCACATGGCGATGCTGAACTGACAACCTGATCATGATGTGAAAGGACACAGACAAACTGTTCACCATACTGTTCCACAGAGCAGACTCAGATGTAGCCAAGCAGTTGGCTCAACAGTTGGGTTCTGTTAGTTCGTATCTTCCTACATGCCTTCTGCATTTAAGACCTCCGAATGCCATAGCTATAAAAGAAAAATATCAGCTTTTCTTGTCATTTTAATATTCTACAAGTTCTCATTTTAAGAATTATATATACGAGAAATGCTTTGTATAACATGGTTTTAGTTTCAGTGGGGATTTTGATGACAAATGGTGCTAAATATCTTGAGACACTATATTATATGTTCCAGTGATATGCCTATTTAATCCAAGAAACAGAACCTGAAATCCTATTTGGAAGTAATTTCTATTTTAATCAGTTCAAATATATGAGTACATTGTACACTGAAATGTTAATCCCATAAGGTAAAGTTTGCCACAGCTAGAAAGTACCATAGTTATGTCTGAATATGTGTTTTGGACTGGAATATTTTCTTTAATAATGTATTTTTACATTGTTTACATTTACCTATGTATTTTCTAGAGAATTTTACATTATTTAGGTAGAAATATTTGTTCAACTGGCTAACAATTTTTTCTTTATCAGATAACGTACTTTTTACAGCAGACTCATTTTCATCCTTACAGAATATAGAATAAGCATCCTCACATTCCTTACAATCTATGACACTACAGCTAAATTATCCAAATCCTTGTCTTTACTTACTGTAATAGCTGAAGTAAATGTGTAATAACAGTTCCCATTTTAGGATAGCAAGAGTCCTAGGTATGAACTATAATTAAAAATTCTTGCCTGTTTTGAATGTTCTCTCTTTTCTTCTTTGGCCTAGCTTCCATCAGGGAAGGCAAGACAAAGTCCATGACAACACAGAAGAGCTACCACTGACATCAAAGTTAAATCTCATTGTATTTATATCTTATTCTCTACTTACACACAGAACATTATGCATTTATGAAACACTGCATCACACATGATAATAAATAATTTTAATAAATGCCTCTAATGATCGTGATAAATCATAAATTATTTTATGTTTTAATTTCCTAGGGTAAATATATAGAAGCATAACATCTCATTTTCATTGCTGACCAGGGATGAGAGCACAGTAGCGTGACATTTACAACAGATACTTCAACTGTAATTACCAAACAGTTAATATATCAATTTAATTAAAATCCTATAGTGATGAACTACATAAAGTATCAAAAGAAGTTTAACTCAGGCAAAAACAAATAAGAGGATCAAGGCAATCAGTTGAAGCAAAATGAATTACAGTATTTGTCACACCAATTCAGAGGGCTATTTACACCTCTGATACAAGAGGTTGCTTGTTGCAGCAGTCTTTCAGAATGATATCTGGCCACACTGATACTGCACACAGAACTATCTGGAATGCAGAAAGAAAAAACTTCCAAGCTGGAAGAAAACTTCCAAGAAAAGTCACCACAGTTCCTGATGATTATCTCCTAATAAAATGAAAATAAAATCAAGCTAAGTTTTGTGAAATTTCTTTTACTTTTACTTTTTTTTTTTTTTTTTTTTAGAGCTTTTAATGTTCAACTTCCTATAATTTCTGAACCAATAAACCTTGCATTGGTCCATCTACCATATTATCAAACTTCTCAATATTCTTTATCAACTGATGCCTTTGCAATTCTTTCCGTATGAGGCACTTCCCACTTACCAGGTCAGGGGTAACCAAAGTCAATCAAATACATCCACAGAAGAGTACTTTGTCCTCACAGTCTAACATCCAGCCTTTCCATCAATTTGTTTAAATTTTTCTCCTTCCTTCTATCTTAAGAGTAATACAGTCTCCTTCAGATATTCCTCAGGTAAAATCTAAATGTTCAGTATATATATGTCACTGTATCACAGTATTATATATCACTGAAGGTGTTATAAATGCGCTGCAGTGAGGGAGTAGTATTTAGTCATGCAATGAGACAAGCATGAGTAACTGCAGATGCAGAAACAACAGCAAATTGTTTGAGCGGTTTTCCTTAAAATAATGAATTCAGCTCTTAAGTCACAGAAATCTGACAAATAGAGCTTCCTCTCCAAACAGTAGCACATGCATGAGTTAGGTGATGTGTTATGTCAAGAGTAATTTTGGCATGTGAAATATCAGTAAGATTTGGTAAATGAAAATTCTTCTACTTTTCTTCCTTCCCCTCTTCAAGTCTGCTACAATTCCTTATCATGATTGATGATTGACTATTTATCTCACCTAACATTAAGATGCTTCATTTTACTGGCTCCATCACTTAAGAAATTAAGATTAAGAGTGATTAAGAAATCGCTCTCCAACATGCTTTCAACAATAGCTCTAAAAACATAGTATTTTAGTACATACGCAGTAAACTACATTTCTAATGAGACCAACTTGAAAACTTCAAGTGAAATCCAGGACTATGTTTGGTGTCAAGAAGAAGACTGGAAGATTTCAGAACAGGATCTAGCATAACTGGTATGCTAAGTACAGGGCCGGACGTATCCTCCACCTTCACTGTGAGGACAAGTAACAGGAAATGCTGCTTGAAGCCATGTGATGCTTTGAACAGCATGAACAGCATCCCCTTTGTTTCCAGTGCAGGGACACGCCTGTGTCTGCTCAGACAGACAGGGCTCCAAAGCTGAGAGTGGTTTTCTAGGGACAGAGAGTACCACAGTTTTCTAAAACATCAAGTAGATGTCAGGCTTTTCCAATTTGTTATTAGAGTTGATTTAAACCAGCAGCTCTTACTTGTACAAGGCTGATTTAACCACAACACTATTTTACTTGGAAGACTCTGGAAAACAAAACTGTGTCAATAGTCTTTTGGCTGAGATCTGGATTTCCTTATTCCGGGTAAGTGTTCCAGGCTACAGATTCATCTTCAAGTTTACTCTTTCTTCCTGACCTAATAAAGACTACTGTTCTGCAACAGAGTTTCAACAAGAACAATGTGTGTGCTATTGGCAGATGAATAAAGATCCATCTTTATCTTGGAAAAAGAAAAGAAGTATTGCACAGGATCAGATACAGAGCAGCACTGAACTTTTTTGCATCTGCTACTTCTCCAAGATAAATTTTCTAAACACTTGGTAATCAAACAAATAGGGTTCTCAACAACAGTAACAGAAGTCATAATTGGATTTTGAGGGGATCTGCTGCTGTTAGTATGCATCAAATATTTTGAGAACACTGCCTGGTTTGAGCTTCTCAGGAAATTTGGAAAGAAGCTGTTTCTGGCTTCTGCTGAGTGTTGGTACAAGTTGGTATCAGCTGTGCATCCTGTCAAAATTCAAGCATTTCTAGGAATGTTAGAGATGAGAATGGTAGGGAATTTTTCCAAGACCAGGCTACTGCAATTTAAGCACTTCTAGGTAGAAGGAGCAGTAAATCTGCAACTTTCACAACTGTGATTTTGAACCCTGGCACTTAATCTTCACTTACATTCTACTCTAAGCAATTTATGTTTGGATCTAACACTATTTATTTCTAAAATATCCAGTAGTAGTTTTAAGACCCATGAGGTGTTCATTCTCCGGAATGCGGAGTTTTCTGTTTACTACATTTTATTTTCTGTGAAAATCATTCAAGTTCAGCATATTTTATTCCATTTTTGTAATAAAATTGCAGGCTTTTTTCATACATCTAACCTATGTCTACCCTTCCTGAGACTGAAGTCATTTCCCTGTGTACTATCACCACAGACCCTACTAAAGAGTCTGTCCCTTTTTTTCCTGTAGCTCCCTTCAAGATATTGAAAGGTTGCTATCAGATCACCTTGCAGTCTTCTCTTCTCCAAGATTAACAGCCCCATCTCTCACAGCCTGTCCTCATTGAAGAGGTGTTCAATTCCTTGGATCATTTTTTGTGGCCTTTCTCTGGACATGCTCCAACAGGTCTGTGTCTGTCCTGTACTGAGGACTCCGCATCTGGACCCAATATTCCAGGTGAGACCTCACCAGTGCAGAGTAGAGAGGCAGGATCACCTCCCTCAACCTGCTGGTCACACTTCTTTTGATGCAGCCCAGGACACAGTTGGCTTTCTGAGCTGTGAGGGCACATTACTGCATTATATTCAGCTTCCCATCTACCAGTACCCCCATTTTTTTTCAGCAAGACTGCTCTCAATCCTTTCATCCCTCAGCTTGTATTGGTAAGGAGGGTTGCCTCTATTTAGGTGCAAGACCTTTCATTTGGATCTGTTGAATTTCATGAGGTTCACCTGGGCTCACTGCTCAAGCCTGTCTAGGTCCTTTTGAATGGCATCCCATCCCTCTGGTGCATCAACTGCACCCCACAGCTTGAGTCATCAGCAAACTTGCTGAGGGTGCACTTGACTGCACTGTCAGTGACACTGATGAAGATGTTGAAGAGTATCAGCCCCAGCGCTGACTCCTGAGGGACACCACTCATCACCTATCTCCATCCAAACAAGAAGCCATTGACAACCATTCTCTGGACTTGATCCTACAGGCAGTTCTTCATCTACTGAACTGATCAAATCAATACCTTTCCAGTTTGGAGAGAAGGATGATGTGGGTTACCATGTCAAAGGCCTTTATTGATGTCCAGATAGATGACATCAGTTGTTCTTTGTTTGTTCTTTGATGCAGTGACACCATTGTAGAAGGCCAATGGGTCAAGCAGGATTTGCCCTTGGTGAAGCCATGCTGGTTCTCCCAAATACCAACATTTTCAGGGAAAAAAGTGCTGCACCTAAATGCCACCTTTAGGCATAAGAAGATGGCTAATATTGCTATGATATCCTTCTTTTTTCTTCCTACAGTTCAACTAATTCTTATTCTGTTGCTTGTTCTGATTTATAAATACATATTCTGGTTCTCGAAGTTTAACTCCTTTTCCTACTTTAATCCTTTTCCACATTCTATCTGCAAACATTAATAATTTTCCAAGGCATTGCTCCTTCCATTGCTCTTAATTTTATCAAATTAATCTTCTCATTCCTTACATTTGCACCTCAAATCTAAGTCCTAACAGATATTTCTCTTCCCATCATTGCCATGCTATTGAGGATGTGATAAATGAGTCAGTCATATCAAACAACTATTTCAAACAAATCCCAAGAATTCAATATACAAACTTTTAAAATAAATAGCAAAAGACAATCTAAATTAGTATGATAAAATATGGAATGAAATAATTTCATATGTGTCTTAAAGAAATGGGGTCAAATTTCAGTTTTCCAAAGCTATTAAGCACATGTATTTCTCAATTATATGTAAAACCCTTAAACTTGTAACTCCAGATCCACATTTACAAGTTCCAGTTACATGGACTCGCATTTAAGCAGTGCTTCAGTGCTCTGGGTAAGAATATCCTGGGTCATTGTTCAAGGTATTTTGCATTAAGCTTGTACAGACTAAGATAGATAAAACTGCAGGATTCTTCCTTTTTTTCCAATACAAACATTTATTTTCAAGGTGAAAGACTGTAAATGTATACATAAATTAAAATAGCAGTCCCTTTCTTAAGAGCTTCCTTTTAGCAAGCAGTAAAGCTTGGTTAGTGCTACTCCCAGGATGGGAAATGGCACTGGGGAAGAGATGAGTTGTGCTGCTCACAAATATTTGCAAATTTACTCCCTATTAGAAACTGTGGTTATTTATGTTATCAACATTTAGAAGAATAAAGCATGCTTATCTAGTTTTTATGTCTAGATGGAATTGTATAGATCCTGATCTTGAATTCTGGCTCAGTATCTTGAAGGAGAGAGGAGATGGAAAAGATGAGACTTTAAGTCTCATCCAGTTTTAAGTGAACAGGAGACATTTAGATATTGATGTGAGGTGGCATAAGGTACAATTTTGATCCAAGAAAATATAACCAAAGACACCTGACACATCAGAAACAGAGCTTCTGTCCTTCTCAGTCAAATGTAAAAACTCAAGGAGAGACATTTCCATAATCTGTAAATGGTTTTCTTGGTATTAGCAGAAAACGGGGAATATTGGAAACTCCAACAACAACAACAACAAAAAACATTGAAGGGAACTATAAATAAATGGAAATATCTAGAACTTGGTCTTTTACACGAGCTACAACGCCACTGGATGATTTTTTCAAATTCCACTTATACTTTATCTCTGGAGAAAAACAACAATCACAAAACAACAAAATCAATAAAACTCCGAACAATATCTATAAAGAAGTCTTGTTTGAGTTTTATTCTTAACACTGGCATATAGAATTGTAACACGAAAGGTAACACTGCTGAGGTGCTAGTCTCTGGTAAAATAATAGCCACTATAAACTCTGGTAGGTGTACCATACCCATTAATTATCAGCTTGGCTAATTAGTATTGGTAGTGATTAATCTTTGCTTTTGTAATTACTGCTGATGGATGAACATGGTCTGTTTTATTAAAAATTATTTCAAAAAGATATAGAGGAAATTCATAACATAGCTACACATTCTCTGAAAAATGATTTTAAAAAATCATATATGATAGAGAGGCCCTTCGTTAAACTGAACAACAGATTCTACAGAATGGTTTTTTGTGTTTTATGTAGTAGGTTGAAAAAATATCCACAGGGTATTCAAGATCATCAATTTACAAAAGCTAGCTTTCCTGTTGTATCCATTCTGGTTTTACCTCTAAAAAGAGAAAACTCATGGCTATGCATATTTTGATACCAAAACCTAATGAGCAATAAACTCAGAAGGATCTATTCTGTAGTTCTGTCTGTTTCTGAAGAATGAATGCAACAGAGAAGAGACACAATTTTTACTAGCATTCCTACTGTACATGCCAGAGAAGTAATTCAGTAAATCAGTATCTGTACTTAATTGTCCTATGAAATCTTAAGGGAATTTGAAGAACTTTCACAGAATCACAGAATGGCCAGGGTTGGAAGGGACTTCAAGGGTCATGAATCTTCAACCCCCTGCCATAGGCAGGGCCACCAACCTCCACATTTAATACTAGACCAGACTGCCCAGGGCCCCATCCAACCTGGCTTTGAACACCTCCAGGGACGGGGCATCCACAACCTCTCTGAGGAGCCTGCTCCAGCACCTCACCACTCTCTGTACATCCAACCTAAATCTCCCCTCCCTCAACTTAAAATCATTTCCCCCTGTCCTGCAGTTGTCAACTCTTTCAAAGAGTTGATTCCCCTCCTGTTTGTAGGCTCCCTTCAGGTATTGAAAGGCTGCAATGAGGTCACCCCGCAGCCTTCTTTTCTCCAGGCTGAACAAGCCCAGGTCCCTCAGCCTGTCTTCGTAGGGGAGGTGCTCCAGTCCCCTGATCATCTTCGTGGCCCTCCTCTGGACCCTCTCCAACAGCTCCCTGCCTTTTTTGTACTGGGGGTTCCACACTTGGACACAGTATTCCAGATGGGGCCTCACAAGAGCAGAGTAGAGGGGGACAATCACCTCCCTGTCCCTGCTGGCCACTCCTCTTTTGATGGAGCCCAAGATACCATTTGTCTTCCAAGCCACAAGGGCACACTGCTGGCTCATGTTAAGTTTTTCATCTATCAAGACCCTCAACTTTGTTTGTTTTTTAAAAAATGTCATTATAGGCCAAATTCTTATACCTTGGCATAGCCTTCTGAGTATATTCTTCCATGTTAAGGTGTATATAGTTAAAAATGTTAAATATCAGAAAAGAATCTATTCAGAAATATTTACATGTTGTAAAATATAGGCATTTGCTTCAACATTATTAGATGAAAAAAATGCCTTTAGTCATAGGATTCCTTTAAATGCAAAACAGTTATTAATAGCACCTGTTGTTTAATTATGTCGATTAGTTTTTGAGACGTGACATTTAAATTACACATAGTAATAACTAGCAGATAAAAACTGTAAAAAAAAAAAAAAAACAAAAACAAACAAACAAAAAACTAAACTGATTTGTTTTAGTTCAGTTTTGAGCAGAAAATGTTGTTCAGGATTCCCAACTTAGAACAAATTATTTATTCTCTTAAATAAACCCAATGGAAGTAGTTTCACTTATATGTAGCAGGATGGTTTAAAATGAGTAACAGTTAAGATAGTCTCCAGAAGTATCAGACAATGGACATAAAAGTTGAGAGTTGGGTTTTTTTTTTTGTTGTTTTTTGTTTTTTTTTTTTAACTTTGTGACAGAAGATAAACTGATGCCCTTGAAGAAGAAGATGTGACTATGTCACTTGCCATAGACCAGTAACTTTTATGTGAATCTTCCTCAGTATTTCTCTGTCCTTTGTGACAAATCATTCAGACATTTTTATTCTCTGGGCCAGTTAATACTTTGACTTCTTGGCTACTATAAAGATCTCAGTAGCAAGTAGATGGCAAACATGTAAGTTGTCTCTGTGAAACTTCTTGGGAGAATTTATAATTTAAACAAAATCATATGATTCAAGTCTGTATAATTTTCACTTTAACTGTAATCAAATTGTTTATGCGGAAATTGACTAAATTTTTAATAAATCAATCTGCATACTTTATGATTTTTATACTTTCTGTACTTTAATATTAAATATTGAAAAAATGACCCATCTCCCTCAACTTCCCCTGCCTTCCCAAAGAAAGGGGAAATAGGTTTTGCTATGGCCAAGGTATTAGGATCAAACTTTACAATAATGATTCATAGGCAAACATTGGTTGAGGTACAGTAGCTTAAATTCTTACCTTAAGAAAGAAATTTCTTTACATTAGGACTTTCATATGATATGTCTGACTGATTACGATACAAGGAAAAGAATCTTTTACACAGCTGGTGATAATACATGTGAAACAAAGCATCATTGTTCTTGTGGTGAAGGGCTCGAAAATGAACACGAGTTTTGAAATGTGTTCCCTCCAGTGTGAAAACAGAGGGACAATCACTTGGCCCTGCTGGCTCTGCTATTTCTAATGCAGAAAAGGATGCCATTGGTTTTCTTGGTCACCTGGGAACAGCGAAGTCACCTTGGCCTCAGCTAGGCATCTCATACAAATGGTATTTTCCCTTTCTAATGACAAAATTAAAAATGAAAAAAATTGACAACGGTTTTCATGGCATTTTCAAGTGAATATCTCCCTTTTCTCTAAATATGTTTTTCTTTCTGACAGATGATGTGTATGGAAGAACAAGTAGGAAATGTATAGCTACTGCTACTTTACAATTGTTTTTTAAAAAGAATCACTCAGGTTATATATAGAGCTAGCTGCCAAATGACTTTTTTCGACTGATTTTTTTGACTGGTCAAATTTATTTTATGCCCATGAGGTAGTTCTTATTGACTTGTGACATCTACCAGAAAGGAGAAAACTGTTCACTCACCAGCATCTTGGTACTGAATTCAGACAATACAATGCTCAGAACTCGGCAAGTTGTTTCTAAACCCTGAGCCTTAAGTCAATAAAAGCTTTATAGGCTTTTTGACTTTCCCCATAGGAGAAAAATAACTGTGAGTTCGTTGTTTGGAAAGGCATTGATTAGCATATTGTTGGAATAGAGTGTTGACCTAACGAGGATGGGCTCAGCATGAACAAGTTTTCTAAATAGAAGTATCTAGCAGAACAAGTACTCATTTCTCTATCAAGTCAACCCTTATTATTAAGCATTTCCTTAACTTGGGAGCTCTATATTCCAGTTGTTATATTACACTTACAACTGAACAAAAGCAAAATAAGATTGATCATCTAATCAAATGATAAGCTCATTAGTAGAATAATTTCAATTTTTTATTCAAAGCCACTTAGAAATGAAGGCTGATTTTCATCTAATCTGCATTTTTCCAAGTTATTTACTTAAATAAAACTAGAGATGATCATGAAATGGCTCAAACATGTCAGGACAGTTCCAGAGCATCAAAAAAGTTTTCACACACACCGCTATCCACATCAAGATAGTTGACCATAATTGACATGGAACTGCTGTATTTGTAACATTCCCGTTCACCAAGTTGTGATACAGAATTCAAAATGATCATTATGAGCTTCTTTGACATTTAAAAAGGGTTTACCTGTCTTGATCTCAATAAAACAAAACAAAAGGAAAAGAATAAATTCATGCTGAATGAAAATTTATATGGGCCTGTACTGGGAGACATTTCATTGCAATGTAGTATTTCAGTGAAACAATTTTTTTTTTTTTTGGTCTGTAGAGGATGGAAACTACAGGCTTTTCATGTAGAATCAAGGTCATACAAAATGCAAGAGTACTGCACTGCCCTCTTTTTGCCTTCCTGGCCTTGGTTTGTTTTCACAAAGAGTTGGTCTGATGTCAGTCCCAGTTCTAATTCATGGGGCATCCAGAACTTCATCAGAGGTCTAGATTTAAAGTACCAATGTTTCTGTTCTGTTTGAGTCTATGCTGTACACTTGATGCCAGTGGAGGTATACTGAGAATATGAAGAATAGGGACTTTTAGCAAAAAAATTAATTGTGTAGATCTTAACACGTTTCTGTGTCATTGACTGAGGACAGGCTACATTCCTTGCCCAGAACTCAGAGAAATATTTCTTCAGCACCTGCAGAAGTTTGTGATCCTGTTGAATAAAAAGACTCTGTATATGCCTTATTATGTATTCACTTCTGTGGATGACTGTAAATTAATCTCATATACGCTAGCACTGTTACAGTGTGTCCCATTGCAAATTCATTCACCAGTACAAATCAGAAAGGATTATGGCATATAATACCCTTTTGGTACATACATCCCCTTTCTAAAACAATAAATGACTGGATACAGTGTGATTCTTCCAAGACCAGAGTTTGTTTATAAAGTCTGCATTAATTAGCATGCTTTCCCACCTTATGGCAGAGTGCTAAATGTCTCATTATCTGATTACGTCTACACTATAACTCTGTGTCATTCTCACTTTTATACAGAGAGCATTGAGGCAAAGCATCAACTGACTCTTCAAAGGGCAAATTAGAGCTGGGACTGAATGGTAGCCCAAACCTCTATGTAGCAGATGATGTTTCTATTGTTTGGCTCTGAGACTTTCTCCCCATACAAGGAGAGAGGAGATTTTCCAGAAGTAGAGATTTTCTTAAGAGCAATGCACCTCTGTATGGTCACATACTGCCCTCACAATTTGGTATTTAAAAACTGAAAGAAGACTTGCAGGTAAATTGAAAGACAGAACTCTTACTGAGAAAGTGGGCATTTTAAGGTGGTGTAAAGGGGAAATCCTTCAAAAGAGAGAATTAAAGTAGTAGCACAAGTCAGCACAGTTACCCTTATATATAACTGCATAAATGAGATGAAAAACATTGGAGTAATTTCATCTTACTTTCAGTTTATGCCAACCATATTTATGTTCAAAAGTCAGTCACACATACTTCAAAGGTAAAAAGCACTTCTAAAAATGGATTTGTCTGTTCAATATTTGTGTCTTGAAATGAAAGAAATTGCATTCTATTGGCTCCTTTTCTCTCTCTTTCTCACAGGGAAGCAGAAAATTTTCTCAGATGTAGAAGTATGCTACACTGTTGCATCTCCAGCCATTTCTCTGCAATAGTGGACATATATTCAGTGTGAGTAAGAATCTGAATAAATCCTGGAATATTTTCTAAATGTCAAATTAATGAATCCAGGAGTCTTTACTTGTTCCTATTCTCGAAGCTAGTTTGTGCTCATTTATGCAGCATTTTTCTTTTCAGTTTCTCATCCATTTTTACCATCCCCTCATTGACTCTGATATATTTGAATTTGCATATCGTCTTCTGTGAAACTTTATCAAAGCCTTACTCAGATCTCAGTCAATCAGATCTATAGCATCCCAGTCTCTAATTTCTTTGTCCACTTGCTACTTGATTAATCCCTTCACATGTTTCTGACAAGATCTGCTTCTAAAAACCCATGAATCTTGGCTACTCCCTAACAGACTTTTATCTAACAAGCTAATAAGTTCAGCCTTTATGAATATTACTATAAATCTTTCTCAACACAGCAGTTGTGTCTTTTGTCTGCTTCACAGCTTTAGTTATTGGCAATGTACAAAATGTCAAAATGATACAATTCTGGCAGTGTCTGATCAAGTGAAGTTGTCTTCTTTGTGAGTGGTATCTGCTTGGTGTTAAATTTACAAGGCAAGATTTAAGACAAGCTCTGTTGTCCCAAACTGCTGCAGCATCACTGCAAAATATAGCAGAGGGAAGAGAGGAGAGAACAACTAAACTGATTTCAGAGAATCTGAGGTGAGAAACAATTTAGCATTTTGGAGAGGGTTTTCTGAGTATTGAAGAAGAAAACATCCCAGAAAAACAGTAAAATACGAAGTAATTCATCTGCTTGTCCAAGTCATGTTATACTATATTGTTTCAGACAAGTAGTTGTCCATCTTCTTCTCAGAGACATAAACTAAAAGATCACTGCAAGTTACAATCTCTTCCAGAGCTTCATTTTCTCCTTACTAATAGAAAGCTTTCCTTTGGGACTCCTTGCTGAAGGATGTGGTAGATAAAAAATGTAAGTATTATTAATATTGCCCCCCAGAAAATAATTAACTCACCTTCAACATTTAAACGAAAACGGCAACTAAAAAATATGATGGTGACACAGCTTCAAATTCAGGAATTCCCTAAACTCCAATTTACTACAAGTTCAAAAATCAAGAGGCATTTTGTTCTAAACCTAGTTTTTACCCTCTTTTCTAAACAATCACTGCTCATTAGTGTCAGGGATACAGAATGAAATGGACTGTTTGATGCAGTTTATCTATCTGCAATTTATCTAACTTTGTTGCTCTACACTGGACTCTCTCCAATGGGTTTGCAACTTTCCTGGCTAGTGACCACAATTTCCTAGCCTCTTTAGTTTACACTGTCAAAAAAACTCCATGTAAGAGTCAAGCTGCTATGATGTTGCACTGCAGAGGGCTGCATTGTCACCTTCTGTGTCACACTTACATTTCTACTCGTTTCTATGCCTTTGAGACCTCAGATTAGACACAATGGCCTGAGAAATGGTTCTTTAAACTGAAATCCACTAGCTGCAAGAATATTTCATGGCCCATAGAGTTTCTTAGGATGGTAAGTAGTATCTGCAGGTAGTCCACTTTTTCCTTTACACTTTGAGTCCTACCAGTCATTGCTATGTATTATTTTTATTAACATTATTCCTATCTGTTCTGCTATAAGGACTCCAGTAAAGCAAGTTCAGCTCTCTTATAAATGCTTACATCTCGCCTAGGACATCTTTATTGTTTTTCAGAGACTCAATTTTTCCCCCTTTCTTATTTTATCACCAAGGCTACAAGCCTTGGCAACAGGGAAAATGGAGCATCTATTTATAGAAGCAGTGAATGAGGAGTGCAGAGACCTGGAGATGGACCAATTAGTAACTACTCTGTCTCGTTAGCATTCCATTTAGGATGGAATAGAAAAAGGCAAATCTGAGGATCATCTGCATGAGATGCTGGAAACAATGAGTCCAATCTGATACTTCCTCAGGGAAATACATAATTACAAAACAGTATGGGTCCCAAAATGGGATCTTGTAGAACCTCAGCATTAATGAATGTTGCATTAAAGATAAAGAGGCTTAACTGCAACAAGCTTGCTCCCTTGAAAGAAATATGATTCATGCCATGCCAGATAATCCAGAAGAGATACCTAATCTTTGCTGCAGAAACTGATGTTATTGATACAAAGTGTTGCAAACAAATCCTAAAATAGGAGATTAATGTGTCCTTCTGCAGTAAATATTTGGAGAGAGCTCTGCTGGATACTTCTATTAGGCATTCGGGGTGAATGACAATTTCAGAATGACAAAAATTACTTGCATATGTTGCTGAGTAGGGGATATTCTGCCACCTGACTACAGCCACATTTTGAATGAGTGGATGTTAAAACAATAGATACAAAAATAATGTATTAATTCCTATGGTAATAATTACCCATAGAAAAGGCTAATCAATTTAGGATTATAAACAAACACGTAAAATGAAACATGGTTAAGCAGACATAATTCTGGAACAAGTTGATAACCTGCAAGAAACAAAATTCATACAATACTGATTACAGGTAATCATTTCAGATTAAAAATATCATCTTCTATTTCTGTATCATTGGGTAGTATGTCAGTTCAAACAGACGTAGGCTTTCTTTTTCCACGAGGGTTTATTCAAACAATTTCAGTCTTCCTTATTGGGAGACATCCATTTTGAAAACAGTATGATGATTATTCATGCTGCCCAGACAACTACAATTAGAAGTTCTATTGCTTAAAATTTTCTTCATGAAATAACAGTAAATATGGGGTAGTAAAATAAACATAACTCTTAATGCTTTTTTTCTTCCACACAAATCTGAGCACAGGCATACAAACAAAGAATTTGAATTTTGTGGGTACCCTTCAAAGGATTGACATTACGTGACATTTAAAACTGTGTAGTGCCATGGAGGATGTTTTCCTTACATTTTGAATGAAAACTGTGGTCACTTAGAAAAACTTGTTCCAGTGCCAAGTACTTCCTGTTTATGAAAGCTATGCATATTATGTAGGTCATGAAAACAGACTCAGTGCTCAGAAAACTGAGCAAATCAGATGGAAAATGAGGCCTTAGCAAAACATGGAAAGTAGCAACACCAAAAATAAAATATAATTAAAAGATTGGACAAAAATATGCATTACTAAAAGTGTTAAATAATCTAAGATATATATTTTCTTCAAGCAAATCATGTCAGAGAGAGGACTGAGCAAATAGGTAAAAAAATCTCTGAATAAAATATATTCCTTCTCAAATAAAGAAGGAAGGAAAGAAAGAAAGAGCCTAGTATTGACGTTTTCCAGCTGAATACATGGAAATTCTCCAGCAATTTTCCCAGTAAAATTGTTATTCAGTTCACCCATCTTCTCATATCATCCTTACAAATTAGGCAAATATGAACTCCCACAAAGAAAGGATTTGTTTAGTTAGGATTTCATGCTCAGATCCTTTCTGGAGATTTCTCCTCCAGGAGTTTTACCTAGAAAGTACATAGCTTGAAGGTTCTTTTTGCTTAAATTGGCATTAATTGAGCAGAGCTTGCTGTGGGTAGAAGCTATTATAGAGACCTGTTCTCATTCTCCTCAAATCACAGAAGAAAGTCAGAGAATATCCACACACAAAAAATGAAAATATGTGCATATATATACATAAATATTCAAATTATAGGGAAGAAGATAGGTACATAAATATTCAAATTATAGGGAAGAAGATAGGTGAAGAAGAGGAAAGTGAGTATTACTGTGTTACACACCATGAAGTTGTTATCAGATAGGACCAAGCATTGTGGTTTCTAGGCTGAAAACCTTTTTCCAAAACTAGCTGCTCAAACTCTGAAGCTTCCTGCTGGGAACATCCTTCTTCCATCTAATCTCTGCTGACAGAGAGGAGCTGGCAGTCACAACCAATGGATCTCACCTGCTGTAACCACCACCATTGTTTTGTCTTTGTTTCTTCACACAACTTCACTATAAGTCTGACCCCAGCTGCAGCTATTCTCCGCATGGTTTCAACAGCCCTTAGCTTGACTCTTTGCCAGCGTCTTCCATGAGCAACTTCTTTGCTGCGTTTGACTGTCATGAAGGAAATAATATGTGCATGTATTTGCACAGGGGTGGTAAGAGTCAGGAAGGAGAGCATCTTGTAACAACAAGCAAAGCTGTGGTTTGATTGCATCCAAACAAGATGGGCCATTTCCTTCAAAAACTTCTGCATTTAATATAAATATTGACTGGTAGCTGAAGGCCGTTGCATGATGTTCCATTAGGCTTATTAAAAGGAAAATGCCAGAAATGTGAAAACAAAGTTGAAGAATGTTCAAAAATAGACACACAGCTAGAAAAAGCAGCCAAACATCAGCAGTATTATTTCTTAAGTAATTGTTAATCAATAAGAAATCCCCAAACCTGGTGCTCTAGCTTTTATCTTCTTTGTTTGACAATTTTTGTGTTTCTTTGAATCTATAGATAACAAAGAGTTCACTTCTGTTTAGCCTTGAGCTCTTTTTGTGTGGCCTTCAGGTAATGCACTGTCTTGTTCCTGTGTAAACTCTTCCTAGACAGCGTCAGCACGTTTTTAGAGAATGTTATGTCCTGTCTTTAGGATGCTCAGGGCACTAGAACAGGTGGCGATAATGTATCCTCAGTGTCTGATCTGACTTGAAACAAACTATCCAAACAGTAATACTGTGTATTTTATTCAGCCTTGCATTAAGCCTATGGAGGAGTTTGCTACAGGGAATTTTGTCTGTAAAACAGAAGATGTGCTTGCTTGCTCTCTCAGGGCAATAAGAAAGCTTGTAGCTCCAGAACATGCTCTCATGACCTGAACTATGCCTCCCTCTGAAAATGGAGGAAGCTTACTCAGGGTCTGAGCAAACCAGTAGCACTGTTCCCATGTACTCCAACTCAAGGAATTGGGTCCTGGTTTGTTAACTGAGTCCATCTTCAAAGAATGATATTGTTTGCATACTGAACTCTGAAAAACAGACTAGCTTTTTAGCACTTCTGGCTATAGATATAAGACTGTGTGGCATCAGCAGCATGCAAGGGATCAGCCACACAGAACTTTCATGGTTTTATAAGATAAATTAGCTCATAAATTGAAGGGCCTGAAGTTCAAGGATAACTGGCTTCTCAAGGTTGAGACCAAATCATACCATTAAAATGAATAAAGTTTTCATTCAGGTCTATGACATGCTGCAAGAATGCAGCTTCAATATGGCCTCAAGTTGAACCAGGGGAGATTCAGGCTGAACATCAGGAAACACTTTTCCAAGAGAGTGATCAGGTACTGGAATTGGCTGCTCAGGGAGGTAATGGAGTCGTGGTCCCTGGACGTGTTTGAGAAATGTTTAGATGTTGTACTGAGGGACATGGTTTAGTGGGAAACCACTGGTGATATGTGGGTGGTTGGACTGGATGATCTTTAAGATCTTTTTCCAACCTTGGGGTTTCTATGATTCTAACTGCTCGTCTTATCATAATATGTCCTCCAAATATCTCTATTTCCATGACTAATGCTTCAAAAAATACTGACCGATCTGAGAACTTACTGAGTCTCTAAGTAACATTCATACCAGCCATATGCTGGCAAGCAGAAGGTACTCAGTACATTGTGCACTTACACAATTATGCAATTGCCAAGAAAGAACAATTCCAAGGAAGAGATGCAGTAGTTCTAGGCTTACTGTTTAAGAACTTCGCTACACAGAAAAAAGGCAGTCACAAAATTGCCAATTTCCTTGACCCTTATTTCTTTAACTGTCCTTCACAGCTACACTAGTGATATAGCAAATGCATAAAGCTGAACTGCACTCTTCACTGACTGCTTAACACCAGGTAAAATCATTGTTGGCTAATACGTAGGCATGAAGCTTTGCAAAAAAACCAAAATGCTTCACTTCAACAGTAATCCAATTCCGACCACTCTACTTTGTTATGTCAGAAAGCCTCTGCTGACTACTTATTAGTGAGGGAATGTGCATCTTCCTTGGTGCACGACTAATGAAACCGATCGCTAATTAGACATATTCTCAAGAAATCACTTTTAAAAACTTGCATGTCTGAAAGAAAATAGAGAAGAGGTTGGAAAAAAAAAAAAAAAAAGAGAGATTTACAAATTGCTGTTCTAGAAGCAATCTAAAAGGTGAAGGAATATATGGGAAAATGGTGATAGTGAAACTGAGATTAGCCTCTGAACAGATGGCAGGCATCTCAATCACTTAAATTTATTTTTTCTCCTTTGTGAAACTGACTTTTCTTAGCAATCTTTATGGAAAGATTCAGGTCAGTTTATGTCATATGGTGATCATTTTTTCACTGAACTCCACTTTTAGGGCAAAAGAAAACAACAACAACAACAACAAAAACACTCTGTATATTATCAGTTTTAAATTGCAGACAAACAAGAGAGAGAAGGAAAATCACTAAGCTCTCAAGTCTAGGAAAGGGCGATTAACAGTCTACCATATTTACCAGCCATTTCTTTAGCAGCACAATGCAACTGCATTTCCCTAAAATATGGGAACTTCATAGTGACACACAGATCCATTGCTATCCTTTTTTCTCCTTTATTCAGCAGGCAATGTCATTTCAAGGACTCTGAAGCTTCTGCAGCTATGTAACAGGTGAGGAGATACTCACACGCACAGCATTTTCAGTAGTGAATTCTTGATTGTGCATGGTGCAAGGTCATGGTTGTTCTTTATTTGTTTGGCAAACTAATTATAGCTCTTTAGAGCCTCTCAAGCAACACAAAGAAGACAGAAGAATTATGAGCCAGTTAAATGCATTTTACCTTGATAGAAAAAGCCTGTAGCTCAGAGCAGCAGTTAAGAAATTACATACAGACACAATTTTCAGCTTAGGCTTTCACATCAAGCTGCATAACTAAATTAGACATTTAGTAGTACCTTGTCTTTGACTTTGCTTTGAAAATGAACCAGAGTACTGATGCGAGAAGACTGTTAGCTAATGCAATGTGTAGCTGAAATATTTATCCAATCACTACAACTGGTTTCTGTACATTAATCAAAAGGAAAACCTTAAGAATTTTGGTTGAGGTAAAACTGGCCAAACCATGATTGATTCACTACTGCTAAGTTTGTCAATACTTTTTACATGCACCACTGGACTATTACTACGTTAAGATTTCAACCAAAAACTAAATTTTACACAACATCTAAGGTCAGAGCTAGTCATTCCAGTTTCCCCACTTGCCAGCTGAACTTGTTTCACCCATTCTTTAGCAGACCGCAGCAATTTGGCACCTTGGAACATGGTGTAAGATGAACGCGATGCTAACTGTAGATTTGACTATGGATACAAAATAGTATCCGCAGAAGTCATGACCCAAAACCATTCATAAAAAAGTATGTTCTGATTCATTAAATGTCTCCTGCATTGTCATAACCTCCATTTCTCAGAGCAGATTCCCAGGATATACCCTCTCTCCTTTTTAAACAGATAGACCAATGTACAAGATGAAATCCAAACAAATCAGATCTGCAAGTCTTAGAGAGGTAAGGACAGAAGTTACGCTTTTTCCCAAATCACTACAGCAGATCTTCATATTCTCTCAGGACGCAAAATAGGAAGAGGATTAGGAAGAAAAACATTGGCTCGAATTATTATTATTATTTTTTTTAAGTCAGTTCAGTAGTTTTCAAGCATCAATTCAAACATATATTCAATCGACAGTGTCTTGTCCTGGAAAGTCAGTGAAAAAGTTCTTGTTTACAGTTTCTAGTAAATCCCAGAGTCTGATCATATTTCTCCTTTCTTTCCCTGTGAGAACTGCTATAGAAGTAGAGTTTCAGAAAGTTGTCTTCAGTCAAAACTAACATACTCTTTTCAAGCACTGACAAATGACCCTTACTATTAGAGTATTCACATCTTGTTTGGAGACATTTCTTGATCAAAAGATAGAAGTACAATAATCTGATTAAAAAAAAAAAAAAGTATTAATCTATGTCTGTTTTGAAAACTTGGTGACTAGTCTGAAGACGTCACAGCAGGCTGCAATTAATTAATAACAGAAGGTAATTAGTAACATTTGCAAATAGCTGAACATTTAGGTTGCTCAAGTCTAAACAAGATTGAGAATGTCAAAAGCAAAGGAAAAACACACTGACTCTTGTCATCTTATGACAAAAGCGTTATGTATGCTGAATAGATAATTAGTGGTTGTAAACCTCCTGTAATTGAGGAAAGAATGAGTACATTTGGAATGCAACTAAAAATACATACTTGATCTTCAGCAGCACCAAATTCAAGGTAAGCACAGTCTGGGATAGCAAATAACTGATAGTATGTTATTATATCAATTATATGCTATCATCAACAATATTTTCTTTGTTCCTTTAGAGAGGAGAAAGTAGTCACACAAGAAATTCAAACACTGGTAAAATAAATTTATAAAAGAACGGACAATTTCTAAGTGAAGATACATATGTAGAACAGAACTACTCAATTCAAGGAACAAACTAAAAAGAAATGAAATTATAGGGGTAGACAAATAATGAATAGAACAGCTAATAAAAATTATGATACATCTACTTATCCTTGCCCATGCTACGTTGAAATACCCACTTGAGTGCAGCATAGATGCTTTAAAGTTCATCAGCAAGATTCTACATCCTCATATGAAAGTAATCAAGATTAATTACAGTGTTCAGATTCTAGAGATAGTAAGGACTCTTTGCAAAGGAAAATAAAGAGTATAATTGCTTGGTTTCTAGCATAATCTAAATTTATTTATTTATGGCAGATATGGCCTTCTTCTACATGCTGTACTGCCTTCTTCTACATGCTGATTATCCTCAGTCTCTCCCATTGTAATATATTTATTTTTTAATTCATCTAGGCAACCTGTTACTTTGATCTAATGTGGTACTTCTACCACACTAAAGAAAGTCACCTGAATTATCAGCTCATTGAAAATCCTTGATTTTTTTTCCCCTAAGACAGCTTTGCCTTTTTACTGGATCAACTTCAAGCATGTGGTCTGGCAAATATTTGTGCTAATTTGTGAGAACTGTCATCTTCAGACACTGTACAATTACAGAATTTTTATCATCACCTAAAAGCAGATACCACTTTCATGGCAAAATTCTGATGGAAAAATAAAACTTATTGTCTTGTACAGGAACCTCCATTTCAAGTACTGCTAAGGATCCTTTTTCCATTCTTCTTCATGCAAACCAAATAAAGTTGAAACCTGTTTGATGCAGATTGTGCCAGATGGAAAAGGCTGGCTTAAAGAACAAAAGGACACAGAAGCCTGATTTCTGTAGCAGACAAATACAAAATGTTCTGCACTACCAGAACCTCTCAGCTCTCTTGTACTTTGGTGAAACAGACTTTAGTTGGCTTTCAGCTGCTCTGACACCCACTTTGGTTAAGTTGCATCAAGTCCAGGCATACTGTCATCCTGTCAGCCTTAACACTACCTCTGAGTGTAAAGTATTTATTATTTTTTCTTTACTTAAAATAATTAGGTTTGGGGTCTAAAACATTGTGGAAAAAACTATGTATAGGGTGATCTTGACTTGAAGTTGACATCAATTCATCTTTGAAAAAGTCTCAAACTGAACAGGCACCCCATAACACCTTTTCTTAGAAGAGGCTAATGGTGAAAGGAAAACAAGTTAGGCAGGAGCCTTGAGGCACTGGTGTGAGAACTACTGCTATGTTAAGCCCTTAGAATAGTTTGGACCTCATTTAGAAGGCACAAAT
Organism: Tympanuchus pallidicinctus; assembly: GCF_026119805.1. Lineage (NCBI taxonomy): Eukaryota > Metazoa > Chordata > Aves > Galliformes > Phasianidae > Tympanuchus > Tympanuchus pallidicinctus. The sequence goes on along the minus strand of NW_026294721.1, from coordinate 31,312,264 downwards.
GCTATAAAGAGCTGCAGAGAACTTCTAGCATAAATTACACATGAATGTCTTTAAGATATTAATGTCAGAAAGCTCAACAAAATCCTCATAAATATCACAAGATATTTCTAATGCTTAAATGGACTAAAGTCCATTTTTCTTCTTTTCTTCTATCCTGTCTGATAACCATCTAATAGCTGACATTTATGGTAAAAGAGTAATATAAATACTGTAGGTAATTCCTGAAGGCACTGAGTTCTGTAAACTTCCTTTTCCCCAGTTACTACTTTGTTTTCAGATGGGAAGATAAAGGGTCCATTATGAACATGTAAATATGTACTTAATATCCACATCCAGTTATTTTCTCACCTGCATAATAATTTGTCTACAGTATTATAGTTAAACAAAAGTTCTGTGTTATTTGTTGTTCTGTGCAAGCATGTGACTTATAAGTATATACATCAGAAATATTTCCACAGAGGTTTCACCACAGACCAGGCTGCACCCACTAATGGCCTTTTGCTGTAATTTTAATTCAGAACGTTTTTTGTGAGGGTATCCAATCAGAGTGACATCTAATTTTTCCATTGTGTATCTTTGTAACTAATCAGTAGACTACAAGCCTGACAAGCTGGTAATTTTTTGAGGATTTTTGGATTTTGTATGGAACAAACCCACATGAATTATAGTAAGCCTCCTTCAGATTTTTCTTTGACAATGTTACACTGGGTAGCGTTATGGAAAAAACATGCTACACAAATGATATCATTTTAATCGAAGCAATTAAGGGCTTTGAAAGATTAGAAAAGCATTGTGTCTTCTTGCCATGACAACAGGGATAATGTTCTACTGAACTTCAAGATGTGATCAAGAGAAACATGAGATAATGTTGTTACTAATAGTTGCAATCATGTCAATTTGACAAGGAAAAGGAATTTAATGGAGGAAAGGTAGGGAAAGTTTTCTGAATATTATATCAGTTTTGCATAAAAGAAGTCCCCTGAGATGCAGTGTTTGAAATTTGCTATAATTGACAGGTTAGGAAATCAAAATAAAGCCCTGCGTTTTAGTATATATTATATTTAGTATATTTTAGTAATGCCTCAGTGTAAACTTTTAGTGTCTCTGAGCACAAAGTTTGTTTCAAGAAGAAAGCAAGTGAACCTTCTGGTTATTATCCTAGAGTCCAGAAAAGCCAGTGGAAGTCTAAACCATTAAAGACATTTTCTAGAGCTGTTATCATAAGATGATATTTCCTGGCATTAAATAATAATAATAATAATAATAATAATAATGTGTTTCTATCATATCAGTTGAAATATTTGAGTGGAATAATCAGAGACTCTGAATGACAGATACCAAGTATTTCTACTGCTAATAGATTTTCACAAAATGCCATTCATTGTCTTGGTATAATTATTCTTATTGAAATAGAAGCCATGCATTTTATCACAACATATAGAGATGTGAGAAAACATGTATCAGATTTAAACAAAGTAATACTATTTTTGAATTTTTGATTGACATACTCTTTTTGCTGCTCTCTGAAGTCAGCTATGTCACTACAAGCACAAAAGCTTCTGATCAACATCTCAGTACATTCCATGATTGTTCTAATAACAATATAACAATATAACAAGATGAGTTATGAGCTGATATAAGGGAAAATAAAAGACTTGTGAAAAACAGTGTTGGGACTTTGAGGTTTATCAGAATTGAAAAGAATCAGTAAACCAAAAGCCAGCCACGCTAATATTATAGAATGATTGTTTATAGCTCAATACTTTTTTTTCTCTGAATGCACAGAAATAATTCATACATATACAAAACAAAAGAGATGGTAAGGATCAGCTTTTTGGCAATGGATCTTGACTTCCATTTTAAGCCTACTCTCATCATAACAAAGGCCTACAGAATATCACATGCAGAGACCTATGTTTCCAAATTTATTCAAATAACATTCCCATTTTTGAGAAACAAAAAAACCCCACAACATTAATAACTAATTTGAGTTGAGGCAGTAAGTTTAAAATAGAGAGAAAAAATGAAAAGTACAGGTCAAGCTAAAGCACTACTTTGTATACAACAATTTTAGTATGAATTCTATTACTGTCACAACATCTACGCAGCACTTCTAAGTTACAGTTTATGTTGGTGTTGATATTTTTGCACTACACAGCACTGCTATCTGTACATAAAGCCTCAATTATTTCCTGGTACCTCATAGGAGATAAGCTCTTCAATAGTCATCCAGTGAGGATTTGTTTATAGAGTGATAGTTATCATTGCAGGAGTGAGTGTGACCACTGCTTGCCATCTGTGTTGATAAAACATGAAGCAGACATGCAACAAGGATTCAACTTTTGATCACTGCTTTAGCCTTTCCAAAGTAATGTTGCACATCGTTATACACATCACAAAGGCATAGGCAATTATGCAAGATACTTCACAGAATTCATTTTTTCCTCGGAAATCTATGCATGTGAGACAGCAGCAGGGACGGAAATGACAATCCCAGTGCAGAGAGAGGACAACAGCAAGTTGCTCTCATTTAAATACTTAAGAGTACTTGCAGAAAAAACAAAAAACAAAAAACCAGAAAACAACAAAGCAGCAGTTATGGGAAAGATGAAAGCTAGAACAACAGACAGTATTGATGCTAATGAGTTAAGACCATCAGTGCAAATTCTCTGTTGGCCACATCTGTAGCACAATGAAGCTCAATTTGCAGAATGTTCCAAAAATAAAATGACAAATTAAGCAGAATCATCAAGTACAAGAACAGCTTCTGTGTTTCCTACTGAGAATCATATAGTACTGTGGAATACATGTAAATGCACATTGTATGTCACAGAGCCATTTTTGCTCCATAAAAATGCACCTATCTAAAATCTTGCTGGCATAAATGTAACATTTAAAGCATATCAGCAAAAGTAACAGCAAAATAAAATACATTTTGGATGCTGATTCTACTGAGTAACCTCACAAACTACTTGATGAACCAAAAATAAACAATATCTGCATAGATGTGTGACAAATGACAAAGATTTGTGGAGTGGTACCAATGAGATACTAGATGAAATAAAGACATACGTTGTATTTATACTAATAGCAAGATCAGAGAAAATAATATATGTCCCACTTACTGGCAGATAGTATAATGCCTTGAAACTGAGAGTGCTTCTGAGAAGACCTGTTTATAAGAAGAGACCAACTGAATGCATATATCTAACTGAAGTTGCCCCTAAAATTTTACAAGAATATAATTTTCACACAAACTAGAATGCTGGCATTAAAGACTGTTCTGCTTATCACAGAATCACCAAGGTTGGAAAAGACCTGTAAGATCATCCTGTCCAACCATCCATCTATCACCAATATTTCCCACTATACCATGTCCTTCAATACAACATATAAATTCTTCTTTAACTACATAAGGGACGGTGACTCCACTACCTCCCTGGGCAGCCTGTTCCAGCACAACTCCACTCATTCAGAGAATTTATTTCTAACGTCCAACTTGAATCTCCCTAGTACAACTTGAGGCCATTCCCTCTCATCCTATTGCTAGTTATAAGGGAGAAGTGGCTGACACCCATCTCAGCATCACTTCTCTTCAGGTAGTCATACAGAGCGATAAGGTCACCCCTGAGCCTCCTTTTCTACAGAAGAAATAATCCCAGTATCCTCAGCTGCTCCTCAAAAGGCTTGTGTTCCAGACCCCTCGCCAGCTTCATTGCTCTTCTTTTGAAAACACTTCAGGGCTTCAACATCTTTTTCCTAGTGAGGGGCCCAAAACTGAACACAGTACTCGAGGTGCAGCCTCACCAGGGCCAAGTATAGAGGGATGATCACCTGCCTGCTCTTGCTGGCAACACTACTTCTGATACAAGCCAGGATGCTATTGGCCTTCTTGGCCACCTGGGCACACTGCTGGCTCATGTTGAGCCAAGCATCAGCCAACATCCACAGGTCCATTCCCTCTACACAGTCTTCCATCCACTCATCCCAAACCAGTAGCACTGCCTAGGGCTTCAGCTAAAGTGCAGGACTTAGCACTGGGTCTTGCTAACATTCATCCCACTGGCCTCAACCCATGGATCCAGCCTGTCCAGTTCTTTCTGTAGGGCCTTCCTACCCCCAGGCAGATTGATACTTCCTGCCAGCTTGGTGTCATCTGCAAACTTACTGAGGATGAACTTAGTCCCATTGTACAGGTCATCAGTAAAGACAACGAACAGGAAAGACCCTAATACAGACACATGGGGAATACCACTTGTGACTGATCACCAGCTGAATTTAACCCCATCTATCACCACCCTCTGAAGAAGCAAAATTTTTTCTGATATGTTCTCAGCAATACCAGGTAATGCATTCACAGGTAGGCAAAGAGTCACATACAGAAAGAAGAATGAAATTCACCCAGCTAGCAAAGGTACTCTAGCTATGCAGCAGTCCTTCACAGGAAGCAGCCTAAGTCAAAGAAATAACTTCTCTCTGGTGGCTGGTCCTTGCATGAACCCAAGGTCCACCTTGGGTCCACCCCTTCTGGTCACATGGGGGACTTTTCACTAGGAGCTCAATCACCAGTTCAAGCTGTGACCTAACAGTACCCCAACATAGTCACAGAATAACTTTTGAGGACATCACAGAAGTACCTGGCCATAATTTCTGTTCATAACTTAATATTTATGTAAGAAATTAGGAACGAAAATGAAACAAGCTTCATAAATGTGTCTTGGTGAGAAAAATATTACTTATAATGATGGAGAGAAAATTTAGTCTAATTAGTTAATCAACTAGAAAGTGAAGAAGTAATGGACTTTGCAAATCCATGATTGTTTCTCTAACAGAAGTCTCTAAACTGATAAAAAGCAGATATCAGCCTTAGCAACTTGAAACTATTAACATTTGGTCAAATTCCATCTGGGAAAAGGGCTTCTATCTTAAGGATCTTATGAAGTCCATATCAAGAAAAATGATTTCATTAATTATCTTAAAGAAGTGTACTACTACACTTGTGTAGTAATGCCACGCATAGTTTTGTGGAGTGAAAGAGTGACATCTCTGTTATGGCAAAATGAGGACACATGCCCCTTCCAATACTCTTACAAACGGAGTTGGAGAAGTAGGATATTGGAAGAATTTCTAAAGACCTCAAATATAGCAAGAAGCTGTATAAACTTTAAGCCAGTGTAGGTTATGAATCACAGAGCAATGTGTTGCTTGTTTGTTTGTTTGTTTTTCTTGGGAGAGACACAACTAATCATGTCAGTAACCATATCTTGCAATTGTTTTCTTGATTAACTGCCACATCAAACTCTCAATGGGGAAAATGCCACACTTAAAACTACAGGAATTATGCTGAATGAAAATGTTATATACAGCTCTTGACAAAGGTTTGGTTACATAGTCTCCAAAACAGGTCAGTAATTTGTCACATCAGCCTTTCTATGGAACACCAACCTCTTTATTGTGGTTCACTGCACATACAGCCCTTGGGAGTCCAATACTAATAGTGTGCAGACAGTGCTAAGGCACACAATCCAAACTACCTTATTATAGATCTACTTTGAAGAAACGCTTACATATTTAGAGCGAAACAACCATTACATGTAGAAAAACAAAAATCTATAACAGGAATCCAAAAGCCAAAGGGGTGTTTTCAAGTAATACTATCAACATTATCTTTAAGAAGCAGCCCAGAAAACCATACAGCTGACAGATTACATCAGATGCAGTTGATTGCAAGGCTGTATAAATGGATGTCATTACACGAACACTATTAGTGGTAAAGGCTCTGTGTGAAAGAACCGCATATTTGCATGGGAACATTATTTAAAACTAAGCATATGGCAGGCCTCCAATTTTACATCTTTATATCATCTGCAGTAGACTCCAGAAGTAAATGACAGCAATGCCTGAGGTCTCAAGCTTTTTAAGTTGGTAAATGCTCTGGGGAATTTCTACTATTTTTTTTTTTTTTGAATTTGTGGGAAGCTAAGGATACCTAGTGCCTTGTTGGGATCCTTAATACAATTTTCACTCTATAAAGCTTTAAGAATGTGTGACAAAGTAAAGATGAAATGAATTAAAACAAGTAGACAATATTTTCCTTATGGATGAACTAATAAAGTCATAGAAATCATAACATAAAGTCAACTTGCTGGCAATTACAAAAGTACCTATTCTGTTCAATATGCCTGTAAGGGAACTGTTATGTTACAGCCTGAAGTGATGATTGAGCACCTGATGAAGGGCGGGGAGCTGGAAGCACAGATGCAAGCAATGTACCAGAATTGCAATTGACCGAAAGGAGTTGACCTAGGTTTCTATTCCTCCCTGTGTTCATTTATGAGCTAGCCTCTGAAAAGAGGATCTCTTTTGTATGAAGGCTGCTTCTTGAGAAGAAGGAGTTTGTAGTTAGATACTCTATCATCAGTTTGGTGAATCAATCTTTTCCAGTATGTATTTATTGATATTCCTAATGGTACTTTGTCTGGTATTGCAAAGAATTTATCAGAAGAAAATGTACTTCTTCCAAAATGTTTCTTCCAAGAGCTGATTATGTCTTAGGTAAGTTACCCCCAGATCTCCAGCATTTTATTGGTTGGAAACCTATTTCAAATTGATAAATATAAGATCAGTTTGCTTTTCAACTCTTTAAATCTTGGCTATGTTTCCTATACGTAACTCTAATGTAGTCTGTGAGGAGGGGGGGGGAGGGGGGAAGAAATGTCACATTCAAAATTCCTGTTCAGACACTTTAAACGTTCAATGGGTGTACAAATTCTGTATGAAGTCTTAAGTCTTCAGCTTAACACGAGGTTTGGAAACATTTTACCCTGGGTTAAAAAAAGGAAAACATACTGTTGTGAGATCATAAAGACTGAGTACAGATTTGTTGCTCACTTCTACGTGCTATATAGGACACTATTTTTCTCAAAATTTAGGTGAAATCAGATAAGACACTTCACACACTCTTTATTTTTTGTCATAGAATACCATAGATCTAAAATAGCCAGTGTGGAGATGTTCTGCCTTGACAGTATTCTGTGATCAGATGTACTATTATTACTTGTTTTCTTCACAAAATAACGTTTAGCAAAATCAGGTAAACAAGCAACGGGTCAGAGAAGGCCAGAAAAAAATTGCTCCATTTCAAATAAACTTCAGTAGCTGCAAGGGAAGACTTATCAAAGCATTCTTATAAAATTCTGAAAATTTAGTAAGTCTGAAGTTTAGGTTACATGAAAACCCTGCAGCCTGGAATAGAAGGGAAGGAAATACCGAACAGTGAAAGGAAGTGGTATTCCATTTTGAGTTTTTATTTACAAAATATAATTGTCCTTTATAGTGAAGTTAAGAAAAAATCAAACAACCAAACAAGGTGGAATTGCATCAATTTTGCTAGTTCAGAGTTTAAAAGAGCATACAGACCCATAACTGATTTATGTGCTCAGATATGTTTATCTAAACTAATTTCACATTCTTCATTTATTTTCAGTGTTGCTTGTTGTCCCAATTTCTTTTTTTGCATACTGGTTTGGAAGTAGATCAAGTAGAACTGAAATGAAGCAAGTTCAAAACCATGCGGATCAATGCCCAAATGGAGGAAAAGAAAAGAAAGATCTGGTAGGGTTTTTTTAACCAGTTTGCACCAGAAAAGTCATTGGCTTTTGGAAATAACTGTGTTGGCTGTGGCATAAAGACTTCATTTTAAAACTAAACTGGTCAAACAGCCTGTTGTAAAATGGAAAGTTCTGCTCCCCTCCATGCTCCTTTCCCTTGCTTTGAGAACTGAATGAGCAGGAACCAGTTCATGGAACTGAACTGGAAACCCACAGAAAACAGTTTTCAACTCGTTAGGTTTCAAACTCAGATTGGTTTACTACAGGGTATGATGACACTCAGAGTCTCATTTTTGCATAGAGTGCAAAAATGCAAAAAACCATGAATGCAGAATAAGCAGTACAGGCACCCATTTTGGTCCAACTGGTCACTAGTCTGGATTATCTAAGGAAACCTTTTCATAATGTCATTGCAAAAAATAAATCAATAAAATAACTTGGCAGCGTGCCCTCCAGCAGCATTTGCAGAAGATATCATCACCTCCTCTAAAATACCCGGATGTTATTCAATGTGTTATATGAGCAGATCTGATGTTTCTACAGTTGCAAACATTTTTTTATTTTACTGCATCTTTGTTTCTCCAGCTCTATGCATCATGTTATAGAATATCTGAGACTAAAATGGGGTGTCAAAATCAAAACTTCTTGAATCAGCACCATGATCATCGGTGAATAATCCAAAGAACATTCAGTACTACTGAAAATCAGATTCCCCAAAAACAGATAGCTATTACCTACTTTTTACGTTTTGCTTGTAGAAGTCTCTTTTCTTGCACAGAGGATCTGGCATGCGGCAAAATGTCTTCCACTATCCTGGCTGAATGTCATTCATTTCTCTTTAGCAGTACCAAAATAATGGAAAAAGTCTCTTGCTTCTGTTTACAGATATTTCTCCCTGATACTGAAAAAGATTGTGACTGATTTTGGAGAGTGTAACAAACTGATAGGACGGAAATGCACTGAGCTGTTTCAAGAGTTTTCTGTGTGACAGTTCACGTAAAATAGATGTGATTTTTGGATTCATTTTCATTTAATGTCTCCAACAATTGAAGTCTTACATTAATGTTTGAAATTGCTTCTGCATGTTGTTTCAGTTTGTTTTGCAAAATACATGATACAGGATATGAAGATATTTCAGATAGCATTGCATGAAAAGGTGGTGTTGAATGTAGATGCAATTCTTGAGTATCATAAAGCTTTCTCTTTTCTTCCTGCAATCCTTGCCAGCACTCAAAGCCCAGGTAAAAGTCATTTTGAAGTTTTCTCTTGAGAGTGTAACAATCAGAGGAAAAAAAATAGCCTTGACTCTAATTGAGGGAGATTGAGTCTCTTTGAAGGATCTTCCTATTGCTTGAAGAAGAAAAGAGACAAAAAGTAGAGTAACACCTGTGTGGTTTGCAGTACCTCCAAGGAACTGTGAAAAACAAGTGCCACCGGTTCCACTGAAGGGCACAGAGCTGCACTGTCCCCTCACCAAGAGCTTCGTGTCCTCAGAACCCTGCCCCCGCTGAGCCGCGTGCAGAGGGTAACGCAATTCCTCACCCTTACAGTGCTCAGGGGTTGCTGGTGTGCTGGAATGCAGGCTTGGACTGGCCCTGAGGAGGAGAGGTGATGCGGTCTCTGCAGCCTTGTTTTGCTGAGAGCCGCGAGCCTCGCAGAGCTCTGCGGGGCTGCCCTGCAAAGCGGGAAGTCAGCACCTCTCGGAAGTGGCACGAGGCTGCCGTGCGCCGATACCTGACGCCATCTCAGGATCGCACGTGTGGCAGCGTTGCCATGACAGCAGGTCCTCACCATAACCTCCCTGAGGCCTCGCCTGCTCCAGGCAGAAAAAGCTGTGAAAAGCAGCCAGTACCATCCCTGGTTGGGCTTATGGAAGGAGTTTTAATAGACATCCCTGAGCTGAGTGAGACCTGTGTGGTTTGCTGCCTGAATGCAAGCTGATTTGCTCCAGGAGAGGCTGCCGATGTGCTGGCCAAATGCCCTCTGTAAGCAGAAATGGGAGGAGAAAGGAAAGAAAATCTTTGAGAATCCCTTTGCTGTTTGTGCTCAAGGCAAGTATTTGAGCACTTTCTGCTATACCCAAGCAACATATGGGGGTGGGAGGGGGGAGGAGAGAGAGAGAGAGAGAGAGAGAAGAGAGAAAGAAAAGCCAAACTGGGGTGCTTTCAAATTTGTGATGGAGCAGAGAAGTCCTTGTGAGAGCTGGGAGGGGGCAGGTGGCACAACATGGCGTGGCTGTGCTCCAAAGCATGCAGAGATCAGGCTTCTCCAAGCTCCTGCACAACATGCTTGTCCTCTGATGCTGCCATGCCTGTGCTGATGACACAAACTGATTAGATTTGAAGCTAAGATTATGTAGTGACACATCCTGCATTTCCAGAATTTTGTCTGTTTGAATGTCAGGTAATTAAATTACAGCGCATTGCATTGTATCAATTCTAAATCATGTTTCAATATCTTCACCACATGTATTAGTCCATTATGCCATTTAACTCTGTTGAGCAGAAGTTTCATATTCCTGTACAACTCTCAAGCAGATAGGATGAAAATAAACATAATTTTGTTTTAATACAACACAAGAACATCCTAGCAAGTAAAATCAAAGGTCTTTCACAGTAATCGCTGTGAAGATAAGAGTAGGGTAAGGGTACTTCCACTTCATATACTTTTAGTCCCACTGACATTTTGTGTTGAGGGGACGTGTTAGGCTGGTAGTAGCTTTATTTATTTAGTAACTATCTGATCATCTTGTCTCTCTCCTTGAATCAGCATACCCAGTAGTATCTAATAAATTGCAACTTCTGTTGGTGAGTTTCACTGATCTATTTTTTGACACATTCTACATAAGATTTCACAGACTTCACTAGCAGAAGTTGTAAGTTTGTTAAAGGTTACATCTTTTGTAAAAGTAAGCGGAATTGTAATTTTGATTTAGTCTGCTGACAAATCTTAAAGCAAGAAGACCTCTCTTCTCTTTCTCTGTATAATACCTAATTAAGCTGAAATGAAGACATGACATGTCTCATGGCAGATGTTCACCTTCCTTTGTGGTTGCATACATGTAAGGCAGCCAGATGGTCTTGCCTTTTGTGGATGGACAAACCACCCCTTTTGTAATGACTGCAAATTAGCCAAACTTACTTAATTCCTCCCCAAGCTAAAATAGAAGTAAAATAGCTTGTACTGAGCTCTAGTAGTAGAATTAAACCTCAAGTGATCTAGTGAATTCTATCAAGAGCCAGTTGTACTTCTAGTGCAGACAAAGTACACATTTGTTTGGGTTTTTTTAGGCCTTGTTATGTAACCAGTGTGCTTCAACACAGAATGCAAACTCTTTCTTCCCTCCAGCTTGCAGTGTGTCAAGCTGAATTTCTGGGAGGATCACCTTTTAGCATTTTCACTGAATTTTTACTCCTATATATCCCAAATACAGACCTAAATGCTTACTGGCATTTTTTGGGGGGGGATGAGCCATTTTAAGCCTAAGTGATGATCCATTATAGCATCTTTTTCTTCCATTTTCTAAGTCATGTGGAAGGTGTTCAAGAAACATGTAGCTGTGGCACTTAGGGGCATGGTTTAGTGCATGTGGTGGTGATGGGTTGATTGTTGTACAAGATGATCTTAGATGTTTTTTTCTAGCCTTAATGATTCCATGATTCTATTTTTTTCCATTCTCTAACAACAAAATAAAATAAATTTAAAGGCTAGTCCTAGGTACAGAAGGACTGTTTTCCAAGAAACCTAAAAATCCAGATTTTTATACTCAAAGTTACACCAGTACACATGGTATAGAAACTTTACGTTGTTTGTAAAAAAACAAAGATTGAAGCTAAGTCACTTCCAAATCTCAACCTGAAAAATTACATTTACTCATTTGGGTAGGTTTTCTTCTGTTTGATTTTCCTTGTGCCTATTTATTTATTTATTTATTTATTTATTATATAATTTGAGAACCTTGTCATTCCTCAGTTGCTTCTGCTGTGGTATGCTGATGTTGAAAAAAAAAGCTTAAAGTATATTTGTTACTTTTATTTCATTTCTCAGGGCATGATTCCTTAGTAGACTGCAGTGAAAGCTTGTTCATTAAATTTTTATTTATATCGAGCAGTCAGTATAATAAAAATAACCAGACTCCACAGTGTAAGTTAGTTTCCAAAACTGGTTTTGTCCTCACTGTTTGTCTTGGATTACTTCATCCACTCCCAAATGCTTCTTTACCCACACACCCTGCTACTTTGTAGTTTGAGCACCTTGCAACTGTAGTGTTGTAGTGAACTAACTTTTCAAGCAGTTTTTTTTCACATGCCTGTACAATATAAATTAGAAATGAGCTTTCTTCTGTTTTGTTTTGTGTTTTGTTTTGTTTAGATACCATGAAGCTCTCTTTAGGGATGATTCAAGTCCAAACACCATAATTCAGACATAGTTTTTATAGAAAGGTGGAAAAGAGAGAGCAAGTAGGTAGCTATAAAATGGATACTAAACATCTGATTGAAGCAGTATAGTGGACAAGGGTATCACTTCCCTAGGACAGAATACCAGCTGTGAAGGAAATTTTGGTTGAGTGGTTGAATAGGTTATGACAATAAATCAACATGTGCTGAATTGTGTTCATTTTAGGTGTGGATCCTAATCTGACGTGACTGCATAAATCAAGAGCAGTGTTATGGATGACTGTAGACTCGCACTGGAATAATAGCAGGTAAGTGAAAGAATAGCTGCCTCTGCTGATAGTCAGAGATTCCAAAGAGAATCCCTAAGTATACACACACTTTTATTGACTGTGTTGTGTAGGAGGGGACTGAAATGAATGCATGTCAGGTGAAGAGAGGGCAGAAGGGGCGTATGCCTGAGGGTGCTGAAGTATCACTGCATTGCTGGCAATTAAAATTTGCATTAGTACTTGTAGTCTGTTACAGTTGAGATTTTAACAATTAATTTGAAGTAATTCTTATGAACCTCCTCTCTAATGTACAGAATCTTCATGTATTTTATTTTACTAATATCTGGATTGCAAACATTGCAAGTGTGTGCCAATACCCCTGTGAATAGCAGTTCGATAAGACCATGAGGGAAAACAAATGTTTACAAATGGTAAGACATGGTCTGCATCTTCCACTATTCTCCTATACCCAGTTTTGGATGAAACTGAAGGGAAACTTATTTGATGATCATCTGAGTGTGTGGCTGTAATTCACACCAAATTCACACTGAAGTTTCTAAGAGCATTTCCATCAGCCTGGAACTTGGAAATTTAAATTAAGATAAATAATAATGTCTTTAATGTCATTCATTATTTGACAAAGGTTAGGGAAATTAAAATCCTTCTTAGTTTTTCTGCTAAAAGAAACAAAGAGAAAAATTTGCAAGTGTAAAGAATGTTCTTAGTAGCTCCATATTGGATTCCTCCTTCAGATCAATGAATGAAGTTTATGGTGGGAAGGTACAGAATGCATGGTTTCTGAAAATCCAGCAACTGTAGGATCACAATAATTATCAAATTTCTTTCTCGTAAGTCATGGCCATATTTTTCTCCTCTGCTGCTTTTTCCTCTATTTACTGGTGTAAAGGACTAATGAATAGGATGTGGAAATTGTCCACTTTATTTATTTATTTATTTATTTATTTATTTATTTATTTATTTTAGTATACTACAGAAAATCATATAGGGGAAAACTTTTGGTTCTTTATTCAGAGTAAGTATCCAGTAACTTACCCTGTTTCAATTTCTGTTGGCATCAGTGGGATTAATCTGCAGAATGTTTTAAGCAAAATGAACATGGAGAAGTTCTGGTTCCTGAGATTATTCTTTTGCTCAGTGTCTCTCATGTCTTCCATCTCCCTGATTTAATCTTCTGATGCACTGATTTGTGTAGATATAAATGGAAATATTGAAACAAGTGAAAATTGTTGTCATTCTTTTACTATGAAGAAAGAGCTCCATGCAAATTCTGCTACTGGAGCCAGTACCTAAATTTGAGTTATGTTTATGAATTCCACAAAGAGAATATTACATTACAGTTTCAATCTCTAGCTTCCAAGTGCAGACATGGATATTACCAGAGTCAGCTCAAAGCTATCAATCATTAGAAAGCTTATTGAGTGTTCAAAATAGTTCTATCAATATCTCATTTGCTGTCTGATCTAATGCATAGCCTCTAATGCCAACGCAGTGACTCCATCTTTCAAATGATAAAACATGATTTCTTACAAGCGTTTGTGAGAGGCTTATATTTTTATGTTTGGCCCATTGAGTTAGATGGATGAGTTTGTCCTACTTTGCTGCTCAGCTGATAGCCGTGAAGAAAAATTGCTCTTACAACATGTATTTCAAGACCATGTAAGAGGAATATCAAAAGAAACACTTCAATTAAACATTTCTCAAAGTGAGAAATACTCATATTGTCTATGTTAAATGGCAAGCATTGTGTTTATTAGATAGAATCAAAACCTTAAATATATAATGTGATATATGATAAAGATAAAACAAGGCAGTGGTTATAAAACTCAGCTCCAGATCTTGCTCAAGCTTTAACCTCATTTTTACATGGAGACTTATCATAGTATAATGATAAGTAGGAACCATGACACGAGTGTAGGTGGCTTCGCCCTTTCAGGATTGCTGGAAAGCTTTTGCAGTCACCCTGCACCACGTTATGTTTTGGATATCACATATGAGCAGATTCAAATCCTTCTCAGTCATCTCATGAATCTAGATTGATTATCTGGGAGTCAATGAATGTACCATATGATGATTTTCAGACCAAAAGATATATAAGATGGGCAGAGATATATTTATGTTCTTTGCAATTCAGTGGCTGGCACAGCTGAGCTAATGTTTAGGGGCAGGAGGGTTAATGATTTGCTGCTGATATAGGCCAGCAGCTAATTACTTTCTCTCTACAACAACAGGGAAGCAGGATGGAATTGCCTCTGACTAATTTGCAGTCACTGTGGTGGAATGCTTTGTGCAGAAGCATGCTGTTCTAGACTGTGTCATGGTGACACTGTCTAGCCCTTAGTAAAATATGCAAACACTAAGCACTGGTAATGTCTTAAGGGGATGAGAATGCTTTGCTTCACTAGGAAATATATGCTGACAGTATATGCTAAAGTAAACTTTTCCATACTCTCTGGCATCTGAAAAAGTGTAAGAAGATTAGAGTCACAAGAAAGCAGATGCCACAGAAGTGTACAAGCCTTCAATACTGTGTTCTGGATACATCCAAAGTCAAAGTCTGTGTGTCTTTACATAAAATTGTAAGCTAATTAACTCCTCTCAGGTGCAAGTATGAAATTATGAAATTGAAAGCAGATTTCTTATGAGATGTATTTCAAACTTTTGATTAGACTTTAGCAGCAGGTAAGCTGTGTGTAGTCTGAGCCAAAGCTGGAACCTGGGATGAGCAGTCATGCAATGAAATTATTTTAAGATGACTTGATGATATGCACTTTAAAAATGGCCAAATAGAGGTGTTTAGGAAAGCCTGTTTTTTATCTCTCTCTCCAGAGAGCAGATCAGTGTTCCTCTGGAAAAACAAAACAAACAAACGTGAAGTTTATTTTCCTAGAATTGGGATTAAAATTTCTCAATTCTTAAAACCAAAACCAACAGCCTTTCAGAAATCCATTCTCAATTTTATAATTTTTGAATATTCCCCTTACCTTTTTTTTCCCCCTCATTTTAGAACTAAATATGCAAAACTTTAAAATTTTAAATAGCTTTTAGAATGGAATGATTAAAAAATGTAAAGATACTGATGCAACTTCAAAAATGAGTTTAAGAAAAAACATATTTGAACATACTTGTTTTGGACCAGAATCATCCCTTCATGAAAATCACAACGTAAGAAAGCAAAATTTGGAAGTGATGGGTGTTTAGCTCCCAGTGATCTGCTTTAGTGCCTTTTCTAGTTTAAAATAATAATAATAAAAAAGTGGTTTTATATATATGTGTGTGTGTGTGTGTGTGTGTGTGTGTGTGTGTGTGTGTGTGTGTGAATAAAGTCCCATGTTTCTAAGACGTGCTGTCTTTTCACTAGCATAGGATTCAGTATTTCAAATGAACAAACATCTGTTGCTACAATGTTTGAAGAAAAAAAAAATCAGTTTGAATTTTCTGTGTTGTAATAACCTTATTTGCAACTTGGAATACTATAGCTTTGTGCTGTCACTGAGACTTTGGTATTACATAAGTTAGTTCAGATCTGGATTATGTTGTATTTCACGTGTTGTCAATAGAACTGATATTGTAAATCAGTTAAATAATTAAAGTGAATGCAGAAGAATCCATATGTAATCAGGGCAAGGAAATCTGTGCTTTTGATCAGAAGCATACAGGAATGTTGAACAGCAAATGGATGTTATAAAAACCACAGATCAGTAAGTGCAGAAAGTCCTCAAGAGAGCAAGTTACACAGACCTGAAAAAGTAATGTAAGTCTTATGTTGCTTCCCAGAGAGAATGGCTAGGACTGGCCCTTGAGAGTTTTTACAGTAACAGCTGCAGCAGAGATATAGAATTTGGAAGTAATCATGAATAAATAGGAGTGCTTGAAGTGATAAAAAGTTGAATACTATCACATATTTATACAAAACAAATACGCAATGCTTTTTCTGTTTCCTCTGCCTGAGGAAACACAGCACACCTCAGCACAGAGCTGAAGTGTCCGTGTTAAGCGATTGTTTGTGGCTGATGTGCAAGAGTAATAGACGAGTTTTTTTCCATATGTATCTGTGTGTATAGGTTCTGGTGAGAAGGTGTGCAGCACAGTGCTGCCATGGTTAGGTTATTTCCTAGAATCCACAACCAAACTCTTAATGCGTTCTGATTAGGTTCTGTGTAAAGATCATGGCAAGACTCTGCCTTTTTCCTTTGCCTTAGTTTGGAAGAACAGGGGAATTATGGAATAAAAAGTGAATAAAAATAACACTTCTAGCAGAATTTTTCTTGGCTATTTAAAGGGCTTAAACATTCATAGAATCATAGAATTCATAGAACTGTATAATTCAAAATGCTTTTATAAGCCTTTTCACATTTTATTTTGGCTATTTTATGCAGGAAAATAATATGGAGTTGATCATAGCTCTTGGATGCATTCAGTGTAACACTGTAAAATTTTTTTACCTGGTGCATGACTTCCACCTGCAACAGAAAATGTGACACTGTTATTAAGAGTGCCGAACAGGGTACTGAGAGGACACAAAATGCTGCACCTAAGACTTTCATTATGTAAATTTTGGAGAACAACAAAACCTTTCATATACAAATATTTGCAATTTCAAGCAGTATAACATTTATTTACAAGTACATATGTGTGTTTCCATTCATGGATGTAGTTTAGTTGTGTGAAGGAATCTCTGTATAAAGCATGATGAGCTAGTCAAAACATTGTGATGCATCTGTTCTGAAGGGTCTGCAATTTCATAATAGTGACCCTAAAGTTGTATTAGGATATTTGGATTGTGAAGCATTATGAAAGGTTGTATCCTTTTTAAGGTGAGGCATGTTGAGCATGTTGAGAAGTGATGTTGGCACTCTACAGAAAAACATGTCAAAAGAAAGACAGTACCTAAGTTTGTGAAGAGAGTCAAAGTATAATATTCAGAAAGTGCTTGGACTTGGATTGCAAAGTCAGCTTCTATAAGCTCTGTATACTTTTCATGCCTGCTTGAAAAACAGAGATTCTGAAAGCGTGCAGAAGCATCAGTAATCACTTAGTAGCCTCTGGGGCTGAACCAAGAAGCTACTGGAGATGTGAAGGAATCCTGAACTGAAGTATGTGCTACAAACGTGTCTTCTGTTTTTAAATGCTGCAGGACCATTCAGTTACACTAAAATCTAAGTACTGAAATGTAATGTCAGGTCTAGTGAGAGAGTTATCATTGCTGTCAACAGAAGTAAGCTCTGAGAACCTGTTCTACATTTCTTGTTCTTGTGTGTGATTTTTGTATTTCTGTGTATGTTTGTTTTTACCATACACATGAATACAGATCCTTTTTATCTAGTGTTCTTCAGGATTGAAGTGTTAGGATCTTAGGGCTTGCAATAGAGATTTGATTATGCCACAGAATAGTAAGACCATTGAGAAAGAATTTGGTGGTGAAGCACCTCCAGCTATACTGAATTATAAGTGAATTAATGGAAGAAGATGGAAGTTAAGAGTAGTGTCCTTTACAGTTCTGTGGTGTTTTGGAAAGGTTTAACCCTAACAGATGAAGTGAAGATGATAAATCAGACTGTCAGTTTTGACCAATCAAGCAATGAAATGGCAATAAGAGGAAAGTACTGTCCAGTTTGATCCTTTTCCTTTTCTTTTCAAATTTGCAACAAAAATTTGCCAGCAATTGCTACTTTCTTTAAGAGACTGTCAATTATTCTCTTTTGAGATGCTTTACATCCTGTATAGAATTATTATTATTATTAATTTGTAAGAGGGGTAAGGAATGTTTCCTCTGAATTGTCAACTGCAGTAGAAAGAGACAGTAGTTTAGCTTGAATAAGAATTGATGAGGGTGTTTTATCTAAACTGTTCAACTGCACTTTTGTTTGGGCTTACTTTATATGTGTATGTGGATATGCTCTAGGAAATCAGTTACTGAAGAATCCCTCTTTATGTTATTTACCAGTAAATGACCTGTTCATTTAGAGGAAAAAAAAAAAAAAAAAGAGAGAATTTAAGGAGGCAGTTGCTTTTTTTTTTTTTTTAAACAAACGATCATGTGTAATCTCTCAGATGGGAGTGGGAGTTGAAAGGATCATCTTTCTTACTTATTACCATCTGACAATAATTTCTTCCACTGAAGTCTGTGGATATGCTTTGTCTGACTTAAGCTACTAATGAAAATTTCATCCTGACATACGCAGCATAAGGAAGTACACTTTATGAGACTCAGAAACATCTCTATCTGAACAGAATCAGTTTTCTGATGGAATTGTAAACCACTTGTGGGTGACTGTTGGGAGTGATGGGTGCTTGACAGAAGACTACAGTTCTTCTGACTTCTTTACTTGATTCCTAAAGAGAATTCTATCTCCTCGTCCACATTCTTTTCAATGAAGAAGAAATGATGTGGTTTGCTGTGTAGGCAAAAATAATTGATATATTCTTGTCATGAAGCAGAACTCCAACAGCAATTTCTGAGCTCCAGTACAGCAGGAATATCAAGGAGAGAGGATATAACTGGAAGTTTCTGGTCTCTGAACTTTGTTGAAGATTAATTACCTGTGCAGTACAGGATGCAGGTGCTATAAAACTGCTTTCTTATAACTCTACAGTGTAGTGGGAGGGCTGTATCCTGAGGGGAGCTACAAGTATGTACGTGGTTTCTGGACTTGTAGGAGCTTTCATTTGTCTCTGAATGATTTATTCATAGAGGTGTTAATTTGAAAGATGAAAAAAATAAAAGATTTCGGAATTCTAACAAGGAATAAACAGAATATTTTACAGTATTTCTAGTTAATATCTAATGAGACAACACATCTTTCCCGGGATTCCTGCTTCTAACTCCAATTATTGTTAATGAGAATTTTATGCCCCCTGTATTAAAAAGAATAGGTTAGAGATACTTGCTCAAGCAACAACCTGTGGCTATATATTCATATTTAACACCTCAAAGGGAGATGAAGAGAGTGTGTGTGCCTGTATGTCTGTAATTAATATTGTCATCAATTATAAATATGGAAGCTTGCTGTAAATTTTGAATCTGGATTCAGGCAGGGACTCTGAGCATCCAGCATCCCAGGCTGTGAGCTATAGTGGTTAGTAGATAATCTCTCTGGGATGTATGCTGCATTTTTTATTACAAATCTTAGCTATGGCAGCGGCTACATTATTTCAGAGGTATAAAAAAGACATCTGCTACAAAATCCCATCAGCGTAGCCCATTTGACTGTATTGAGTACTGTATATGTTATATATATTTTACAACCTCAGGTTAATGGAACCACCTAACTGCTGATATAGGAAAATGTCTTTTATGCTTATAGTGAAATATTGACAAATCCATAGCAAGTTACTGAAAGTCACGTGTGGTTACTCAAGTTTGACCAAACAAAAAAGAATTCTTGTCTAATTAGATGTTAATCTAATGGGATTAGAGATGATGCAAGAAATCTTAGATTCCTTAATTAAGGTAAATGTAAAAATGATAATTTATTATTTAAAACCACTACCTTCCTTTGAACTGATGGTCTGCACCAATAACTGGTTTCATTGAGTTGGCACCTATAATTACTGTATTTCCACCTAACTATGCACACAGATTTATTTAGAATGAGCTGTTCGCTAGGGACGACCTTGAGCTATAAGTGAAGATGTTTCCTTTGCAGTTATATTGTTACTTTCTTCAGGGAAAAAGAAAACAAACAACCAAACAAGAAAAAACAACTAATGTAGAAACAATCAAAAACTCACCTGATGTTAAATAGTTTGAGCTGAGTATAAGCGAAATTCAGACAATGTGGACATGTACACAGTCCGCCATTAAGGTTTTTTTACATCATTTACTGATATCTATAGACAAGCAGTTGTCTTTATACGCTTGAAGAATGCCATTTTCAGCACAGTTATTTACATTAATATACAATGTAATCTATAAAAATACAGTATTTCACATTTTGTATGCTTGCCAGATTCTTCTAAAAGAAATAAAAAGCTGCTTTTCCCCCTCTGATTCAAAATAGAAGTCTTTGGCATATGGAGAAAAAACAAACACACACTTTCATAGAGAATCCAAGGGGGTATTCTGTGCATTTGTATCTATATTTGAATTCAGTGATGTTTAAGCATTGACCTTTCTATAAAAGCAGCAGACAAAGGATGTTGTCTTGTAGTAGTGGTATGGCACAACCTCTGAAAGTGCAGTTCCCACTCTGCTATTGGTTGCTAAGTATCCGTTTATTTCTATCTAGAAAATATAACAGGGGGCTAGTCAAGCAAGTTGTGCTTCTCAGTCCTTCACATAGCCCACTAAGTACTTTGGTTTTTATTAAGCTCTCTGAGCATCTGGAAGTTCTTCGTGATTGTCTTGAACCTGGTAAATATTTTCAGCTCTGAGCAACTCAATAGTTTCTTATCTGTGCTGAAAGAATCCATCTCTCCTGTTAAATCCTTCTACTGTTGGTGTTTTCCGAGGAATCTAGTCTGATGGGTGTGCTGTAAATAAGACAAAGGTGCAGCTGAATGATCTTATTTTCTATGTTACAAGAACAGTGTTGCCAGAAAGAGGCAAGTAGGAATAATGGCCTTTACTTAAGACAGACAGCCTTAACAGCAAGTGCTTTGATAGTGAGGAAATCCAGTTCATTTTGCAGTAGTTTTGAAACACGCTTATGTCATGAAAGAATGCTCATCATTGGCTCCGCGAGCTAGAATACAAGGAATGAGTTAAGGTTAGGCTTTCTACTCCCTTTCCTGAATAGGGCAGCTTTAACGATGCATTAATACAGACTAAGAATATTATCCTTTGTCAGCTTAATATTTAAAATACTGATCTTAATCTATTTTACTAATCTACCTAGGGAAATTTGATCTTTGCTCTGAGAACTGGGCTTGTATCTTACAGTTACTGGTCAAAGAATATAGTTTAGAAATAGTCCTTCAAATTGGGGCTATTGCCTGTTCTCATCCGTCAACCCTTTGTTTCAGGATCATCACTTGTTTTAGGATTTAGGATGTCAACTGCCTATTTTCCACATGTTCCTTTTACGTGACCAGTATATATTGAGGTTGTGTAGAAATATTTTTCCTGGCTAAGTGTAGGTTATTGAATGAAAGAACATCAAATTGTCCCATATTTAAGTAACTTTTGAGAATCTTGATTGACTTTTGAAGCTATTCTCACAATCTGGATTAGCTGCTGGCAAGAGATTATTGACTTTGGGAACAACCTGAAAGACTGTATTTATTAAGATTTGGCATGGGTGGGAAAATAATATTTCACAAGAGAACATTTGTGTATTGAAAGGAAGGAGAGCAGGTGACTGGGGATCCTAGTAGAGCTATAAAAGCTGGATAAATTCTAATGTTGCTATTGAAAGGATGTCGCTTTACCCACTATAGATGTCATGAGAACTGTTGTCACATTTTAGTGAGCAGTAAGCTACAGGAAAGCAGTATTTGGGTGCATCCTCTTGACAGAAAAGTTCATAGCACATGAAACTGTGTGTTCTACAGAAGCACTGAACTGGATACTAAGATGTAGTGTAAAAAGCCACAATTTTAAGGAAAGTTGCACACAAACAATTTTTGTAAAGGCAAAGCTGTCACCCTACAGTGACTTACAACTAGATAATTAAAGGAAATGATTGGTACAAGATTTATTCTAATTTTCAAATCCTGTGAGCTCATTTTCACACATAATGAATTGAATTGTGTAATAATACCTAATTTTGTACTTGAAAGGTAGAAATAGCCAAAGTAAATCTGTCTTCTTTTTCAGCAATCTGAGTGCTCAGCATTAGTTCCTTCTAGGGTAAGTGAAGGAAATGCCATAATGCCTAATTCTAGAGCACTTTGCCTATTGGGAAACATTCTTTCTAATGTCCACGAGAGAAGTTGACTTATTCACTGAAGAACCAGGGTTGAAATCTCGTTTTATTTTTTTTTAAATCTCATCTAATGCAGCCATAGACATCCTCTTTATGCATACAAATGTCTAAATCCTTTTTGAAGCTTGCTAAATTTTTGTTCTTAATAATACCTCCAGGAAAACTGCCACAGGTTAATTACTTGCTGTGTTGAAATATTTGTCTCCTTCTCTTCAAAAATTGCTTGTGTTCAACATCAGTGGTTTGGTTTTGTGCTATAAATTGCAGTAGATAGTAATATCCAATTTGCATTCACTTTTTTTATTATTTTGTATATATTTATGTTGGGCTTATATGCCTTTCATTTCTCAGTCACACAGCACAAGACTTTTGAAGCTCTTCTTCCGTATTCTAAATCTTTCCATTTCAGTTGCAAATGTGTTTCCTTAATACTTATACTTTAGCAGTGAACTGGACTGAGGATAAGCTGTAACTCACCAATCATTCTGTTTTCTCCCAGTAATGGAGTTAACTGCTGAAATTCAATCATGTGCTTCACTGACATTTAAAATAGAGAAAAATTTCCAGTTCTATCCAAACATATTCCATTACAGTGATCTGATCACTTCTAATTTATTCTTCTGTTGTGGACCATTCAGAACCTGTCTTATTTGAATATACTGGAAAAGCGTTTCCTGTTTTATTATTGTGAAATTATTTTAGTTTTCTGTTGCTTGCTGTTGTTTACTTTCCCTCTGGTTAGTATTATTGTTAAGTTCTGTTGTGCTTGTTTCAGCAGTTTTCCTTCGATCTAGAGAGGAAGGTGTGTGTTTCAATGCAAGTTTTGTTATATTTTCATGGGTATTGGTAGTGCTTGCTATCACAGAGTGCTTAAGCAGTCTGTAGAAATCAGCAAATTTTAACAGCAAATAGCATGTTGCTGAACAAGATTAATGAAGTACTGAAAAATAAACAAAAGGATGGAAAGAATCTCACTTAGAACTACAGATTGACTAAAACAGCTCAGTTTCAGGATTAAATTCAAGAGGATACCTAATTTGCTACTCATTTCTTTAGAAGGCTGAGTCCTTCAAATATGATGAGCATTTGGAAGCATCGTATATTAATCCTTGATTGTTTTTGAGGACAAAAGCAGAGATGAAGCACTTCCCCAATAAACCTGACCATATGGTTACACTGACATACTGAGAACATGCTGTGCAATCTCTAGCATCTGAGACCTCCAAGATACTATTATTAGTATCTCCATTTTCAGTACTCCTTAACTAGAAATATTGTTTAAGTATTTTGGGTTGCTGATGATCCTGGCTGGGAGAGTAAGAAGATATGGTGGTGATGCTGCTAACTTGAGCATTGCCTGAGAAGATGCCAACTTTCATTCTGTATACAGTCAGAGAAGTTGTCACTTTTCACAGAGGTGGAGGCTCATTCTATTTAGTCAGCAATTTTTGTGTGCATCTGTACAGTCTGAATTGAATTTGCAACATAGAGTTTTTGCCTTACAATGTTTCTGTAAGTAATTGTTTCAAGTACAGTTGGAACTTTATATGGAAAAGGATACAAACAGCAAGAGGCAAATTTAATCTCCTTAGTTGACTGAGGCTATGGATTTATGATTGCCTTTGCAAATAACTGGTGGCTTGAAAATGTTCCTAAGTTTATCCCCTCTCTCTATAGATGTTGCCGTTCCTGTAGTCTGCTTATGAAGAATTCATAGCTTTTTCTCAACCTACTTCAGGCCAGGCTGTCTGGCCTGAAATAGACAAGGAGCTATCACTTGAGTCTTTTTGCCAAGAGAGCTTTAGGGAGAAAACTCTCCAGCTGGTGTGTGGATAAGTTAAGGATATCTATTGTCTCTCCAAGTTCTAGTTGTTGAAGCAAGAAAAAGTCTTGTAAAATTTTTCAAACCCTCTTGCTTATCTTTCAGTTGTTTCAGAGACAGTAACAAAACTTCAATTGCTTTTGCCTATAGTACTTGATTCAAACATAGAAAAGATCATTCATACTGGACTCCTCTCACCTTTTATTCTATAACATGTGTTAAACAATACCTGTAGACACTGTATGAGTGCATCAGGCACTGCTCATACTGCCTGAAAACAGATCAGTATTTTCACCAGTGTGCTTGTGTGTGTGCTACTCCCCACTTCATACTTGGTCTTTTCTTGAATAAACTGAACTTGCAAATCACTGTTAAATTGGTGATTTATATTGCAATGAGAAGAAAGCTGAGCAGTGATTTTAAATAACACTTGACAAGCTCTGTTAGGGTTTCTTCTCTGGAAAAGTCTGGCTAGTTTTTGGACTTAATAAATTTCATAAGGAAAATGTAAGTATTGTATTTATACTCTCTATTAAGCATATTGTGATCCTTTATGTCCTTAATGTTATGGATTATTCCAAGAATGAGTTACTATGGAAGATTTTCTTGTTCTTTGATGTGGAATCTGCTGGAATAAATAAAGTTCATGTCCTAGATTTCAAGGTCAGTGAATAAGTAACAACACACAACACTGTCTAGCCACCAAGGTTTGTGAAATTTTTAAATTTTGCTCTAAACTCCTCCTGAATATACTGTAAAAATTGGGCAAGTCCAAGCTAAAATGATTCCAATATCACCAGACCAGATTGTATTATTTTCATTATAGATAATCTCATTTGCTGACCAGTGTTAGAATTACAGATGACTTCATGTGAAATGAGGGCTGCCTATGGTTTGATAATTATATTTCTTCTAGCAATAGTACATGCATTCTTTAAATTCTCTTGCTGCTTTTTGCACTTTTTTCTTGCAAGGTTGTTGTTTATCTGATAGTCTAGATCACTGCTTTATTCAATTTGTTTTGTCTCTTTTTTAAATTTCCCTGCGTTTGTACTTTGATTAGAAACAATTCCATGCTAACAGATAAAGGAAAACTACAAAGCTTCATCTTTGTACAAGATTGGCTGTTTTGTTTACATTATCTTACAAGATTTTTGAGCAAGTGATGACACACTGGCCATCAATCGAAATCCGTATCCAGAGAGACACTTAAAAACGTTAGTGCTTAACAGAGCTCGAAATACCCACCTGTCCTCCATCCTACCCTGCAATTACAGGTTGAATGAAAGATAGACTTTTGTAATTATTTACATTTTAAACACTATCTGCCAATAACTATCTCATTGTTGATATTTGCTGGTGCTTTTAGTAGGTGTTTTCAACAATTTAATAGAACAGAATTCAACATACAGAGCAAAATATAAGAATTAAAAGCTGTCTTCAGGGAGACAAAACAATTTAAGAAAAAAAAAAATTAAAAATTAGGAAATAGATAACACCTATGTTCCTTAAAAATGTATGATATTTCTGTTGTTCCAGAACATTAATATTTGCTGTTTTCAGACAAGGGACTTTTCTATTTTTGAACTTTAACCATAGTATCAGTGGTGATTATGGATGAAGCAACAACTCTATTTCTTTATTGCTGTCCAGTACTCCAGCATGATATAACAATAATGATGATATAAGACCTACATATAATAGAAAATGAAACGATAGCCCAGATCAAGTCATGACTAAATATAATTTAGTTTATGAGCAGAGAATAGTAGGCTTTCTTTCTCAAGTACACTGTATAATCAATGAATATTAAGATGTTATAATTACAAAACAAACAAGAGAGTTCAGCAATGCAGACTATAATAACAAAAAGAGAATAGGTAGAAAGCTTATCTGTATCCTAGGCTCACTTACAAAACTCCAGCAGAGCAGATCTCCAGAAGAGGTCCTTCCCTATTGGTAGCCAGCTCTTAAATGGGGTCTAGGAGAAGTGGAGCCAGGCTCCATCGCTTCTGGCAGCACAGGTGAATTGCCTTCACCTGTGCTCCCAAGGCTGACTCATTGCTTGCCTCAGGTGATCAATCAGAGGTTCAGGCCGTGACTCAGCAGTTCCCATACACACACCTTTTAGATTAGATTCAATAATAACTAGATTCAACAATGTTAAGTAAATGTGCTTTTCTTTCATCTTCAAAGCATGTAAACAGTTTCAGGTAATACATTTTTGGTGATTAAGTTGAAGAATTTTATCCTTAACATACATGGAAGTGAGGCTTCTGTAAATAGGTAGGCTAAACTCAAAAAAGGGAGGAGATGTAAGATATAGTCTAAGAACCATGAAAATTCAGCTCAAGAGATTTGTACTTAATACTAGTTCAAGGTTCCAAACTCATGAAATCACTAAAATATGTTTAAATGAACACTGAGAGTCTTTAACTTTGGCACCATTCATGGTGTTGTGTTTAAAATTCTGCTTCTGTTCAAGAGTTTTCCTAGATTAAAGCTAGAAAGTGTATCATTCAGTGTATTTCATATTTTGGCACGGAGCGACAGACTTTTTTAATACAGAAGCCTTTTTATTTAGCATCTCAGCTTTTCACCATATGATGAAGTTTTGAGCACTATAATGAGCTTTTTTCTTTTTTCTTTTATAGATGGAAATCTTTTTTGAGAAAGATATAGGAAGTAGAAATGGTCTTTTTGGAGAAATAAATTTATGCTTTATTAATGGGAATATTCAAATGCTAAAACTGTGGGTACTTTTTACTTAAATTTGAAAGGTAACATTGTCTTGAGTTCTATCAAAATAACAATACTGAGTTTCTAGCCATAGCAATCATCTTGCTATGCTTTCCAGAGATGGTTTCAAGCTGGAGCAATGCACACATTAAAACCCTCCTCCTTCATAACATGCCACAGGTCACACTTGCATTTTCTCGTCTCTGCTCTTCTTTTCCTTCCTGCTAACACCAGGACCTCTGTTTAAGTGCAAACAGGTGCTTGGGGCAAAACTCTATCTGCAGTTATCAATGAAAAATTCCCTTGGTTGTTTTTTTGTGACATCAGTTTAGGCAATTTAGATTTCTCTCTTAAAAATGTGTATTAAAGTATACATGCTGATTAAAAAAAAAAAAAAAAGTTACCATACAGCAATGGGATTTAAAAAAATAGTGCTACTGGAGGCAGGCTGTAAGATTTTCTTGAGAATAAATTAATGATGTTTCTTGAAAATTCTGGCCTTGATTTCTAGTATTCTAAGGAAATATTTTTTCCATATTTGTTTTGCACATTGTGTATAGCCAATGTCTTACTTAATGTGCTGACTCACCATATGTATCAACTAAATATTCACATAAGCTCTCAAGGTTGCTTGGTGTTTTAATGGGAAGCCACTTTTAGTTTTTGCCTTTGAGAAAGCAGGTCAAGCGCTCGATCCAGCATTAATGATTTTCTCAGCTCATCAGCTGATTGACTCAGTAACTTGACTAATATTAACCCAGGTCATTAAATGCTTTTAACCCTTTTCCACAGAGTGAAGGTACCTCTCAAGTAGGAACAACTTCAATGAGCATATTAATTTCATGCAATTGCCATTTGCCCAGCCACATGGGATTGCTTCAGTGATGCTTTTTGTAAAGAGAATTCAAAAAGCAAAGAAGATTTTTTTTTCATTTTACTGTACTGGAGATTTTTAAAAAGACACGAAGCATTATGTGTGCAGGTGTCAGTAAGGACTGCAGCAGTAGAAGCTGGTATCTTCTACACAATTGTGAAAGGCACATACATTTAACGCTTTTGAAAAAGCATCAAGGCTGGGAATAAGTGGTATAATAAAGAAAAAAAATCAAAGGCCAGCAAAGAAAACTTTAGTCATGGTAAATTCAGTTATTAAAGGCATACAAGATATCTCTTACTGAAACAGAGTGGGGTTTTTTTGTTGGTTTATTTTTTTTTGTAAATAATACTGATGTTTATCCGTATCTGCTTGTTTTCATTGAAAGTGGGTGCTATTTCATGAAATTAATATAAATAAGATCTTAACTCCTCCTTCTCTATCCACATTAAGGTTAGGTATATAAGGGATAAAACAGTGCATTAAAGCCTGGAAAGTGATTAAATAACAGTAGAAAAGATTCTTCCTGTCTCCCTGGAAATGGACACTATTGTAGAGGTAAGTGGAATTCTTCAGCCCTTGAGTTGACCTATATGATACTTATCCCCCAAGCAGCGTGTGCATTACCTGCATTTAAAATCATTACCTGGTTTTAGGAAGGAGTTAGTAATGCTGTTTGGAGCCTTTTTGCTGTTGGACTGAATGCTTTTGGGGAAAGTTTTTAAAGTGCAGAACAGACTCTGGTGTTCATGGTCAGCAAGAGCAACAAAGAGAGCAGAACAGTCTTCTGTGCTGTATTTTAAACCAATCAACCAGACCTGCATCTGATGTGAAATCTATCATATTCTATTCAAGACAGTGGATGCTTGCTTAATTATATAAAGACAGGTAACAATCTACTACCTATCACAAAACAATTATATTCCTTCTTGCCAGACCTGCATCCAATCATTCCTTTCCAATTCCTTTAGGTGCATACTGTAATAGCTCACAGTTTGGGTCTCCTTGAACAGAATTTTAGCAGGTAGCATCTTCTACTTTCTCATGGGATGGGAAGTGGACAGAGAATTAGCAGACTTTTTTACTGTTTCTTTTCAATCAAACTGATCATAATGCTGTATGATGGTCTGACTGCAAATCTTGATTAAATCATGTTCTTTGTAGTAAAAACAATGTAACCAACTGCTTGTGTCCAACAAATGAATGAAGAGCCACATTATGGATGATCACTTTCTTTATAAAACTCAGTAATGGCTTAGAAAGATTTTATAACTGCACGGGGTTTTTATCATGCAAAAGGATATCAGTGCTGTCAGAAATACAAATGCCATTAACAATGTGAGATTCCCTGTTAAATGCAATGACTTGCCTATTTAATAATGTCTTTCTAGCTTTCATTTTATTTAGTCCTCTTCCCGTGAAGGAACTTGATGCTTTCAAGAGCTTTTCATTAGTCTTTTAGAGATCCTTTTGCTTGTATGAGGTCATCTCCAAAATTAATGACTCCTATTTTAATATATTCACCCATAAAACAAAAGGTCAGTAAAATGTTGAATGTGGAAGAAAGGTTGTATTCTTTTTAAAAATGTCTTGAATATTCTGGCTGAAGTTTTTAAAATAAATGAAACAAAGATTCAAAACAGATTTTTATGTGAAATATTGTAGTTTAATTTGGCAAAGATATGAGCAGTTGGAAATTGAAATGGGACAACATTTGTAACAGAGAAAATGATCAATTTGTTTGCAATATATACATTTGAAAACTTTAAAACTATCAGCATCTTTAAAGTTATTCTCGTAAACGTGCTTTAAAACAAGAAATATTTGTGTGGCTCCAAATTGCTTAACAACTGAGGTCAGTATCAATTTTAGCATATCTGTATGTTTCTATCAGGGAATTATTTTTGTACACGGCATTTTTAGATTAGTGTAATTATAAAAAATGATCGAGTTTTAGGTTAGTTCTTTTAAAACACTGCAACAGTGCAATCTTAATTCCTCTTTAGTTAAAGATAACTATATTTTGCCTTTATGAAATCTTTTTCTCAGCGATCAAAAAGTGTTTTGCAATTATTATATAAGCTTCAACAGTTATCATTGTACGGAAAGACTTCTATATTGAATTCTAATATTTGGTTTGCAGGAGCTGAAAATGAAGTAGGTCCC